>NW_027555958.1:368183901-369383901 GCF_003287225.1 Phascolarctos cinereus
ACCAGTTTCCTAATTCTCTGAACACTTAAGTGCGTCAAGTCTTTAGTGCTACTTTTTGTCCCTTTTGGCATTTAATAGCATTCAGTTATCACTCATGACACTCCCTCCCTTTCTTTATTGCTGTGGAAGGGTTGGCTTAATAACCCTTTTCTTTTTTTTCTTTTCTTTTTTTTTTTTTGTAAGTGATGGGTCACTAGGTAGGGGAAGAGAGGGATATATTTATAAATGAAAGGGATCTAAAATATTAATAAAAATAAAAAGAGATGTGAATCTTTTTTTTAACATAACATACTGTAGTTGTTTATACTTAGGGACCAACTGAATGATTTTCAAATTATGACCACTAGGATGGAGTCCTAGAAAAGAGTGACCTACTCCTCACTATGACTGCTGCTCTATTGTTGCACCTATGGGTAGCCTGACCTTCTCCCCACTGCAGAATCACCACCAATATTTAAGGGTAATGGAAATGCACACAGGTCCATTTGTGGATAGTATGGACCTGCGTGTGTTGAAAACTAAGCCTCACACTTTCGTGTGCTTTTGTGATGGGAGAACTAGGATCTACCCCAACTGGGAAGCTTTCCTGGTAGAAGTTGGACATTGGAATGAATTAAGGGTGAGTTTTTGACCATGCTTGGGGAACCATATCAGAAACGTGATTGAGCAAACTCTACACTGGAAACATGCCTAGGAAACTGGTCACTAAGAGCATCATAATAATAAGTGTAAGGGGGAGGAGGTTCTGCCCTCACTTTAATTAATGTGGTCACAGAAAGTTCTGATACCTCAATTCAATCAGTTGTCAGACATGATTAGTCTTTAATGTACAGACAAGATATACCAAAGAGAATCAATCAATCAACAGGAGCAAATACTTTAAATGTTTTAAAATTTTCCTATAAATGTATAATAAGTCTTAATCATTAGACAGGATGATAGGATGCTATAGCCACTGCATGAAGACTGATACTACCACCCAGGAAACATCTTGCTTTTGGCTGAAAGAATCAGACCCACACACTTCCTCCCTTCCCTGAAAGCTTGGGGGCCAGGCTAGCAATGGACCAGTCCAGCAGGGAAAGATTTCAGTGAAGAGGATTTAGAGGTTCCAGAAGGACTAGCCATACCTTCACCATTGTTTATAAGACCAAGAGGAATGCACTCATGGACTGGATACCCATATCCAAGATCCAATCTGCTAAATAGGGTTTTGTGGGTAACTTTGTGAGTCTACACTCCTAACACTTTAGCTTATGACCCACCTACCCCTCCTCATCTTGGGCTTCCCATTAATAATCAATAGAATAATTTTACATACGTATGTGTATATGTATATATATATATATATGTGTGTGTGTATACACACACGCGCACACAACACACACACACACACACCCCTATTTGTGTCTAATGGTAGCCATCTCTAGGGAAGGGGTGGGGAGAAGGGGGAAAAAAAAGAAATATACCTGATGCCTTTGTTGTGTATTTGGAGGGAATAGCAAGTTGTACATGGTAGATTTATAGTTTCGTGTACAATCATCTTTTTTATTGTGCTATGTTATGGAAATGCTTGTTTTGTTCCATAAATTGAAAATAAAACAAATTTAAAAAAAAACAATCAAGTAGACTCAGCTTTTATCAAAGTTGCTGTTCAGTTGTGTCCGACTCTCTGTGAGCCCTTTGGGAATTTGGCAAAGTTATTGGAGTGGTTTGCCATTTCTTTCTCTAGCTCGTTTTTTACAGATGAGGAACGGAGGCGAGGGGAATCAAATAACTTGCCCAGGGTCACACAGTCAGCAAGAAGTCAGATTTGAACTCACAAAGATGGGTCTTCCTGAGCCACTACATTTACTTGAATGGCATGGCAAGAACATAGTTACAAAACTTCCCCTCCACCCGTGTGGGGAGCACCTTCTTGCAAATACACATGACGTCCATGGGAAGAGTGTGCTCAGAGTACGATGGTGTGAGGCCCGTGTGTGAGCCTTGTAGCAAAAACAAAAGCAAGTCAAGTCATTATATTAGGTTCCAGGATTGGCTCATCTCCATGTCCTGACTCTCTTTCCTGCTTCAGGGGACACAGTCCTAGAAGCTGCTTCTTCTCAGATAACTATTTCTCTGTATCCATGTCTGAAGTTTGTATCTGTCTATCCTCCAAATAGGTAGGTGGCGCCATAGTTCATATAGCGCCAGACCTGGAATCAGGAAGATTCATCTTCCCAAGTTCAAATCTAGCCTGAGACACTTATTAGCTGGGCAAGCTACATGACTCTCCTTGCCTCAGTTACAGATAAAATGAGCTGGAGAAGGAAATGGCAAACCACTCCACTATCTTTGTCAAGAAAACCCCAAAAGCAATCATGAAGAGTTGGATAGGACTGAAAAAAAATGATTAAACACACACCGTATAGATGCAGTATATTCTACTAATTAAACAGCGCCTTTTCAAAGCTAAATGGCGGGGGTGGAGGGGTGGAGGAGAGAAATTCCCTCTCCCTCCTCCTCTGAAGGCGTCTCCTCCACAGGTAGCTCTTGACTTCTAATATTTTCACTGTACGTCTTGATCTGCTCTAAGATTTTACTGCCTGGTGCTCCTCAGGGTTCAGCTCTTTAAGTTACCCGAGGTATGATTCATTTTTCTCGATCATTCCTGTGATTCCCCTTCTTGACTCAGAGCAGAGAGTTGGTCACATCTGTAAAATGGATTAGCAATCAGTCTCACCTCCACAGTCAGTTTAACATTAATACCTTGGGATTGCATTCTGGGCCTCCTGTGACTATATCAACTAAAGGGGAGATAGGGAAAGGAATCCTCACCCTTACAGAAGGAAAAGACTCACAGTTGTTCTACACTGGGACTGTGATGGTTCAGCAGATCTCTCCCTTGCTATGTTCCCTCCATCCCCACAGGGACAAATTTAGACATTAAATGACTGTGAGGGACTGACATTATGAAAGTACATTTGAGTCATAAGAGGTACAAGCAACTTTCAGTTGATAGTGTAGCAGTACCATTTTTTTTTTACCTCATCAAGGGAGGTGAACCATATACCTACACTGATTACTTGGGCCCAAATGACTCACTGCCACTGACTGAAGATTTTTTTTTTTAAGAAGAATGCAGGGGCATAGACTTATAGGAAGCTGGATTTACCAAAGGTTTGAAACCTTCTTTGAATAACAGCCACGGATGAAGGGAGAACGGCTTTTCAGGAACAGGTTAGACGTTATAGATATCAATTCATCACTTTTTGGGTTTTTTTTTACTGTACTTATGATCTTCCAATGAGGTTCTGGTTGACCTCAAATTGATATTGGAGTCAGGAGACCTGAGACTCAAATCTCACCTCAAACGCTTCTTAGTGCTTTGATCATTTCACTCACCTCTCAGAGTCTCCATCTTGTTACATGTAAAATGGGAATAATCATATTTATATGAGTTATGCCTATTGAATATACCATCAGACTTGGTTGTTTTGCTGATTAGTTTTGCTGATTTGTTTTTTTCTCTTTCTTTTATTTTTTATAAGTGCTGGTTCACTAGGTAGCAGAGGAGAGGGATATGCTTAGAAATGAAGGCAATCTAAAAAAGATACACTAGTAAAAATTTTTAAAAATGTGAATTTTACCTAACACACTACAATAGACTGAAAAGTCAGCTGGATCCAGAGTCAGGAGGCCTCGTTAGAATATATATCATGGCCTATTCAGATAATAATGCTGATTTTTCTCTTAGCACTTATAGGGACATATCTTTAAGGTTCAAAAAGTATTAGCCATATTGTATCATTGCTTATATGTTTGACTAGAACAAGGTAATCTTGATATTCTGACTATGTACTGACTCAGATAGACTCATATGTGGACATTGCAAAGGACCTGCATCACAGGCAGACATCAAGCCTTAAAGAATTTTCTAGGAACAGCAAATTTCTATGAACATTCCATTCTGTGGTATTTCAGGCCTATGGAACCCCTCATTTGACAAAACAGGGGACCTTATGATTTAGCCACCAGGTGGCGCTGAGAGCTACTCACTGAGAAGCCCCAAATTCACCCTGGGAATTTGCACATGTCCCACTTGATACAAGTGCTCTACTTTAGAGTGACCAGGAAGTCAATGACCTTCTGTTCCTCACATCTACCTCTCTTTACAGAATAGCATTGAGATGTTTGTCTAAGAACGTGTGAATTTTCAGATTCACCCAGTAATAATAACTAATATGTATATGGTGCTTTAAGATTTATTGAGCATATATATATATATATATATATATATGTATATATATATATATATATATATAATTAGCTTTGGGCTCCCACTCCTTGGCTAGCCTACCTCTAATTGAGGCTTCTTCCATAAATTAGACACGTATGCCAGAATGCTAAATGGTAACAACTCTATACAGCACAGAATCAACAAGTAAGTAAATAGTATATAATAATTAGAACATAATGAATAACAAAATATAAACATCTACCATGTAGCTGCAAGTTTGCCATTTTCTTAAACCTCAGAGGTCACAGTGACTTAGGGTCAATCTGAACATAGGCATTCTAGGACATTTTCACTTTGAGCCCTCCCTTGAGCAGACAAAGGAGTAGAAGAACGAAATTCTTACAGATCTCTTGATTCATGCTACCAAAGAGTTGATGTCATCTAGTGCAGAAGTAAGAACTCTGGAATCAGAATCCCAGCTTAGTCACAGTGGCCAGATTGATAACATTTGGCGTGACATGTCAGCTAGGCTTCTAGGTGGCACAGTGACTAGAGCAGTGGGTCTGGAATCAGGAAGACCTGAGCTCTAATCCAGCCTTGGACACTTACTAGCTGCGAGACCCTGGGTGAGTCACTTAACCTCTGTTTGCTTCAATTTCCTCATCTGTGAAATGAAGATAATTGTATCTACCTCCCAGAATGGTTGTGAGGACCAAATGAGATAATTATAAAGCACTTAGCTCTACACTTGGCACATAATAAATGCTATATAAATGTTAGCTATTATTGTTGTTGAAGAGGTCCTCTGACCTCATCTGGCTACCATTAGCCCATCATATAGCATGGTTAGTGGAATTGGCAGCCTGTTTGGACAAGAGGCAGGGCCACTATTGTTTTTGTGTAGTATGTGTTCTTGAGTTAACTCTCTCAATTCCCATTCAAGGTGGCAAGTTGGGTACCAGAGGGTGGCTAAAATATCTCCTTAGGAGAAATGTACCCTCTAGGGACAACCCTGAAAGGCTGGGGGCTGATTTTCTAGTTCTATAAATCAGTGTTCTCCCTCCCCACTCCCAATGACAATGAGACAATATCAGTTAGCCAGGCATATTTAATTAGCTTTTAGAAATGGGTATTTCCTACAGTAGGATAGTTGGTACAAAATAACATCCTCTCCCTACAAAAGTGTGTAATATCCTCTCCCAGAAGCATATCTGGAATTTAGGGGAAAGTGGACTCAAGCTAAGATCACACATGGCAAAAGGGGTAACTCACAAAGTCTGGTTGTATAAAGTGCTTTTCTGTTCTTCATGAGCTACTCATAAAATTCTCCTTAATTACGGTGTAGCTTTTCTAGTGGGCTCCTGGTAGTACCTTGATCTGTTTTTCTTTATCTGATCTAGTCTCTCCTTAGACCCTAATATAAACACTGTCACTAGCCAACTACTGATTTCCTGGGGACACTGCTAGGATGTGGCTGAAAAATCCAAATCTTTTGGTCCTCCAAAGCTCATAGATCCTTTTCCATCCAAAGGCAGGGAACTGATCCCTCCATTTCTATTTCTATGGCCAATTCCAACCCCAGCCATTCCGAATTCAGGTGGTGAGGGGCAGCAGAATTAGAGTGAGGGGCACTATATCCCCTGGGGAGTCAAGCAGGAGGGGGGCTTCTTGACCCTGGAGATCACGACTGTTTTCTTAGTAATATCTAAACCCAAGATGCATTTTTGTGTCTGTGTGGAGACAGTAGTATCTGGGGTAGCTACTGGGCCAGCATTGGTGCAAAACATGGTGTGAAAAGAGGAGGGATGATAACCTGAGGAAAGCTCTCTATCCTCAAATACTTATTGCTCCTGCTTGTCGACTTTGGTGGAAAGGAACTATGGCACAATGAATGAGGAAGTACTAGCTCTTAAGTGAGCCCTGGAGATCTGTTGCCTTTACTTGGAGGGAGCTAGGTGCCCAGTTACTCCTAACCATCCACAGATTTTCAGTGGCAAAACTAGGAATGACCTGCTCTAACTATGGGAGCGAACCCGGAGAGAAAGTATAGACCTCGGACCTAAGTAGGAACAGTGCTATTGTCCGGAGGCATGGCCCATGACATGTGAGAACTGACAGATTTTCTTTCCCTCTTCTTGGATAAATTTACAGGACCATAAATCTAGAGCTGGAAGGGGTGTTAGAGGTCATCTAGTCTAATACTCTCAGTTTACCAGTGACAAAACTGAGATTCAGGGAGGTTGTGACTTGTTCAAGACCACACGGATTATAACCATCATAGGTGAGATTTGAACCCAGCTTCTTTGACTCCAGGGCCTGTGTGCTTTCTAATTTACCACACATTTTACCACAGGGACATGGAGAGTCCCTCCTTCCTTCAAAGGAGGAGCTCTACGAGGTAGCTATTGTTAGCATGGTAACCATGGCTAGATTCAAAGAGTAGTCATTAATGGGTCAATATCATCTTGAAAGGAGTTCTTCAGTCAGTTCCCCAGGATTTGCACTTGACCCTGTATTGTTTAGCATTTTAATCAATGACTTAGATATGGACATGCATGGTATTCTTATCCAATTTTCAGATAATGCACAGCTGAGAAATAGCCAATGCATTGGACACCGGAAACCAGGATACAAAACACATTGATTGGCTAGAACAATGCACTGAGTCTAATAAGATGAAATTCAATAAGGATAAATGCAAAATCTTGTACTTGGATTAAAAAAATCAATTTCAGTAGTACAAGATGGGGGAAGCATGCTGAGATGCAAGTTTGTATGAAGAAGATGTGGTATTTTAGTCGGATGCAAGCTCACTGTGAGTCAATAGTGTGATGTGACAGTCAAAAAGAAATTGAATGCATTCATGCATTGAAAGGCCTCAATTCTAGGAACAAGGAGATGATGATCCCTCTATACTCTGCTTGAGTCAGACCATACCTAGAGTGTAATTCAGGAAGGACATAAAGTGGAGAATGTCTAGACAAGGGCAGCCAGGACAGGGAGAGGCCTTGAGTCCTTGCCATATCAGTCAATTAGCATTTAATAAGTGCCTGCTATGTGCCAGGCACTCTGCTGTGTGAGGGGCCATAAAGAAAGGTAAAAAACTTTCCCTACTCTCAAGAAGCTCACAGCCTAATGAGGCAGACAACATGTAAAAAGTTACATACAAAAATGCTACATTCAGCATAAATTAGAGATAATGAACAGAGGGAAGGCATTAGATTAGAGATGTTTAGTCTGGAGAAGAGAAGATTTACAGGTGATTTGACAGTCATGTTCAAGCATTTGAAAGGCTGCCACATGACAGAAGGATGAGACTTATTCTATTTGGCACCAGAAGCAGTACCAATAGCTGGGAGCTGCAAGGGAGCAAATTTAGGCTTATGTTAGGAAAAAACTTCCTATCAATCGCAGTCAAATAAAAGTGGGGTAGGTTGTTGCCCTGAAAGATGGTGAGGTCTTCCTCACTGGAAGCCTCCTTGCAGGTGCTGGAGAACCACTTTTCAAATAGAAGCATACCTTGGAGATATTGTAGGTTTGGTTCCAGACCATGCAATAAAGTGAGTATTGCAATAATGCAAGACACACATTTTCTGGTTTCCCAGTGCATATAAAATTATGTTTACTGTAACTGGAAAAAATAAAATGCTATTTAAAAAAAAGGAGTCCCACAATTAAAAAAAAAAGAAAGAATTAGATTTGTGGAATGAGTACGAGTGAGGAGTCAAGAATAACACCAAGGTTGAAGTTGCAAGCAAGGGCATTTGGGGAAATTGTCCCCTTCATAGTGATAGGAAAAGTTAGGAAGAAGAGAGGATTTGGTAGGAAAGATAATGAATTCAGTTTTGGACAGTTTAAGATGACTACAGTATATCTAGTTTTAGATATCCAGATGGCAATTGGTGATGTGAAACTTCAGGTTAGGAGAGAGATTAGCGCAGTATGAATATATCTCGGAATCATCTGCATTGAGGCCATTGAATCTGGGAGTTAGTGAGATCACTAAATGCTATAGGATAGCTTTATTGTAATGCCATATGTTTTCTTCTCTGTACCTGTTGTCTCCCCCAATGAAAATAAAAGCTTCATGTGAGTAAGAAATCAAAAAAAAATTATGTGTGCAATAGTATGTCTAAAAAAACCCCCCATGTATGTACCTTAATTAAAAATACTTTATTGCTTTAAAATTCTAATCATCATCTGAGCCTTCAGCAAGTTGTAACGTTTTGCTGGTGGAGGGTCTTGCCTCAATGTTGATGGCTTCTAACTGATCAGGGTGAGTGGTTGCTGAAGCTTGAGGTGGGAGGCTGTGGCAATGTCTAAACTAAGACAACAATGAAGTTTGCTACATGGATTGATACTTCCTTTCACTTGAACAGTTAGAGGCCAATTTAGGGTTATTAATTGGCCTAATTTCAATATTATTGTGTCTCAGGGAATAGGGAGGCCTGAATAGAGGGAGACAGATGGTAATGGCAGATCAGTGGAACAGTCAGAACACACACATTTATCCATTAAGTTCGCTGTCTTATATAGGAATGGTTTGTGATGCCCCAAAACAATTACAATAGTAACGTCAAAGATTACTGGTCACAGATCACCATGACAGATATAATAATAAGGGAAAGATTTGAAATATTTAGAGAATTACCAAAATGTAACACAGAGACATGATGTGATCTCATGCTGTTGGGAAAATGGTACCAATAGACTTGCTTGACAGGGTTGCCTCAAACCTTCAATTTGTAAAAAACACAATATCTGCAAAGTGCAATAAAGTGAAGCATAATAAAACGAGGTATGCCTGTACATGATGGTGGTGATTCCTTTTTAGATATAGGTTGTACTAAGTGACCACTGACGTTCTTTTCAATTCTGAAATTCCATATGTAAAGGAAGACGTTCCAACCCATTCTCACCTCAGGTCCAGAATCAATCAAAAAGTGTTTATGAAGCGTTATGCTAACCATAAAAGAGCATCTATCTATTGCCCAATCATATAAGGTGCCAATACCTCTCCAAGTGAGTCAAGAAGGGAATAAGGTGATCGGCTAAACAAATAAAATAGCCACCCCCCTGAAGGCTTTAAATAACAAAGACTTGGATAGATTGCACAGTTTGAGAGTTGGAGGTGCTGCAAGCCAGGACTTACCTGTGGAGATCTCTGCTTTGAAAGAGAATCTATTTGATGAGTAGAAAGTGCTCCATCCAGCAGAGATCAGTGACATGCATCCTCCAGAAAGACAGCCACCTGGGGAAGGACTGCAGCTTCAAGGAACATGACCCTTGGCAACCCAGAAGAGAGTCTGACTATGGAGAGCAGCAAATTCTGGAAAAACCCAGCTGAGCAGTCCACCAATCAGAAACATTCCACCCAACGGGAACTCTGTGAGGACTTGATGCAGAGAGAAAAGATTTCCAGGCCATGCGCTATCAGGAGTTGTGAATTGCCTTTGCCATGTATGTGCTCTACACATTTATCACTATCATTGTACTTTCTATTTGTGCCTATTCTTTCTGTGTATATGGTGTGCAAGAGTGCATCCCAGGTTTATGGGGAGAATGTTTTGTAGCTACTGTTTTTACTATGTCATCTTCTCTCTAATTGTTCACAGGAAGCACACAGGTGGTGTATATTGTGACCCTGGGCAAACCATTTAACCTCTGCCTCAGTTTCCTCAACTGTAAAATGGGAATGATAATAGTGCCCACCTTGCAGGGCTATTGTGAGGATCAAATCAGTAATCTTTGTAAAGTGCTTAGCATGGTGCCTGGCACATAGTAGGTACTATATAAATGCTTATTCTCTTCTTTTTCCCTTCCCCTAGAGTAGTAGGAGTTTGGGTCCAGTAGTCACTCCTTGGAGAACCAACCAGCAAACCTATGAATGCTAAACTGGCAGAATATCCCAGAGGAGGTACTAAAGGTGATTATGAGATAGAAGAAGCCAATAACATTGGAGAAAAAAGCTCAAGTGTGTTGAAAGTAATAAAGCACTATTCTGGCATGTGGAGGCAGTTTCACTGAGATTGTTCAAGAAAATGGAGGCTATTGCTATTGCTAGTAAAAGTAAGACTGAACATAATCCTTTTAGATAGAATTTGTTTATTACCAGAGAGAAGAATTGTTGTAAACATGCTTTTGGTTCATGGGGAAGAGCATAGCTGCAGCTGTCAGTAGGTAGTTTTCCCTTTCTCTGCAGTTTTTCGTGTTCTGCCTGTGTGCTGATCTACTAGGAAGACAGCCAAGGCATCAGAATGCGCAATTGTGGTGTTTCATCTACTTTGGCTATGCTTGGTATTTACTCTGGAGTAAAGGGTTACCGCACCACCAGGGTGGTCACTTACTTTAAAAACACAGACATTTATTAGAGACTCTTGTCTTAGAGTGAGGGATAACTGGAAGGAATGGGAAAGGATCTGAAATACCAAGCATAAGAAAATGGAAAGAGGGGTGAGGAGAGAAAGCTTCTAAGGAACATATGAAGTGAATTCTAAAATTTAGTCTTAGTAGGGACTTTGAACATTCCCTCTCCCTCACCATCCACTGATAAAGTACCAAATGTTTTCTTTCTCTCTCTCTACCTTCTTCACCTGTGAGGAAACTGCTGCTTAAAGTCAGTAGGACGCTCCTAGAATATGGTTTCTGGGAAGAGCTGGCTTTTTTACAAACAAACAGAGTAGGTGGGTGACTCAGAGCTCGAACCACCTCCACTAATGTCTTTAGGCTTAAGTCCATTTAAAAATGTATATATTTCTAGGTTACCATGGGCAGCTTTCGTGTCAGAGGCTTTACTCTGACTTATGTTTAGAAATTCCATGTAACACACTGTTTAATTCCTTATTGGGATCTGATTATCCTAAATCCATTTCAGGGAGACTTTGCCAAAGAGATCTGATGATGTTGTGGGGGTCTGATACCTTCCAGTTATTTGAGAGATCCAAAATGTGTTATCTGACATGCAAATGAATCTTAGCAAACACAAAAGCTAAGCCCAGGGGGCAAGGCAGCTAGAACCATTCGTCCTGCTGAGATGACATGCTTTGTGAGGAGCCAAGCCAGCTTGTCAGCAGAAGGAATCATCCATCCACACACTGTTGCCTTGCCCTATAATGAAATTTATGAGGATTCTTCAGAGAAAGAAAAGTTATCCAGGCTCTGTTGTTCTGGAGTTGTGAATTGTCTTGACTAAGTGTGTTCCCTTCACATGTACCATATTAACAATCACCTCTAAGCACGTGCCTACACTTCTGCCCCAGACTCAGTGCATCCTTGTGGGACAATGCTATTCTTAAGGTAGCTAGGTGGTCGAGTGTGTACAGCACTGCACCTGGACCTGGAGTCAGAGAGACCCAAGTTCAAATCCATCCTCAGACACTTACTAGCTGTGTGACCAAAGGCAAGGCAATTAATCCCTGCCTGCCTCAGTTTCCTCATCTACAAAATGAGGATAATAATAGCACCTACCTCTCAGGGTTGTTGTGAAGATAAGATGAGATAACATTTGTAAAGTGCTTTGTGAATTTTAAAGCACTATATACATGCTTGCTATTTTATTTTTGCTGTGCCATTGAAGTAAATGTCTCTCCTAAGAACTAATTGAATCTACTGTCTAATTATTAATAGGAAACACACCAATGGAGGAGACAGTATTGGAAGTGGTTGCCCATAGGGTTACCCCTAGAACTGGAGGTAGCATTGCCCCTCTGGGGATCCAGTTGGCTGTTATGTGTGGGAGTTGAGGTCGGTTGAGGGAGGGTGCCGCATAAAACCATTGACTGGGATTACACCTCTATGACCACTATTGACTCTGTGGTAGTATATGAGTGACAGGATAAATGCATCCTTCACAAAGCAAGAAAACACTCCTGACCCACCGTCCATAAGAAAGGTGTTTTTAGATTTCCAATAATGGTGATAACAAAACTTGGTGAACACAAAATAGCGAATAAGACTTTCTGTATTCTTTCACTTAGACTCCATTCCAGGCATTGGTGTGAAGTGGTTGGCTAAGGTCAGGCAGCAGTAATAGACAGCAAATTACAAAGGTAAACTACTGGGAGTGTTTGTGAAAGAACCGTGAGAAATTATGCCTAAGACTTTGACTTTTGGTGGCAATCACACACATTCCCTGACCCTGTTCTACACTGATACTTCAGCACAAACCATGGGCCGTGTTCATCAAACCCATCCTGACTCATCATGCCAGTAAAGGTATGTGAACCTGTGTGGGCCCAGCCACACATTGTCCGATAGATGCAGGCAGTGGTTTGTTGCTGTAAAATTCTGTGGTGTACCTGGTGCAAGGGTGAGATTTTTCACTGGGGCAGCAGCTGGCCCAGATCACAAATCTGGGTTTTTGTGGATTTTTTCAAGTGTTCAAGGAATGGAGAAAGAAGGAGGAGAAAGAGAAAGGTCTTTAATCTTTTGTAGATCTTCAAAAGTCACTCCAGTCTGACTGGAGAAACTAAAGCATCAGTGTATGAACCCCACTACTTCTCTGGGACAAGAGAGTAGTGAAGAGGGTGGGGCAGACCCATTACATAGGGAACCAGAAATGAGAACAGAAAGGAAAGAGTTTGCCTGCAAATGTAGATTTTAAAAAATGGATTGCAACCCCTCCCTGGGCTTGAAGATGCTGACCTCATATAAACGCTAAAATAGGCAGCTCCCTGTGAACCCCGCTTTTATTTTGAAGAGTAGAAATTTGTTTCTCCTCTCTTCCCTCCTTCATGGGATGTACTTTTTCATAGTGGCAAATGTGAACTTCTCATTTCTTTGTGTGTATCAGAATGAATGCTTTTATTTTTATTTTTAATTTTTTTTTTAGGCAATTGGGTTAAGTGACTTGCCCAGAGTCACACAGCTAGTAAGTATCAAGTGTTTGGTCTGAGGTCACATTTGAACTCAGGTCCTCCTGACTTCAGGGCTGGTGCTGTATCTACTATGCCACCTAGCTGCCCCGGAATGAATGCTTTTATAGTGTTCGCACTGGGGGGACAGGGTAGGCTCTAAAGGCCAGTTGTCTCTTTGCCTATAGCCCATAACCAAATACTTAATGTACATAGTACTATTTCAGCAGAATGAAAGGCTCAGGTTTTGTTCTTGTGTTTTTCCGACTCTGAGTCCTTGGAAATCATCTAAACCTATCCTCTAATTTTAATGTAAAAGAGTTTTTTGGCTGACATAAAAGTTTAAACCATCACCATTGAGACCTGGTTGGTACATATTGAAGGGATATATTTAGAAAGATAAATCTGAGATTTGGAAAACCCCATGCCTCTACCCGAGACTTCAATTTCCATTTGGGGCCAGAGAAGGAGGAGGGTCATGGCTTAGTACCCACTCCTCTAATTAGTCAGTCAGTAAACATTACTTAAGCCCCTACTATGGGCTAGGCACTGTGCTAAGTGCTGAAGATACAAAGAAACTGCCCCCCCAAAAACAGTTCCTGCCCTCAAGGAGCTAATAGTCTAATGAGGGGGAAGAAATAACCTGCAAACAGCTATGTGCGCATGACAAATTGGAGACACTATTAGAGAGAAAGCACTAGAGTTAAGAGAGATTAGGAAAATCTTGTAGAAGGGATTTTAGCTGGGACTTGAAGGAAGACAGGGAGGCCATGGTACAGAAATGAGGTGGGAGAGCATTCTAGGAATGAGGGAACAGCCCTTGAAAATAAGTAGCCAGGGGCAGCTAGGTGGTACAGTGGGTAGAGGGCTGGCCCTGGAATCAGGAGGACCTGAGTCCAAATCAGGCCTCAGACACTTACTAGCTGTTTGACCCTGTCACTTAACCCTGATTGCCTCAAAAAAAAAAAGGAAGAAAGAAAAATAGCTAGGCCACACAGTTGTTAAGAAGAATAGGAAGGAGACAGATTATATAGACATTTAAGCCAAATAGAGTATTTTATGTTCTGGAAGGGAATCACTAGCATTTATTGAGTAGGCAGGTGACATGGTTAGCCTGGAGCATCAGGAAGTCAATTTGAGAGTTGAGTAGGGGGTAGACTGGAGTAGGGAGAGACTTGAGGCAGGAAGACCAAGCAGCACTCTATTGTAATAGTCTAGGTAAGAGTACCTGGACCAGGGTGGTGGCAATGTCAGAAGACAGAAGGGAGAGATTTTACAAAGGTAAAATTGATAGGATTTGGCCAAAGATTGGCTATAGAGTGAGTGGGGTGTGGGGAGTCAAGAATGACACTTAGGTTATAAGCCTGGGTGACTGGGAGGGAGGTGGTGTCCTTAGAAAGTTAGGAAGAGGGAGGGCTTAGGGGGAAAGAGAATGAATTCAGTTTTGAACAACTCCACTCTCCTATCTCCAAGAGGTGTATTGGGTTAAAATTATATCTACCTACTACACATCAGATATTTGTAGCCTTGGTATATGATACCCTTTGGGAAGGTTCAGTCCCAAGACACTTTTCCTAGTCACTATAAAAGGGAAAATAACAGCTTACTTTCTGCCACCTTAATCAGCTCCTTCCCACTAAAAATTTGTTACAAAAATGACAGCCACAGAAAGTGAGCAAACACATTTATCCAAGCACGTTATAAAACAGAAGGTGCAATTTAGGGTAGATGATAGAATATACATGTGGTTTCTTCAGTTTGGGATTAAGGTAAAATCTCAGCTCAACCAAGGAAAGAACGTCTTCCCCGAGAAGTCTCTGGGGGTACAGCGTTAGTAATCAAGGAAATTTGGCAGGGAGAGCTTTCTGTACCTTTGTCATTCCATGGGCTCTTGTTACTCATTTCAAATTTTGTGCTCTCTCTGTCTCTCTCTCCCTCCTTCCCTCCCTTTTTCTTTCTCCCTCTTCTCTCTCTCTCTCTCTCTCTCTCTCTCTCTCTCTCTCTCTCTCTCTCTCTCTCTCTGTCTCTCTGTCTCTCTGTCTCTCTCTCTCTCTCTCTCTGTCTCCCTCTCCCCCTTTCCCTCCTTTCTTGCTTTCTCACACATATATACTGTATTTAGTTTCATAAGCTCAGAAGTCTCTCAGCCAATCAGGAGTTACATCTACCTAGACATATGCAGCAGCACAGGACTGTCCTTCAGGGAACTGCAGAGCTCACCTGGAGCAGGGGGTTACTTAAAGGTGAGAAAAGGCAGACTCAGAAAAATAAGAAGATGCCAGTCCCACTGTATTTTGCTTTGGTCAAGCAACAACAGGAATGCTCTATTCCTGGGTACCATGACTTAGGAAGGAAGAACATTGGTAAGTTGGAAAACTCCTAGAGAAGGGCGTCCAGGCTGGCAAAGAGCCTCGTGGTCAATCTAGAGGATTCTTTGAAGGAACTGGGTATCTTTAGGCAAGAGAGAAGGCTTAGGGAGGAGATGACAGCTGTCTTCAAGTATTTGCTACCAGTTCTGGTCTCTGGAGACAATGTAGTGAAGTGGCAGAGAGTTAAATATAGGCTTGATGTAAAGAAAAGCTTCCCAAAATAGTCAGGAGGTCCCCTTCCATCTCAACTCTGCCCCACTTAAATACAATTCATTTGCAAGTCAAAACTACACCCTCTTGATGTCATAGGGGCTCTTCGACAAGGAAGGACAGACTGCAAGCCTTGTCTCTATTACCTTTCTTTCACAAGCCTGTAATTTTGGGGATTTGGGGAAGGAACTCAATTGCTCCAAGGCTAGCCTGGGTTTAGCCCCCTCTACACTATCCACAAGTGAAATGGGCTGCCTTGAAAATTAGTAGGTTTTTCCTCATTGGAGGTATTGAAGCAAAGGCTGAAAGACCACTTATTAACTTATAGGAGGGGTTCTTTTTAGATATGGGTTGGACTTGATGGTCCCTGAGGCCTCTGAAATTATGTGATTCTGTAACTTACTTAAGGCCATTCAGCAAGTTAGTGGTACTAGAAGCAGGATCCACGTCTCCTAATTTGGCAGCTAAGTAGTGAATAAAGCACTGGGTCTGGAGTCAAGAAGACTTTCCTTCAAATCTGGTTTCAGATACTTACCAGCTATATGACATTGGGCAAGTCACTTAACCTCTGACACTCTCAATTTTCTCAAATGTAAAATAGGGATAATAACAGTACCTTTCTCCCAGGGTTGTTGTGAGGATCAAATGAGATAATATTTAGAAAGTGCTTAGCATAGTTGCCTGGCACATAGTAGGTACTATGTAAATGCTTACTCCCTTCCCTTTCTTTTTAAAAAATAATATTTATTTACTTATTTTTAATATTCTTTTTTTAAAATTTTGAGCTCCAAATTACTCCCTTCTCTTGCTATTTGAAGATTACTTATTTTTTTAACTTTTTTTTAAACTTTGAGTTTCAGATTACTCCCTTCCCTTTCTCTCTCCCTGCCCCCTCTCTGCTTGTATTTCTACCTGAAAATAACAGACACTTGCTCCAAAGTTTTCCAGGTTTCTAAGTCAGTTTATAACTAATTTAATTAGTGTTTTTGAAAGCATTTTCTTTGGCATAAAGTCTAGAATCATTCTAAATTGTGTCAGGATGCATTAGTTAATTGTGTTGAGAAGGGCAAATTGAAGAACTTCAGTGAGTAGCCTGAAATATGCAGAATTTAACTAGATCAGAACATAAACATTAGGATGCTGTTAACTAGGGGATCCATGAGCTGTACAGTACTAGAGGATATGGTAATGATTTTTATTAATAACTTTTTATAGGCTCCTAAAGGAGTAGAGAGATGCCCTTATAGGGACAAGGACCAATTCACCCTGCTCTCCCTTCACATACCAGTGGTCTTTATGGCACAAGGGGAAATTTCTTCCACTCCCTGAGTGGAAGGTACCCAAGGCTTTGGGGTTGGTATGGGTAGACTGAGGCCTCTTGTGTTGATCCTGGGCTCTCTTTGAGAACAGGATGTGAAGAGGATGGTAGCTTGGGTTCTCCAGCCTGATCAGGGAAAAGTAGGCAAAACTGTGATGATTAAAAATTTTCGAGAGACATAGTTTCTGGGTAATTTAATCATCCTACTAGTAAGGGCAGCAGGTTATTAATAAAAGCATGGTCATCTATCTTGGACCAAAAACCCCTAGTGGTGGTGGGGTCACAGTTTATATGCTCTTTGAAAAATAGGAGTTCAGGGCAGCTAGGTGGCGCGGTGGATAATCGAGCACCAGCCCTGGAGTCAGGAGGACCTGAGTTCAAATCCAACCTCAGACACATGATACTCACTAGCTGTGTGACTCTGGGCAAATCACTTAACCCTAATTGCCTCACCAAAAAAAAAAGAAAAAAGAAAAAGAAAAAGTAGGAGTTCCTGAGGGATGGCAATTAACTTGGATTGGTTAACACAGTGAGACGTGTGGGCTATATTAAAATGAAGGTCTTGGGGTACTTGAATTAGGTTACTCAAATCTTGGTCAAAGAGGCATCAATTTCCCTCTCCCCTGTCTTGATAATAGGAAGAATCAACCTTTGCCCAGACCTGTTTGAGCAAACACAATGAGCAGGAATATACCGATTAGCCTAAACTTAGAATTTCTTTTACTATCTGATTAGATCTTGGCCTGGATAAATCTTTAAGAAAGATTTCCCATGTTGGTTGGTTTTTGGATGAGGAAGTAGAAAAGAGGGAAAAGCTTGCTCCTAATACAATAATTAGTTATTAAATATAAGAGAGATATATTAATTTCTCACAGTACTTCAATCCACCTTCAGAGTCTTCCTGTTTCAGATGAGTTGTATCTCAGCCTATCTTGCTCATTAAAAAATAGCAGCAACTATTAAAGTGCCCTTTCCTGGAAGGAAAGAAAGAAAGAAAGAAAATTAAATAGATAGAAAGAAAGACAAACTCCAATAAGTATAAGAGAGATTTCTGCCAACTTTTGACTCTCAATCCCTTCTGCATCTCAGATTCACCTCTGTGAATACTCTTCCTAGAAGGCATAGTATTATTCCTCAATAGATAAGTGGTCAAAGGATAAGAATAGGCATTGTTCAAAGAAGAAAATAGGGCTCAGAGAAATTAAGCGACTTGCCCTTGGCCACACAACTGATATGTCAAAGCTGGGACTTGAACCCATGACTTCTGAAAAACCCAGTTATTTTTTCTACCATGCCAAGCAGTTTCCTTCCCATGTTCTGAGGGGGCCAAACCTGGATAATGTGGCTCTGGCCCTTGACAGGTAAATGTTTAATGACTGGCTTTCTGAAAAAGGACACACTTTTAAGTTTCATCTTCATTATTAACATTTTCTCCGTCACTTTCTGAAGTCTAGACAATTGACAGGTCAATAAATCAAGCCCTGATTCCTCCTTGTTGCCAATTTTTGAGATGTAAATGGTCACACTGAAAATTTAACAATTTGCTGTCAGATCCAGAACACCCCTGCAAGTCACTGATGACCCAGTACTCTAAATATTTCCTGCTCAAGTCCCCAGCAGTCTCTTGATCTTCATTATCATGCCATCAACAGCTTTGAATGCAAGGTGCTAGAGTACCAAGAATAAATTAGAGAAATGGGGGTGGGCTGAGGAAACTGGTCATTGTTCATTTAAGTGAAAGGGGTTTGAATCAGTGTGGTGCTCAGACTCATAATTTTGAATCCATGAGCCAGTCAACCCGAGAGACCTCTCTAAATAGCTCCTCAACCTAGAAAGTATTGCCCTCAGATCGAGGAAGTCTTTCCCTCCGACACCAAACCATATCACTTCCTGTCCACAGTACCAGCTTCGGTAGCAGCTGCAGCCACGGCAAGGTCTTGGGGTTTCCACTGGTGAATCAGTCCCCAGTTTTTGTTCAATTGGCTCAGCGAGCATGATGATTTCAACACACAGGAAAGAGCCCGTCCTCTCCGCTTTCTCATCAGTTTTGGAGGTCCCCATCCACAGGGTTCCCGTCACAATGAAGTGGCCCCACATGTACCAGGAAACACAGCTGGGTATACTTACTGGCATGGGGCTCTGGGGTCTGACTGGAGAGAAGAAACCGTCTCGGCCTCTCACTGACAAATCATCCCACAGGCAGACACTGAGAGTCCTGGAAAACACATGTGACAGAGCAGGGAGGCTTGATAGGAAATGATGGGGGAATGGGGTTGTGGAACACAGCCGACAGAGTACTGGGGAAGGCCTGTATTCGAATTCTGCTTCTGCCTTTGCCGCTCACTAGCTGTGTGAACTCAATCAGGTTACTTTGCACCTCTCCGACTAATTTTCCTCATCTGTAAAATAAAGATAATACCATTTCCTTTAATAACTTCCATAACAGGTTATTATAAAGGCAACATGCCCATAAAGAGTTGGCCCTGAAGCTAGGAAGTTCTGGGACCAATCAGATCCTGTCTCTGACATCTGACACACATAGAACACAGTGCTCTGCACAAAAGAAGCTTTTAATAAATGTTTTATTCACTCATACTGGCTGTATGATCCTGGGTAAGTCCCTTAACCTCTCAGTGATCTCTGAGACTATAAGTCACAGGGAATGTGCCAATCGCACAGGCTGAGGTTTCCTTACTCCAGAGTTCCCTATGCCAATGAAATCTACTCCTTCTTCTTTAATGGGTTATCAATGACTTTCTCTAAATTTGTAAAACTTCATTACATTTTAATTTTTTCTGTCAGAACACTCTTGTTTCTAAGTTGTCTCTTGTTCTGCTATGAACTTTTCAAACTAAATTTCTCTCTCTTTATTCTAAGAATCATGTTCTTCCTGGTAACTGGAGATGGTATTGACCTAAGACCCAGCAGAACCTAGGAAACAGGGAACATTTTTTGGAGGTGTCTCTAGCTCGAATGGAGTACCCTACTACAATCCTCCCCCTCCATCACCCCAATCAGACTGCAAGAATAAAAAGTACCAGCCCAAATGTCACGAAGCCAAAACGTGACCCCATACACCAGTCGGTAATGTTTTTGCTTTCTGAATTTTGAACAATGGAGAAACATCAATGGTAGCCAAGGCAATGATACTTAAGAACTGAATCGGAACGAGTAAGGAAAAACACAAGAAAACACAACAGAACACAAAGCCCTTAAACTTTTGTAACATCTTTCCCCTCCATTATACACACATACATAAGCACTTCCACATATATACATCCCTTACTTCCAAAAAGGATATGAATTGGTTTATAAAACTAAAAACAATATAAAATAGGACAATTTTTAAAATCATAAAAGATGCAGATAAAGATGTTTATTAGGTACCTGGGCTGAGAGCCAATTCAATCGAATTTAACAGACCTTTGTTAAATGCTTTCTAGATGTAAGGCCCTATGCTTACACATTCACAGAATCTCAGTTACAGGGGGTTTCAGAGATTCAAAGGTTTAACATTCCCCACTTTCTTCAACTGATCTTCAAATGGTGTGTTTTCCAGTTTCCTTCACCATCCTAATTCCCCACCTCTGGCCACTCCAGATTGTCAGCAGTTTGCTTAAAATGTGGTACCCAGAATTGACACAATACTCCAGCTACAGTCTAACTGGGGCAGAGTACAAGGGGAGTTGCTGTTTGTGTGTTTTCGAAGAGGACAAATTGCATCATGGGGGATGTCTTGATTTGTTCGTGAATTGGATTTAAGTGAGGCAGAGTTACACAAAATTATCAGCCTCGTGCTCTCTTCCTGAGTCCTCAGAGTCAAATGGCAGGACAAAAGTCAAGATGACTGGTGGCCCTAGATGCCATGGATGACCTTGGTGTCTTCGATGTCTGACTAAGCTCTAAGCACTCTATGGCACCTGCTTTAGCTGCCTTCATGGCCAATGGAATAAATTGTTCTCATCTGCCTATTCCACTGGGGAAGTCTTCACATGCTTGGACATCCCCCTAATTCACCTCCAGGTTTGAGGCCTGTCAGTTACCCTCAACCTGATTTAGCCTGTCTGCCACGACAGTTTTACTGGGCTATGGCCAATGCTCATGCTACAGCTTCTTGGAGCCACAAAGAAGAGCTGGGTGAATCAGGTAGACACCAAAGGTGGATGAGTGGCCCTAAAGAGGGCTCAGCCAGCCATGATGCCAGAGGTGCTAGTACTCCCTGACCATCCTATACACCCCTACAACAGGAGTATGGACTGTTGAATAACTTGGTATGCCACTTGATACTCTGGATCTGAACTGAGCTCACAGTCTACTAACCTATGCTACCCCCCTTCCCCAACCATTTTTACACGAACTGTTATCTAACCACCTTTTCCCTGTCCTATTCAATCAATAATAAATTTTTAAAAAGCATTTATTAGACACCTACTAAGTGCCAAATACTCTGCCAGGTACTATGTATACAAATGTAAAGGTAAATAGGACCTGCTCTCAATGGGTTTACATGCTAAGGGGGAAATAACATGCTCATATATAGGTAAACAAAATACGTACGAAACAGATACAAGGTCATTTTGGAGGGGAAGGTGCTATCTGGGAAGACCAGGAAAGGTCTCATACAGAAGAAGGCCCTAGAACTGAGTCACAAAGGATATTAAGAGGGATGATGTAGTAAACAGTGCCAAATGTTGCAGAAAGGTCAATGGATTTGATACCAAGAAAAGATCATTAGATATGGCGGCTAATTAATACGGTGATTGGTGACTTCAGAGAGAGAGAAGTTTCAGTAGAGTGGTAAGAGTAGAAGCCAAATGGCAGGGGAATTAAGGAGTGAGCTGGTGATGAGGAAGTGGAGGCACCGGGCAAATTGTTCTTCTCATCAGTGAAGGAGAAGAGAGAGCAAGGACTATAGTTTGTGGGGTTAGAAGGGTCAAGAGAAGCCTTAAGCATTAGGGAGGCATAGGCGTGTTTTTATGCAAAAAAAGGGAGGAGCTATCAGAGATAGAGAGAGATTAAGAAAGCGGGTGTTTGGTACAGAAATGCCTCCAAAGGAAGAGGAGGGGATCAAGGGCGCAGCAGAGAGTAAGGAAAACTATAACCACATCCTCCGAGACCATAATGAAATGGGAGGGGACGGATGAAGACACAGAAAGAGTCTGAGGTATGGAGAAAGAGAGACGGAAGAGTGCATAATGGAGGGCTTCAGTCTTCTCAGTGTAAGATGGGTGAGGTCTAGAACAGAATAGCTGAATCATAGAAAAGAGCTCCAGTTATGGAAAAAGCACTAGTTCTTGAGGATTCTTCTGCAGATTTTGCCTTGTCCCTCTTCTGGAATACAGCAAAGTTGGGTGGTGAAGGAGATTTTTCTCTTCTTCCCCCAATCAGTAATTGTGGCTTGCCATAGAAGAGAATGCTAAAGGGAAGGGAACAATTTATTAAGATATTGTGCTAAGTGCCTTACAGATATCTCATTGGATCTTCATAACAACCTGCAGAGGTAGGCGCTATTATCCTCTCTTTATGGACAGGAAAACCAAGGCAAACAGAGAGTAAGTGACTTGTCCAGGGGTCAGTAAGTATATGAGACTGGATCTGAATCCAGGTCTTCCTTATCCCAAGGCCAGTACCCTATCCACTCTGCTACCTAGTTGCCTCCTAGGAGCACACAGGGTCATCCAATGAAGCGTGAGGGCAGCTATAGAATCAATGTGAGGGAGTCCACAAGAGGCATGAGAAATTTGGCACATGGACCTGGGATCCTGCTAGGAAGATGACAGGCTTCAGAGGTGACTCCTGTTGGTCCTCCAGTATGGAGTGTGATTCTTTCCATCTTTAGGCCAGAATAAGCCTGAGCCCCTTGAACACACTTTGGCCATATGGGTTCCCTTTTGTGTGCCACTCCACTCCTGAACTCTACGGGCATCTATTACTCCCAGTGACTCTGTGTGTATTTGTGGGAGAATACACCCTAGATTTATAGGGGAAATGTTGCTTTGTTATTGTTCTTACCATACTGTTTTAGCAAAATGCCTATGCCTTGAGCTAATTGTGTTTTCCAACTGACTACAGCAAAGACATATATGCTGGAGGGGGTTCATGAATAATATTTTTAAAACTATAGACCCAAAGAGTACCTTGAACCTAGGGTAATTGTCCACTGGGGACCCAATCTATGATTTCAAGTTGGGTTGCAATGGTACCCTTGTGGGGATGCTATATCAATAAATCAGGAGCAAGGTTATCTATTGGTGGAATGGAGTAGAATGGAGTTGGACACTTGAGAGAAGACATCGTAGCCCTATGGGAAGTGTGATAGTGAATCAATCACAGAATCCTCAACCAGCATGAGCCAGTCAGGACTTTGTCCTAGGGCACAAACATGGGCAACAGTAGGAACAACTTTTTCCCCAAGACTTTCATTTGTACCTCTTGTATCATTTTAATGTTACCTCTCTGGAGAGTCTTTTCAGATTGATCAGAGAAAACAAAGAGGTTTCTTGACCTACCCAGTCTAAATGCAGTTTTCCATTAACTACTTTGCAATTCATCTTATGCTGCCAAGACTTCCCTGTTTACTCATATCTGAACTTTATGTACCTATTAAACTTCTGTGTATGCTGTCTATGCCCATCTTTGTCAATGTACCTGTTTTACTGTTTTAGGTCTCCAGGCAGAAGGAGCTGATAAATTCTAATTTCTCTTTATAGCATCATTCTTAATCAGATAATTTAATAACACAATAATATTGTTTAATAACAAAAACAAAATAAAAACAATAAAATAATACTGCTTAATAGCAAACATATTCTTTATTATTTTTATGCTAAGAACTACAAAATTAATGCTTATTATCCATGGGCACATAATTACAGTGAATTATGTCAGCACATATTGTGTCTTGAACTATTTCAGTGTTATATTGTTAATTGTTTGATAATTTTTCCAATTCATGTTCTGCCTCTAATAGCTCTGTAACCTTAGGCAAAACCCTTAAAATGCTTAGGTAAAATACTCTGAGACTCAATTTCCTTGCCTGTAAAGTTAGGGCAGCTAGGTGGTACAGTGGATAGAGTTCTAGGCCTAGTCAGAAAGACTCATCTTCCTGCATTTCAAATCTGGCCTCAGACACCTACTCAGATCCTGGGCAAGTCACTTAACCCTGTTTGCCTCAATTTCCTCTTCTATAAAATTAACTGGAGAAGGAAATGGCAAACTACTTCAGTATCTTTGCCCAAAAAAATCCCAAATGGGGTCACGAGAAAGTCTGACATAACTGAACAACACCACCACCAAAAGTTAGGGCATTGGATCAGATCAAGTGTTCTTAACCTGGGGTTTTGGAACTTTCTAAATATTTTGATAACTATTCGAATCCAATCAGTTTCCTCTGTAAACCTATGTATTTTATTTTATGCATTTTAAAGCTTTATTCTAAAGAGTCAGAACCCTAAAATCCCAAAAGTTACATGCTCACCAAAATAAAATTACACATGTAATATATATACACATACATATATGTATATATATTCACATACATAGTTGTATATACTTATATATAGACTATCCCAAAAGTCTTAATGCACTTTTAAGCTATTAAAGCTTTAAGACTTTTGAAATACCCTGGACACATACTAGTATAAACTTGCTATAGGCACTTAATGAATGTTTATTGATTATTTACCAATCAATAAACCAATTAATAAACATGCATTAATTGCCTAGTATATGCCAGGCACTGTGCTAAGTGTTGGGGATACAAAAAGAGGCAAAAGGCAGTCTCTGCCCTCAAAGAACTTACAAACTAATGGATTTTTAATGAATTATTATTAAATGCTATCAGGCAGCTAGGTGATGCAGTGGTAAAGAGGAAGACATCATCCAGTGTTCAAATCTGCCCTCTGACACTTACTAGCTGTATGACCCTGGGCAAGTCACTTACTCCTGCTTATTTCGGGTTCCTCATATGTAAAATGAGCTGGAGAAGGAAATGGCTAAACATTCTTTGCCAAGAACACCCCAAATGAGGTCCTGAAGAATCAAATGACTGAACAACAGCAACCAATGAAATGTTATTGTTAAATTCTATATAAATTTGAATTAAATATGCACAGTATGTAAATAATACATATTCTATAAATGTAGTATATGAATAATATATGGTGGAAATATTAAATTATATGAAATTTACCTTTTACAGACAAAACAACTGCTAGACTTCATCATCTAATTATTTTTGGAAGACTTTGGGCCACCTTTATTAGAAAATGTAATTATTGCCCCTGACAGTTTTCCTGGGTTACTGATGAGATGAACTTTGTCAAAAATATAATGAATAAAGACTGCATGGCTACTGTACTAATGTACAATTGTCAAATACATAACAAAGGAGGCTACCTACACCATGTGCCCAGGAACTCAGCTATCAGCATGCAAGGTTACACATTAAGGCTAGCGTGCAATTGACTCTGCTTTTCCCTACGGCTGCACCATCTACCGGGCTTCCAAATGATCAGGTTGCTGTAAGAAAAGTGCTGTGCAAATCATGCAGCGCTTTATACATGTGAGTTATTGCTGCGTTCCATTCAAGGAGGCTTAGAGGTGTGGTCGGTGGTTACTGGGGTTTCTTCTTCTGCTAGCTCATTGGGTGAGAAAAGCTGGGATCCTGTGCCTTTAAGAACTGAAACCTTTAAAAACAGGATTTGATACCCTGTAGGAGACAGGATTGTTAGTTCCCTTTTGCTGTTCAAGTTTCATCTTCAGTTATTAGGAACTGAGCTGGGCTTTGGGCACCAGTGAATTAAGGTTGATGCTATTGCTGCTTTCTGGAGATGAATGTACTTTTTCTTTCTTTTTGAATGTACCTCACCACAGTGAAAAGCACACTTGAGAAATCCCCACATCAAGTCTGCCACATCCCATTCACTGTTGACTGGAATAGAGAATACTATGCTGATATAATCAATATACTGGGCCATTCCCAAGATGCCAAGGTCTCTAGATGAGGAGATCTTAACCTGGGGTTGATGACATCTAAGGGGGCAGTGGATAGATTTCAAGGGTCTGTATATTTGAATGGGAAAAATTACATCTTTATTTCAACATAATTGGTTTCCTTTGTAATCCCACATATTTTATTTTATGCATTTAAAACATTCTGAGAAGGGTTCCATAGGTTTTACCAGATGGTCAAAGGGCTCTATGACACAAAAACGGTTAAGAACCCCTGTTCTAGAGCAGTTCAAATGTTGCTTCCAGGAAAAGAGCACACAGTGGCAGGAACACTCTAGTACCTTAGCCAAAAATAATAACAATAGCGTTCATTGTTGTTCAGTCATTTCAGTTGTGTCTGACTCTTCATGACCCCATTTGGGGTTTTCTTGACAAAGATACTGGAGTGATTGGCCATTTCCTTCTCCAGTTCATTTTACAGATGAGGAAACTGAGGCCAACAAGATTAAGTGACTTGCCCAGGGTCACACAGGCTGGATTTAAATTCAGGAAGATGAGTCTTTGTGACTCTAGTCCTAGCCTTCTATCAACTGTACTACCTGCCTGTCTCTAAATATCATTTATGCAGCACTTTTAAGTTTGCAAAGCACTTTACATGTGTTATCTCATTCAGTCCTCAAAATAACCCCTGGAGGTGCTGTTATTATTATCCTCATTTTACAGATGGGGAACCTAAGGCTGAGAGATGCTAGGTGACCTGCCCAAGGTCACATAGCCTCAGTATTTGCCTTAAAAACATAATAGCTCCGCCACCCTGAGTAAGTCACTTAACTTTTGTTTGTCTCTTGAAATGGAGATAATAAAAGTACCTATCTCCCAGGGTGGCTGTGAGAAAATGAGAAAAATATTTGTAGAGTGCTTTGCAAACATCAAAGTGCTATATAATGCTAGCTATTGTTATTAACAATTGTTACATTATTAATAATAATTAATAAAATAACAATAAGCAATGCTTTACATCCATAGTCCCCCTCATCTCTGCAAAAAAAAGGAGGGAAGCTTCCTAATTTTTATGTTTCAGATGAAGCAGGCCCAAGCAATGCATTCTACACCATGGTAGAATTGTAGAAAGATTGGGGAGTCAGAAGTCAAATTTCTGCTTTACCACTTGACTTTACATCATCCACTTCATCTGAGAAGTAGCATGAATTGGCATATCAGTGAAGAGCTAGAAGGGGCTAAGACTAGTTGATCCAACCCACTCATTTCATAAATGAGGAAACAGAGTTCCAGGAAGGATATGTCTTTTGTTCAAGTTCCCTTAAAGAGTAAGCTTAAGGGAAAATTTGAATTTGTCTTTCAAGTGCTTAGCTTCACCCTCATCACATACCTCCCTACCTCATAGGGTTAATGCAAAGAAAAGGCAAGCCATGGAAATCGCTATACATGCATACATACATACATACATACATGAGCTATTACTAATATATATATGGATATATGTATATAAACACATACATCTATGCATGTACACGGGCACACGTGTATCATGGACAGCCCGTAGTTTGACCAGTTATTCCCCTCAACTCAATCATTGTGATGGGGCTGGCAGCCAGTGCAATACTAAAGGCACCATAGCTAAGGGGACCTGAGATCACCTCTGCAGGAACAGGAACAGTGGTGATGTAGGTGAAATTTCTCTTTTCCTTTGGACTGAGAAGCCTTCTCCCTTTCAGTCACCTCTCAGCCCCATTGCTGCTTCTGAAAACAATTTCTTCTGGAATTTAATCTGAATCAGTTGTCTTAATGGGCATCTAGGTGGTGCGGTGGATAGAGTGCTGGGCCTGGAGTCAGGAAGATCTGAGTTCAAGTCTGGCCTCAGACACTTACTAGGTGTGTGACCCTGGGCCAGTCACTTAACCCTATTGGCCTCAGTTTCCTCATCTGTAAAATGAACTAGAGAAGAGAATGGCAAAGCATTCCAGTATCTTTGCCAAGAAAACCCCAAATGGGGTCACAAAGAGTCAGACACAACAAAAATGACTGAACAATAAATTGTCTTAATCCCCATAAAATTATCAGGTTTTAAAGCCACTGGCAGGTTGGAGAGAGGGATATTTTGGGGCAGGAAGAGCTGCCCATTCTCTCAAGTATATTCCTCTTGGGTAGCCATCTACTTAAAAACAGATTGGCCAAAGGCTCTTGTTTTGGGGTCTGAGAGGAAAGCTAACTCTAGGAATTGTAAAGGATCTAAATCAAGGGGTGGGGTGTCTGCAGCCTTGAGGCCACATGTGGCCCTCTAGGTCCTCAAGTGCAGGCCTTCAAATCCAAACTTGACAGAACAAATCCTCTTAATAAAGTATTTGTTCTGTAAAACTTGGACTCCATCAAAGGAGTCCCAAGGACCTAAAAGGCCACATGTGGCCCAGAGGCCTCAGGTTCCCTAACCCTGGTCTAAATCCTAAGGATAGGAAGGTGTGTGTGGGCAGAAGTGAATGTTTAAGGGCTCTGTGGAATCTTAGAAATTCAATCCCAGTGGGAGCTTACAAGATTCTACACCTACAGATGAAATGTCAGTCACTGAGCATTTATTAAGTATGTACTACAGTTATCCCTTCCACATTGCTGGGTTAGGGGGCGCTGTGCCTTCTTGATCTGGAAAATCCCCATAAAATTTTTTGGCCTTCCTTTGTACCAGAGAAGAAGTCTGAATTATTATGGTATAAAAAAATAAAATATGTTGATATTATACAATACTATGCATATATTTTACACATTTCTGAGTTTCTAAACTTTTTCTGTGTTGTCTACTGGCCTTAGTATGTCATCTGCAGCTTCCACAAAACTCCCCCAAAATTCCAATTTCCTATGCTGACCAGCAACATATTGAAACCACAGGGAAAGTCATAATGTGGAAGGGATAACTGTATATTCCAGGTACTGTGCCAAACACTAGATATACAAAGAAAGGCAATAAATACATAAACTAAACCAAGTCAAAACCAGTTCCTACTTTCATGAAGCTCATAGTCCAATGGAGGAACCAATATGCAAACAACCATGTACAAACAATATGTATACAGGATAAATTGGTGGTAATTTTAAAGAGAAGACACTAACATTAAGGAGGACTGGGAAAGGCTTCTTGTAGAAGGTAGGATTTTAGCTGAAACTTGAAGGAAGCCAGGAGGCAAAGATAAGAAGGGAGAGGTTCTAGACATGGGGGACAGCCAGTGAAAATGCCCTGAGTCCAGAGATGGAGGGCAGTGGACATTGCCACTAGATCACAAAATATATGGAGAAAAGTAAAGTTTGTTGATTGTTGTCCTTTGCTCTTGAAGAGGACCAAAATGGCATCACTAGGTTGGAGTCAAGGCACAGTGTGTCTGACTATGGCTGATCTGACCAATATGCGTTTGGAATGCTCTATCACAGATTGGGTACAAATAGTCCATATGAACTATGAAGAGTAAAGCATAAGACTGAAAGGCAGGAAGGGGCCAGGCTTAAGCAAGGGGATTTTATAGTTTATCATGAAGGTGATACAGAGTCAATCAAGTTTGCTGCGTAGGGAGTGATATAGCCAGATCTGAGCTTAAGGAAGATTAATTGGACAACTGAGAGGAGAATGAACTGGAGTGAGGAGAGATCAAGGCAAAGAGATAAAGGCATGCTATTGCCAGAAGCCAGGTGTGGGGTCGTGCAGTGGATGAGGACAGAAGGAGATGAATATAAGAGATATTGCATAGGTAAAAATGACAGGACATAACAACTAATTGGATATGGAGTGGCAGAGTGAGAGAGAGTGAGGAGTCCAGGATGACACCTAAGTTTTGACTGGGAGGATGGTGATGCCCTTGACAGTAATAGGTAAGTTGGGAAGAAGGGAATGTTTTTTTTGGGGGAAGATAATGAATTCAACTTTGGGCATGCTGAAATAAACATATCTACAAGAAAGCCAATTCAAGATGTCTCATAGGGAGTTGGAGATGGGAAACTACAGGCCGGGAGAGAAATTATGGCTGGGCAAATAGATCTAAGAGTCATCTGCATAAAGATGATAATTGAAATCATGGGAGCTGATAAGATCACTAAGCAATATAGTATGGAGGGAGAGGAGAATGGGGCCTTGAACAGAGTCTTTGGGACATCCACAATTAGCAGGCAAGATATGGAGATGAAGATTTAGCAAAAGAGACTGAAAAGGAGCAATAAGACAAATAAGGAAGAGAACCAGGACAATGCAGTGTCATGATGACAGTATCAAGAAAACGAGGGTGATGGACAACATCAAAGGCTACAGAGAGGTCAAGAAACATGAGGCTTGAAAGAAGACAATGCCCAACACTCCCCCTTTCTTCATTTCCATTTTTCCCTACTGGTCTGACTGCTTCTTCTTAGACTACTTTGCTGAATTTGTCATCCATATTATGCCCCCTAGTGTAGGGGTACCTAGTCTCCATTCTAAACTTTCTTCTCTTTTTCTACATTATCTCTTGGTAACAATCTTTAACTCCCATAGGTTTAATCATCATGTCTTTGCAGATGACTCCCAACTCTTCCTGACCCCATTTGGGGTTTTCTTGGCAGAGATACAGAAGCGATTTGCTATTTCCTCCTCCAGCTCATTTTACAGATGAGGAAACTGAGGCAAACAGGATAAAATGACTGGCCCAGGGTCACACAGCTACTAAGTGTCTGAGGCCAGATTTGAACTCAGGAAATGAACTCTTGATTCTAGGGCAGGTGCTCTATCCACTGCACCCCCTAGCTGTGCCTGGATGTCCAGTAAACACTTTAAATTCAATATGGCCAAAATGGAATTCATCATCTTTGCCCCCAAAGCCAGACCTTTTCTGAACTTCCCTACTACCGTCAAGAGTACCACCATTTTTAGAGTCACCAACTCTGCCATTTCTCTGAATGAGATGACTAACCCACATATTAATTAGTTGCCAAGTCTTGTGAATTTTACCACCCTAACACTCATCTACCACTCTACCACATACGCAGGATTCTGAGTCAGGAAGACTGAGGTCAAATCTAGCCTCAGACACTAGCTATGTGATCCTGGGCAAGTCTCTTAACCTCTGTCTGCCTCAGTTTCCTCATCTAAAATGGAGATAAAAATTGTATCTACTTCACAGAGTCATTGTGAGGATCAAATGAAATAATACATTCAAAGTGCTTTGCAAATTTTAAAACCATAAGTGGCTGTTAGACATTATATTATTTCTGCCAACCAAATTGTAAGCTCCCCAAAGGCAAGAATTGTCTTTCTGGTTCCTACTGAAGTACCTGGCACATAGTAGGCACTTAAAAATACTTGTTGATTAATTATCAGACTCTATCTGTAAGGAAACTACCACCAGGGACCAGTTGGTCAGTCTATAGGGTCTCTGACCTCTGGGCAGGGCTGGTAGGGGCAGAGTAGGGAGTCATCTTCCTGGTGTGGTTGAAAGGTGCTGGACCTTGGGCTAAAATACCACTACTAGTCATCCATTCAGTCGGGTATCACTGAAGACCTTTAGATCTCTAACTGTCCCATGTGTGAATATCACATTGGGGAATATCTGTTGTAGTAACACCTAACACCAACACAGGGAAACCATACAGCAGATTTTGATGGCTAACTTGAGAAACTTTTTAGTCCTTCAATTAAGTTTTTGAGGGCTCCATTAAGCCTCCCATTTGCCTCTACTCTCCTCCCACTCCCCACATCCACCCCAGCTCCAGTTTATGGTATCCCTTTGGCCTTCTATTGAAGCCATCCTTAGAATAGCTCTCGAGGGCAGAGCCAAGGTGGCGGAGTGAAAGCAATGACTGGCTTGAGCTCTCCTCCAAACCCCTCCAAATACTCATAAAAAATGGCTCTAAACAAATTCTGAAGCAGCAGAACCCACAAAAAGACAGAGTGAAACAAATTTCCAGCCCAAGACAACCCGGTTGATTGATCAGAAAGGTGTATCGCACTGGGCTGGGAGTGGAGGTTTCCAGACTCCTCAATCCACGGATGCCAAAGACAACTTAGAAGGTCAATGGGAAAAGTCTGTTTCTGTCGGTGGTCAGAGAGGAAGGCGGGGTCTCAACTCCATTCCCCAAGAGCCTGGCCCTGGGAGGGGAGGGGCAGCTGCTTCATGACCTTCTGGCCCACAGACTGAGGGGGAATCCAGTGGCTGATCAGAGAGGGACTGCAGGGATCTCTTTGCCAGTGCTGAGGCAGGAATCTCTTGCTTTGCCCGTGTTTGGATCTGGGTCACAGTTCTGGGGCGTGCTGGGGTGAGGAGGAGCGCTGGCATGGTGGAGCTTGTAGTGGCTGTGGAAAGGAACCCTTCCTCACAGTTATAGGACAGAAAGGAATACTTGTAGTCACAGGCCAGGAAAGGAGTAAACACCTCGCCCCTTATCATACCACCTTGGAAGAACTGAAAATTTACAGGTCCCTACAAGTATCTCTGAAAACAGCTATACAAACTCCTGAAGCTTGGGACAATACATTCTCCACATTGGAAGCAGACTCTTACCTTAACAAAGAGTTTAAAACTCAAGTAATTGGCTGGGATCATGAGCAAGCAGCACAAAAAGAGTCAGACCATAGAATCTTACTTTGGTGAAAAAGAAGATCAAAATATACAACCAGAAGAAGACAACAAAGTCAAAGCTCCTACATCCAAAGCCTCCAAGAAAAATATGAATCAGTCCCAGGCCTTGGAAGAGCTCAAAAGGGATTTTGAGAAGCAAGTAAGGGAAGTAGAGGAAAAACTGAGAGTGATGCAAGAAAATCACAAAAAACAAGTCAACAGCTTGCTAAAGGAGACCCAAAAAAATACTGAAGAAAATAACACCTTAAAAATAGCCTAACCCAAATGGCAAAAGAGGTCCAAAAAGCCAATGAGGAGAAGAATGCCCTAAAAAGAAAAATTGGCCAAATGGAAAAGGAAGTCCAAAAGCTTACTGAAGAAAATACTTCCTTAAAAATTAGAATAGAGCAATTGGAAGATAGTGACTTTATGAGAAATCAAGACACAGTGTAAAAATCCAAAAGAATGAAAAATTAGAAAACAATGTGAAATATCTCATTGGAAAAACAACTGACCTGGAAAATAGATCCAGGAGAGAGAATTTAAAAATTATTGGACTATCTGAAAGCCATGATCAAAAAAAGAGCCTAGACATCATCTTTCAAGAAATTATCAAGGAAAACTGCCCTGATATTTAGAACCAGAGGGCAAAATAGAAATTGAAAGAATCCACAGATCTCCTCCTGAAAGAGATCCCCAAAGGAAAACTCCTAGGAATATTATAGCCAAATTCCAGAGTTCCCAGGTCAAGGAGAAAATATTACAAGCTGCCAGAAGGAAACAATTCAAGTACTGTGGAAACACAATCAGGATAACACAAGATTTAGCAGCTTCTACATTAAAGGACCGCAGGGCATGGAATATAATATTCAGGAGGGCAAAGGAGATAGGATTACAACCAAGAATCACCTACCCAGCAAAACTGAGTATAATCCTTCAGGGGAAAAAATGGTCATTCAGTGAAATAGAGGACTTTCAAGCATTCTTGATGAAAAGACCAGAGCTGAATAGAAAATTTGACTTTCAAATACAGGACTCAAGTGGAACATGAAGAGGTAAACAGGAAAGAGAAATCATAAGAGACTTATTAAGATTGAACTGTTTACATTCCTGCATGGAAAGATGATATTTATAACTCATGAGACCTTTGTCAGTATTAGGGTAGTTGAGGGAAAAAATTATATGTATGTATATGTAGACAGATAGATAGAGGGCACAGGGTGAGTTGAAGATTAAGGGGTCATATCTGGAGAATAAAATTAAGGGATGAGAGAGGATTATACTCGGAGAAGAAGAAAGGGAGAGGTAGAATGGGGTAAATTATCTCACAAAAAAAGAAAAGAAAAGTCTCTTACAGTGGAGGGGAAATGGGGGAAGGTGAGAGGGAATGAGTGAATCTTACTCTCATAGGATTTGGCTTAAGGAGGGAATAACATACACATTCAACTGGGTATGGAAATCTGTCTTACCCTACAGGAAAATAGGGGGAGAAGGGGACAAGAGAGCAGGGGGATGATAGAGAGGAGGGCAGATTGGGAAAAGGTTAGGGTTATACTTCTGAGGAGGGACAGGGTCAAAAGAAAGAATAGAATAAATGGGAGGGCAGGATAGGATTAAGGGAAATAGAGTTAGTTTTTCACAACATGTCTACTATGGATGTGTTTTGCATAACTGCACATGTACAACCTATATTGAGTTGCTTGCCTTTTCAATGAGGGTGGGTGGGGAGGGAGGAAGAGAGAAAATTTGAAAGTTTTAAAAACATATGTTTTAAAAAATGTTTTCACGTGCTACTGGGAAATAAGAAATACAGGAAATGGGGTACAGAAGTCTATCCTGCCCTATAGGAAAATGGAAGGGGAAGGGGATAAGAGAAAAGGAGAGAGATAGAAGAGAGGACAGAGTAGGGGAAGGGATATTCAGAATGCATGCCATCTTGGGGTGGGGGGAGGGGGGAGATGGTGTGAAAATTTGGAATTCAAAAACTTGTCGGAGTGAATGTTGAGAACTAAAAATAAATAAATTATATTTTTTTAAAAAACAAGTAAATAAAAAGAAAGTGCTTCTAAAGTTTAAAGGACTATAGGAATACAAGTTAACATTATTATTTGGAAGGCAAAGTGGAGAAATAAGATGCTAGCTTATTGAGAACTGCTATTATAAAATTAAAAACATTCACTGTTCTCTTGCTACCTTTGCACAAACCTCTCTTCCCCAACGAATCACAGCTACTGGCTTTGTTTCCATCTCTATAAGGGGTCTTTAGGACTCTCTTGGGTTAGGTGTTTTTTTTTTTCCTTAATGGATGGAGGGAAAGGACTATTTGATTTTCCTTCTTGCATGCTTGATGAATAAGTATTTCATCACTGGCAACTCATCCCCAGCTGCTCCATGAACAGCGGGACACATTTCAGCATTGAGGTTTTATTTTAGGCCAGCAAAAAGTCACCATCAACTCCAGTAGCAGTTTTATTGGACTTTTGTTCCTTTCCTTCTGCTGGGGATAAAACAACTTTATGTGTGGGGTGGGGTGGACAGCAGGTGAGTGAAGGGGATAGGTTTAAAGAAGAAGAGGAGCTGAGCAGGAGGGTATGATGGCTTTTTATTTTTTCCCTATGTATACAGTGTCACTTGTTAAACTCCTGTTGTCCTGACAAAAAAAAAAAAGAATAGCTCTCAAGTGCAGTCAAGGGTTGGGGAAGCCAGGGGAGAATTGATGGGGTTTTAGTTTTCCAAAAACCCCACAAACTTTCAGACCATGCAAGGGTTGGGGGAGGGAGAATAATGTCCTCAGGGCTGCACCCCACGATTTCAAGCCTCAGGGCAGAGTCACTCAGGTATTTTGTGCTCCCTATTCCTATGGAGAAATGCAAAAAATAATTAAAAAACTCCACCACCCCCAAGAGATTCTTCTTTGTCGGTCCCATCACTATTTTCCTCACAAGTTTCTACAAGTTTTGTTACAAGCTTTCAGGGAAATAATCTCCTAATTTTTCAGGCAGATGATGAAATTCAGTGACAGAAGAGGCTGCTGGGGAGTTCTCAAGAAGCTGACTCTGTTCCAAATATATTCAGAGAACACGGGGATAGGGGTGTATGTGGGGGAACTGAGCCAAATGGCTCAGAGAGGAAGTTCTCTGGATATGGTCCTATTCACTTCCACTCTGGCTTTTCATCAAGGAAGTGCCAAGGTGGGGGTGGAGTGGGGTGCGGGGTGGTATCCCCATTTTAATGCCTTCCCATTTAACCCCAGAGAACAGGTGAGTATTCTAATGACTACAGCTCCCCCAGATTGCCAGTGGAGGGCTAGGGAAATCTTATTCAGAACTAAAGGAACTTTCCTTACAATTGTTTCGGATTATTCATTATTACAGGCCTTGCCAATATGGGGATCTGATAATGCATTAAAACCTTAGTAACTCAGTATGGGCTGGGAGAAGGTCAGACTCAATTAGTCCAAATTTTAGGATATTCATAAAGCCAGGATCACTTGCCTTTTAAGGACACATACTAAAACAAAGTGGACTAGCTGAGTGGTACCAAGAACAGGTGCTTTGGAGACCTGATTTTTCTTTTTTTCCTTTCTCTTTCTTTCTTTCTTTCTTTCTTTCTTTCTTTCTTTCTTTCTTTCTTTCTTTCTTTCTTCCTTTCTTCCTTTCTCTTTCTTCCTTCCTTCCTTTCTCTTTCTCTCTTTCTCTTTCTTTCTTTCCTTCTTTCCTTCTTTCCTTCTTTCCTTCCTTCTTCCTTCTTTCTCTTCTTTCTTCTTTCTTTCTTTCTTTCTTTCTTTCTTTCTTTCCTTCTTTCCTTCTTTCCTTCTTTCTTTCTTTCTTTCTTTCTTTCTTTCTTTCTTTCTTTCTTTCTTTCTTTCTTTCTTTCTTTCTTTCTTTCTTTCTTTCTTTCTTTCTTTCTTTCTTTCTTTCTTTCTTTCTTTCTTTCTTTCTTTCTTTCTTTCTCCTGGGATTTGATAACTCACCCAGGTTAAGAGCACAGGAGCCACCCTTCCTTAGTCCTTCCCAAGGACTACCCTATAACCATATTGGTGCTGGACTTGTGTGGACTCCCAGGGACTCCCAAACTAAAGTGATGCCAGCCTCAGCTTTCCTAGCAGTAGGGATTATAGGCAGCACTAGAAAAATAATAATAACAACAATAACAGCTAGCATTTATACAGCACCTGCTATGTGCCAGACACTGTGCTAAGAGCTTTACAAATATTATCTCATTTGATCCACTCTGAGAGGTAGGTGCTATCATTATCTCCATTTTATAGTTGAGGAAACTGAGGCAGACAGGTTAAATGACTTGCCTAAGGTCACACAGTCAGTACCTGTCAGAGGCCAGATTTGAACTCAGGTCTTTCTGACTCCAGACCCAGGGCTCTACCCACTGTACCACTTAGCCTTCCTGCTTTGATAAATAGATAAGAATGATCAATTTGCTTTTGAGAACTTAGGGCATGCACCTAAAGTCTTTGAAATCAGCTGGTTCTCTTAAATAGCTTAAATATCTCTCCAGAACTATCACTGGGATAGCTAAACAGTGCAGTGAATAGAGTACTGGGCCCGGAGTCATGAATACAGCCTCAGACACTTACTAGCTGTGTGACCCTGGGAATGTCCCTGTTTGCCTCAGTTTCCTCATATGTAAAATGAGCTAAAGAAGAAAATGGCAAACCTGTCTTTGCCAAGAAAACCCCAAAGGGAGTCACCAAGAGTTGGACATGACTGAGCAGCAATGATGTCCCATTTGCTTTAAAACAACAAGAACAACAACAACATATCTGGGATTTCACTGGGGTAGGGAACTCTCCCAATAGAAATAAAAATATTTCTTGCTTTTCTCTAAACTTTGGTACCTTCTCTCCATACTGAGGCTGACAACTTTGCATAGCTCTGGCCCACTTACATCTAATTCAAGCTCAAATCAAGTCATCACCCTCATGACAGCATTCGTCCTCTTCAAGAACGAAAAATGCCCAACAACAACCTGTCTTTCATTCATTTTGTATATACTTGACTTGAAACCAGGCATTCCTGACTCTGAGGCCAGTTCTCTAGCAACTCCCCCAGGCTACTTTTCATTAATTAATTAATTTGCTTATTGCACTCAAATACTGAATTCATGGAAAGTGTACTGATTTTTGAGTCCTCGCAAGTGTTCCTGACGGCAAGTCCATAATCCTCCAGACCCCTCACAGTGCATAAGGTCCTCCTTAGGCCAAAGAGGAAGGATATAGAAGAGAAGGAGACCAAGGCCAGAGTTCTCCCCATTCCCCAAAGGTCCTTTTCTGGCAGGATTCTCTTCTTCAGGTGTTCAACATTCTGAGTTACTTGCTTCCAATTTTCTCTAAAGCCCCTGGGGCATGACCGAGATCTCCTCAACCAATCTGAATCTGTTCCTTCCATTGCATACAGTGGCTTTCAAGGACTCTTACACTGATCAAGGGTTTACTTTTTTTTTTTTAATTACAAAAGTACCTAGTCTAAAGCCTTTGGTTGGTTAATTTAATAGAGATATTAAAGACTGCTCACTCCCAGTTTGCAACTCTGATTGATTGATTCAGTGGAGGTGTTCTCAGTTGACAAATGTATCAGGCCATAGCAAATCATACATATATATGTATAGGTATAGGCATAGGTATGTGTAGATGTATATGTACATGTATATGTGTGTATATGTATGTATATGTGTATACACACTAACATATATACACATATACATATATACAGACATGCATACATATATATGTATATGTAAGTGTATGTATGCAGGACGGGCTTTTAAGTTTAAGCTGTATTATTAACATTTTCTCTATCACTTTCTTAAGTCTAGACAATCAACAAATTAATAAATCAAACCCTGATTAGTAGCACTTGCCAATTTCTGAGGTGCTGATGAAAATTTAATAATCTGTTCTCATTGGAGATGTCATCAATTGTGTTCCTTCTCACCAGGTGTCTTCTGGTGAGTAGTAGTGTTGTACCGAGAAATCAGCGAGTGAGACCCAGATGTAATTTAAGATGTGGATTTTATTAGCTCGTGGCTGCAAGGGGTATGCACATCCAAATCAAGCAGCCCTGATCAGGGGTCGAGCTAGGGTTTATATGGAAAAGAGCATGGGAAAGAAATGCCAGGAACACTGATGAGGTAATCCAAAGGTGCAGGTGTCTTTGGGGGCTATGGATGGGAAAGTACAGGGAGTATACTGGACAGGGAGGGGGATGGATCTTTGGAGTCTGGCAGGAGGAAGAGTCCTTAGGCTGGTCAAGGACATCCCTCTCCCTCTGTCTTGATGAGAGAATGCTCTGCAACAAGGGAAAGCTTTCTCACAACACAGGAACTTACTGAGGAATTGGGAGGCTTCCAGAGACATGATCTGAGGGCTGGGGCCTGAGCAGCCCAGCTCTGTGTAGCTGTAGCAGGGAGAGAGATAAGGGTCATGCTGAGGCCCATGGATGAATAACTGCTAGGCACAGTGTCCTTGGGATGGGGAATGGTTGCTAGAGACAGTGTTTCTGAGACTAGGGAGAGATTGGGGCACAAGTACAAGCACAAGCACCCAAGCACCCCATTATTATGGATCAGAGATCACACAAACCAGACCAGGTATCCTGGTCTCTGGTATAAACATAATTATCTAAAGCAATTATATTGCAAGCTTTCTTATCCATTTGCGTTGGAGGTACGGGCTATGCTGAGCTATGCAAGAGTACATTTCACTATTGTTTAGATTTAGGAGGAAAGTGGTCTGGCGCAAGATTAAGCACCAACTTTTGCTTTCCATGGCTTAAAGGGCCCTACTACCTAAATGGCAAAATAATGTTCTGCATTACAGTAGGTACTTAATGACTACTTGATGAATGAATGCATGAACAAATGAATGAAGGTGGCTACTGAGTTGTTTTTTTTTTCTCCCGGCTACAGAAACCTTTAAAAGTTTTCTGCTAGGTTACAGAGAGATTGCAATCTGCAATGGTGGGAGGAATGGACAAAATCATAGATCCTAGAAGTCCTACAGAATCTTGTTGATAGAAGAGACCTTAAAACTCATCTAGCCCAATCTATGTATGGTGTACTGGAAAGGATGCTGGATCTAGAATCAGAGCAGGAGCTGACTTCAAGTCCCACTTACTTCTGCTTACTACCTACGTAACCAGGGAAAATCACTTGAGCTTTCTGTGCCTCAGTTTCATCATCTACAAAACAAGTAAAGTCAACTAAATAAAAGTCCTTCCAACTCTAGATTCTATGGCTTTTTTTTCATTTTTCATTTTTCATGTTAGGAAACTGAAGCCCAAAAGAGTAGCAAAGACCCTAAAAGGCTTATTGTTGCACAGTTGTTTTTCAGTTGTGTCTGAGTCTTTGTAACCCCATTTGGGGTTTTCTTGGCAGCGATACTGGAATGGTTTGCCATTTCTTTCTCCAGCTCATTGTACAGATGAGGAAACTGAGGCCAACAGGGTTAAGTGACTTGCCCTGGGTCACACAGCTAGTAAGTGTCTGTGGCCAGATTTGAACTCAGGAAGATGAGTCTTCCCCAATCTTGGCTCAGTACTCTATCTACTATACCACCTAGCTGTCCTAAAAGATACAAGCAAGTCAATGGTAGAAAGAGCTGGTATAGTATATATAGTGCTAGGCCTGGAGTTAGGAAAATCTAGCCTCAGACACTTAGCTTTGAGACCCTGGACAAGTTATTTAACTTTTTATGTTTTCTTCAGTTTCCTCAACTGTACAAATGAGAATAACAGCAGTATCTCCTTCCCAGGGTTATTGTGAAGATCAAATAAGACAATGTTTCTAAAGTACTTAGCAAAGTGCCTGGTACATGGGAGGGGCTTAACAAGCACTTTTTTCCCTTCCTCTTTCCTACAAAAATAACCTCAAGTACAGACGCTGTCCAAATTTTACAAATTGCAGATGTGATAATCCTAAATGAGATTTTATCCATGTAATTTCTGCATATTGAATTAATTAATCAATTTATGAAAGAGAGCTTCATAGGGTTATCTTTCTGGCTTGTAGGGGTCATTCCATAGTGGGGTAACCTTTTCTTTTTCTTGCAAAAAGTCAAGTAATCAGGTATGGAAATGCATGGCTTGCTGATGACAGATTGTTTAATGCAAGTCTTCCCCTTCTGCCCCTGAGGGAGAGAAGATTGGCAGGAAGATAATAATAGGAAATGTCCCAGCTGCCTTTGGAGGCTGTTGAGTCAACTGCTGCAGGCCTCTCCCTTTGAGTCATCCAGCCAAGGCAGAGGTCAGAGGAATCCATTTCCCCCTCAGATGTTCATCTTCTCCTGGGGTTAACAGTGAGGAATGTGTATGGCACACCTGGGTGTGGCTATCTAATCATTTGCATACTGATTTGCATTGATGGGGATATTTCTCAGTATTTAGAAAGACACTTGGTGTATCCAAATATATGTAAATATGGGATTGCTAGTAGTAGTAGAACTAGTGGTCCTAGATTTATACTCTTGGCAGTTTCCCCACTTCTCCATTTCTACCAAGTCACTTAATCTCTCTGAGCATCAGTTTCCTCATTTGTAAAATGGAGATAATAGTATGATTACTTCACAAGGTTGTTTAGAGGATCATATACGATAATGTAGATAAAGTGCTCTACAAACATTAAAGTAAGTTATAATAATAATAAAAAAAGTAGTAGTAGTAGTAGTAGTAGTAGTAGTGGTGGTGGTGGTGGTGGTGGTAGTAGCAGCAGCAGTGACAGCCCTGACTAAATCATGGGTCCTGGAAGTGGTAATAGATCAACAGCACTAATAGATGGCCTCTACTGAATGAAGAGCCCTATGCCGGATCCTTGGAAATTTTATCGAGACAAAAGAAATGGAAAAACCAGTCCCTGCTTTCGAAGAATTTCATAATCTGATAGATCAGCCCAGAGCAATGAAAAGACTTGAGAGTGCTTATAAGGGAATATAATGTAACAGTGAGTGCAAATGAGTGCAATGCATTCAAGAGAGGAAAAGAATAATGACTGGCTGTTATCCATCCAGCACTGGGAGGACCCTGGATAAGCATTCCCAGTAGAGGGATTAAGTTGCCCAGGGCAATCCCCTAACAACCTATTTCCCCCATGATCAAAAGCGTACTTTCCTGAAATGCATAGCTGGGGTTAGCAGTTCAGTCTGTAGTCACAGAATAGGAGAAAGTGAATTGGCCTCACAAATAGAGGTGAAACCTAGGACTTGGGTTTCCAAGGCACCATTTTCTGACCCACTATTTTGCAACGAGTAGGTTACAACTCTTGGGTTATCTGCAGGGGGCTGGATACCCTGAGTTGCCTTTATCCCACTTCACATTGCTTTATGAAGGGCAGGAAGAAGCAGTGATCAGTAACCATTTTGAACAGAGGAGGGAGAATGAATAGTGTTTGTGTGAGATTTTAAGAGGAGGAGAGAGAACACCAGAATAAGGAAGGGCAGAAAGGAGGAAGGAAGGAAGAAAAAAAAAAGGAAACAAGCATTGTTACATCATGCTAAGTGCTTTACAAGTATAATCTCATTTGATCCTTATAACAACCCTGGGAGGTAAATGCCGTTATTGTCCCCATTTTACAGTTGAGGCAACTGAAGGTTAAGTGACTTGCCCTGGATCATACTGCTAGTAAGTGTCTGAGGCAAGTTTGAACTGAGGTCTTTCTGACTCAAAGTCCAATGCTCTAACCACTGGTACCACCTAGCTACCCTTCTGAGAGCAGACAGGGAATCTTCCCTAGGGAACATCTTTAAACTTTTGAAGGATTATTTAGACTTGCTTGCTTAGCTCCAGAGAACAGGACTACAAGCAATGGGGTAGAAGTTATAAAGAGTCAAATTTAGATTAAGGTGAAACCTCCTCATGATTAGAGCTAGCTGAAGACGGAACAAGCTACCTGGGAGATAGTGAGCTTCCTGTCATAGGAGGTCTTCAGACAGAGGCTGGGTGAACTCTTATCTAATGGGATGTGGGAATTCAGGCTTTCAGCTATGGCCCCCTTCAGCACTAAATTCTGTGAGAACATTCTGGTTTGTCCTGGTAAATTTACAGGTGAGACAAAGAAAAAGCGTATGAATGAAAAACAAATTATTATGCACCTATTGTATATATATATAATATATATATATATATATATATATATACAACCCTGTTAGGCCCTGGTAGTGACATAAGGATAAAAATAATAGCTCCCTTGACTTCAATCAGCTTACTATCTAGTGGAGGAGATAAAGTACATAAAACCAGGTTTCCATCCATGATTAGGGCATTTTTTTTTACCATGTGACTCCTAATTGGTAGAGAGAATGCTTGACATGATGTATTATGCCTGTGTGAGAGGCGGTGTGGATGCCAGGTCTTTTGGGAGGAAATTCGTTCTTTGAGGGACACAGGCATAGTTGCGAACTTTGTTTAAGACTGACTACAGAGAGGAGAGAAAAAGATTTTAGAAGCTGCATGTATATAGGAGAAGGCAACTCTTCCAACCCTCCTTAATTTCCAGCTTGTTTCCTTAGAGACTTCATAGAAAAACTTTCCCCTTTGGGTGAGATTCAGACCTCCCTCTTGCTTCCCATTGGGATCTCAACTCCCTCCTGTCAGAAAAAACTCATTTACACTTGGATATCCAATCTGTAAAGCTTCTCCAATTTGGTTTTCTGTTTTGCTTCCATAAATGGGTTTATTAACTATTCACTATTTGTGATAGTCTGTTATGTAATGAGTTGGAAGGGGTCAAGTCAGTGGGTGGAAGCTCAGAACTGTCCTCCACACTGGAGGGCTAGTGACCAAGGAAGAAACTTTTTGTTCTGAACTTAAAAAATTGTACCCCAACCAGCAATATTTAGGGGGACAGATAGATTTCATTCTAGCATGGTACCTGCTCTCAAAGATTACAGAAAAGGGCCCAGACACAGCATTTCTCTTGCTTCCCTCAAGGCAGGCATCACAGTCTCTCTTAAAAAGGGGTGGGCCAGATTCTGGAGATATTTCTTCATTCTACCCTTGAGTCATTGGTCCATATATTTATATAACCCCTCTAGACATATATATTATACACAGGCACACATATGTTACACAGAGGTAAATAAAATACAAATTTTAATGTAGCAAAAATATTAGAAGAATACAAAGTGCTATGAGATCAGAGGAGGAAGAGATCATTTAATTTACAGAAGGACCAGAAGACACAATTACTAAACACCTGCAAGGAAGCCTAGGGTGTGGGATCTGGAGTCAGGAGCCTGCCTCACATAATAGCTGTGCAACCCATGGGGAGTCATTTACTTCCCTGCCCCTCAGTTTCTTCATACATAAATGGGAATAATAAAATCACATGCCTCATGGGGGTTGTTGTGAGAACCAAATGAAACAATATGCATAAAGCTCTTTGCAAACCCTAAAAGTCATATACAAGCAAGCTGATATTATTATTATTATGGGGGGTTTTTTTGTTTTTGCTAGGCAATGGGGTTAAGTGACTTGCCCAGGGTCACACAGCTAGTAAGTGTTATGTGTCTGAGACCAGGTTTGAACTCAGGTCCTCCTGAATCCAGGGCCAGTGCTCTATCCACTGTGCCACCTAGCTGCCCCCCAAGCTGCTATTATTGTTGTCACTACTACTTCTACTTCTGTGATCAATATCATATACCTTTTCCAAATTCCTAGGTTCTGTGCAAAAGTTTTGATTATTTTTATTTATATTTCTCTACATTACTGATACTATATCTTATAAGACTTTATTAAATCTACTCTATTGAGACAGGAAGAGAGTAGGGTGTGCTATTAAAAGACCAGGAAATGGGATGGCTTATGAATCATCTCAATTGGAGAAATCAGGAAGTGGAAGGTGTATTCATAGGTACACTTTCATAGGTATACTCCTTTTAGACCTGGTTACTAAGAAGCAGTGAGATTCAAGTCCTGAAATAAAAAAAAGGGAGGGGGGTATCCTCGTGTGGTAAATGAAGTATAGGACTTAGAAAGAGCTGGTTTCAAATCCCATTTCTGACACATACTGACATTTTCTGAACACAGGCAAGTCATCAACTATCCTGACCTAAGTTACCTCATTGGGAAAATGGAGATAATGATATTTGTAATACCTACTTCACAAATACAGCCTGGTGAGATTTGGTTTAACAGTAATTCACATGAAAAAGACTTAGGAGGGGGGGGTGGGAATCCATCGACAAAATTACATGGAAAGCCAAACAAATCTAAATCGATTTTTCTTAAATACTTTAAGGAATGTGTATTTATATTCAAGTAGGTCTTCTCCCTCACCAATGCTTTTGCAACTCTCTCCAATATCAGTTGACAGTTTCATGAGTAATTGTGGTCAGAATAATTCATCTCCTGGTAGCCAGCCTTGTGAATGTGTAACTCTCCCAGCTACTAGGCTGGTCTTTGAATGTCACCATCGAGTTTGTCACTGGACCTGTACTTGAATGAAGCCTTACTAGCTTAGTAGGACCTATGAAAGTTCAGTTCTACTTATGTCACCTTGAAGAACCCATGCTCACCTCCATGACACAATGAAGTGTTCAACTGGGAATTAAAGAGAATTCTATTGTAGACCGAATTAGTAGAAATATAAAATCCAGTTTCCCTTCTGAGAGTTTCCTACATCAGTGGAACCACAGATCCAGGTCCAAGATGCGTGTCTAGGGCAAGGGTCAACAAACTAAGGCCCAAAGACCAAATCCAGCCCAGAAGTCTGCTTTTGTACAGTCAGTGAGCTAAGAATGGCTTTTACATTTTAAAGTACAATAAAATTTTATTTTAAAATGTAAACAAATCATTCTTAGTTTACAGGGCCAGCCATACAAAAGTAGATAGTGGGCTGGATTTAGCTTGGGCCAACCCCAGGTCTAGAGCAAAAGACTGAATCATCCCAATGTACTCTGCACTAGTGTTGAAGATATCAGCTTTGCAGCTGCTGTGCATTAAAATGTGGTGCAAGAGCAAAGTAAATATACTTTTCCAAAAAAACAAAAAGGTTCTTTTAAAAGTTACGAACTTAACCAACATCTATAAACATAGACATTGCAACATAGAAAGAGGAATGGAAAATGGGATTATGCATGTGTGCTGTATACTCTGGAGCTACTTTCCCAGACCCCTAAGACAGAGAGGCTGGGTCCCCAGAGCATGACTGCTCTATCACCCAGAAGTCAAGTCAACAAAATTCAATTATAATCATGTCAGGCACTGTGCCAAGCACTGAAGATACAAAGAAAGGCAAAAACAATCCCTGTCCTCAAGTAGCTCACAATCTAATGGGGGAGACAACACGTTGACAAAAGCATTCCAGGAATGCACAGTCCGGAGATGGAGTGTAATAGGCCAGTGTTACTGGACCACAGAGTATGTGGAAAGGAATAAAGTGTGAGAAGATTGGAAAGGGAGGGAGGGGCCAGGTAATGAACAACTTTAAACATCAAACGGAGGGTTTTGTATTTGATCTTGGAGGTAATAGGGAATGGCTGGAGTTTATTGAGTAGGGTGGTGACACGGGCAGACCTTTGTAAATGATGGGAAATTACTAAATTGATGAACTAGGAGGTTAGAGTGTTTGAAGGAGTAGCAACATGTATGTTGAAGTCCCTCAGTATGATGGCAGAAGTTGGAGATTAGAGAAAGATTGTGAGCCAGGTACTGAATTCATTGAGGAAAGAAGGGGAGTGTTCTGAAGGTCTGTAGACTATAGTTACAGGATTTTTATTGGGTAGTAGATGTGGATTGAGTGAACCTCAAAAGACGAGAGATTACTGAGTAATGGTGGCATGGGGAGAACCTAGGAAGTGGCAATGGGGAGCAAAGAGTATTCCAACTCCCCCACCTTAACAAGTGAATCAAGGAGAATGAATGAAAGTTCAGCCAAAGCTGGAAAGCATGGCCAGGGAGGCTACATGAGGGAACTAGGTCTCAGCAAGAGGCAGAAGATGGAAAGAGTGGGAAGATAAAAATTTAAGATGAAAGTAAGTTTGTTGTCTATAAAGTATTCCAGAGGGTACAGAGAAGGAGGTGGGTAGCTTTTGTTTGGGACTTTGAGGTGAGGTGAAGAACGGGAATGAGAAATTGGGCAGTGGGGGGATAGGAATGAATTTTGGAGAATGACCTACAGAGTTTTGAAATCACTGAGATAGGGAGGGTATGGGGGAGGGGAGGGGAGTTTGTTAATCATCAAATGAAAAATTTAGATTTTCAAAGTTAATAGCATTATGACCTCTGGGGGGGGAGTCCTTTCAGGGTCTTGAACAGTTCAGAAGAGGGAGCAAGAACTTGGAAAACAAGGAGTGGGGATACTCTTCTTCCCTCAAGGCAGGAGATAATACTATCAATTTGATAAAATGGCTCCTTCTTCCCCTCACTTCAATGGCAGGAAACTGGTATGATGGAATGGTGCTTCTCTTCTCCCAGAGGCTGGAGATCAGGCATGAGATACCTGGGATGTGATAGTATGACCCTCCCTCCCTCTCCTACCCTTATTGGAGCCTGGAGATGAGATAGGACATTTGTTGAGATCAGGAAAGAGATGCCCAGGACATGATGATAGTGAGCCTTCCTCTCTTCTTCCCTCCAGATTTTGCCTATGACATTCTTTGGTATTTTCAGTTGGGAATTTCTTTCAGGAACTGATGAGTGGATTCTTTCTGTTTTTACTTTGCCCTTAAGTTCTAACAGATCTGGGCAGTTTTATGATTTCTTCAAATATAGTGTCTAGATTGTTTTTTTTGGTTAGCATATTCAGGGAATTTGATTATCCTTAAATTATTTCTCTTCAACCTGTTTTCCATGTCACTTGTTTTTGATAGCAAATACTTTATACTTTCTTCTATTTTTTCTAACATTTAGAGTTTACTTTAATATTCCTTATTACCTCACAGAGTCATTGAATTCTATTTGTTTACATTCTGTTTTTCAAGGATCCTATTTCTTGGATAAGATTTTCTGCCTTCTGTTTTAAATTATTCATTGTCTTATCATTTTTTTTCTCCTTAACTCTCATTTTTATCTTTTTATCCCTTGATTTTTTTTACATACTCTTTTAATACCTATGGCCATTTTCCTGTCTGAAGCTGTACTTATAAATATTTATAGGTTATTCTCTTCTGCATTTACTTCTTGGACATCTCTTAATTTAAAGTGTTTCTTAGTTGTGTTCAGTGTTTTCTTCTGTTTACTCATTTTCAGTCTGTGTTCTTGGTTTAGGATTTTGTGTTTAGGACAGTCATCTCCAGCACCCTTTGGTGCATGATTTGTGTTTGAAAGGTCATGGAAATCAGAGAAAATGTCAAGTTTTCTATTTTGTTGCTCACTTGACCTGTAAGAGCCATCTCCAGTGATTCTTGAAGTGATTAGGCAAGCCTTGTTTGACCTTGTACTATCCTCTCGGTAGTCTGGATGCTGCTATTGCACTGCTGATCTAGATCGGAAAAAGGGACAGGCAAGAATGGCATTATTCCCTACTCTCTTCCTCAGTCTTGCTTTCTATCTTAGTCTTCTCATTGTCCACTGCAGGTTCAGGCCTCAGGTAGTCCCTTTCTCTTTGCAAAATCCTCAGTCAGAAGCTGGATCCATCTTCAACTATGGCCCCTTCTTCAAGCCCTTGTGGGAAGTTGGAGATCATGTTCATCACAGACCTCCTGCAGCTGATATCCCAGAGCTGAGTTGATCTTGCCTCCTGACGGAGCCATGAGTAGTACACAGTGACTCCCTGTCTCCATGTACAGTATGTGACCTATTAGGATTGGTTCTATCCTGACAGGCTGAGGCTAGAATCTGGCATTGATTTGCAAACGCTGTCCTCAGAGCGCTAGGTAACTTCCAGTCCATTTGAAGGAGTTTGCACTGACTCCCTTCCTCTCCCTGCCTCCATTCAGCTGGGTTACTGGTGTTCACACTGGTTTCTCTCCTGGCCTCCAATTGTTTCCAAGGTTACCTGAGCTGGTCCTGGATTAATTAGTTCAACACCCCATCAGACTGCCCTCTCTTCCAGTTGCCTTTTGGTGTGGTTTTGGACTAGATGGTGGAGCTTACTGATGTTTCTTTTCATATTTTATTATTATTAATCTTTCTGGGGCTTATATAAAGGAGCTGAGTGACCTTTCACAATATCATTTTTTAAAAAAATTAAAAAAATTTTTTTAAGGCAGTTGGGGTTAAGTGACTTGCCCAGGGTCACACAGCTGGTAAGTGTCAAGTGTTTGATCTGAGGCCAGATTTAAACTCAGGTCCTCCTGACTTCAGGGCTAGTGTTCTATCCACTGCACCACCTAGCTGCCCCCACAATACCATTTTAAACAGAATTTCCCTTCCCAGTATTCTTTCCAGATGTGCTTTCACACTGGTTTCCCTCCCATCTGGTCCTTCATTCTGTTGTCTCCTCTTTCCCTAGTTCCAGTAGTTGATGGCAGTGATGATAGCTAGCATGTATATAACACCTTAAGGTTTGCAAAGAACTATGCAACTATTATCTCATTTTGTCCTTATGTTACAAGTTTGTCCACCACATGTAACATGGGGGTGCCATGTGTGGCTGGAAGGGAGGCAAGAATAGCCACATCTCTGACATCTTCTCCTGCCTTTCTCCAAGGGATACTTTAGCTCCTTCCAGGAAAGAAAGTAGGAGATAGACTGTAGGGCAGACCATTCTTCTCTCCTCAGAGAGTGGGGTGATGGGCTAAAATTGTATCTATTTGTTCCTTCAAATATTGTTAGTCTAGAGGATGTAGTTTTCAAGTTCAAGTTAACTCCTGATTGCTACTCATTAATGGGGAAAAGAAGTTCTATATCCAGGGCTTGACTTCTTTCCCACAAAATGAATACACATAGTAAATAATAAAGAAATCCATATATCTAAGTCATAGGAAATTAGAAGTCATAAAGGGGAAAATTCCCTGAAGTCTCTATGTAGCAAGCTGAGAATAAGGACATATCCAAGTTCTACATGGCAGCTTCTTCTCTGAGTCATTTTCCCTTCATGGCCCCAAAGAGAAGTTGGAATCTATGCATCTTCTCACTCAACACTGGAAGCCAGAAGGCCCTAAAGAGACTGAAGAGCTGGAAGAGACCCTAAGAGGCTGAATTTCTCTCCTCTCCCACTCTCGCCAACTTTGCTCTTCATGCAAGCACACCCTAATTTCCACCGATGAGGACAGAGTCCCAAACCAATGGCCTTTAAGGCTCCTGTTATACTTACTACAATACTAAAAGTTAAGTGCTATTGTTGTCCCTATTTTACAGATCAGGAAACAGGCTGACAGAGGTTTGAGTGACTTTCCTAGGGTGATAAAGTTAGTAAGTGTCAGAGGACAAATTTGAACTCAGGTCTTCCCAACTCTAGGCCCAGCACTCCATCCACAGTGGGCCAATAGAGAACCAGGTAGCCCTTGGGATTTCAGATCACATGGCCCTGCCTCTACCATTCCTTCCCCACCCTCCTATCATCTAGAGCCTCTTTCCCTTGATGACCCTCTCTACCCCTACCCCTAACCAGGCTTGGCTTAGAGACTTAGACATAAGGGAGCTACTTCTACTGACTGGCAAGCATAGGGGAAAGGATAGGAAATGTGTTCTTGGCCACAAAATTGGAACTCTGAATTTATATTCCTGTAGACAATTACTCATGGTGGTTAGGTTCTATAATAGTAGTACTGTGGTTCTATGCTTCATAAGCATAGTAGGTGAAATAAGTGTGTATGGGTTGAGTCTACCTCCGTATATACTTCTGGAGAAATATGTGGTTGGATACCAGATAGAAATAGCTGACATTTATATAGCACTTTAAAGTCTGCAAAGCACACATTTATATATATTATCTCATTTACATATTTTACATATATTATCTCATTTGAGTCTCTGAGGTAGTTATTTTGGGATATTATTATCTTCCATTTTACAGACAGAGAAAACTGAGGTTCAGAGAAATGAAAGAACTTGCCTGTAGTCTTACATCTAATCCGTGGCAAGAGCAGGATTAGAATCCAGATCTTCCCTGTTTTGATTCTGGCTTATGCACTATACCACGCTACCTCTCAAACAAGTGACTTACATAGAAATTTTGAAAACCTAACCCAGTAATATGTTGGGACAGTCTGTACTTGTGAAATTGAAGAATGTTTTTATTTAGTGATAGCCATCACCAAAGCATAACGGTCTATAATGACCAGAGAGTTAGGTGCACAAGAACATCCCAGTAACATGCTCACATGAAAAACAGTTTGGTAGTAATGGATGAAAAGCTGTCCTTGTCAAAAAGACTTAGATTAACGTCTTTCTGGAGACAGCTAAGTGGAGTATTTAGAGTGCTGGACCTGGAGTCAGGAAAACCCTGGGTCAAATCCTGCCTCAGATACTTACTTAACAGTGTGACTCTGGGTCGAGTCACTTCACCTCAGTCTGCCTCAGTTTCCTCATCTGTAAAATGGGAATAATAATAGTCCCTACCTCCCAGAGAAAAAAATCTGTAAAGCACCTTACAAACCTTTTTAGAGCACTAATTGCTAGTTATTGTTACTGCTACTGTTGGTCCTGTCTTTGACTTGCTTCCTGACTCTAATCCTGGGCAAATCATTTAACTTCACGGTGTTCCCCGACAATTCTAATACCATATATTATGGACCTTAAGATTAGAAGTTACACACCAAGTCTAAGATCCTAAGTTACACTGGAGGGAGTTCCCACACTGAGAATTCCCCTTCACCAAAAGAAATCATAGGAGCTCTACCCTTCCAAAATAGATAGATAGAGAGATAGAGAGATAGATGATAGATAGATAATGTATATAAGCATACATGTATATGGCTTTGATTATATTGCCCTGAGAAGAGAATGTGTGTGTATTTTCAATGTGTATTTTTTCTATCTTAGTGGCTGGATTCTTTATTAATGAAATTCAAAGCCATTCCTGGTTTAAGTTCAGTTTATTCTTGGCAGAAGGTAACTTCCTAGTTCAAAAGAAAGCTGCTTCAAAAAAAATACTCAAACCAAATAAAAACAGCCCTTTGGCTTCCAAAACATACCAGACCCCAGCTGGTTGATTTCGGGTAAATGAATCAGAGACATACGGTTTAGATTTCCCTCTCCAAGAAGGAGCAATCCTGCAGGGTGGAGATGTTTCACAGACTAATGTAGCTTTGCTGAATCTAGAATAGTTGAAACACAGTTGAAGCAGCTTTTCCAAAGCTCAGTGCCCTCTCTGCCGCTCTTCTCTCCCAGTTTCTGATTGTCAGCACTAGCTCCCCTTCTCCCTAATGAATTTCTCTTTCTCCTCTCAGTAAGTCTGTCTATCCTCCCTGTTTGCCACTAGCCTGTGCACAGATGTTATCTTAAGTTCCTGATTAAGAACCAGTTAGTAACCAGGATACTGAAGTACACAGATCATTGTTTGTTATTGCTAAATCTGCAGCTTCCATTCTTGAAATAACTCCCACCCACCCCTGTATACAAAAAGGATTTCTAAGAAAAATTTATTGGTTTTCAATGTCTTTTCTCTCCATACTGATGATATTTTCCTGGAACTCATCATCCTGAACAATACGATACACAGGAACATGTAGACATTCATCCCCAGGGGATGTTGACCAGAACTTTGGAATGATGTGGGCATCTCAGTGGAATGAACAGCCAGAGAAAACACAAGAGAACAATGAGCTATGGGACCAGACATGCCCACCACTTCCTTCAGCAAACTGTATCTTTTCAGGATGCAGTGGCAAACACCCTGTCCTACAAGAAGCCTTCCTCAATTATCTGAGAGCCTCTTTCCACTCCTATAATACTGCTGTATATCTCTAGTATGCTTACATGGCTAATATGTAACTTCATCTATGGAATCTGTATACAAATTGATGTTTTGGTGTTGGTCTTGTCTCTGCAACCAGAATATAAATTCTGCAGTTATAGGGATGAAGTCAAACCTTATAAGCATGAAGTCATTCTTTATCAGCTACCATATGCTAAGACCTGAGAGATAGCATGGCGTTATGGGTAGAGGGTTTGATTTGAATTTAGAAAGATTTGCACTTAAGTTCTGCTCTGAGTCATAGTGCCATGGACAACTCATTTCATATCTTAGCATTCCATGAGATTCTCTAAGTTACAGACAGATTGTGGCTCTACATGAGCATCTGCCAGAGGGATGTCACTAGTTCCCTACACCTGTGAAATTACAGGTTTAGAAAAAAAAAGCCAGGCCCTTTACTAAGGGGAGACATAAGGAAAGAAGACAAAGCCCTACCCTGAGTGACTTACAATCTATTGGGGGGAATCAGGAGAGGTATAAATGGGAAAATGAGAAAAAAGTAAGAAAAATTTGCAAAAATACTAAGTCATTTCAGCTGTTGAGAGAGAGAGAGAGTTTCACATGTTTATCAGTATGACTGAATTTACCTAAAAAGAAACAAGGGCAGCTAGGTGGCGCAGTGGATCTAGGATCCACTAGGCTTGGAATCAGGAAGACCTGTCTTCCTGAGTGCAGATTAGACCTCAGACACATACTAGTTGTGTGACCCTGGGCAAGTCACTTAACTCTGTTTGCCTCAGTTTCCTCATCTGTAAAATGAGATGGAGAAGATGGCAAGCACTCCAGGATCTCTGCCAAGAAAACCCCAAATGGGGGTCCGAAGACTTGGGAATGACTGAACAACAACAAAGTTAAAAAGAAAAGCAATTGAATTCAAAGTACTTGTTCATACCAAATTGTTGGTCAAAATGAACTTTGATCACTTTTTTTCTTTTCTTTACATTTTAAAATTTATGTTTAATATTTTGAAAATTTTTGAATGGCAAATTCTTTCTCCCTCCCACATGTCCCCCACCCATTGGGCAGGCAAGTAATATGATGCTGTGATCACTTTTCAATTCAACAAGCATCTTCTACATTCTAGGCAAGTTGTTTTCCATTTCATATAGAGAGACAAGAGCTAAGGGGCTACTGTAGTGAATTAAGTAGTTAACTGACAGCAAGTGAACTTAATCAAGGAAGACTTCATGGGAGAAGTGAGGCTTGAGAAGGGTACACTGTTATATAGCCCTATTAATTCTCTCCTAGGTAAAAGGCTTTCTCCTTGCTCCCTCCTTCCAATGCATCTTACTTATTTAGTTGGTTTAAAAGTTTTTTGTTCTATTGAGTCATAATTATTCAAAACATGTTCTTAAATGGTTATACTGTTCTTGTTCTACACAGCATTGCCAGATTAATATTCAAAAGACATACTTGGGTCATATCATTGGCCCTCCCAAAAACCTCTGAATGCTCACAATTGTCTGAAGCATCAGTTCTCAGACTTTTTGGTCTCAGTATCCCTTTACAACCTTTAAAAATTATTAAGGACTCCAAAGAACTTTTGTTGATGAGAATTATATTTACTAATATTTATCACATAAGAAATTAAAACTGATAAATTTTTAAAATATATTAATTCACTTAAAACAATATTAAATGCATTGCATATAAATATATTTTTTATTTAAAAAATATTACCAGAAACAAAAGACCAAAAAAATTTAGTAAAAAGAGTTTTATTTTATACATTTTTGCAAATCTCTTTAATATCTGGCTTACTAATGATCTCTTAATTGACAGATTGAATGAACTTTTCTCAATCCTTTTCCTTCTTGACCTCTTTACAACCTTTACCATTATTGGCCACCCTCTTCTCCTTGGTACCCTACTCTTGGTGCTCTTCCTACCTGTCTGACTATTCCTCAGTCTGCTTTGCTGGATCTTTACCCAGGTCATACCCACTAAAATGGTCATCCCCCAAGCTCATCCTGGGCTCTGTTCTCCATTCCATCTATACTATTTCACTTGGTGATTTTATAGGCTCCTATGGATTCATTTATCATCTTTATGCGATGACAAATCTACTTGTCCAGCTTAAACCTCTCTCCCATAACTCCAACTGCCTATTAAACAGCTTGAACTGATATCCTGTAGACATCTTGAACTCAATACATCCCAAACTGAGCTCATTATCTTTTGCCTCAGACTCTCTCTTCTTCCTTACTTCCCTATTACTGTAAATCCATCCTCCCAGTCACTCAGGATGGAAACCTACGTGTCATCATCCCTGATCTCTCACCATCTAACCCCTACATCCAATCATTTGTCAAATTCTGTCATTTCTACCTTTGTAGGAATTCAGGAGAGGAAGACAGTATAGAGTTGAATTGGTTCACTAAGGTGTCCATATGGGGAGAAGAGGAGAGAGTAGCTAGTACAGGGGAGATGGCCTGGGAGAGAATTGAGGGGTCAAGTGATTAGAAGCCATGGTATGGATGAAGAATAGGGTTATGTAAAATAAGACAGAGGGAGAGGTGAAAAGCCAATAGATTATGGTCAAATAAGGGGATTTTAAAATTCGTGAACACGGAGGTGGCACATGTTTGGGTGATGACAACATCAAGGATATGACCATGGTTGTGTGTGGCTATGGTAGAGTGGAGGAGTAGCTTATGGGCATTGAGTAGATTCAAGAACTAAGTGGTTAGGGTATTTGTGGGAGAATTAATATGCATGTTGAAATCCCCTAATATGAAGGCAGGAGTTGGGGAGGAAGGAAAAATTATAAGCTAGGTATCAAACTCATTGAGGAAGGAAGTGACTTGGGGCTCTATAGACAACAGCTACCAGGATTTTGATTGGGTAGTTTATATAAATAGCATGAGCTTCAAAGGAAGAGAGGTTACTAAGTGACAAAGGAAGGGGGAACCTGGAAGTGACAATGGGGAACAAGGAGTATTCTAACTCCCCTTCCTCAACCAGTAAGCCAAGGATAGTGAATGAAGGTGCAGCTAGTATAGGGAAGGGTGGCCAGGGAGGCTGCATCATCAGAACAAATCAGGGAGAGTAAAATATTTACGATGACTGGAAGTTTGTTGCCTATGGACCAGGTATTCCAGAGGGCACAGTGGAAGAGCCAGCCCAGACTATTTGTCCTTTCCTAAAGACATGCTACATTTGCTTGCTTCTAGGCCTTTACTTGTGTCATTCTCTCCACCTATTGTGCTCTCTCTGCTTTTATTTATGGCCACGAAAAGAGAATGCCTCATTCAACAGAAATAAATTAGTCAGAAGGGGGAGTGGAGCCACATTGTATGCCAATCTAATATATCTAGTCCAACAAGCATTTATTAAGCACCTTTATGCACAAGGCACTGTACTAGGTGCTGAGGATATAAAAATAAAACAAAAAAATGCCCACCCTCAAAGAGCTTGCATTCTACATTGGGGATACAGCAGATAAACATGTGCCTTAAGATTTAAGGAAAGAGGGAAAACTAGCAAAATGGGGGATCAAGAAAGGCTTCCCATGGAAAATGTCACATGAGCTAAACCTTGAAATAAGATAGAGATTCTAAGGGATAGAAGTAAGGAGGCAGTGCATGCCAGATATGGGGGATAGCCTATGCAAAGCCTTGGAGGTGGGAGATGGAATACTGAGTTCAGGGAAGAAGGTATTAACACATTTGTACAGAAATACATGAATCTTGCTTGGAAATGGGGTGGGGAGGAGAAAATGATTGCCTTACTTGATACTTTCCAAAGGTAGAAGAGACAATATGAAGAGCTGCTATCTACTCACATTATGGTGAAAAGGAAAGACAGATTTATAAAGCGGAAATGATTTAAAAATTGGGAGAAAATGGCCATGTCATCTGAGAGCTGGTAATAGACAAAGGAAACTGCTTAGCATAGTATGGTATGTGTACTGGATTCCAAAAAGATTGGGAAAATACAGGGTTGATGCCATGGCTTGAGAATCAAAAAGGAAAGCTGGCTCAAGAGGGGTCGAAGGCTCTCCCAAATGAAATTGCAACCCAATACAGTTGTGAAAGACCGAGCAGAAGAAGGAAAAGGTGACTAGGAGCTCTCCAATGAATGAACTACGGACATTTGCAAAAATTGGAAACAGAGGCACATAATCAAGAATGAATACACACAAAAATGGGCATAGAACTGTAAGAACAATGTGTCTTGTGAATATTGAAAAAGAGAAGCAGTGATTACTAGAAGCCAGTGTGGATTTACTAAGAGCGAGTCTAACTTCCCTTCTTGATAGGAGCAGTAGAAGAGTAGATTAGGGGAACATCACCTTGACAATGCCACCGCCACCAAATCCTTTTCATCCATATCCTTCCTCTTCACTGGCATGGGCATTAAACCCAGTTCAGGTCCTCATCACCTCCCTTCTACTTAGTCTCTCAAATGCTTTTGCTTTCAATATCTCTGTTTTTTTCAATCAATTCTCCATAAGGCTAATAGAACAATCTTCCTAATCCCAGGTCTAACTGTATCACTCCCTTGCTCAATCGTTGTTCTCTATTTTTTCTTAGATAAAATTCCAAATTCCATAGGCTTGGCATGTGAAGCCCTTCACAGTCTAGCTCCAGCCTGCCTTTCCACAGCTACTTCACATAACTCTCCTCATTCATTTGACTTTTCAACCAAATTGGTCTATTTATAGTTCCCTGGACTTGGTATTCCATCTCCTGTCTACTTGTCTTTGAATAGAGTGCCTCTTATACCTCTAATATACCATCTCCTTGGCCCCACCTCATAGCTTCCATCAAGGCTTAACTCGGGTGCCTTCTTCCCGACTCCTCAGCATCTAAGCTAGTTAAGTTTAAATACGGTTTTTCATTTTGTTTTATACCCCTAGCACTGAGCACAGTGCCTTAACATTACTATTACTTTTAATGTGGGCTGAATTGAATTCAGTAAGAGATTTGAAAAATGTTTCCCAAGTTATCCTCGTAGATCAGAGGGTCTTAATCTGGGGTCATTAGTTTGTGTTTTTTAAAAATTAATAACTATATTTTAATATGATTGAAATATTAATTATTTCCTTTGTAATCCTAGGTATTTTATTTTGTACACTTAAAAACATTCTCAGAAGGGGTTCATAGACTTCACCAGACTGCCAGAAGGGTCCATGACACAAAAAAGGTTAAAGACCCCTCTGATGTAGGCAAAATGGAGTGATGTTGTTTGAATCACCAGATGTTTTTGTAGCTCATTCAGTGACTAGCTCCAAAGAGGAATGGGTTAATGGATATATGTCAGCTTGGAGAAGGTTTCTGCTAGCATGCCATCGGTCTCTGTCCTCATCTCTGTCCAGTTAAACTTTTTTAAAAAATCAACACACCTTTTCAAAAGTTACCCAAAAAATGATTGAAAAATATAGGCAGCTAGGTGGTACAGAAGCTAGTGTTGGACTTGGGTTCAAATCCTGCCTGAGATTCTAATTGTGTGACCCTGGGCAAGTCACTTAACTTCTGCCTGCCTCAGTTTCCTCATCTATAAAATGAAATAATAATAACACCTATCTCCTACGGTTATTGTGAGGATACAAAGAGAGAATATTTGTAAAGTATTTTGCAAACCTTAAAGCATCATGTAAATACTAGCTATTATTATTAGATGGGAGCAATACATCTAAATATATATATATATATACATACATTATATATGTATGTGTTTATATATATGTTTATATAACAGACATATGGGTTTTAGTAGACTATGAATTCTATATGAACACATAATATCACATGGTAGCCAAAAAAAATGGGCAGCTAGGTGGTACAATGGATAGAGAGCCAGGCCGGGAGTCAGGAAGACTTATCTTCCTGAGCTCAAATCTGGCCTCAGCCTCAGACACTTACTAGCTGTGTGACCCTAGGCAAGTCACTTAACTGTCTTTGCCTGTTTCCTCATCTGTAAAATGTGCTGGAGAAGGAAATGGCAAACCACCCTGGTGTCTTTGCCAAGAAAACCCCAAATGAGGTCATGAAGAGTCAAACATGACTGAAAAAATGACTGAACAACAACAACAAGAAGTCAAAAAATGAGTTCAAGTTTAGGCTGCCTTAATAGAAATTCAGTGTTCAGAAGAAGAGAGGCCATAGTTTCACTATGCCATGGTCACACTAATCATGGTCAGTTTAGGTCATCTCATTGTAGGAGGGATATTGAAAAGGTGCAATGTGTTTAGAGGAGAGTGACCAGGATGCTAAGATAACTCAAAACTACATCAAGAAGATCAGTAGTGTTTAGCCAAGAGAAGAAAAAAATTGGAGTATAACATCATAGCAATCTTGAAAGAGTAGTATTTTTATGTGGGAAAGGGATTCAACTTTTTTCTTTTTAAGTTCAGAGGAGAGAAAGAGGACCACAGAAAAACAGAGTCTTAGATCTGAAAGACATTAGGATCTCTCGACCTATAGTGTAGAGGAGGGAGGTGTTCAGAATGTCTTATAAAAGACATGGCTGTTACTGAACTCATGACACAATCATTATCACTCAGTTCTTCATTATTCTGTGCCCAAGACCACAGGAAGCTTTCAGCTGAGCGCATAAGACCTTCCTAGGTTCACACAGACAACACAGGGTGAGACAAATATGTCATCTGATGAAAGACAGCAGATCACCAGCCCCACAGATCTATACGGCTCCCCTTAAAGGAGTCTCACCTGGCTGGTTTGCCAACCTTCCTTCTAATACACATAGCTTTTAAAGTACTTCAACACCAGTCCAGAGTTTCTGGTTCTCCATGATTTATTCTACCTGTGGTTGTACTTAGTGGGGGGAAAGACTTAGTGCTCTTATTGGGGTTATTGGCAGCAGCTGCTCGCTTTCTGATCCCACAATTCAACTTGTTTGCATTCCTAGTTGTGGTATCAAAAGAAACCTCAGAGGTCACATAGCTTACCTCTTAACCTAAATCATGAATCCCACCCATAACATTCCCTGACAAATCATTCAGTCTACTAGAAAACCTCCAATGACAGGAAACTCACTATGTTCAAAGGTAGCCCATTCAGGAACATTTTCCTTAGAGCTGAGTCAAAATCTGTTTCGGTATGACTTCTATCAACAGATCCTAATTCTACCATCCTCGGGGGAAAAGGGCAGGGGGTGGGGGAAAAAGAAAATGGTTTGGTTAGGAGGTTATTATTATAGTCTAGGTGGGGATTAATGAGGACTTTATATTAGGGTAGTGACAGTAAGAATAGATATGATGAGATGGGCTCAAGAGCATTTTAGAGGTCAATTTGACAGGACTTAGCTACTGATTGCATCCCTAGTAGCAATATGAGGAGAAGGAAAAACACCAAGCTTCTAAATCACAGTGAATGATGGTGCTGCTGACAGAAACAGGGAAGTCAGAAGGAGAAACAAGTTTTAGGGGGATTATGATCGGTTCAGTTTTGGACACAGTGAGTTTGAGATGCTGCTGGGATAACTAGATGGAGACAGCCTCATAGATAGTTTGAGATGTGGATATAAAGGGTAAGAGAAGGGTCAGGGCTGGAGACAAAAATATTAGCACAGCAAGGAAGGCAGAAGAGCTAAAATCTGAAGGAAGTCTTGAATTCAGGGAGAATCAGTCCACTGAATTTTAAGGCTAGACTTATAATACTACTTATAGAGACATTTATAGAGCAAAAGGGCAAGATAAGGAGGACTTAATCACAAGATATTATTTAATTTTTGGTTGTTCATAAGTTTCTTTCTTAGTTACACTTGTGTGCTGGGCTAGACTGCCAAGCCAAATACAAAAGAAATGGGATGTGACAGATGTGTATCGCCATCATAGGATCATAAAATTGTAGATTTAGAATTGGAAGGAGCCTCAGGCATCTTACAGTCCACCAGTAAGTAATCAGTGGCAGAGCAAGATTCAAACCTAAAAACTCTGACTCCATATCTTTTATTACTAATTGAAGACCTAAGCCACTTTGGGCAAATCACTTAACATCTCCATACTTCAGTTTGCTTATCTGTAAAATGAGGCGATTTGTCTAGATAACCTAGAGTTTCCTCCCAGGTCTAAATTTATGAAACTTTGACTGCCCCTTCTGCATCATTCCCCCTTCCCTAGGTCATGTCAGTATGGGAGACCGATTGTCTCCAGATTGGAGACAATATTGTCCAGGGAGAAAATACAGAGAAAAAAGAGAAGAGAGAAGATGTGAGAAACTTGGAGGACATCAACATTAAGGGATTGGGTAGAGGAAGAGAAACCAGTGAAAGAGAAACAGAAGTAGCCATTAGACATAGAAGAACCAAGAGAATTCAATGTCTTGAAAGCCAAAGGGGAAGAGTATATTCAGGTGGTAGAAGATATTCTGCAGTGTCCAGAGCTGCAGAGTCAGAACTGGAAAAAGGCCATTGGATTTATTAAGAGAAAAATCAATGATGGCCTTTCCAGAGAGCAGTTCTAATAGACTGGGAGGATGAAAGCCAAATTGCCAGGAGTTGAGGAGTATGAAGGAAGTGGAGGCCCATCAGATATAGAGGGAGATTTGAAGAAATTTAGTTGTGAAATAGGATAGGTAGATTTATAGTAAGAGAAAGATTAAAAGGATTCGGGGGCAAGGAACCTGCAGTCTCAAAGCCACATGTGGCCCTCGAGGTCCTCAAGTGAGCCCCTTTGACTGAATCCAAACTTCACAGACAAATCCCCTTAATAAAAGGATTTGTTTGTAAAACTTGGACTCAGTCAAAAGGCCACACCCATGAACCTAGAGGGCCACATGTGGCCTCAAGGCTGCAGGTTTCCCACCCCCGGATTACGTGATCTGAACATGTTTGCAGGCATATAGGAAAAAGTCAAAGGAGAAAGGCATTGACTGATAGAACAAGGCACTGGATAGAACAAAAAGGGATAGGATTGAGAGAGCAAATAGAGAAGCCTTAGCCTTGGCAAAAATTAGGAACAGTTCATCCTCTGAGGCACAAAAAAAGGAGAAAATATCATAGATTTTTAAAATTATAAAATGACTTTGGCTTTTAATTTTAAAAAGTCTATTTTAATGCCTTTAAATTATAAGCTAATTAAATTAGAACATGGGGGAAAGTGAGAAAGCAAAGAAAATAGATGCCTAGAGAGATACCTAGATAAATATCTAGACAGACAGACAGCTAGCTAGAGCTATCTATCTATCTAGATAGATAGATAATATGGGAGAAAAGAATTGTTCTGGTCCAGACACAGCTTTCCTATCACCAGAAGAAAGATGGAGGGGTGCTCTATAAGGGAGGGAAGATCCAGAAGTCAGCAGTGCTTCTATTGACCAACCAGACTAAGAATTGACTGTTGTCTTTGTCAGAGGCAAAGAATAAAGCAGAGAAAAGAGAGAAGAAAAAGAAAGCTAGCAGAAGAAGAGAAAAAAATAGAAAAAAGAAAGGGTGACCTCTGATACAAAGTGAAAGTCACCCAAAACTACGTACCCCTCACTAGGGCCTTGTTTGGCCATGGGGCCACCAAAGCTCTTCTGGGTCCACATGGACTCTAGAAATCCCAAGTCTTTCAGGATGAGATAGTGTTAAGAGCCAGGAGCCCCAGCAGAGTCTCCTGAGTTGCAGCGCCACCTAGTGGACTCTTTATTCCTTCTGCCAGATGGTAAGGCTCAGCAACCCCACCCAGCTGCAATTCACTCACTAGAGGGTCCAGCCAGTTGACTTCCCAGAAGGGGAGTGCTCCAGTGGTAGCAGGGTGGGGAGCTGAGGAAGGAAAATGGACAGATGTGCTGTGTCGTGCAGGCGGGAGAGAAAAGGAAACTGACCAGATTTTCCTGCACACAACAAATTCTCATCTACTGTCTTGAGACGGTGCCCCAGTGCTTTGTATCATGAGTGTCCTATGAGTTTTGCAAGTGGATTCTCCTACATATATAGTTCCATCTCCCAAAGTGAGGCAACTCTAGAGTTAATCATGTGCCTTGTTTTCATGAAGAGCATAAGCTCAGCTGTTGTGCAGAGCACAGGACTGGCGTCAGTCCCTCATTTCTACTTCTTCCTCATGGTCTATATAGCTCTAAAGGACATCTACTCTGATTGAAAATGCCTTTCCCTTTCCTTCTCCTCAGCCCAAACACAGAGCCATGTGGAAACCCAAGACTGGGGAAGGGAGGGTAGGTAGAGCCAAGATGGCAGAGAGAAGCCAGGAAGTTGCCTGAGCTTTCCCCAGTTTCTGTCAGAAACAACATTAAATCAAGCCTCTAAAAGAATTCTGGGGTGACAGAACCCACGAAAAGACAGCACGAAACTATTTTACAGCCCAAGGTAACTTAGACGGATTTCAGGAAAGGTCTGTCTCACTTGGGCAAAAGGGGAGTGGAATAGGCAGTGTTGGGGCAAGCCAACAGGAGGCTCTTAGCCACAGCACAGATCAGCAACCGTGGTCCTGCAGCCCTGGTTCAGCAGGCCAGTGGTCCAAAAGGCCAGCTGTGAGGCCTCCAACCCCACTACAGCAGGCAAACTGCCAATCCTGGAACCTAGGACACAGCAGGCACCACCAGGCTAGACCACCCTACTGCAGTGGGCAAGCCACAAGCCCCAAAGGCCCTGGCACAGAAAGCCAGCAACCAGGCCCCTGAAGCTTGGGACAGTGCCCCCTTTGCCACAGGAGCAGAACTCAACTTTTTAAATTATTAAGGAAAACTTTTTAAAATGAGCAAAGAACCAAAAAAGAGCCCTGGCCATAGAACACTACTATAGTGACAGAGAAGATCCAAATACAAACTGAAAAGAGGACAACAATGCAATGTCAAAATGCCTACATGTGAAACCTCAAAGGGGAATATGAATTGGTCTCAAGCCCAAAGAGTCCTCTTAGAAGAATTCACAAAGGATTTTAAAAATCAAGTAAGAGAGGTAGAAGAAAAATTGGGAAAAGAAATGAGACGTATGCAAGAGAATTATGAAAAAAGAGTCAATAGCTTAGAAAAGAAAGCGCAGAAATTGACTGAAGAAAACAACTTCTTAAAAAATACAACTGGCCACACTGCAGGGGAAAAATCCACTGAAGAAAACAACTCCTTTAAAAGCAGAATTGGCCAAATGGAAAAGGAAGTACAAAAGCTAACTGAAGAAAACAACTCCTTAAAAATTAGAATTGGGCAAGTAGAAGCTAATGAGACATCAAGAATCAGTCAAAGAAAATCAAAAGAAGGAAAAAAATAGAAGAAAATGTAAAATACTTCATTGGAAAAACAACTGACTTGGAAAATAGATCCAGGAGAGATAATTTAAGAATTATTGGACTACCTGAAAGTCATGATAAAAAAAAAAAGAGCCTGTACAGCATCATTGAAGAAATTATTAAGGAAAACTGCTATGGTATCCTAGACCCAGAGGTTAAAATAGTAGTTGAAAGAATCCACCAATTACCTCCTGAAAGAGAACCCAAAATGAAAACTCCAGGGAATATTGTAGCCAAATTCCAGAACTCTCAGGTGAAGGAGAAGCCACAGTCTGGATTACATAGGATTTAGCAGCTTCCACATTACAGGATTGGAGGGCTTGGAATATGACATTCTGGAAGGCAAAGGAGCTTGGATAATAGCCAAGAATCAACTACCCAGAAAAATTGAGCATAATCTTCCAGGGTAAAAGATGGATATTCAATGAAATAGGGGCTTTCAAATTTTCCTGATGAAAAGACCAGAGCTGGACAGAAAAATTGATCTTCAAAGACAAGACTTAAGAAAAGCATAAAAAGGTAAACAGAAAAGAAAAAAATAGTATTCAATAAGGTTAAACTGTTTACGTACTTGCATGGGAAGATGATACATATAACACTTAAGAACTGTATCTCTATTAGGGAAGTTAGAAGGAATATCCTTAGAGAGAGGGTGTGGATATAAGTTGAATTTGATGTGATAATAAAAAAATTATTAAGGGGCAGAAAAAGGATTGTACTGGGAGAAGAGGAAAGGCAAAGACAGTATGGGTAAATTATGTTGCACAAAGAGGCAGAAAACACCTATTGCAGTAGAAGGAAAGAAGGGAGGGGGTGAGCATTATTTGAACCTTACTGTCATTGGATTTGGCTCAAAGAGGGAATAACATACATACTCAGTTGGGTAAAGTAGGGAAGTAGGAAGGGAAGTGGAAAAGAAAAGGGGAGGGTAATAGAAGGGAGGGCAGATTAAGGGAGGTGGTGGTCAGAAGCAAAAAACTGGTGAGGAGGGACAGGGTAAAAGGAGAGAGAGACAGATAGACAGACAGACAGAGACAGAGATAGAGAGAGAGACAGGGAGAGACAGAGAGAGACAGACAGAGAGAGACAGAGACAGAGAGAAAAGTATAAACAGGGGGAAAATAAGATAGAGGGAAATGCACAGTTAGTTATCGTATGCAGCTAGTAATCATAAATGTGAATGGAATGAACTCTGTCATAAAACAGAGAGAATAGCAGAATGGATTTAAAACCAGAATCCTACAATATGTTGTTTACAAGAAACACATTTGAAGCAGACACACACCACACACACACACACACACACACACACACAAAGTAAAGATAAAGGGCTGGAGCAGAATATATTATGCTTCAGCTGAAGTGAAAAAAAAAGCACAGGTAGCAATCCTCATCTCAGAAAAAGCAAAAACAAAAATTGATCTAATTAAAAGAGATAAGGAAGGAAATTACATCTTGCTAAAAGGTACCATAGACAATAAAGTAATATCATTACTAAACATATATGCACTAAGTGATATAGCATCCACATTCTTAGAGGAGAAGTTAATTGAGTTACAGGAAGAAATAGACAGCAAAACTGTAATAGTGGGGGACCTCAACCTCCCCCTCTTAGAACTAGATAAATCTAACCACAAGATAAACAAGAAAGAAGTTAAGGGAGTGGATAGAATTTTAGAAAAGTTAGATATTATTATAGACCTCTGGAAAAAGTTGAATGGGGATAGAAAGGAGTAGACCTTTTTCTCAGTGGTACATAGCACCTACACAAAAATTGACTATGTATTAGGGCATAAAAACCTCACATTCAAATGCAAAAAGGCAGAAATATTAAATGCATCCGTTTCAGATCATGAGTCAATAAAAATCACACGTAATAAAGGGCCATGGAAAAATAGATTAAAAATTAATAGGAAACTAAATAATCTAACCTAAAGAATGAGTGGGTCAAACAACAAATCACAGAAACAATCAATAATTTAATCAAAGAGAATTACAATAATGAGATAGCATACCAAAATTTATGTGATGCAGCCAAAGCAGCATTTAGGGGAAATTTTATATCTCTAAATGCTTATATGAATAAAAGAGAGAAAAAGCAGATCAATGAATTGGGCATGCAATTTAAAAAGCTAGAAAAAGAACAAATTAAAAATCCCCAGTTAAATACCAAATTAGAAATTCTGAAAATCAAAGGACAGATTTACAAAACTGGAAGTAATAAAAACTGTTAAACTAATTAATAAAACTAAGAGCTGGTTTTATGGAAAAATACAATAAAAATAAATAAACCTCTGGTTAATTTGATTTTAAAAAAGAAAGAAAACCAAAGTACCAGTATCAAAAATAAAAAGGGTGAATTCACCACCAAATGAAGAGGAAATTAAAGCAATAATTAGAAGCTATTTTGGTCAACTATATGCCAATAAATCTGACAATCTAAGTGAAATGGATGAATATTTACAAAAATATAAATTGCCCAGATTAACAGAAGAGGAAATAAAATATTTAAATAACCCTATTTTAGAAAAAGAAATTGAACACGCGATCAATGAACTCCCTAAGAAAAAGATCTCCAGAGCCAGATGGATTCACAAGTGAATTCTACCAAACATTTAAAGAACAATTAATTCCAATACTATATAAACTATTTGGAAAAATAGGCAAAAAAAAGGAGTCCTATAAAATTCCTTTTGTAACACAAATATGGTGCTGATACCTAAATTATGAAGAGCTAAAACAGAGAAAGAAAATTATAGACCAATTTCCCTAATGAATATTGATGCAAAAGTTTCAAATAAAACATTAGCAAAGAGATTACAGCAATTTATCATCAGGATAATACACTGACTATAGTGGGATTTATGCCAGGAATGCAGGGCTCTTTCAATATTAGGAAAACTATTAGCATAATTGACCATATCAGTAACAAAACCAACAGAAATCATATGATTATCTTAGTAGATGCAGAAAAAAATACAGCACAGAATACAGCACCTATTCCTATTAAAAACACTGCGGAGGATAGGAAGAAATCGAGCTTTCCTTAAAATGATAAGTAGTATCTATCTAAAACCATCAGCAAGCATTATCTATAATGGGGATAAGCTAGAAGCCTTCCCAATAAGATCAAGGATGCTCATTATCATCATTATTATTATTCAGTATTGTACTAGAAATGTTAGCTTTAGCAATAAGAGAAGAAAAAGAAATTGAAGGAAATAGTTTAGGCAATGAGGAATCACAACTATCACTCTTTGAGGTGATATGATGGTATACTTAAGGAATCCTAGAGAATCAACTAAAAACTACTTGAAATAATCAAAAATTTTAGCAAAGTTGCAGGATACAAAATAAACCCACATAAATCATCAGCATTTCTGTATATTACCAACAAAGCCCAGTAGCAAGAGATAGAAAGAAATATTCCATTTAAAGTAACTGTGGACAATATAAAATATTTGGGAGTCTACCTGTCAAGACAAACCCAGGGATTACATGAACACAATTACAAAACACTTTTCACACAAATAAAGTCATCTCTAAACAATTGGAAAAATATCAATTGCTCATGGGTAGGTTGAGCTAATATAAAAAAATCACAATTCTACCTAAATTAATTTACTTATTTAGTGCCATGCCAATCAAACTATCAAAAATTATTTTATAAAGCTAAAAATATGACAAAATTCATCTGGAAGAACAAAAGGTCAAGAATATCAAGAGAATTAATGGAAAAAAATGCAAAGGAAGGTGGTTTGGCTGTACCAGATCTAAAACCATATTATAAAGCAGCAATCATCAAAGCTATTTGGTACTGGCTAAGAAACAGAGTGGTAGATCAGTGGAATAGGTTAGGTACACAAGACACAGTAATCTATGACTATAGTAATCTACTGTTTGATAAACCCAAAGACTCCAGTTTCTGAGATAAGAACTCACTATTTGACAAAAACTTCTGGGAAAACTGGAAAATAGTATGGCAGAAACTACCCTTAGAACAACATCTCACACTATATACCAAGATAAAGTCAAAATGGGTACATGATTTAGACATAAAAGGTGATACATAAGCAAATTAGGAGAGCAAGGAATAGTTTACCTATCAAATTTATGGAGAAAGAAAGAATTCATGACCAAACAAGATATAGAGAACATAACGAAATGCAAAATGGATATTTTTTATTACATTAAATTAAAGTTTTTGCACAAACAAAACCAATGCAACTAAAATTAGAAGGAAAGCAGAAAGATAGGAAACAATTTTTATGGCAGGTGTTTCTGATAAAGGCTTCATTTCTCAACTATACAGAGAACTGAATCAAATTTATAAGAAAACAAGTCATTCTCCAACTGATAAATGGTCAAAGGATATGAACTGGCAGTTTTGAGATGAAGAAATTGAAACTATCTATAGTCATAAAAAATGCTCTAAATCACTATTGATTAGAGAAACGCAAATTTAAAACTCTGAGGTACCACCTCATACTTATCAGATTGGCTAATGTGGCAGAAAAGGAAAATGATAAATATCAGAGAAGATGTGAGAAAATTGGGACACTAATGCATTGTTGTTGGAGTTGTGAACTGGTCCAACCATTCTGGAGAGCAATTTGGAACTATGCCCAAAGGGCAATCAAACTGTGCATACATTTTAATGCAATAATACCACTACTAGGTCTGCAAAGATATTATTAAAAAGGAGAAAGGACCTACACGTACAAAATATTTATAGCAGCTCTTTATGTGGCGGCAAATAATTGGAAACTGAGGGGATGCTCATCAATTAGGGAATGGCTGAACAACATTGTGAAATAATCAAGTAGATCAAGATGGCAAGTAATTTGGGATAGGTTATACAAGTGCAATCATGTAAACACATTTCCACATTAGTCATGTTCTAAAAGAAGAAACAGAAGAAACAAAAGGGAAAAGCCACGAAAAAACAAAAAGTGAAAATATGCTCTGATCTGCATTCAGACTCCATAATTTTTTTTTTTTTGGATGTGGATAGCATTTTCCATCGTGAGTCTCTCAGAATTTTCTTGGATCATTGTATTGCTGAGAAGAGCTAAGTCTATCATAGCTGATGATTGCACAATGTTGCTGTTATGTTCTCCTGGTTCTGCTCACTTCACTCAGTGCCAGTTCATGTAAGCTTTTCCAGGTTTTTCTGAAATCCCCCTACTCATCATTTCATACAGCACAATAGTATTCCATTACATTCATGTGTTACAGCTTGCTCAGCTGTTCCCTAATTGATGGGCATACATTGCTCCCAGTTCTGTTCTCTGGGAGAAAACAGAAGTATAAAAAGGAAGAGCTATTCGACCCTCCCCCTCATCCCACAGTCCCTTCTTCTCCAGTCTAAATACTATCCCTTCCTTACCCCACTACCCAACCAATCTTTATATGACACTAAATCCAATCGTCTTGTCATTTTAGCCACCCTTCTCAGGAAGAATTCCAAGTTATCAATATTATTCTAAAAATTGGAACCCCAATTGAGCCCAATACTCCAGATATTGTCTAAACAAGAGAGATTATAGAGGACTGTCTTCCTCCATTTGAAACAATATCCCTCTAGTAATGCAACCTGAGAGGGACTTAGCTGTTTTGAGTTCAGTGTTACACTGTGTGTATACACACACACACACACACACACACACACACACACACACACACACGTATATATTTACATATATACACATACATATAGGTGTATGCATATGTATACATTGTGTATGTATGTATACACATATGTGTGTATGGCTGTGTGTATATAAAAACTGTGTGTATACCCCTGTCCCAAAGCCCATTGGTATGGGACTCTCTCCACATTGGTGAAGATGAATGCCCTTTCCTGTGTGAGGGGTGGGGTGGAGTTCTTGAACAGTCCCCTCCAGGACTCATCAAGCTTCAGGTCCTCTTTGGGACTCTTCAAGTGTCCAATTGTTTCAGGTGCTTCTGCCTTCCATCTTCAAGAGAGAAGGTAGAGGAAGCCAACCCCACTTTAGGTTTCTTAAGGAAAAGACTCTGGGAAGATATGAGAGGAGCTGGTAGTTTCCATCACATCCCTATCCCCAGCTCTTGCTACACTACAGACTTTGGGGAGTTTCCCCTTGGTGAGATCTAGAACTAACTCTCTCTCTCTCTCTCTCTCTCTCTCTCTCTCTCTCTCTCTCTCTCTCTCTCTCTCTCTCTCTCTCTCTCTCTTTCTCTCTCTCTCTCTCTCCTCTCTTGCTTTCTCTCTTTTCTCTCTCTCCTCTTCTCTCTCTCTCCTCTTCTCTCTCTCTCCTCTCTCTCTCTCTTCTTTCTTTTTTTCTCTCTCACTCTTTCTTCTCTCTCTCCTTTCTCTCTTCTCTCTCTTTTCTCTCCTCTCTCTCTTCTTTCTCTTCTCTCTCTCTCTCTCCCCTGCCCCTCTTTGTTGAGCTGAGTTATCTCACTCTCAGTGGAAGAGCTTCTTCACTCTGTATTGTCTGGTATATATTCTCCTATCTATGCCTCCTATGATTTCTGTTTTGTTATGATTTGTTTACATGGGTTTCTTTGCTATGCACCATATGTATTCACTATGCAATTGGTATTAGGTGGGAAGGGCATCAAGCCTTGTATTTAGAGCTTGGAGTCCTCTTTCTCCCCAGAAATGACAAAGTGATCAGAAGTTAAAGTGAACTCAATCATATCCCCTAGACTAACAAGATGTAAGGGAGCAGATAGATATAATCCTAGTCCAATACCACCCCCCAACCCCTTGCCAAGGAGAGCAGAGTGGCCTCGAGGCCCAATCTTCCCTCCTAGCAGGAATCAAAGACTCCCTTGAAGAAATATGAGGAAAGATATCTAACCTACTTCACTTTTAACCACTGGTAGACTTCTCCCTTACACATTTCATGTATGTGTATGTATACACACATATGTGTATATGTATGATTAGTATATATTTATACAATATCATATCTATCTCTCCTCCTCTTCCTTCTTCTTCTTCTCTCTACATACAAACACACATAAGGAGGAGGAAAGGAAGAGATGGGGGAGAGATGGAGAGTGAGAGGAAAGGGGAAAGAGAGATAGGAAGGGAGATGGAGAGATAAAGAAAGAGAGGAAAGAGAGGGAGATAGAGACAGAGATAGAAAAAGCAGTATTATGCTCACTTCAGAAGGTTCCTACATTTTCATTACTACATTCCTGGGTGTACCACAAGCCACCGAGCCTATAAAATGTATTGTCAGGTGAAAGATTTGTAACAACAGAAGGTCACTGATGGTTTAGTGGGGGCACAGCAGCGCCTTAAACTGGGATCCCACTCTCCCCTCCCCCAACAGTGTTGGGATACTGGCTCTTTGCAAAGGATTCATTAGCTTATTTTTCTATCTCTTGTGCAATGAGAATAGCAAGTGAGAATTGAGCAGCAGGATCTTTCTCACATTCCCAAATGGTTTGGGAGATGAGGGAAGGAATAAGCATTTATATAGCACCTAGTATGTGCCAGGCAGTGTGCTAAGCACTTTATAAATATTATCTCATTTAATCCTCACACAACAATCCTTTGAGGTGGGTGCTATTATTATCCACATTTGATGGTTGAGGAAACTGAGGCAGATAGTAATGAAGTGACTTGCCCAGGGTCACATAGCTAGTAGGCACCCAAGACTGAATTTGAACTTAGGTCTTCCTGACTTCAGGCCCAGTGCTCTATCCATTATTCCATCTAGCTGCCTCTAGACAGGTGAAAGATATAGGGGATTTAAGAGTCAGAAAATCTGGCTCCTGGTCTCAGATCTGCCACTTGTTAGCCCTATAACTATGAATAGTTCCATAACTCAATTAGAAAATAATTTATTAAATATGAAGAAGGCATTGTTCAGGGCTCAGGGGATATAATGACAAAAAGCAATGTTCCCTGCCCTTGAAGAAGTGACAGTCCACTGGGTCACTTCTTATATGCTAAAATACCCAGATGAATCTGTTATATTATCCTTATGAGTATTCTCTCCAGCAGTGCCACTTAAAACCCACCTTGTCTTTTCATCCTGTGTGACTTGTCCATTTCCTCCCATAAATTCACCAAGAGGGACCACCCCACCCACTGTCCTTGTCCTCTCTTGACATTGTAAGGATACCAGTAGAACACAGTGTTCATGCATTTGTTATGCCTCACTTTCGCTAATGATCAGCCCATCTTGTTTTTCATCCATGTTTCTTTGATGACATCCTTTTCTCAGTTCCTCCTTCTAATTTTCATGTTTGCCCAGCCTGTTCTCACCCCCTTGTGCCCCTCCATTATCCTTTGGGTGATCTTCATGTTTTGCTTTTCAGAGACTGAAGTATTCCATGACTTGTTTTCATAAACCAACATGTGCTCAAATAATAAGCTGGAGAATGGGGCAGCTGGGTGGCACAGTGGATAGAGCACTGACCCTAGAGTCAGGAGAACCTGAGCTCAAATCTGGCCTCAGACTCTTACTAGCTGTATGACTCTGGGCAAGTCATTTAACCTTGTTTGCCTCATGTGTAAAATGAGCTGGAGAAGGAAATGGCAAACCAGTGTCTTTGCCAAGAAAACCTAAGTAGAATCATGGAAAGTCGGGCATGACTGAAACAACTTAGCAGCAACAAAAGTTGAACAATGACAGAAGATCAGCACCTCTGGTGGGAGCCAGCGTATGGCTCACAGAAAAGGCTTCACAGCTGGGGTACCACCTGAAACTGAACCTTGAAGTAAGAGAAGTCAGAGGCAGAAGAGGGAGAATAGGCTAATTTGGTTGATGAGTAGTTTGTGTGAAGGGGGTGGGGATTTAATAAATAAATAATGAGGTTGAAAAAGAAGACTTGAACCGAATTTTTGAGGGACAGACATGGTAGGCTGAGGAGTTAATATTTTATCTCAGGCATTAGGTCTTTGAGCAGGAGAGTGACATGGTCATATCGGTAATTTAAAATTATGTTATCATAGCTAGAGAGTTGGAAACTATCTCATGATCTGACCATCCCAGCTAGTTACCATTCTATAATCTCCCCTTCCCTTTTGGCTAATCTTGAAAAAGCTCTGTACATTAGGTGCCTCTTCTTCCTTTCCTCTCACTCTCTTCTAAACTACTCTCTGAAGTTACCAATGATCTCTTATTTGATAAATCTAATGGTCTTTTTCCAATGTTCATTCTTCCTCTTTACAGTATTTGATATTTTATCCTGAATACTATCTGGTTTTGGTGATAGGGCACTCTCCTGGTTGTCTTCCTACCTGTCTGACCACTCTTGGTCAGTCTCTTTGTTGGATCTTTATCCAGGCCATGCCAACGTTCCTTCCTGGGCCTTCATCCCTTTTCTCTCTATATTATCTTGCTTGGTGATTTTATCAGCTTCCATGAGTTCAACGATTATTTCTCAGGTTTATTAAACTCTCTCCTGAGCCTCCAGTCCTGCATTAACCAACTATCTTTTAGGCATCTCAAACTGGATGTCCCAGAGACATTTCAAACTAAATATGTCCAAAATAGTATTTGTTATCTTTCTTCCCAAACACTCCTCTCTTTCACACTTCTCTATGACTGTTGAAGGCACGACCATCCTTCCCGTTACCCAGGCTCCAAATCATGGGGTCATCCTTGACTCCTCACTCCCATTTACTCATATATACAATCTGTTGCCAAATCTTGTTCTGGCTTCTTGTGTATGTGTCCTCTCACCTCACACAGCCACCATTCTCGTTCAAGTCCTCATTATCTCTCACCCAGACTATTGTACTCATCTTCTAATTGGTCTCCCTGCCTCAGGTCCCACTCCAATCCTTCTTCATGCAGTGACCAAAACAATTTTCCCGAAGTGTAGGTCTAACCATGTCACACACACACACACACACACACACACACACACACACACACACACCCCTTCCTCCATTCAAGAATGCTGCCTGTTAGCTCCAAGAACAAACATAAACTCCTTAAATGTTCGTTTGAAACTCTTCTCTCTTCCTACTTTTCCAGTCTTATTACACTTTATTTCTTTCCACTTTCTCTGTGATCCAGTTACATTAGCCTGTTTGCTGTTCTTATACAACATTCCATTTCCCATCTCTTTCTTTCTTTCTCTCTTTATTTTTCTTTTCCTCTCTTTCTTTCACTTTCTTTCTCTTTCTTTCTCTTCCTTCCTTTCTGTTTCTCTCTTTCTCCCTTCCTCTCTTTCTCCCTTCCTTTCTTCCTTTCTTCCTTCCTTCCTTCCTTCCTTCCTTCCTTCCTTCCTTCCTTTCTTTCTTTCTCTCTTTCTTTCTCTCTTTCTTTCCCTCTTTCTCTCTCTTTCTTTCTCTCTCTCTTTCTCTCTCTCTTTCTCTCTTTCTTTCTCTCTTTCTTTCTTTCTTTCCTTCTTTCTTTCTCTTTCTTTCTTTCTTTCTTTCTTTCTTTCTTTCTTTCTTTCTTTCTTTCTTTCTTTCTTTCTTTCTTTCTTTCTTTCTTTCTTTCTTTCTTTCTTTCTTTCTTTCTTTCTTTCTTTCTTTCTTTCCCCAGCCTGTCCCCCATGCTTAGAATGCTTTCCTTTCTTATTTCTGCCTCTTGGTTTCCCATGCTTCCCTCAAAACAGTTCAAATCCCTCTTTCTGCTGCAAGTTTTTCTGGTACATCTTTCCCCCTCCATTTCCTACCTCCTACCTCTCCCCACCCCTTCCCGGCCCCAGTCCTCTCTCACCCTGAGGTTACTTTCCATCTACTCTGTATGTATCATGTATGTACATAATTATTTACATGTTGTCTCCATTAGCTTGTGAACTTCATGAGGACAAGGATCTGGTTTTGCTTTTCTTTCTATCCCCAGAATTAGCACTACGTCTGACATTTTTTATGAAAAAGTGCTTAATAAATTGTTGTTGACTAACTGACTGACTAACTGAGAAGGAACCTCAGATGCCATCTGTTACAACCCTTTCATTTTTAGATGAGGAAACTGATCCCCAGAGAGAGACTGGAAGCAGGGAGATCAATTAGAAGGGTATTTACAATGATCCAGAGGGTAGCTAGTAGTTCATAGACCACTGGACTGGGAATCAGGAAGGAACATCTTCCTGAATTCAAATCTGGCCTCAGACATTTAATATCTGTGTGACCCTGGACAAGTCACTTAACCTTGTTTGCCTCCATTTCCTCATCTGTAAAATGAGCTGGAGAAGAAGAAGAAGCAAAGCACTCTAGTATCTCTGCCAAGAAAACCCCAAATGGCATCATGGAGAGTCAGACATGACTGAAGAATGACTGAACAGCAGCAAAACAAGAACAATGATCCAGGTAAGAAGTGAGAGCCTGAACTAGAGTGGTATCTATATGAATGTAGAGAAAAGAAAAGATCAGAAAAGCATTGTGGTAGCAGAATCAATAAGACCTGGCAACTGATTGGATATGGTGAGGGAAGAAAAGGGAAGAGGCAAGAGTCAAAGGTGACTGAAAGGGTGGTGATGCCATCAAAAGCAATAGAGAAGTTTGGAAGATGGTAGATTCAGGGGAAAGATGATGATGATGAAGTCAGGGACCATGAGGTCATCCAGTCCAACCTCCCTCTTGTAGATGATGAATCTGAAGCCCAGGGAGTAGGAGTGGCTTGTTTAAATGGTCCCATAGCAACAAGGATCTGGATAGGGTGATAAAGAAGTTTGGAATAGACTTCAGAATAGGAAAGTGTTGAGTGATGATGGCAGAGAGAAAGTAGGGAAGTGGCAGGGGTAAATAAATAGGACGCTATTATTATGATATGTATCATTACGTTGAAGCAAAATTTACCTTCCTGTAATTACCACTACCACAACTAAAGGCCTAAACAATTTGTAGGCTCTATGAACAACCCCAGCATCACACAGGGAGTAATTGACAAAATCGGTCAGATCATGGAAGGCCTTGAGTGCCAGCTAAGAAATATAAACTTTATATCAGATTGGCCAACATGACAAAACAGGAAAATGATAAATCTTGGAGAAGATGTGGGAAAATTGGAACACTAATGCATTGTTGGTGGAGTTGTGAGATGATCCAACCATTTTGGAGAGTAATTTGGAACTATGCCCAAAGGGCTATAAAAATGTGCATACCTTTTGACCCAGCAATAGCACTTCTAGGGCTATATCCCAGAGAGATCATTCAAATGGGGAAAGGACCCACATGTACAAAAATATTTATAGCAGCTCTTTTTGTGGTGGCAAAGAATTGGAAATTGAGAGGATGCCTGTCAACTGGGGAATGGCTGAACAAGTTGTGGTATATGAATGTAGTGGAATACTATTGTGCTATAAGAAATGATGAACAGGCTGACTTCAGAAAACCTGGAAAGACTTGTATGGTCTGATGCTGAGTAAAGTGAGTAGAATCAGGAGAACGTTTTACACAGTAACAGCCATGTTGTGAGATGACTAATATTGATAGACTTAACAAGGATCTAAGACATCTCCAAAGGCTTCATGATGGAAAATGCTATCCACATATCAAGAAAGAACTATGGAGTTTGAATGCAGATCAAAGCATATTACTTACTATTTTTTTTCCTTCTGTTGTGTTTTGTTTCCTCTTTCTGGTGGTTCCTCCTATTGCTTCAATTCTTACTTACAACATCACTAATGTGAAAATACATTTAATAGGAGTATATATGTATAGCCTATATAAGATTGCACGCCACCCTGGGGAGGAAGGTGGGGAGGGAGGGGGAGAAAAATTTATAACTTAAAAGCTTATGGAAATGATAATTAATAATTCAAAATAAATTAATTTAAAAAAGAAATATTAACTTTATTCAGTAAGCAATTCAGAGTTACAAAAGATTTATGAACAAAAGAGAGATATAACCAGAATAGGACATTAGAAAGATAAATCAAGCAGCAGTATTCAGGATAGGTTGGAGAGGAGAGAGCCCATGAGTTGGGAGACCAGTTAAGAGGCCATTAAAATAGTGGAAGTGAGAGATGAGAAAGGACTGAACTAGGGGTGGGTAGGAAAGAATGAGCATGAAATATATTCTGTAGATAGAAGCAACCAGTTGGGTAGAGGTGGCAGTAAGAAATGAGTCAGAGATGACAAAGGATCACAGATTTAGAGGGATCTTCGAGGTCATCTAGTCCAATAGCCTCATTTGGTAGCTGAAGAAACTGAGACCAGAGAGGTTGAGTGATTTGTCCAAGGTGACACAGGTAATAAATAGCAGAGCCAAGAATCCTCTAAGTCCAGGTCCTCTACCTTTCCACTATGCCATTCTGCCTAGATTTCATGTGACCAGATGGGGTCATTAACAGAAAAGAGGGTATCAAGAGGAAGAACTAGCTTGGGAGGAAATAAGTTCAGCTTTGGTTTTCCCTTCTATTTCTTCTTTTTGAAGGAGGGGGAGGGTAGATTGTAATGATTTTATTACAATCTGGGTAGCAATTGAATAAATTGAGGCTCAGAGAACACAGAGGATTCCTTCTGGCCCTTTTCAAGTTTTTGATCAGCCTCTTTAATCATTGTTCTGGAAACGTTCTTTATTTCCCCTACCTATTAATATTTCAGTCTCCTTTTCTGTCCCTAGTCTCTCCGCTTCCTATCTCCAATCTTCTGTGTTTTCCCAGTACCACTCCTCCAGCTTCTCTCACTCACTATCTCCCCCATCCCTTTGATAATTTCCCTTTTTAGAGAGGAATGCCTATTTGTTTTCTCTTGTTTCCCTTGTTTTCTCCCATCCCTGCATATTCTGGCCACATTTTCCTTCTAAACCCTATTCCCCTCAACTAGAAAACCAGAAGCCTTAGAAGGAAGAGGAGCTAGCAAAGTTGGGGGCTTCAGGATTCAGGCCAAAGGCATCTTTCACACTTCAGTGGAGGGTCATTGAAGGGCTCTTGGTGAAAGAATCATTAGGAGATCATTAACTTCAACTCCAAACCCCATTGAAAACCTGCTGCTAGCCTTGTGTGGGAATTTAAATGCTAATTAAACAAATGAAAGTTAAGTGACTTGCTCAAGGTCATGAAGTCTTCTGTGTAGTTAAAATTAGAATTATGCTCATGGTAGTCCTTTGATTTCCCAACCACCCTATCCTATCCTCTTCCTCTTTGTCCTCTTCTTTTCCCTCTCCCTTTCCTTCTCTTCCTCCATGTTACCCGATGAAAAGCTTTTCTAAAAATCAGATGAGATATTAGATTTTAATAAAGCTTTCCAGAGCTTAATGAAAATTGAGCACATACCAAAATAGAGGCAAAATGCCATTTTATTGCATTTTCTCTGGCTGTCCCTGATGCCTGGATATTCTCTCTCCTCATTTCTACCTCCTGACTTTCATGGCTTCCTTCAAATTCCAGCTAAAACCCTACTTTCTATAGGAAGCTTTTCTTGATCCCTCTAAATTCTAGTGCCCTCCTTCTGTTGATGATTTCCAATTTATTCTGTATATAGATGGTTTAGACCATTTAGATTCAGGACAGACCTGTGGATGTAGTTCTCTTTGTCCATTCAAAATTCAAAGACCCCTGAATTTGTCTGCGTTTCCCCTCACACAGGGTATCTCTGTGATTTAGCAGAGGACAGCTAGGTGGCACAGTAGATATGACATTGGTTCTAGCAGGGTAAACTTGGGCAAGTCACTTAATCTGTTGACCTAGTTTCCTCAGCTGTAAAATGGGGTTAATAATAGCACCTACCTTCCAAAGTTGTTGTGAGTGTCAAATGAGATAGCATTTGTAAAGTATTTAGTACAGTGCCTGACACATGTGGGTGCTATCTCAATGCTAGCTATTGTTATTATTATTATGGAAAACTTATCACTCTTCATCCAATCTGCATTTAACTCTCTGAATTTAACTAGATTTATCCTGGAATGGTAAGCCCACACCTCTTTACCAAACAAGCTCTAGACTTTCTATTTCAGTAGAACCTGCTCATATTGCCCTCAATACAATAGCCTTCAAGAACTCAGGGTCAAGTCTTGCCATGATTGGGCATCATAGGGGGATCTTAAATGACAATCAGTCAGTTATCAAACATTTATTTAGTGCATAGTATGTGCTAGAAACTGTGCTAAGTCCTGAGTATACAAGAAAGATGAAAGACAGCCCCTACCATCAAGAAGTTCTAGAGCTAAAGGGGAGACAACACGTAAATAATCAATCCATTGCCCTCCCAGCATTGGCGTTATTTTAATTTCCCTCACACTGAAGCTGGCAATAACCTGACATCATTTAGCTGGGGAACTGAGAGGAGTGAGTGGCCTTTTTACTCCATAGATGGAGATTTATTACCATAAATCAGAAAACCAGAATTACCTTTTAAAAAGCTCTCCCTCTCACCTGCATCTCAGTAAAAGATGCTGTTATTATGGTGACTCCAGGAGTCTTACCTATCACATTACCTAATCACATTAATTGAGGCATTTTTTTCTTTTTTAATGAAAAAATAGGGTTTTTTTTAAAGTGGCTAAAGTTTATTTCTTTCTACTTTACTTTCCCATCTTAAAAGTACACAGCTATTCCTAATCCTGTTCCAAGTACATTTTCTTCATATTTGGCAGAAAGAATCTGCTGGGCATATATAAGTCCCCAACTCTTCTGCTCGTTGCATGTGTAATCTTGGGTAAATCATGTAACCTCTCTGAGTCTTCTCATAGTTTCTTTTTCTTTTTTCTTTTCTTTTCTTTTCTTTTTTTTTTTTTTTGGCGAGGCAATAGGGGTGAAGTGACTTGCCCAGCGTCACACAGCTAGTGTCAAGTGTCTGAGGCCCTCCTGACTCCAGGGCCAGTGCTCTATCCACTGCACTGTTTAGCTGCCCCCATAATTTCTTTATCTGTATAAATGTGTAGGAGTTGGAGAGGGGGTGAATGTGGGAAGGAGAGAGGATTAGATTAGACCAGTAGTTCTTACCTTTTTGTGCATCATGGACCCCTTTGGCAATCTGTCTGGTGAAGCCTATGGATCCTTTCTCAGAATTATGCTGCGTTTGTTTTCTGTTTTTGTTTTTGTTTTCTTTCCATTCATAATGGAAGGAAATGCTAAATTTCAGTTAGAGATAAGTGAAAAAAAGAACATACTTTTTCCCATCCAAGTGCATAGACTCCCTAAAATCTATCCATAAGCCCCTTAGGGTCCATGAACCCCAGCTTATGAACTCCAGGGTTAGATGATCTCTGAAATACCTTCTAAGTTCTAGGATCCCCTAGCTGATGGCTTGTTGTTACCACCTTCATTTTGATTAAGGACCATTGTCTGAGAGCCAATATCTCTCAGCATCCTGCCTATAATTTGGGTGGTTATGATAAATCCTCAGGGCTGATTTTCCCTGGGAAAAAGGACAGAACTAGATTATTGTTTTACATTCTGTGAACCACATTTTTGGAAGAACAATGAAAGGACTTGAAACCATAATAACATCATGAGATTTGGTGCTGGAGATCATCTGCCCTAGCCCTTTCATTTTACAGAAGGAAAAAAAAGGCTCAAAGCATAGAGAACTTGCCCCGGTTCACATAGACAGTAAAAAAACTGATTGTGACCATTTCTAATGTTTACTCCACTATAACATGTTCTCTTTTGTATCAGCTTACAACTTTAAATATTTCGTTCAGCTTTTTAGAGTGCAATGGGGGTGGGGGTGCAATCAATAAATATGTTTGTTTATGGGCTATTTTAAGGATGGTGCACAAAGAACTGAGTTGACAAGGCTAGAACAATGGTGAGTAATATTTTGACTAAGATGAGGCAAATTGAATGGTGTCCCCAAAACTTGAAAAGATAGAATAAGAGGATGTGAAGATCTTAGAAGATCTAGGATTGTTTAACCTAGAAAAGAGAAAGGTTTTGTTTTTGTTTTTAAGGTGGGGAAGTTGCATGATAGCTGTCCTCAAGCATTTAAAAGTCTGTCAAATGGAAGAGGATCTAGACTTATAATGTTTGGCCCCCAGAGGGAAGAACTAGAAGCAGTGGATGGAATAGAAGGAAGTTATGAAGTTATGAAGGAAAATACATATTTGGGATTGACATAAGGAAAAACACCTAGAACTCAAATCTTGAGAGGTAGTGAGTTCCCCATCCATAAATGTCTCAAAGCAGAGGCAGAATGGCTAACTACTTACGAGGGATACCACAGATGAGATTCCTGTTTAGGTGGTATTAAGACTTAGAAAATGATCACTTACAGTTGTAGGTTCGAGACCGAGGTCGACAATTAACTAATTGTATAATTCGCCAAATAATTGTGCTCATCCCACATGCCAGCAAAGTTATGCTTAAGATTCTACAAGCTAGGCTTCAACAATATGTAAATGAAGAATTACTGGAAGAGTAAGTGGGTTTTCAAAGAGGCAGAGGAACCAGAGACCAAATTACCAACATTTGCTAGATTGTGGAGAAAGCAAGGGAGTTCCAGAAAAAAAAAAAACATCTACTTCTGCTTCATTGACTACATTAAAGCCTTTGACTGTGTGGGTCACAACAAAATGTGGCAAGTCTTCAAAAAAACAGGAATACCAGATCAGCCTACTTGTCTATTGAGGAAGCTGTATGTAGGCCAAGAAACAACAGTTAGAACCAAACACAGAACAATTGATTGGTTTAAGATTGGACAAGGAGTATGAAGAGGCTATATATTGTCACCATATTTATTCAACTTACATGCAGAGTACATTGTGTGAAATGCCAGACTAGATGAATCAAAAGCCAGGTTAAAGTTAAGTTTGCCAGTAGAAATATCAACAATCTCAGATATGCAGACAATACCACTCTAACGGCAAAAGGTGAAGAAGAATTAAGAAGCTTCTTGATGAGGGTGAAAAAGGAGCATGTAAAAATTGGCTTGAAACATTAAAAAAACTAAGATCTCGGCAACTGGTCCCATCACTTCCTGGCCAATAAAAAGAGAAGAAATAGAAGTAGTGTCAGATTTTCTATTCTTGTGTTCAAAGATCACTGTAGATGGCAACTGTAGCCATGAAATTAAAAGATGCTTGGTATTTGGAAGGAATGCTATGGCAAATTTGGACAACGGACTAAAAAGAGACGTTAGCTTGCTGACAAAGGTCTGTATAGTCAAAGATGTGGTTTTTCCAGTAGCAGTGTATGGCTGTGACAGTTGAACTATAAGGAAAGCTGAGCACTGCAGAATCAATGTTTTTGAATTGTGCTGCTGGAGAAGACTTGTGAGAGTCCCTTGGACAGCAAGGAGGTCAAATCAGTCAACACTTAAAGAAATGAATTCAAGCTATTCACTGGAAAGTAAAATACTGAAGCTGGAACTTAACTATTTTCACCACATAATGAGAAGACAGACTCACTGGAAAAGACCCTGATGTTGGGAAAGAATGAAGACAAAAGGAAAGGGGAATGGCAGAGGATGAGATGGATAGTGTCATGAAAGCAATGAACATGAGCTTGGACAGATTTAGGGAGATAATGGAGGATAAAAGGGCTTGCTGCGCTATGCTCTATGAGATCACGAAGAGTCAGACAGTCCTGAACAACTGAACAACAACAAACAGCAAATTGTGTAACTGCAGAGATGTCACTTAACCTCTTTAGCCTTCAGTTTCCTCTTTAGTAAAATGAAGAGGTTGAATGAAGTGATCTCTAAGGTCTCACTCAGTTTTAACCGTCTATGATTCTACAATAATTAATATAGAATTGCCTTTTATGGCTAATCGCTACACAGTAAGAAAGCTATTATGCATATCATTAATGAGTCAGATTAATTCTTGTAAGTTTTATTTGAATTCCACACCAAACTTTATTCATATATCTCAGGCTTCTCTTGTGGCATAGTAACTTTCTCACAGCTTTCTTAAAAAAAAAAAACCAAACAACCCAACAACAATGAGAGGAATTGTTCCTTATTAGTAACCAAGTATTAAGAAAGATGTACTCCCATTTTGACAAATGGCAGGCACCTTGGAATTCCAGTTGGTCCTGGCTAGTAGGAGTTCTCTTGTGACAGGCTTATTATATCAGGGATGGGGCATAGTATATCTGGATTTCAGTAAGCTTGGACAAAGTCTCTCATACTATTCTTACAAAAATGTTGGAGAGATATGGGCCACATGAGAGTACAATTAGGTGATTTCAGAATTGGTTGAATGGCTGGACCCAAAGAATAGTTATTAGTATGTCAATATTGAAATAGAGTGAGGTGTGCAGTGGAATGGCCCAGGTTCCTGTCTTTGAATGCATACTATCCAAAAGTTTTATGAATAACTTGGATGAAGGAATAAATAGTATGCTTATTTAGTAACCCCAAACAGAGTCATGAACATATTGCTCACACATTGATCCAAAAAGATCTCAATAGATTAGAACACTGGTACATATTTAATAAGATGAAATGAAATGGGGATAAATGTAAAGTACTACATTTAGGTTCAAAAAATCAATATCATAAGTTCAGAATGGGGGAGGTATGAACAGATGATAATTTGTATAAAAAAGAGATATGGGAGGAGGGCAGTTCAATGGCTTGTAAACTCAATATGGCAGCCAAAAAAGCTGATGTTAATTTAAGCAGTATTGAAAGGGACATATTGTTGAGAGCAAGTTAGGTGATAGTTCTGCTGTATTCTGCTCTAGTCATACCACATCTGGAGTATTACATTCATGTCTAGTCACCACATCTTAGGAAGAGAGTATGTTCAGAGGAGAGCAACTAGGATAATGAGAGGACTCTAGAATATGCATCAAGTAAAGGACCTGGGGTTGTTAATCTGAATAAAAGACTTCAGAGGCAAGATAACAGTTCTGTCTTCAAGAAATTGGAGAGTTCTCTGATTCTCCAATTTAGATAAAGTTAGAGGATAGGATTGTAGTTGACAATAGGAGTAGAAAGATGGGCAGGAGTGGGTAGGTCCTAGGAGCATAGATTGGAGTTGAGACATTCAAGATCATCTATTGTATACAGTAACAGCCACATTATGGGATGACTGGCTTTGATACACTTGGCTCTTCACAGCAATGCAAGAATCTAAGAGAATTCCAAAAGATTCATGATGGAAATTGCTATCCACAACCAGAGAAAGAACTATGGAGTCTGAATGCAGATGGAAGCATACTATCTGCTCTCCTTTTCCTTTGTTGTTTTGTTTTATTGCTTCATTCTCATGGTTACTCCCATTAGTTTTAATTGTTCTTTACATCATGACTAATGGGAAAACATGGTTAACATGAATGTATATGAAGAGCCTATGTCAGATTGTATGCTGTCTTGGGGGAGGGGAAGAAGTGGGAGGGAGAGAAAATGTAAAACTCAAAATCTTTTGGAAGTGAATGTTGAAAACTAAAAATAGATTAATAAAAAAAGAAAATCACAAATTAACATAAAAAAAGATTGTTTAGTACAACCCTCTCATTTTACAGAGAGGAAACTGAGACCTAGAAGGGTTAAGTATCTTGTCTAGGATCATAGAAATTATACATGGTTAAGCCATTATGTGAACTTAATCCTTCAACTCTAAATCTAGTGTTTTTACTCTGCTACTCCTCTGTCCTTAAAAAGTGTCTCAAGTAGCCCTCTATGAAGTCTTCCCTGATTAACCTCACCCTGGAAGACAGTTCATGTAAGATTTAGTCCATCAAACTCTCTTCCCTTCACCAAGGTAGGAATAGTGTCTCCCTTGTTCAACATAAAACTCGGGATCATCAAGTCCCTTTATTACTTATCACATTTCCATAGGCTTTAAAATTTACAGATTATATTAAATTTAAAAGGTTTTGTATAAATAAAACCAGTGTAGCCAAGATTAGAAGGAAAACAGAAAATTGGGGGGAAATTTTGATAGAGAGTTTCTTGGGTAAAGGTCTCATATCTCTAATATAGAATTTTGTCAAATTTATAAGAATATGTCATTCCCCAATTAATAAATTGTCAAAGGATATAAACAGGTGGTTTTTTGATGAAGAAAATAAAGTAAATCAAAAGTATGTATAGTCATATGAAAGAATGCTCTAAATCAGGCCTGCACAACATATGGCTTACTGGCTGCTTGTGGTCCACCAAAGCGGCCCACAGGCTGAATGTTGTGTAGGCCTGTTTTACATTCTTTACATTTTTCGTGGGTTGCCCAAAATCCTTTGGTGGGCACAAGTGGCCCAACGTTGTACAGGCCTGTCTTAAGGCAACTTGAGGGATTTGAATTTTGGGGAGCCACCTGAAATCTTTTGGAAGACTGCAGGTGTTGAACAGGTTGTAAGTGGCTCAAGTGATGCTGTACAGGCCTGTTCTAAATCATAATTGATTAGAGAAACGCAAATTAAAACAACTTTGAGATATCTTCTCATACCTATCAGATTGGCTAAAATGATAGAAGGGGAAAATAACAAATGTTGGAGGGGATGTGGAAAAACTGGGACACTAAAACACTGTTAGTGAAACTGTGAAATGATCCAACCATTTTAGAAAGCAATCTGGAATTTTGCCCAAAGAGTTATAAAATTGTGTATACCCTTTGATTGGGCAATGTCATTTTTAGATCTGTTTCCCAATGTGATCAGAGAAAAAAAATGAAAAATGTTCTAAAATATTTATAGTAGTTCTCTTTGTGGTGGGGAAGAACTGGAAATTGAGGGGATGTCCATCAACTCCTAATTCGGAATGGCTAAACAAGTTGTGGTACATGATTGTGATGAAATAACACCATGCTATAAGAAATGATGAGCAGGTTGATTTTAGAAAAACGTGGAAAGACTTGCACGAAATAATGGAAAGTGAAATGGACAGAACCAAGAAAACAGTAACAGCAATATTGTTCATAGAATAATTGTTAATGACCAAATTATTTTGAACATTATAAATACTCAATTCAACTACAAAAGACCTATGAAGGAAGATGTTATCCACCTCCAGAGAAAGAACTGATAAATAGAAGCATGTATATAATGGTTTTACATGTATTTATAAATCTGTGTCAAACGTTGGCCTTCTCTAGTGTGGGGTAGGGAGGGAAGGAGGAAGGCATTTTGGAACTTAAAATGTAGCAAAAAAAAATTTAAAAAAATAAAGTTTACAGAACAGTTTCTATACAGGGACTCTATGAAGTATATTGTATAAGTTTTGTTATCTTCAATTCACAGATGAGAAAACAACTAAAGAGAAATGAAACCCATGGACACACAGTTAATGAGTGTTAGTTCATGGACCCCTGCCTCTAAGGTCCATCTATAAGTTACACCTTCCTGTCTTCATCTCTGAGAGTACTAATGACTTAACATAATATTAGGTAACATAGCTCCTAGGTAACGCATTTGCATTTAGCCTATATCTTAACATGAAGCAGTAAATAATGGGAATTTTTTGATACTGTGGCAGTGAAGGTCTTTAGCATCCTCACATGATAACCATACAAGCAGTCACACTCTCTATTCCTTCACAGAGTCAGGCAGCGCAGAGAAAGGATTGATATTGCCAGTGATGTTGCCAAGATTACAGTTTACTGTTTCTGCTTGGACACATGCCTGAGCCCTTTCCCTTTTCCCTTTGTCAGCCTGACAGAGAGCAGATGACCTAGAGTAACTTCCCATCTGGGAATTAGTTTCCTTTTCCTTTTGTGACCCTGAGTTCCAGCTTTCTATAACCCAGGCTGCTGAGACTTTTCTAGCAACCAAATTGTTTCAGTCCTCATTGGCCATTCTCTCCCAGCTCCCTTTTGTAGGAGGCTTCTTAGGAGGAAGAGTCCTCAGGGCAAGGGGCCTTAAGCCCCCAGATCTGTCTGCATTCAGATCAGAAGAATGCCCTAGACTCCCAAGAGGCTGTAGTTTGACTAAGCAAGCTTACCAAGAATGAATATTTTCATAGAGAAGATATTTCATAGACTTTTAGAACTAGGGAAGAATGTACAGATCATCTGTGTCCATTATATAGGTGAAAAACTTGCAGCCCAGTGAGAATAAATAAGGAAGTATGGTTTAGTACAAAGAGTTCTGAATTGGGAGTCAGAAGATCTAGGTCTAAATCCCAACTCTGCCACTTATTATCTATCTGAATTTTAATTATCCTCTCTGGCCTTGGTTTCCCCAACTAGAAAATGAGAGGATTGGATTAGATGGTCTTTAAAGTTCCTTCTAGCACTACACTATGATTCTATGATCCTGTGAAGTGATTTAAGGTCTCACAGAGAGTTGATGATGGAGCTCTGATTAGAATCCAGGGTTCCTATTTCTCAGGGCATCTTGCTTTCCAGGGTTCTGTCTCTTGATCTACCCTTCTCACTTCAAATACTTCTAAAGATGTGTAATATCATCAGTGTGGGTTCTGCCCCATCAATACTGCTGGGGACAGGGGGGAGGGGAGAAATTATCACCTAGTGGCCAAACTTGTGATAATATGCTTCTACAAACTTAACAAGGTTGGTCCGTTGACACGTAGCATCCCTTCTGTGACCACTTCCTCAACCTGACATGTATAGTCACAGATTAGGGTTCCTAGTGGGCATAGCTGACAACTAATCCCCTCTGGATTTTAGGGCTAACAATCTAGTACTATTACTCATGAGCGCTACCAATGTATTCTCCATTTTCAATCAAACAATTGAACTCCATTCACTGAAAGGAACTGAGTACAAGAATAATAGTAGTAAAATATTACCTCAAAACAGAGGGTTTATGCTCCCATTTCATATACAAAATTCCTGGGAAGATAAGTGGGCTGGAACTTAAAATTCAAAGGTAGAGAGGCACATGTGTAAAGGACACACATGCAGTGAAGGAGTAACTAACAACTTTTGGTTATTAGAAGTCCTTTTCTCCCTTTTTAAGAATCTTGATGACATTTCTCTTAGGTATAGTTCTCTGGTGGGTTCCAAGGTTCCAAGCGCCATCTCAAGGTTGCTTTCCAATACGCCCTGCCTCCTGTGACTGCTGCTAACAACCCACTGGACTCTGCTACTAACTTTAGTCACTTGGGACATCTCTGAAGGGATCTCAGAATCCCCCAAACTCCCATCGTCACAGACAGACAGACAGACAGAATGAGCTAATGAAAAGTCAGTATAATAGATGAGAATGGCAAAAAAAAAATAGATGAACAATTCAAATGCCACACTAGTTCCCTGGAGATACAAAAAAAAAAAAAGGCCTCCAGCTATCCTGTGGACAGCAAACTACTGTCTGTATGACTTAAATAAAACCCAATTTAAATAAAGTTTCATTCTACTTTAAAATGTAAAAATCATTTTAGCACATGGGCTATACAAAAACAGTAAGGGCAGATTTGGTCCTTGGCTGTAGATTGCTGGCCCCTGCCCTAGTCCATGTTTTATACACTAATTAAACATGGACAGAAGTCATGTAGGGTAAGGTGAGGGTGTGATCTTAATTGGCAGAAGTGGTATCTACCTTGATAAGATAAAGAATCATTGAAAGGAAAATATTTTTTTTTTAATTTTTTTGGCTAGGCAATGGGGTTAAGTGACTTGCCCAGGGTCACACAGCTGGTAAGTATCAAATGTCTGAGGCCAAATTTGAACTCAGGTCCTCCTGACTCCAGGGCCTGTATTCTATCCACCGTACCACCCACCTGCCCCATAATTAAAATTTTTTAAGAAATTAATCTATCAGATTAATAGAATGGATAGAGCACTGGGCCCAGAGTCAGGAAGGCCTGAGTTCAAATCTGACCTCAAACACCTATAACTGTGTGACTTTGGGTAGGTCACTTGACCTGTGTTCGCCTCATTTTCCTCAATTGTAAAATAGGTTCATTATAACACAAAGATGTTGGGATGATCAAATGAGATAATATTTGTAAAGCATTTAATCCAATGTCTAGTACATAGTAGGTGTTAAATACTTATTCCCCTTCCCCTGAGAACATACGGCACCTCCAACTAGATTAGCAAAGTGTTGCCAAATAGAGGTCCTTACTGGGCCTGCTTTAATAATTCTTAGATTGGAATCCTTTCTTCTCACTATTTCTGTAGGGTTTTTTGTAGGTTTTTTAAAAAGTGCTAATAAAATTGTATCAAGAATTGAAAACATTAAAGAGGGTTTCTAGATCTTCCCTCCACTTCCTTTTCTTGTTTATTCTCTTATTATCTTTCAAGATAGTACAAAAGTAGCTTTAATTAAGTGTAGATGTTTCCAAATAACCACAAAATCATTTCTTACCTGATTGCACTACTTTGAGACTTTCCACCAAGCCCCCACATTGGGTACCCTCCCCAGCTTCCCCTGCTTTTTGGTCTCTGCTTTTCAGCTCCTTTTCTGCTTTGTCTTCCCTCATTAGATTGCAAGCTCCTCCATGGCAGCAACTTTTTTTTAAAATTTATATCCCTAGTGCTTAACACTGTGCTTGCCACATAGTAGGTGCTTAATAAATGTTTCTTGACTGACTGACAAACTCAGAATCAGTAGGGTCTGAATCAATGCAATTTCTCTGTACTGGTTCTGTTCTTCCCCCTCCCCCCCAAAAAAATCTGACTCCTACCTGCCACTATTTGTATTGCAGTAGGTACAGCAGAGCAAAAACCTAAGACTTGTCAATATGGAGTAACAGGTCAAGCCTACCAGACATGCACCCTTCTAGAATGGAGAGAGGATTTTCCTTGTAAGCCACGTAGGATCTTCCCCAGTAGGAACTACTTTCACCTCATCCTTAGGCTAATTCTTAGTCCACATGCAAAATTACAGGCCAATAACAGTAAGTACAGTGGGAAAAAAATCTCTGGATTGGGAGTTATGTGACTTGGGTTAGAAGGAGGCAGTGTGGTTTAATAGAAAGTGCCCTGGGTCCAGAGTTAGAAAATTTGAGTTCACATCCTGCCTCTGATCCTTCTGTGTGTGACCTATCCCAGGCCTCAGTCTTTTCATGTATGTAGAAGGAGGATGAGGTTTTCACTAGCCAAAATATAGCACCAAGGAAAGTAGGCTTTAAAGATTATTTACTTTTTTAAAAAAGATTATTTATTTTATATATAATAAAGGCAAGAATTTGGACTAGATAAGTGGAGAATAATAACCTTGCCTCCTTAGCCTGCATTTTATTTTGGCTCAAATTAATGTAGCTAAATCTGAAAGGATTTCAGGATACTTAAGATTGAGGCCCCTAAATGAAATGGTTATTTGTAACTGAAGGCTTTATCTCCCAGACTCAGGATTCAAAAAGAAAGGAGCTAATTAGCCTGAGGTTTTTGTTAGTTGAAGGTGGGACTATGACAAAGGAATCATCAGTCATCTCTTATCAAGGAGGAGTTGTAACCAATGCACCCCAACAGATTGAAGCTGACTTGGCATGGTTGGCCATGGGCTCAGAAAGGAGCCCAGAACGCAGTAGGAGGGAGCCATGCTCCAAGGAGAGATGATGGGACCTGCAAAGTAAAAATTCTACAGCCAGCTAGAAGCAGGCCAAGTGAGACTATCACAGCAATGTGCCCAACAGATCCACTGTGCCCAGCAGGGAGTAGGTCTAATGAGAGTATCATGATGATGTCATCAGAAGACATCAGGAACGTTAGAGATAGCAATTAAAGCCTTCACATCTGTCTCCCATATGTGAATCCCTCTTACGTGTTCTCTCTGCATGCCCACCCTCTCAGAATATGAAATGTATATTTATAGGACAGTATTTCCTATATGTATATAGGAAAAATGCTCAATTTCAAATATTTTCACTATGCCAAATTAATTAGGTCTTTATTTTATACTAATTTAGTCCTCTGGTTGACCGAAGAAAAAGAAATATACCAATGGGGGCTTGTGGGTGATAATTTTCACTGAATGTGGACCCACAGAGTACCTTGAAATTGAGGTTGTATTTTGGGGATCTCATGTGTGAGAAAAATAAGCCATAGGTGCTGCAGGCAAAATTAAGGGATTGGACTAGGATCCTAGATGGAGAGTTAGAAAGGACCTTGAGGGCCCAACTTTTTCAGTTTTACAGATGAGAAGACTGAGGCCCAGAGAGGGTTTGCTGAATTCAGTACCTCAGGCCCTAGGTTTGGTTCATCTTACTACATGAACTGTCTTGTTGAGCACTCCATTTAATCAGCTATGGCTGTTACTACAGCCAGTGGTCAAGAGCTCTAGACTAAGAAAACAAGCAAACTCAGACCTCAAAGCTCAAATCCCCAAAGGAATCCTTTAAGAGAGGGAAGCAGGGGCATAACTAAGCATGGAAAGAGGAGCACAAACTTCTAAGAGATATGTCAGGAATCACGGTAAGATTTCAAGCATGAGGAGATCTTGGAGATTCTCTTGGCCAAACTCAACTGGCACAGTGGAAAGAGAAATGGATTGGGATCATCATTCTCTGAGACTGATTTTCTTAATTTCTATAATAAGGGCGTTGGAATGGGTGGCCTCTAAGCTCTAAATCTATGATCTTTCATTCTACAGATAAAGAAAGAAACTGAAGCCCAGAGATGAGAAGTGATTTGTCTAACATCACTCAACTAATAAATGATAGAGCCTGGGTGAGGCAGTCAGGAAGACCCAAATTCAAATCCTGCTTCAGATATTTACTAACTGTGTGACTCTGGGTAAATCACTTAATTTCTCTTGGCCTCTGAGTCCTCATCTATAAAATGGGTGGAGGTGGGGACAATAATAGCAGCTCCCTCACAAGGTTGGTGTGAGGATTAGCGGAGATAATATACATAAAAACTGCTTTGTTAGCTACTGCAGTTACTTAGCCAACCCTCAAATCCAAGTCTTCTGACTCAAATACTTGTTAAGCTATACCATAAGATAATTTGGTACAACTTTTTCGGATGAGGAAACTGAGTCCTGGGTGGAAATTTTTTTTTATGCACATTTTGCCAGAATAGAAAATCAACAAATCATGCATTGTACATTTGGGGGTATGGTAAAATATCAATTCTGATCTACTAAGAAACCAACTTTTCAGTCACAGGATGAACCAGATACATCAGAAGTTATCTCCACTGGCTGAAAACTCACATTTTATAATTGAGATACAAACAGATTTGTTGTGTGTACTTACTTGTCATGAAAACTTTCCTCGATGGAGTACTTTGGCCAAACCCAGGGTTCTTTGAGACACAGACTGAGAAAGACTGCTCAAAACTTCTACTTTTCTAGGTGCCTACATGCCCAAGGCCCAATAATATTTGGGGCCCATCTCTAGCAGCAGAGAAACAAGATCTCAGCAAGGTGAAATGGGTAGGAATTCCAGAACCTTCTGCAATGTATGGCTTGTTTTTAGCTTCTGCTTTAGATCACTTCCCAGCAAATGTTTTTTTGAAAAGGTATGCCAGAGAAAGCTGAGCCACATCTTTTTTCAGAGTAGTCTTTAAAGTCCAGGATAAGCAGAAGATTGTCAAAAATGCTAAACACAACAAAAAAGGGATTCTTAAGGATCTAGCCAGACAGGAGAATGAGAAAAGGTTTGCTCTTTGCTTGGGACAGATGTATGACGTTAATGGAAAGTGGAGAGACAGCAGAACTACTGACCTGTTGTTTTGCCTATATTTTTTCCATCAAGGAAAATAACACTTAGCTTCAAAGGGTAGTACAAACACAATAAAACACGACTAACTTCAGCCCCATTCTACCAGGTCCAGGCCTGTTACATCTTTCCTCAAGGATTCTTAAGTACATTGAAAGGGTTGGAGTATCGGTCTGTGCCCTTGACTTGCTCTTTAAGGCATTGATGCTGGCTGGCTGTAACACCCAGCCTGGATGCGTGGACTCCGCTGATCTCAGTGGCTCGTGCTTCCAGCCCAAATCAGAAACTCCATCCCTTGCACCTAGAACAGAAAAGAACAAATGAAAAAACCAAAGATGCATTCCTTGGGGCCCTTTGGCCTCAGCAGGGTAAGCCCTACTTCTCTTCCTTTCATAGCATAGTTTCTCACTGGAAGCCATTAGTGAAGGAATCATCTCCTTCTCCCAGATTTGAATGCAATAAAGTCATGGCTTGTGCTCAGGCCATTTTGAGGATGCATACAGTTCCAGTTCTGCGACCAATGGAACAAGGTCCTCCCAACCAAGTAGTAGGCCAATGAAGAACAGTTGCAGAAAGTCCACTCGTGTTCCAGTCTTCACCATTTTCCTAGAAGCAGCTCGCTGATGTCCTCCAAGTAGATGGAGCCATCTTAGTAGACTGAGGTCTGCAAATGTGCCAGAACTGTATTATAATAGTAAAGAAACAGGAAAGAGTCTGGACTTGGAGAAAGAAGGACTGAGTTAAAATCTTGGCTCAGTCATTTACTAGCTGTATGGCCTTAGGCAAGTCACTGCCTCTCCCTACTTTCTCATCTATAAAATGGAGGGATGGAGATCAATCATTTCTAAGATATCTTGTGATATTAAATAGGTAAGACTATAGTAAACTCAGTAAATCCAGCACTAAGCGTAGTGCCTGGCACATAACAGGTGTTTAATAAATGTTTTTTATTGATAGATTAAACTGCTTTAATGAGTTCAATGCACCTGATCCAGATGAAATACATGCTAGGGCACTGAAGTGCTTGCGATGTACTCACCAAACCACTGTGAGGAAGTTTCACTCTCTTCCTCCCCTTTTCTTCTGTAGTATATTTCTTTTTCTTTCCCTTTTCTTTCTCATTATAAGACCATCCAAACAAAACTAAACTATCTTCAGGAACTATGTTTGTCTTATTCAACTCCTTCTATGACTCTTGAAAACATTAGTGTTCTGAAAGGACACTTGCTTCTTCTCCATTAGAATGTAAGCTCTCCATTATCATATAGACACTTAAAATTGCTCAAATGTATTTACCTTTCTTGTTTTCTCTTGATTCTTGTTTTTGCATTTCCAAGATTCTGTTCAGCTCTAGGCTGTTCATCAAAAATGCTTGGAAGTCCTCTACTTCATTAAAGATCCAGCTCTTTCCTTTTGTAGGATTATGAGTTCAGTTGTTTTCAGTTATGTCTGACTCTTTGTGATCGCATTTTGGGTTTTCTTGGCAAAGATACTGGAGTGGTTTGCCATTTCTTCAGCTTCTTCAGCTCATTTTATGGATTAGGAAAACTGAGGAAAACAGGGTTAAGTAACTTACCCAAGGTCACACAGCTAGTTAGTATCTGAGGTCAGATTTGAACTCAGAAAGATGAGCCTTCTGACTCCAGTCCTGACACTCTATCCACTGCACCACTTAGCTGCCCCTAGACTTATTGGCCCTCAGTGCCTGGGGTCCCAGTTGACTGGGGCCATCTTCTGAATTGGTTGGGTCTCTTAGGAGGATCTGTTTGTGTGGGAGGGAGGAGCATTAGTTTTTAAACTTTCTTTTCCTCTGGAACAGATAATGCAAAGTAAGCTTTTCTTAGGCAAAAGCCTTTTACCTTTTGTATTTGGAAACATCCTTTTTCTTTAATGGTAGTAACTACTACATCTTATGTGATCCTGACTGTGTCTCCTCAATACTTGAAATTTTTTTTCTGTCTGCTATGGGTATTTTTTTTATTAGATCTTGGAGCTCTGGATTTTGGCTATGATGTTCCTGGTAATTTTCATTTTGAAGTTTCTTTTAGGAGGTGACCAACAGATTCTTTCTACTCTGACTTTGCTTTCTTGTTCTAACAGATCTGAGCAGTTTTCATTCATAATTTCTTGAAGTATGGTAACCAAGCTATTCTTTGATCATTGTTTTCAGGTAATCTGCAAAGTCTTAAATTGTCTCTCTTTGACCTATTTTCCAGGTGAGTTCTTGATAGGATATGCCTGACATTTTCTTCAATATTTTCTGTCTTTTGATTTTGCTCTAGTATTTCTTGTTGTTCCATGACAGAAATCGTGTCATTGATTTCTGTTTGGTCCACTTTTAAAAATTTTTTTTAAATTTTTTTATTTCTTTATTTTTAGGCAATTGGGGTTAAGTGACCTGCCCAGGGTCACACAGCTAGTAAGTGTCAAGTGTTTGGTCTGAGGCCGAATTTGAACTCAGGTCCTCCTGACTTCAGGGCTGGTGCTCTATCTACTGCACCGCCTAGCTGCCCCTGTTTGGTCCATTTTAATAGGGATTCTGTTACTGGGTAAGATTTAGCATTTCTTACACTAAGCCATTTATTCTCCTTTCCATTTTTCCTCTAGACATCTCATTTCATTTATAATATCCTTTTAAAATCTCTTACTTTATTTCTTCCGGTAACTCTTGAAGTTCTTATGGGCAAGCCATTGTTTTATTTGAGCCTCTATTTATAGTTATTCTCTTCTTCTGGGTTTGTGTCTTAGATATTCCTGTATCTATAAAATGTCTTTGTTATCTGTATCTTCTTCTATTTGTTCATATTTCCAGCCTTATTTCCTGAATTGGGACTTTGTGTTGGAGCTAGGCATTGCTCATATCTGCACTCTTAGGTTGTATAGTGAATCTTATTTGGACCTGGTCTATATTATGTATGTAGGCTCCTGCCACTGGCTTTCACTTCTATTGGGATCTGTGTTTTTTAACTTTTAAAGCACCAAGGGTATCATGGAATGATCATGGCCCTTTCAGTCTGATCTTTGCTGTTCTTCTATATCTAGGTCAAGGTAGGTATCTGACTGCCCTGGGGCTTCATCCTTGGAGCTCTCAGATTTTCCTCCTCTCTGGTACACGGTGTTGAAGATTCCAGGTGTCCTTGGGGTATTTCTGGTCCACACTCAGAGACTTCTGATTGCTGTAGTCAGCCTGGGTTATTTTGGCTGGACTTTTTCCCTAGTGCATGAAGGCTTCTAGCTGTCCCTTTGTACAGATCTGAACTTCATATTACTTCACCTACTATAGTTTATTTTTTGATTTCTTGATCACTATTTAGTATGGTGCTCTCTATTTAATTTTTGACTTTACTTCCTTGTTCTAATAGATCTGGGCAGTTTTCATTCAAAATTTCTTGACATATGGTAGCCAAGCTATTCTTTGATCATTGTTTTCAGGTAATCTGCTGAGTCTTAAATTGTCTCTCTGTTTTCCAGGTGAGTTCTTAATAGGATATGCCTGACATTTTCTTCAATATTGAGAGAATTATGTGGGAGTTGGGCTGTTCTGCTCCTGTTCACTCTCCCATCTTTACTGGAAATGCATTTGACCCATCTAGGATGAATTATTAAATGAATGATTTGTAAGCACTTACAAAGGGAAACAGGGATCTCTAAGCACTGGTATGAGTGTACTAATTAATCACACTAAATGAACTGCATCAACTTTTAAAATAGGACTGTTAGACTGATACAAGGGATTTCAGGAAGGCAATTGATTTTTTGGGGGGTGAGACAATTGGGGCTAAGGGACTTGCCCAGAGTCACACGGCTAGTGAGTGTTATGTGTGTGAGGTCGGATTTGAACTCAGGTCCTCCTGACTCCAGGGCTGGTGCTCTATCCACTGTACCACCTAGCTGCCCCTCGATTTCTTTATTTGATCCAATTTAACAAATATTCTCAAGTGTTTATTATGTGTAAGAAACTATGCTGGGTGACAGTGATACAAAATCAAAAACCTAATTGTCTCTCTCCTTAAGGAGCTAACATTCTACTGGGGGAGAGAGGATACAAATATATATAATATGTTTATATTTATAGCAAGTAAATACAGTGTATTTAAATCTGAGGAGCAAAAGAATGTTATTAACTGAAGGTATCTGGGAAGACTTCATGGGAAAAAGAGCACCTGAACTGAACCTTGAAGGAAGATAACAATAATAATGACAAGGATAACAATTAACATTTATATAGTGTCTACTATGTGCCAGGCACTATGCTAAGCACTTTACAAATATTATCTCATATGGTCCTCACAATGCCCCCATTTTAAAGATGAGGCAACTGAGGCAAACAGATTTTTTTTTAAAAAAATGACTTGCCCAGGGTCACAGAGTTGTTATGGGTCTGACGTGGGATTTGAACTCAGGTCTTTCTGACTTCAGGTCCACTGATCTATCCACTATTCCATGAGCTTCCTCCTTTTAAAGATTTTAAAAATCAAAGGATTTTAAAAGACAGATTTTCGAATACAGAATCCTCCAAGCACAGAAAATGATGGCAAATCTTTTTGCAACCTTTGTAGCCTATGTATTTTACATAATGTAAACATTAAGTAGGCATTACTCTGAGAAAGGGTCTATAGGCTTCACCAAAAGGGACCATGATACAAAAAAGGAGTTAGAACCTTTGGTCCAAAGACTCCCCAGAGTTCTCTGCTCTTCAAATTCCATAGTTCCTTCCTTCTTACCTCATTAACTCATCTTGGCTATCTTCTTGATCAGCTAGAAGGTGTAGTGGGTAGAATATCAGGATTAGAGTCAGGAAGTTCAAATCTAGCCTTAGACACTCACTGTTTGTGTGACTCATGGCAAGTCACTTAATCCTGTTTGCCTCAGTTCTGGAAAATGATCTGGTGAAGGAAATGGCAAACCACTCCAGTATCTTTGTCAAGAAAACTCCAAATGGAGTCACAAACAAAAAATTGGACGCTACTAAAACAACTGATCAACATAAAGCTCTCTTCTCAATCTAGAGTTTGAGGCTTAAGATTGTGCTACTCCTTAACCCACCCTAATGGCCTTGGGAATTTGGCATCCAGTTGAGTTAGATTTAATTGTTGGAATTCAGGAGTGAAAGAAAGTCATACAAAGGCACTGGTATCTTATATTGCCTGGTGTGAAGGTAGTAGGGAGCTGATTTCCAGGGTTTTTTTGTACTGATAAGTGCTTCAATAAGGAAGAGAAACACTCTTTACTGTTTTATCTGGACCCTAGATACTTTAATTAAGTGCCTACTACATGCCAAGCACTGTTTTAAATGCTGGGAATACAAATATGTAAAGAGAACAACAATCCCTGTCCTCAAGGAGCTTATAATCTAAGGGGGAAGCAAAAACATAAAAGGAACCTGAAAGGCCAGGAGAAGGAACCTGAGGTGGCTCATGGTAGAGGAGTCAGTCAGAGAAGTCCCAAGGTAATTCAACTAGGTAAAAAATGAGATGTCTGAGTCGAATTCTTTCCTTAAATAGAGGTTTGGAGTCCATGCCTCCACTTTCCAATGAGACAGGCAGAGGGTAGTGATGAGGTAGAATACCAAGACTGATGAGATCTTACAAGATGATGAGGTGATCCCAATAATGAGCTTCCTGGAACATGGCGGAGAAATCAGTCAGAGAAGTCCCAAAGTAGAGTAGCCAAGTAAGAAATGAGAAAGATATTAAATTAAAGTTTAAAATAATATTAACAATTTAAAATGCTAATTTTTATTTTAATAACTTAAAAATATTTTAATTACTCATCTCAATGAAACTAGGGTTTGATGGAGAGGAATCCCTCTTAAGAATGTTGGTCTAATTTCTGAGAGGAAGTATGGAGCAATGGACAGGGAGCTGTCATCAGAAGTAGGAAGACTGATGTGCAAATTCCCTCAAGAAACTGGGGCAGGGGCTCAACCTTCCACTGCCCCCAGCAACTCTGACATTATAAATTGCAGAGGAAGTGCAGCTCTGCATTGTTTAAGGAAATTCCCTCAATGTGAGTTTCTGATGCCAATGAAATAACAGATCCTATTTTTTAAGAATCTTATTATTCTTCACCACAAAGTCTTCTCAGGAGAAGCAGAATAATATTCTGAGCATTCACTTCCTAGGTCAGTCAAAGACAGGTTAACTCTGGTAGGTATGTTGCATTTTTTTTTTTAAGATTCATTATTTATTTTTAGTTTCCAACATTCACTTCCACAAGATTTTGAGTTCCAAATTTTCTCCCCATCTTGTCCCTTCCCCAACTCCAGGACAGTGTGCATTCAGTGTGTGTCCTTTCCCCTAATCTGCCCTTCTTTCTATCTCGCCCCCCCCCATCCTCTTCCTCTTCTCTTTTCCTGCAGGGCAGGATAGATTTGTGTACTCTATTGCCTGTATATCTTGTTTCCCAGTTTCATGTGAAAACAATTTTTTAACATTTGTTTTTAAAACTCTAGGTTCCAAATTTTCTCCCTTTCTCCCTCCCCACCCACCCTCATTGAGAAGGCAAGCAACTCAATACAGGTTATACTAGTGTAGTCACACAAAATACTTCCATAGCACTCATACTGTGGAAAACTAACTATATTTCCCTTTATCCTATCCCGCCTCCCATTTATTCTATTCTCTCTTTTGACCTTGTCCCTCCTCAGAAGTGTTTGCTTCTGATTACCCCCTCCCCAATCTGCCTTCCCCTCTATCATTCCTCCCCCTCTTTCTTATCCCCTTCCCCCCTATTTTCCTGTAGGGTAAGATAGCTTTCCATACCTAATTGAGCGTGTGTGTTATTCTCTTCTTAAGCCAAATCTGATGAGAATAAGATTCACTCATTCCCTCTCACCTTCCACCACTTCCCCATCACTGTAAAAGCCTTTTCTTGTCTATTTTATGAGATAATTTACCCCATTCTATTTCTCCCTTTCTCCTTGTCCCAGTATAATCCTCTCTCACTCCTTAATTTTATTCTCCAGATATCACCCCTTCATCTTCAACTCATCCTGTGCCCTCTATCAATCTATCTATACATATAATTTTTTCACTCCAACTACCCTGATACTGACAAAGGTCTCATGAGTTACAAATATCATCTTTCCATATATGAATGTAAACAATTCAGCCTTAATAAATCCCTTATGATTTCTCTTTCCTGTTTACCTCTTCATTCCTTCTCTTGAGTCTTGTATTTCAAAGCCAAATTTTCTATTCAGCTCAGGTCTTTTCATCAAGAATGCTTGAAAGTCCTCTATTTCACTGAATGTCCATTTTTTCCCCTGAAGGATTATACTCAGTTTTTCTGAGTAGGTGATTCTTGGCTGTAATCTTATCTCCTTTGCCCTCTAGAATATCATATTCCAAGTCCTGCAGTCCCTTAATGTAGAAGCTGCTAAATCTTATGTTATCTTGATTGTGTTTCCACAATAATTAAATTGTTTCTTTCTGGCTGTTTGCAATATTTTCTCCTTAACCTGGGAACTCTGGAATTTGGCTACAATATTCCTAGGAGTTTTCCTTTGGGGATCTCTTTCAGGAGGTGATCAGTGGATTCTTTCAATTTCTATTTTGCCCTCTGGTTCTAGAATATCAGGGCAGTTTTCCTTCATAATTTCTTGAAAGATGATGTCTAGGCTCTTTTTTTTTTTGATCATGGCTTTCAGATAGTCCAATAGTTTTTAAATTATCTCTCCTGGATCTATTTTCCAGGTCAGTTGTTTTTCCAATGAGATATTTCACATTGTCTTCTATTTTTCATTCTTTTGGTTTTGTTTTACAATGTCCTGATTTCTCATAAAGTCACTAGCTTCCATTTGCTCCATTCTAATTTTTAAGGAAGTATTTTCTTCAGTGAGCTTTTGGACTTCCTTTTCCATTTGGCCAATTCTGCTTTTTAAGGTATTCTTCTCCTCATTGGCTTTTTGGACCTCTTTTGCCATTTGGGTTAGGCTATTTTTTAAGGTGTTATTTTCTTCAGTATTTTTTTGGTTCTCCTTTAGCAAGCTGTTGACTAGTTCTTCATGATTTTCTTGCATCACTCTCATTTCTCTTCCCAGTTTTTCCTGTACTTCTCTTACTTGCTTCTCAAAATCCTTTTTGAGCTTTTCCATGGCCTGGGACTGATTCATATTTTTCTTGGAGGCTTTGGATGTAGGAGCTTTGACTTTGTTGTCTTCTTCTGATTGTATGTTTTGATTTTCTTTGTCACCAAAGAAAGACTCTATGGTCTGACTTTTTTTTGCACAGTTTGCTCATGATCCCAGCCAATTACTTGAGTTTTAAACTCTTTGTTATGGTAGGAGTCTGCTTCTAGTGTGAAGAATGTACTGTGCCAAGCTTCAGGGGTTTTGCGTAGCTGTTTTCAGAGATACTTCTAGGGACCTGTAAATGTTCAGTTCTTCCAAGGTGGTATGATCAAGGATGAGTTGTTTATTCCTTTCCTGGCCTGTGCTTTGGTCTATGAGTGACCAGAAGCTCTCTTTTCTACCTTGGAACCGTGAGGAGGATTTCCTCTGCAGTGCCACCAGAAGCTTCCTCATGCCAGCATTCCTCCTTGCCCTAGGACCACCACCCAGAACTGTGACCCAGATCCAAGCATGGACAAAGCAAGAGAATCTTGCGTCAGCACCAGCAAAGAGATCCCTGCAATCCCACTCTGATCAACCACTTGATTCCCCCTCAGTCTGTGGGCCAGAAGCTCCGGAAAAAGCTGCCACCCCAGGGCTGTGCCAGGACTGGGGCTGGGATCAAACTTCTCTCTCATCAAAGTCACAGACTTTTCCTACTAACCTTTAAGTTGTCTTTGGTATTTGTGGGTTGAGAAGTCTGGAAACTGCCACTGGTGCCCATGATTCAGTTTTCTGAGGCCTGCTCCATGTTCGCTGAGGCTTGGTCTTTGACAGTGTGCCCACACTGAACTGCATTTCTCTCCCAGTCCAGTGCGATAGACCTTTCTGATCAATCATCCAGGTTGTCTTGGGCTGGAAATTTGTTTCACTCTGTCTTTTTGTGGGTTCTGCTGCTCTAGAATTTGTTTAGAGCCATTTTTTACAGGTATTTGGAGAGGTTTGGGGGAGAGCAAGTCACTGCTTTTACTCTGCTGTCTTGGCTCCGCCCCCCAGTATGTTGTTTTTAAGGAAAATATTTGTCTAGCCTTACAGTGTGTAAATATAATGAATTTCAAGGGCAGCGGCTTTATTTTGGGGGATCATGTGTCACCCTCTCTAAGGATTCTTATTACTTCCCAGAGTCTGTTGTGGTCCTTCTGCTTGAAATACTCAAGAAGGAGTTAGAAGAAATTATTTTTGAAACATAGGTGGTTAATCAGACGAATAGCGTAAGGTTTTGACAGCAGTATTGTGATGGAAAGAGCCGCATTTGAAATTAGAGAACCTGGAGCCAAAATCTGCTGCTGCCTAATAATGGTAAAACTTTAGAGAAGTTACTTGACTTCTCTGGGATTCAGTTTTCTTCTCTGCAGAACTGAAGGGATTGAACTTAGAAGATCTCTATGGTCTTTTCCAACTCTAAAGCTATGATTTTATGGTGCGGAGTCCAATGAAAGGAAGGTGGAAATAAGCATCATCAAATGCTTATTGTGTGCCAGGCACTGTGCTAAGTGCTGGGGATATGAGCAAAAAGAAAGCCCCTGCCGTCAAGGAGATTACATTCTAAACTGAAGGTCATATAGAGCTCTTCAGTAGTCAGTTGGCGATGCAAAACAAGAGTTCTAGTGGTAGATCAAGGTTGGGCATATAGATTCGGGAATCATCTGTGTAGAGATGATAAGTCAACCTGTGGGAGCATATGAGATGACCAAGGGAGAAAGTACAGAGAGGAAAGAGAAAGGAGCCCTTGGAGTTTAGAGCTTTGGATGTGTTACATAGGCGGTAAGCGATGGTTGATGTTTCAGCAAAAGACCGAGGAAGGAGTATTTAGGGGGCAGAAGCATGTCATAGAGGCTGAAAGAAGAGGGAACATCTAAGAGGAAGGGATGCATAAAATATTTATAGCATAATTTTCTGTAGTAGCAAAGATTTAGACGCCATCTGGGTGACTGTCATTTGAGAAATAAACAAATCATGACATATGAATACGATGGAACATTATCATACTAGAAGAAAAAATTAATATGAAGAATTCAGAGAAGGCTTGTATGAATTGATGGAGAGCAAAGTAAGTGGAATCAGGAGAACAATTTGCACTATGACTGTAATAATGTAAAGGAAACAAGATTAAGACTGTAGAACTTTGATTGACAAAGTGACATGACTTCAATGAACTCATGACAAAGTGTACCTCCTTCCTCTTGGCAGAGAGGCAGTCAGTTACATGTAAAGAATACAGATATTGTTAAACATGGCCAATATATCGATTAGTATGGCATAGTTGAATGTCTTTGTGACAAGGGAGAATTCTATTGGAGGAGGAAGGTAAAATCATCGGGAAGTGATATCGATGTAAAAACAACAAAACATTTACTTAATTTTAAAAAGATGTAGGTCATAGGAGCTGAGGAGTTGTGGAGGCTGCTGAACTTGGAAGCCGGGGTTTTCAAAGAGATAGCAGCAGGCACAAAGGACAATAACCCAATAGATAGAGAAGAATCCTTAAAGTCAGAAAGACCTGAGTTCAAGTCCTATCTCTGACACACGCTGGCTATGTGACTCTGGACAAGTCACCTTCCCTATCAGTGATCTAGGCAACTCTCTAAGAGAAGGTGCTAATTTGCATTTGGCGGGGGAGGGGGGGAGTTCCTAAATTGATAGTTTCTTATACCCATGAAATCACAGGTCCCATTCCCATTTCATAACATGTAATGACATCTCCAAGTATGAGGGCAGAGGTCCAGGTGGAAAGAAAGACTGTGTACTGAACTTGAAAAAGAAGTTGACCCAAGGGATAGTAGATGCCAACTACGAGAATCTGGATTAAGTAACAGATAAGGGTGGAGTTATTGTTGTTGTTGTTTGTCCTGCAGGCTCAGAGAAGACCACATCAGCAGGGAGGTGATGCCTTGACATGCAAGTGAAATGGATTTAAGTGAGAAAGGGCTGTGCAAGGTCACCAGCCTCACTTTCTCCTCTGGAGCCAGTGGCCAGATATAGATCAGGACAACTAAGCGAACCTCAAAGGAAGAGAAATTGCTGAGTAATAGCTAATGAGGGAATGTCTGGAAGTGGCCTCCAGAAGTGAGGAGTATGAAGACTCTTCTTGGCCCAATAGGTTGAGGCTAGGGACAGGGCGTGAGAGAAGGACCACTGGGGATGATGGCCAGGGATGCAGCATCTTCTGGAGGAAGCCAGGTTTCCATAAGAGCAGAAGGTACAAAGGATATAAAGCAGATTTGTTACTGTGGTGGTTTCATAGGACATGGGGGGAAGGATGGGGACCAGCAGAACAAGATGAGTGAAGGGAGAGAATAAGCATTTACACAGAACTTACTATGTGCTGGGGACTGTGCTAAGTGCTTTACAAATATTACTTCCTTTGATCTTCACAACAACCCTGGGAGGTAGGTGCTATTACTACATCTGTTTTACAGTTGAGGAAACTTGGGCAAACAGAGGTTAAGTGACTTGTTCAGGGTCACACAGCTAGTAAGTGTCTGACAATACATTTTAATTCAGGTCTCCGGGTCTAGGGTTCTACCTACTGCATCACCTAACTAGTTGAACTGAGGCAGGGGCTGAGGTGAAAAGGATGAAAGCGTGGGGAGAGGTAATTCGGAGAGTGTAGAGTGTTTGGAGCGGTAGCGAGGAAAAATGTCTTCATTTCAGCCGGCAGGGGCTCTGACTAGGGATTAAGAGGTTCATTTGGCAAACGTTTGACTTATGCCTATTATTTTCAAACACCACGAGTAATAGAAAGAAATAAGAGATGTGGTCTTCGACCTCAAGGAATTTACAATTGAGACCCGTGTGTAAGAAAAGTAAACTAACAATTTAAGGCTGTGTGTGACAGCACTATAGAGGAGGTGAGATCGCTACTGCCTATGATTATGAGAAAAGGTTTCTAGCGGGTGTGGAATTGGAACACTCCCTAAAGAATGTGTTAGGATCTGGACGGAAGTCTGGGGAAAAGGGAAGTCTAGGGGAAGAGAATAAATGTGTGGAAATAGGAATGCACAGGCCTGCATTGAACAGAGCAGATTGAACCAGGTTGACTGAGACAGATTATTCATATAGGAGCGTGGTGGAAGTAAAGGCTTAAAAGGAAATTTGAGAACAGAATTCCAGGAAAAGGAATGCAGACTTTAACAGGGGGGAGACATTGAGAGTTCTTGAGTAGAGAGGAGACCTGAGTTTCAGTTATAATTTCAATTATTTGCTAGCTGTGTGATCCTGTCTAAGTCTCTTAATCCCTCTGAATTTTCTCATCTCTCAAGTAGAAATAATCATAGCAACACTATTTACTTTACAAGGTTGTTGTGAAGAGAACATTTTGCAAACCTAAAGCACTACATAAATACAATACAGGCAGCTGGTAGAGCTAGGCCTGAAGTCAGGAAGACCTGAGTTCAAATCTCACCTCAAACACTTACCAGCTCTGTGATCTGGGGCAAGTCACCTATCCCTTATTTGCCTCAGTTTCTTCATCTATAAAATAGGGATAATAACAGCCCCTACCTCCCAGGGTTGTTGTGAAAGTCAAATGAGATAATATTTGTAAAGTGCTTAGCACAGTGCCTGTCACATAGTAAACTCCATAGAAATGCTAGCGATTCTTATTGTTGCTATTATTATGTGAATATAAGTGATGATGAGGATGAACATGGTACTTCGGCAAGTACCTGTCATCAGTGTGAAGGGTAAATTAGAAGGAGGAGAAGAGAGATTGCAAGTATATCATTTAGATATTATGGTTTTGCTCATACCTACCAAGAAATAAAAGAAACAATTAAGTATTTGGTCTTTTAGTCTTCCAGCTCTTGTGGTACTGTAAATTGTATACTGAAAGGAGAGCAGGGTAAACTTCCCTAATTCAGATTAATTTAGGGGAAGTCTGCAAGAGTGTGTTAGCAGTTGTGGGGCGGTTTGGTGAACAGGGTTGTTCAACCAGCCACTCCTATTTTCCCTTTCCTTACCCTATTATTGACTCATTGCCTAGATGGCTTTCCCAGTATTAACTTTCTTATTTTTCTGTTCTTGGAAGTGGCATCAGAGTATCTGTAAATCCCTTGCTGTTTTTCAATTTTTACCCCCCCTCCCCCACCTTGAGATAGCACTCTCTGCTTTCTCTGAGGGTATTCCCCTCTTCAATTGCCTCTTCCAAATTACATCTCCAATAAGCACACACAGACTAGCAAAGGCTAGTTAATACTATTTCTAGAGAGAAAAATATTTAAGACAATGAATGGTGAAAAGATTTTCTCTGAAGGAAAAGCTTCAGGCTTCCATGAGGAATCCCAAGGATCTATCAACATCCCTTTCTTCCTCACCCTCAAAAACCTTCACTTGAGCCATTTATCAGTCCATCCATGGTCTATGGTCCCATATCTCTCCTCTCTTTTGTGGAAATATCTGGAGAAGGCCAACTACAGTAAGTGCCCCTACCTCTTTTCTTCTTACTCTCTTCTTAACTCTATAGTCTGGCTTCCAACCTCATCATTCAACCAAAACTGCTCTCTCCAAAGCTACTAGGGACTTCCTAATTAGCCAAATCTAACAGCCTTTTCTCAATCCTCATCTTGACGCTGTGGGCCACCCTCTTCTCCTTGAAACTCTCTTCTCTCTAGGTTTTTGAGACACTACTCTCTCCTGGTTCTCCTCCCAGCTGTCTGACTGCTCCTTCTCCATATCTTTTGCTAGATCTTCTTTCAGGTCATTCAGATTTCCAGCAAGGCTCTGTTCTGACTCCTCTTCTCCTATACCATACACTCCTCATCTCCATCTCATGACTGTCTGTCTCAACTTTCTTCAAGTCCACTTAATATCCTACCTTCTCTAGGAATCTTTTCCCCATCCTCTTTAACTCCAGTGCCTTCTCTAGAGGCAACTAGATAGCACAGTGGATAGTGTTGTATCTAGAGTCAGGAAGACCCGAGTTTAAATCTGACCTCAGACACTTATTAGTTGTATGACCCTGGGCAAGTCACTTAATCTCTATCTGCCTTTACTTTCTCAACTGTAAAATGGTAATAATAATAGCACTTACATTCCTGTATTATCTTGAGGATCAAAGGAGACAATATTTATAAAAACATTTAGCACAATGCCTGGCATATAATAGGGGCCTAATAAATGTTTCTTACCTTCTTCCTCTGTTGATTATCTTCAATTTACTTTGTATATATGTTGTTTGTGCATAGTTACCTGTACGTTGTCTCCCCACATCAGACTGTGAGGTCCTTGAGAATAGAGACTATCTTCTGCCTTTTTTTGATTTGTTTGGTTTTTAGTATCCCCAGAGCTTAGCAGAGCACCTAGCAGATAGAAGGCACTTAATAAATGTTTATTGACTGACTGGATTATCTCTTTGGGTCGGTCTGTCCTTTCTCTAGTTCCAGGCATCTTCTTCATGTCTTCTCGAGAGCTAGGTCCTAAGTTCTCTGGACTTGCTGAACTGACTTAATAAACATCAGCTGAAGGCTTGACTGACCACTCTTCAGCTTTACTCAAGGGACTACTAATTTGTACCTGCTAATGGGGTAATTTAGTGTGGCTTCATTGTTATACTAAGTTAACACTTTGTTATCCTGCCTCTTTTCTGCCTTTTCATTAGATCTGTGAAAGATCAGCTCCTTGCAAGTGGAAAATAGAATTCTAAAGAATATGCTTTGAAAAATGTTGTTCTGCTACTTTCAAGCACATAGGCAGTACAAAGTGAGATAAGCCCTTGCTGGGTAGAGGCCCAAGGGGGCCTATTTTAGTGAATAAATTGGAATTGTAGTCAGCATATCAGCTTTCTGTATTTCAAGCTAAAGTTTTTGAAAACTGCTTATTTCAAGTAGACAAAAAGCCCTGTGAAAATCTCTTTTACATTATGAATGTGCATAGCAATAACATTCTCCATAGATAGTACAGAGGCTAACTTCAGCCCAGGTCTGAATTTTTACAAGGATTCCTAGTTAATACCTAGTCCATTGCTTTACACATATTAATTAATTGACGGTTATTAGTAATTCTGATTTTTGAAATTATATGTATTTGATTTACAATAATGAGATTCTTTTAGACTTTGTTTCCTAGCATTAACCAAACACACACATACACACCACACACACACACACACACACACACACACAATTTTGTAAAAGAAAGAAGTGAGGAAGAGGAAAGGAGAGACAAAAATAACCCCCACCTTCACAGGGAACCAGCCCCAAACCTCAGCTACTGAAATGCCAACCAATGGTAGCATTTGTTTCTAAAATCCTAGAAATAACTATGTTCCAAATGTGCCCAGAATTTCTAAATGACGTCTATTGAAAAACAATGTTTCTAATTGCTCAGCACACAGAGTGAATAATCAATAATTGGTTTTATAGGTTTCATATTCCTTCTTCTTGTATCTTTCCCAAAAAATTTCCCTTGGTCTAAAAGAGATTAGGGCAGCTAGGTGGCACAGTGGATAGAGTGGTGGGCCTGGAGTCAGGAAGACTCATCTTCCTGAGTTCAAATACAGCTTAAGATACCTGCTAGCTGTGTAGCCCTTGGAAAGTCACTCAACCCTGTTTGCCTTAGTTTCCTCATCTGCAAAATGAGCTGAAGAAGGAAATGGCAAACCACTCCAGTATCTTTGCCAAGACAACTCCAAATGAGGTCACAAAGAGTTGGACATGACAGAAAAAAATGACTCAACAGAAAAAGAGATAAGAGGCAGCTAAGTGGCACTGTGGATACAGTGCTGGATCTGGAGGCAGGAAGTTCAGGTCTGATGACACTTACTAGCTGGGTGACCTTGGGCAAGTCACTTAACCTCCGTTTGTCTCACTTTTCTCCACTGAAAAATGGGGATAATAATATCACCTATCTCCCAGGACTGTTATGAGGATCAAATGATATAATATCTGTAAAGTTCTTAGCATAGTATTTGGCACATGGTAGGTATTGTATAAATGCTAGTTATCATTCTTATTAATTTCTGTGGATGACCTTTAGAGAAAAATGGGAAGCACTGTGGACAAGGATTGTGAAGGATGAAAGTTTTATAATTCAGCTATTTTGAATATGCAAAAATAACAACAGCTTACATCTACCTTTGGGGTTCTTTCCAATTTACAAAATATTTTTAACCTTGTATAATTGATGTTGTTGTTTGTCCTTCATTTTTGAAGAGGACCAATGACAGCATTAGTGATGTCTTGACTTTTGTGTAAATTGGACTTAAGTGAGGCAGTGTTTCACAAAGTCCTCAGCTTCACTGTTTCTTCCAGAGTCACTGAAGTTCAATGGCAAGACAAAAGTCAAGAGGATTGGCAATGGCCCGGGGTGCAGTGCATGACCTCACAAACTCTAAGTGCTCCATGGCCTTCATGGCCATTGAAACAAACTGTTCTCATCTGTCCATTCCACCAGGGAAGTCTTCACATGCTTGGAGTAGACATCCCCCCAACTCACTGATAGATTTGAGGCCTCCAAGTTACCCTCGCTTTGGTTTAGCCTGTCTGCTGAGAAGGTTTTACTAGGGCGTGGCCACTGAACATGCTACAGCTTCTTGGAACCACAGGTGCCTTCTTTCTGTTGATTTTCTCCAGTTTACCCTCTACATATCTGATTTGCACAGAGTTGTTTACATGTCGTCTTCTCCATTAGACTCCTTGAATTAGAGACTATTTTGTTTGCCTTTTTGGCATCCCCAGTGCTATATACAGTGCCTGGCACAGAGTAGGTACTTAATAAATGCTAGTTGATCTAGTGTTCCCTTATAGGGAACTAGATCATAGTGCTAGGATAATTCAGTAGATGAAGAGGTGAAAAAGAACTTCATGTTTAATTCTCTCATTTCATAGATGAGGAAACTGAGGCTCAGCGAGGTTAACTTGTTAAGCTGTTAGTCCCAAGATCACACAAGTAGTAAGTGAAAGAGCCAGGATTTGAACACAGGTCTGTGAAGCCAAATACAGTGTTCACATCACTGTACCACTCTAGCATAGGCAGCACAAAAGATTTAGGCTAGTTTGAAGAACTTTCTAATAGAACTAGGAACTTCGTGAGAAAACTCTGGAAGATCCTAGAATGGTTTTCTGAGAAAGATTTTCATCTCTCCTTCCTTGGAAATCATCAAGAAAATGTAAGCTTTTCTGTCTCGATCTGTCCAGGGACACATTCTCTAGAAGCTAGGGAATGGATTAAAATCTAGTCACTAGCTGATCTCTTCACTTCAAGTCAACCAGCACTTAGTAAGCACCAGATGTGTGCAAAGCACTATATTCTTGACCTACTTTCCTTCCTTCCAATTCTGCATGGTACTTAATCCCTCTATGCCCAGTGAGGTTTGGGTCTAGGCTCTGGCCAAAGCTCCAGTAATGAGTATGTCCAGCATAACTTCTGAGTTTCTCTTTCCCAGAGTTTCCAGGGCTTGTCAGCTCCCCAATGGGGTCTGAGACATTCTGTTCACATGGAAAACCATATCCACGGAGGGAAGTGGCTCAGAGGGTCAGGGTACAAGAGGATGGGGGAGGAGAAAAGCTAACTGAGTATTGTTGTGGGAAGCAAGATATAAATAAATGCCTGCTGTTTCCAAAAATGCAACAAAGGCTTGTATGAACTTCTCCCCCCACCCACCCACCCAGGGTCATGGAAGGGAGAGGAAATTGGGTTATTTGGACAGCTCACAGAGCTAAGCCAGAGCACCATGACAAGAATGAAGAAAGGAGGAAGACTGGGCACCTAAGACAATTTTCCTTCTTCTGTCCTTTGCTCAGAATCCTCTGGGACATGGGATACCAGAGTCACAGGCTCCAAGATGTCCTCTGCATGGCTCCTAAATAAATACCCCCAATGGGTGACTGACTGGTCTATTTTTAAATTTCTCCCTAGAAGGAGATTCTAAAATTTCTTCTATCCTTCCCATCAGGGGAGCCTATAGTTTCCAGTAAATCCAGGCTCACATATTTTTCCATGTTCTCTTGCATTCTGTTAGCATAAATTAGCATACCACTGCCCAAAGATCTTTGATTCCAAGTCAAAGAAAAATAATGTATCCATAACATAGGGTCATAGCATTTTGAGCTAGAAGAGACCTTAGAGAACACATAATCTAATCTATTCATTTTACAAATAAAAGAAACTGAGGCTTGCAGAGTTGACATGACTCGTATGAGATCCCACAATCAGTAAATAGCAGGGCTAGAATTTTAACTCAGTATAATTTGATTCAAACTCTTGGGCCCAATGAAAAGGAAGGAGAAAAATAACCATTTTTCAGGGATAGGGCTTTTCCAAATTCTTTCCCAAAATCAGTGACAGGTTCCTAGCAGATAATTAACTCCATCTTCCTGGCAACATATAAGAGGTAGCATAATGCTCCTAAAGGAGTGTTTGCTAGGGTTGGGTATTCAGGAGCATGATGGAGCCAGCTTGAACTGGCTATGGAGGGCTGGTTGTTAAATTTTCACTGTCAACATTTATACCTTGGAAATCATGAATAAGCAAACCAGGACTTGATTTATTGTTTTGATTATCTAGACTTAAGAAAATGATGGATAAAATATTAATAATGCAGCTTAAACTTAAAGTGTATGGAGTATATCCCCCACACCATCCTTTCCCCCAGAGAGCCATTGGTTAAATATTTACCAGCACATTCCTCTGCATTATGATTCAGAAAGGATTGTCAATGAAGACATGGCATCATTGGGGACTAGACTAACATACCCTTTCTATTTGATTATGGTTCCAGAACTGGAAAGGAGAAGGAAGGATTGTGTGTCCCAAAAAGTAGCAGAAGATAGCTAGGGAGTGATATGAATCATGGGCAATGGTCTGAGAGCCTAGGAAATTTACAACTCTCTTCCCATTACCACATGACCCAGGGTGCTGCCCCCTTCTCTTTATTATCATACATATATGTCCTGCCCTATGTGCTCTAGATTCCCTAGAGGAAAGGGCTGAGTGATGTCCCTCTGTGTGGCAGTAGCAAAGTGCCATCCCTTTTCTACTAATATGAGTCACAGTTTTTTCAGCTATTGGTTTTCCCATCACTCAATAACAAGCATTTATTAAGTACTTCCTATGTGCCTGGTCTGGGGCTAAGTAAGGGAGATAACAAGAAAGTAAATAACAATACTAATACTGATACTAATAATAATAATAACCTTTGCCCTCAAGCTCACCTTTTAAAGAAAGAGCAAACATGCAGACAATTACGTACATATGAGCTATATGTGATGTAAAAGAGAAGTAATCTCGGAGGGAAGGTAATGAATGGATTTCGAAGGAATGGACTGTGCGGAGCCAAGAGATGGCTTCCTCTCATCCTCATACCTCCTCTGTACCTCAGTCCCTGGTGTCCTTTCCTCCCTCAGATTAGCGGATGGTAGACAGCTCCTCTCAGATACTCCATTTAAGGAGAGTGCCCAGGGTAACTATCTCTTCATATCCCAGTGAGGTTCAGTTCCTCTGGACTCCATCATGCCTCCTTCCACTAGTGCAGGGCATGCTCCTCCACCTTTTCAGCTTCTTTTTCTGTGTTGTCTTTCCTCTATTAGATTGTGAGTTTCTTGAAGGCAAAGACCGTGTTTTGCCTTTCTCTGTTTCCCTAGGGCTTAGCCCAGTACTTGGCATATAATAGACGCTTAATGTTTATTGACCAACTAACTCTGGTCAAAAACACTTAACCTCTCACTGCCTCAAGGAAAAATCAGATAATATTATCTACCTTACAGGGTGGTTGGAGAGTCAAATGAATTAGTGTGTGAAAAGCACTTTGCAAAATTTAAAGTGCTATGTAAATGTTAGATATTATTGCTATTAATATTATGATTAATTACTTCATCTGCACTGTTGTGAAGGCAAGAACTAAAGAGACATAAGCTGTTAGAATGCTATTGGATGGATAGTAATCTGTGTAGAATAGTGTAGATTGCCACCATGTCTGGAGGCAGGATATAGAAAAGTATGGCATTGCTGGAAGTCTTTTCTAGCTCTAGGAATCCAGATCAATCTAACATATAACTACCAAGCCTTTCTCATCAATTTACCCCCCACTCCCATACATGTCCCTTCTTCAGCCCCCTCCCCAATTCGTATTCTAAAAGCAGGAGTTCTTAGCCATTTTTGTGTCATGAACCCTATGGGCATGGAGGCTTTGGACTCCTCAGAAAAAGGTTTTTATTTATTATTCAGTTATATTTTATTTCTGTATTTATTACAGGCATTTATTATCTCTCCCTCCCACTCCTCTCTTCAAATGAGTATAAATGAATAGCAAGTAAATGAATAAACAAATAAAACATTTATATGAATGTACATAGTCCAGCAAAACAAATCCCCATATTGGACCCATATCCAAAAAATATATGACTCATTCTGCATCTTAAGCCCATCACCTCTTTCATATAGTATACTTCATCTCTATACTTCAGAATTTTTTAAATTCATAAAATATAATACATAGGGCTATAAAGTAAGCCAGTTATTGCAGTTATCAAAATATATATATTTTAAACCAAGTCTAGGGACCCCAGATTAAGAACCCTTGCTTTAGCATATTCTGCTCTTAGCTCTAAGTGACATTGTCCCTCACTGCCATCCTTCCTTCCCCCTTTTCTTCACTGCAAACCCAGCACCAACTTTTAGTTCTATTACCACCTCCCAAAAAAGAGTCACATCTACTTAGTGAGGGAAAACAAAAAGTCTACATAGCTCATAGGCATATTTTACATGGCATTTGCATCTTCTATTCCCATCAAAACGGACCAGATTTCCCCTTAGTTTCCCTCCCTGCTTGGCTGTTTCCCCCTAAGCCTGGGTACCCTGCAACTGTAGATGGTGGGGGAGGTCTAATTTCTGGTTGGGCTCTGCCTGGATGCACCCAGCTGTGGTTGGGTTTCCCCTCTCTGGGCCCCTACCTCCTGAGAGGCCAAGGCTGGTTCTTGGAGCAATTATCACAGGAAACAGACTGCTGAGATAACATGCCCTTATCTCCAGGGCCTTGGTTACCAGGCTGCTGTCTCCCTCACCCACTTCATCTCATCTGGGAGGGAGGTCTGAGCCAGCTGGGGTGGAAATGCACCATCTCTAACAGGCTTACAGTTTTGTCAAACAGGTTTGTCCACTGGTGTTTGAAGTCAGGAGGTGTTTGACCTCCTATGATGTGGTTAGTGAAACCACTGCTGACTGAGTGGCTGGGTGAGAGCTAGCTTTTGCTGATTACTACTCTGTGAGCTTGAAAAACTTTCTCCCTCTTCCCCCTCTGACTTCCTCCCTGCCTCCTCCTAGTTTCTGATCTGGAAGTTAGATTGGTCAGCCATCCTTACAGGTCAAAAGTATCTATAAAGGCATTTGTAGGAGAAATTCTGGATCTGTGGCTTCCCCCAAAATCCCTTAGTTGTTCAAAGTGACCTAGTCAATAAGAAAACACAAACATGACTATGGCATAACCCAATATCAGCTGGAACCTAGCAATGCTTTTTTCTGTTTTGTTTTGTTTTTAAACTGGATCTGTGATATAAGGGACTCCCAGTGAGAAAATTCTCTCCACCAGTGTAGATCAGCAAGTGCTCTGCAGTGCTAGAGACTTGCCTAGGGGGGCTGAGAAATTGAGTTAACCAATGACACAGAGCCCTTATACATAGGAGGGGCAGGGCACTGGAATGGAGTTCTTCCTGATTCTGAGGCTGGTTCTCCACTAAATTAAGCTGTATTACAGTCAATATGAAATGGAAAATGAGCCTACCTTGGTCAGCAGCATGCAAGACCAGTATTGAATGATGCTAGACAATTGTTCAACAACCTTCATAGTCCTGAAGGCTAAGATATGTGAGATGAAATACCACTAGGTCCAAAGAAGAAGAAGAAAGACAGTGAAAAAAAAAAGAAATGGAATAGAGAAAGGCAGAAGAAAAGAATAGGGAAAAAGAAGAAAGGAAGGAGAGAAAGAAAAGAAAAAGGCCTACACTAGGGATTAACAGAGAACCACCCATTGCCTGAGAAAGGCATCAAGTGTTGGAGACAGCCTCAGAAAGCGCCTGGGTTCAATGCCTGCCTTTAATGCTTACCAGCTGTGTAAGTGGAGACAATCACTTAACCTCTCTCAGACTCTATTACAAAACCTAGTTCCCATGTGTGTAGGTGGAGGGTCTTGATTAGAACCCAGGGCTTGGGGACTTCCAAGTCATATAATAATGATAGCTAACATTTATATAGAACCTACTACATGCCAGTACTCTGTACTGGTATTTATATAGTGCCTACTATGTGCTAAGTACAATTATTATTTCATATAATCCTCATAACAATCCTGGGAAGTCGGTGCTATTATTATTGTCATTTTACAGTTGAGGAAACATAGGCAAGCAGAAGCTAAGTGACTTGCCCAGGTTCTCACCAACAAGATGGAGGCCTAAACATTTTCTCTGATTCCTATGACCTATCAAATCTCTCCAAAACAGAAGTCATGCACCATGCCAAAAGGAGTGATAAATATGATGGATTCAGAGAAACCTGGCAAGATGTCCATGAACCGGTGCAGAGCACAGTGAATAGAACCAAGAGAATGATTTACATGTTGACTACAAAAATGTAAAGAAAAACAATTTTGTAAGACTTCAGAGCTCTGATCACATCAATGGACAATCATTACTTCAGAAGACTGATGATGGAGCATGCTTTTTGCCTTTTGTCACAGAGGTGATAGACCAGAGGTACTGAAAGGGACATACATTAACAGATGTAACCAATGTGTTGATTTGTTTTGCTTGACTATATTTATTTATCATAAAGGAGGCTTCTATTTGGGGGCTTGGGTAGTAATGGCACTAGCAAAAAAAATGAAAAAGAAAGAAAAGAATGTCAATGCAACATTTAAAAAATATACAGAAGAAAGCAGAAAGAAGCTTGGAAGAGGATATCGACAAGCAGGGCAATTTTTTGTTACTATATGTTAGATTTAATATAGGGATAGAGGGAAGGGACTAGACCTGTAAATTCACTGACATAGGGGATCAAGAGCCACACCCAAATCATGAAGACTTGGATTCAAGTTCTTCTGTGACACCTACCAGGTATGTGACCCTGGGCAAGTAAGTCACTGAGCTGCTTAATGTTCTAGAGTCTCTAGACCACTCTGTAGGACTATAAATTGCAGAAAAAGTGTTGAACTCCATCAAAAAACTGTGCCTGATACAAGTTCACATTTTAAATACAATTCTTTGTTCTTCTGTATATATGAAAATGTTTATTTCTACATTCATAATAAAAAAGAAAAATTCCATAGGGTATCTATTTTTCCACTAAAATTTAACTTATTTTTTCATCAATAAGCACTTATTTTCTTTGTTTCCCACCACCTCCCTCCATACTGAACAATTTTAAAAGAAGAAAACCCTCATAGCAAATATACATAGTGAAACGAAACAAATTCTTAGATTAATGATGTTCCAAAATGCACGTCTTATTTTAAGCCTATCAAATCTATGGCAGGAAGTAAGTAGCATTTTTCATCTTTGGTCTTCTTAAACTGTGGTTTGCCATTGCATTGATCAGAGTTCTTAAGTTTTCCAAAGTTGCTGTTTAAAAAAAAAGCATCAGATAATACCAGCACAGCCTATTTCCACAGAATAGTTGTGAGGCTCGAATGTGATCATTTGAAAAGTGCAAAGCACTGTTTAAATGTACTGCACCATTATTACATTGCCTAATCTGTATCATGTGTGGGTTTTTTTAAAATTTCATCAGTGTAGGGTACTCAGAAGAGATGAACAGACAGGTGACTTCAGAAACTTGGATTCTTAGCTATTAGATGCTATAGATGAATTTTAAAATGACTAGAAGGTCAGTCTCTGCTAAGGTGTGTGATGAAAGAAGACTAGTTCAATTACAGGACTCAAGAGCTATGAAGAAATCATTGGAAGAAGAAAATACAGTAATCTTATATTTGATATCACCTAGTAATTACCTGATGTGAAGTGACCAAAGGAAAGGGCATCCCAAGAAGACACAGCCAGAAGCTCTTTAAGGAAGGTGACTTCCCCATCTAACTCTAGCACTTGCTTCACTGACTAAGCACATGCCAGATTATATTGTGTGTGTGTGTGTGTGTGTGTGTGTGTGTCTGTGTGTGTCTGTGTGTCTGTGTTTTCAGTCTGGACAGATGTATGGGAGTGTTTTATGGTAGTGTTTCAAGTTTCCTCAGCTTCCAAAGTGAGCAATTTGTTCTTTCCAGCACCTTTCCCTCTTTGGAGAACTCTCAGCCCTGCTTCCCACAATTCAATTTCAATTCAATTCAATAAGCATTTAAGTACCTACTATGTGCAAGACATCATGCTAGGTACTAAGGAAATAGATTTTTTCTTAATTAGCTGTTTCCCTCAAGTAGCTTACATTCTCTTGGGAGATCTGATTTCTAAACAGATATGTATGTATATATATATATATATATATATATATATATATATATATATATATATGGTAATTTGAGGAGGGAGGGAATATAGACAACCAAAGGGATTGGGAAAGTCTTCCCAAGGGGGTGAAAGTGGAGGTTTGAAGGACAATAAGCATTCTAAATGGCAGAGGTGAAGAGGGAATGGCTTCCAGGCATACGATATCCTAATCAGAGGCAGAAGGTGGAATGATGAATTCTGAGAAAAAGCAAGCAGCCCCGTTTGGCTGAAACATAGAATGTGCGAAAGAGAGGCATGTGAAAGCATTCTGGAAAGGTAGACAAGCCAGATTGTGCAAGGCTTTAAATGGCAAGCTGAGGAATTTGTATATTTTACCTTGGAAGCAATTGGATGCAAGTGTGGCATGGTCATATCTGTGCTTTAGGGAAATTATTTTGGTAACTGTGTGAACAGTGGATTGAAGAGGGAAAGACTGGAAATAAGCAACCCAATTAAGATGATACTTCTAGATGAGAGGTAATGAGGGTCTGAACTGGAGTGTAGTCACATGATTGGAGAGATAGGAACAGATGTGAGAAACGTTTTGGATATAAAGGGAAAAAAGAGCCAGCGTGCAGAAAGTTATTCTCTAACAAGAATAGGGACGTATGGAGGAAGGGTACATTTTGATGTGTATGTGTGTGTGTGTGTGTATGTGTTTCATTTTGGACATGATGAGTTTGAAATGTCAATGGGACATTCAGGTGGTGATCTCTAACAGGCAGTTGATGATATGGGACTGGAGAGAGATGTTGACCAGATATAGAGATCTGGTAGTTATTTTCATGGAGATGATCACTGACCCAGTGGAAGCTAGTGAGATCACCAAGAGAAAATGTGTGGAGAGAAAAGCAGAAAAAGGTCCAAGCCAATGCCTTGGAGTATATCTGTGGTTAGGGAGTTGGATATGGGTGATGGTTTAGTAAAGGAGACTCAGGTAGGAGGAAGAGTGTTTTAAAAGCTGAAAGGGGAGAGAGTATAGGAAGAAGAGGGGTCAACAGTGTAAAGATTTAAAAAGCCAAGGTCTTCAGAAGAGCCTAGCCTACTACCCACTCCATAGAGGCTGCCCTCTCATTAGGCTTTACCTGGTTATGTGTATTGGTAGGGGAGAAGTTGAGAATATACTGACACCATTCTGGTTCTGGGTTCCCGGAGGCTAGGAGGTTTTCCCTATCACTCACTCTCAAGTTCCTTTCCTGAAACTGTTCCCTGTCAGTGGCAGGGGTTTAGGGTATAGATTTATTGTGAGTAAAAAAAAAGAGAGAAAGAGAAAGGATGATTCAACATCAATTTCTGGTTCCCTCAGTTACCCCAAATGACAAGTTGCAATTACAGGTTAAGGCCACTAGGGGCTCTCCCTGGGCCATTCTTACAGTAAAACTGTGAGGTTCAGCGAGATCTGATCCAGTCTCCTGACAGGTAAGAGTCAATTAGACACTGAAGTGATGACCTCAGAGTTCTCTCTTATGTGCAAAAGTAGCCTCCCTTGCTTTCACTCAAACTGATTGGTTTCTTCATCTTTAAAATGGAGATGAATTATCATCTCATAGCACCAAATGCTCTGGCTACCTATAAGATGTTAGGTAAAGCTCTTTTTAATCACTTTACATGCCACCTAACTATGTGTGTTATTCCTGGGTCTTTTGTGGACCAACAAACTAGCTTTTAGGTGAAAGAGCCCAAAGGTCCATATCTGCCTGTCTCATTCCCTTTGAGGACTTGTTCATCCTTGATCCTATATCAACAGTGTTGCATTTGAGTCTGGTCTATCTCTTACTAAGGTCAGAAGCTGGGAGGTAGAAGAGACCTTGAATGCCTTCTTTTGTAAATGATGGAGTGATTTGCCCAAGGTCACATGGGAAGTGGCAGAGTCAGACTTTGAACCCAAGTCCTCCAACTTCAAATCCAATATCCTTCCCAATGCAGCAGTATGGTCTTGGGTGAGTCATTGGACCTCTCTTTGCTTCAGTTCCCACATTTGTAAAATGGTTGTAATAAGACAGAACTAGTACTACCTGTCTCATGAGCTGTCATGAAGAAAGGGCTTTGAAATCTATTCTGCGATATCATTATGATTTTCACTTTGAGCTCCTATCCTTTCAATCAGAAGAAAATGTTTAAATTTCACTCCTGTTTTCAAAGGTCTCCTTTTACAACTATTTCTTCATCCTCTCAGGCTTTGGAGGGCACTAACCCTGCTTCTACACAACTTCCTTAATCCACTCCAAGGGTCCCTCCATTCTAGAGCTTTCACATCCACTTGCCTCTGAAAATTTCAATATCAAAAGAATGTGAGGTGATTTTTTTTTCTCCCTGGGGTGAGTAGAAGGAAAGCCTGGCTCAGAGTAAACCATTAATCCTGCCTCCTAAACTGCCCAAACTTCTTTCCATCTATTCCAAAGCCCAGGCATTAATGATTAATAGACTTCTTGCCCTCACCCAGCCAATTAAAAGACTATGAAGTTTTCCGTTCTTTCCTGGGGAGAAATGGACTCCCTCCAGTGACTCCTTGCTCTAAGTAGGGTCAGTCATTTTGTTTTGCTAAATGAATACAGAGGTTTGGAGAACCATGGGACAGAGCAGAAAGCTTGAAACCTCTCCCTAAGCTTCTGTCTTGTCGCTCTTTCCTTTAGCCCTCCCCCATAATTATCCAAAGAATGCCTCCCTCCCTCCCCCACTCCCAACAGTTGAGAGTAAAGCTACCTTAGAAACCGACTAGAAGATTTATTTCCTAACTCAGACCCACTATCCTGCATATAGGGATTTGAGAGAGAGAGACAGACAGACAGACAGACACAGAGAAAAAGAGACAGAGACAGAGACAGACAAACAAGACAGACAAACAGAGACACACAGAGAAAGAATGAGGAAGGGAGGGAAGAAGGGAGAGAGAGAAAATGAGGTTTGGTTAAGAGTCGTCACTAATGCAAAACAATGCCTAGGAATTTGAGACTACAGGCCTGCTTATCTAGTTGCAGGGCAGAGGTCAGAGCTGGCGGTCTGGGAAGTGGGAGCCCTGGGTGCTGGGTCAAGCTTTGCTTAGGGATGCTGTTAAGAGTGGCCTGGCAACTGTGTAGATAAGGCCTGATAAATGATGAGTTCCTTGAAGAAGGGCTAGAGCAGTGGTGGCTGGCTAAATCCCAGACAAGTCCAGTAACTCTTTCCATCTCCAGACACAAGCAACTCAATTCAATTGACATTTATCAAGCACCTACTATCCTTCGGTGGGGAAATAGTGAGCTGGACCTGAAGACTGGTTAACTTAGATTCCAGTCTTCCCCTGACACTTGCTAGGTGTTTGACCATGAGCAAGGCAATTACCTTCAACCTCTAAACTCTTTCACATTTATTTACTAGGTTAGTTAGTAGATAGTAGCAGGTTATTTCCCCATTATTGAAAGGAGTTCCCACATCATTCATGGATCCCTGAAGTATTAAGGCTACTTTATGCTGAGCAACTAGAGTTATTGTTGTTCAGTTGCATGCGACTCTTCATGACCCCATTTGGGGTTTTTCTTGTTAAAGATACTGGAGTGATTTGCTATTTCCTTTTCCACCTCATTTTTACAGATGAGGAACTGAGGTAAACAGGGCTAAGTGACTTGCACAGGGTAAACCACCTAGTGTTTAAAGCAGGATGTGAACTCATGAAGATGAGTCTTCCTGATTCCAAGCCCTGTGCTCCATCTGCTTGACCCGTAGCTGCCCACAACTCTAGTATTATATAGTATAACTGAGTATTGTAGGCTGGTAGAAGAGATACAAAAATAAATAAGACCTCCCCCCTCACCCCAACGCCTAGCTTCATTGAGCTTACAATCTAGTAGAATATAACATATACACAATGGCTGTAATGCAATACATATCTACAGTACAAAATGAAACATTGTCTTCATCTCCTTCCCACCAGAACCTGGACTCTGCCCCTGGGTCTCTGGGTTCTCCCCTGGGAGTTTTCACCTCTTCTTACCCAGAATCAGGCATCCTCATCACTTCCCTGCCATTTCTAAACCGTGACACCACTGGCATATCATTTATTGCTTCCCACCTTTTGAATTCTTCTCTTTGTATTTTCATCACTTATTAGAATGGAAGCTCTTGGAAGGCAGAAAATACCTTGCTTGTTTGTATTTTGTATTGTAAGTGTTTAGCCCAGGTAAATGCTTAATAAGTGCTTTAGATTCAAGTAGCCCTGAAAAGGAGGTGTGAAAAAAGTGTTGTTGGGGAACTAAGGAGGAGAAGATAATTTACCATTGACAAAATTGTTAACATAATTGTTAATATGACAGAAATTGTTAGTACCAAATGTAATGTGGATTGTCACTCCCTTAAATGATCCTTGTAATGTCAGAATTTGATTAATGTCCTTACATTCCTACTCTTAAGCTATTTACTCTTTAGGTTGAGCTGAATCACACCCCAGGTCCCCCAACCCAGGGATGTTGCTCTGTAGGGAGCTCAGCTGAAGCTGAATCTCAGTTTCTCATGTCCTTGCCCCCCTTCCCTTGGGATTCATGAAGGGCAAAGCAGCCAGAGTGAAGTGGTTTTCCTTGCCCAGATTGTCAAGGGCCACTGAGGTCTCATGACCAGGTCTTGCTACCTCACCTGTCTCCTCCCCTTCTCCCCTAAAAACTATAAAAACTTTTTCATTGGTCTCTTTTGGTGTGGAAATCCACTGAACATCCTTGAGGTTTGCTACCCTGTTATTTCAACTAAAGATACTTTATTCCTTAACTCATGGCCTTGATTTATTTTGGGACTTAATACCATAGATTGGGGTTTTATGGATGAAATGGCATTTAAACTGGGTTTGTATTTTGTTTGTACATGGTTGTTAGCATGTTGTCTTCCCCCACTAGACTGTGAGAGCAGAGACTGTCTTTTGTCTTTCTTTGCATTGCCAATGCTATGTACAGTGCCTGGCATATAGTAGGTGTTTAATAAATGCTTGTTGACTTGACTGGAAGGGGAGGAGAGGTGGAGGAGGGCATGTTAGGCTAAGGTTTAGAGGCAGTATGTGTGTGTGTGTGTGTGTGTGTGTGTTGTGTGTGTAGGTACTGAGAGATTACATTTTGGCTTCAAAATATCACACATGGAGTGAAGTCGCATAAGATAAGGTTGGAAAGGTAAGATAGCACCAATTGGAGGCAAACCTTGAAGGTCATTATAATTAGGTTGGATTTTATTGAGACAGTCATTGAAGGGTTTTGAGTTGAGTGATGTGACAGCTGTGTGAACAATGGATTAGAGGAGGTTGGAAGGCCAGTTAGGAGACTGCTATAATATCTTCATCCCTAAAACAACTGACCCTTTGGTACTTGTCTCTCTCTATAGCTGAACTATAGTTGGTTGTATAATTGTCCATATGTCTCAGCTATGTATTTCTTTGTTTTTCTCTTGTCTCCTCCATTAGACTGAACACTTCCCAGGAATCTTTCTTCCTAAATATCTCCTACAGAATCAGGCAAAAAGCTGTACACCCAGGGGGTGATCAACAAATGAAATTGACTGCCTGACCAGTGTTCATTAAAGTACCTCCAGTGCTACAATTTTACCATATGTCAAATGTGGAAGACACTTCTGCCCCCCACTCTTCTCTTCTCGTTTTAGTGATAGTTTTTGTTTTTACATCATGTTCATTTCCTGATTTGGCCCTACTTCCTCTCCTATACATCGAGCCCACCCTAGTAACAAAGATTTAAAAGGAAAGAGGTGGGAAAGGCAGTTTGGCAAAAAAATACTCAATTCGGTGACCAAGTCTTATAATCTCTGTAATATTACACACCCATGTTATCAGGTCAAAGCTTAGTCATTAAAATTAGGCAACCTTCAGTTTCATTTTAATGTTATTTCCATTTACATTGCTGCAGTAATTGTGTGTATTGCTTTCTTTGTTCTGTTTACTTCATTTTCCATCAGTTCAATTCATATAAATTTGGGAAAGATACTTTCATCTCAACAAGAGAATTAGACTGAGGATCTGTTAAGAGTGAGATAGTTTGGTATTCATAGGCTGTAGAATGGGAAAGGATCCATTTTGCAAATTAGGAAACTGATACCCAGAGTGGATGGGTCTGAAACATCAATTAATATCACCAATTAAACTATCTTACCACATTTACAAGGCAGAAATTAACAAATATCAGTGTTCCTAGTCAGTCATCACTGAGAGAACACAATATCTAGCAATCTACTAGTTTCCCAAGTAGAAAGGGAAAAGGAAGAGAGAATAAAGGACAAGAAACAGAAACAGGAGGAGAGGAGAAAAAAAGAAAGGAGGAAAGAAAGGAAGGAAAGGAAGGAAGAGGAAAAGAAAAAAGGTAAGAAAAAGAAGGGGGAAGGTAAAGATTCTTACACATTGTTAATGAACCTCCAAGTAAACTGCTTTTCCATGGAAAATGCCTTCTTTTATGAGTTTCTCATTGATTCAGGGTTTCTTACAAAAATTGCATACCAATAGGAGTGTGGGGGTATGGGGAATGGTGTCATCATAAAATCTGTCTTTTCCCACCCTATAAAAATATTATGATAGAGAACCACAGATTTTTATTGATATCTTTTGTTTTTACATTATCTACATTTCAGTTTCCTCAACTATAAAAAGGGATAATAATAACACCCATCTCCCAGGGTTGTTGTGAGGAAAGAATGAGATGATATTTCTAAAGTGTTTAAGCGTAGTGTCTGGAACATACTAGGTGCTTAATAAATGATTGTTTCCTCCCTTTATACATTTCTCTGTATCCTTCCCCTCCCTTCTCCCAGATAGCCATCTCTTGAGATGAACAATTTTTGTAAAAGAGAGAGAAGAGAGAAAAAATTCATCAACACTAATCAACACACTGAAAAAATCTGACATTATATGCAATGCAACCAAGGGTTCTTAAAGCTGAAACAGGCCTTAGAATCTAACTCCCTCATTTTTTTTAGATGAGGAAACTGAGGCCCAGAGAGTATAAGTGCTTTTCCTAAGATCACACAACTATCAAGTGGCAGATTTGGGCCCCAAACCCATATCTCACGACTCCTAGCCCAGTATACTTTCTGTTGTTCCATGAAAGAGTCTTGGGGGAAGTTGGAGTGAGGGGATAGTTATTACTAGATAGAACAGTTCATTGCTTATTGTTGAGGTTAAGGCGTGTTGAGAAAGTCCTTTTCCTTGACAAATACCATGTGACCCCCTCAACCTATCAAATGATTCTTCAAATTCCATCATTACAGTTTGGTTCTTTTGGTTTGAAAGACTGTCCTACGTCAAAATACCAGTGCCACTGAGAAGAGTAACATATTAAGCCTTGTCAATCACTTATGCCTTAGCATAAATACACTGCTAAGCTCCTTTTTCTAGAATTGGTTTTGTTAAAGAGAGGACGGGAAGAGCTGTGGTTGGAATGGAAAATATCATTGAGGAACAGACTACCACTGAAAGGGGAAATATGGGCAACATTACAGACCAATTGCCATTTCTGAAGGTTTGCTTCAGGCTGACCCTAGAAATGGGTACAGCTGGAAGGCATCTTGGGCTCCTTGGACAACCAGCATGGCACTTTGGAGCCACAGAGAATTATGGCTGTATCATTTCTATTCCGTCTTTAGGCAGAGGCAGGCAGAGTGAGAGAATGGAAATCTCCTGGAACTAATTTTGGTTTTTATTTCCAAGGCCTTATTCCTCTAAGCCTACAATGTGAAACTAGTGTAAAGATGGAAAATATCTTGACATTCCCCTCTTGTAATGGTTAAATGAAAACACTTAGAGGAATTCTGGCTTTTGAATAAGAAACTCCCAAGTTTATTTAGCATCTAAGCCCTAATTTTATGGGGAAAATGAGAGAAAGCTTTGGTTCAAAATATCCACTGGCATTATCAATAGAATTTAGAACTGGTAGAGACCTTGGAGGCCATCTAGTTTAATTCCTTCATTTGCAAAGAAGACAAAACTAGGGCCTAAGGAGGAGAAATGTTATACGGGTAACAAAAATAACGATGATAATAATAACCTTATAGCAACAACAACAACAATTGCTAGTATTTACATAGCACTTACTATATTCCAGGTGCCATGCTAAACGTTTTACAGATGTCTCATTTGACCTTCACAACAACCCTGGGAGATATTATTATCCCTATTTTTCAGTTGAGGAAACTGAGGCAAACAGGTTGAAACTCTGAATCCAAACCTGGTGTTCTTTCCTCCAAATGCCTTTCCAATCACTTCATTTTATAGATGGGGAAAATAAGGTGCAGAGAAATTAAATGACCAATAGGCATTTGATGCCACCTAGGCATTGAGGTTTAAGAGTAGATAGAACATTGGACTTACAGTAAGGAAAAATCTGAGTTTCAGGCCTCCCTCAGACTCCTAGTAGCTATGTGGCCCTGGGTAAATCAGTTAACTGCTGGCTGCCTCAGTTTCCTCATCTGTAAAATGAGAGTAATCATAGCACCTACCTCCAAAGGTTGTTATAACAATCAAATGAGAAAACATTTAATTTGCTTTATTAAAGCACTATGCAAATATTAGGTAGGGAGGTAAGTAGTAGTAGTGGTAGTAGTGTTAGTAGTAGTAGCAGCAGCAGCAGAAGAGGTGTTTAAATCTAAGCCTTTTTGTTCCAGTCCTGTGTTTATTCTACTACTCCATTTTTGTGCCTCGTGCCAGCACAAATTGGATTTCTCGAATTTTCCTAGACCACCACTGTTAAGAATAATAACTAGGGCAGGCTGACTGGGCATTGCCCTAGGGCTTTGAATTTAGAAGGCACTGAAAGCATTGTCAGGTATTTACTAGCTTAGAAACAACAGAGCTCAGCACTTGGGAAGAATTAGTTAAAAGAGGAAGGTACCAGACAGTTTGCTTGCTTCTTCTCCCCTATGGCTGCACCCTAATTGATCCCTTCTCCTTCTCCATGTTCCACACTCCTTCCCCAGCACGGGTTTCACCAGACCTCGGGGTGTTTGTCTAAGAGGGTTGGTATCTTTGTTTCAAAAGAAGATATAAGGGCATATTGTGTGCTGTTTGCCCCAGTTCAATTTGTGCTGCCCAGGTACAAAAATGGCTAGTTATGGCTTGCCATACCATAATCAATTCCATAAGAAAAGGAACTATTAGATCTTGACAGAGAGACAGCCTGGATTCAGAGTCAGGAGGGACCTAGGTGAGAATCCTGTCATTTGCTAGCTCTGTGTTGGTGGTATGATGCTTAGCCTCTCAGCCAATTGTAAATGAGTTTCCTTATTTACAGAACAGAGATTTTTTTAAAAGAATTTTCTGTCTCACAAGATTGCTGTGAGGAAAGTATTTTGTAAACCTCATAAATGTAAGTTCTTATTAGAGAAAAATAGGGGGCATTATGGAGGATTATGCCAGGGTTACAAACAAGAATTTTGTGTTTAAAAAAAACGATTTTATGTTAATAGGTTCACAGAAATAGTTATTGTACACATAAAAATGTGAATGAGTATGAAGTAGAGGGCATAGAAGACTTTCCATTAATATCCACCTTGTCCCATATGTCCCAGGGTATTATAGCCCTAGTCTGTGCCAGACCGGGTGGGACATAATTCTTTGTGATGTCACAGAGGGAAAGCTTAACTTGAGTAAACAATAACTAGGGCAGGACAGTAAGGGCTTTGTTAAAGGGCACCAAAATTTAGAAGTCACAATATCTCTTGCAGTCCTTCTGTAGTATAAAAACAACTGACCTTAGAACCTAGTAAGCAAAAATAATTGATCAAAAGAGGAAGACTACAAAATGTTCTCTCCTGACCCTCCCTTTTCAGCAACAGCCTCAGGCTCCTGATCTTCTGCCCTATCTTGCTCTCCTGCCCTCAGACTAAACTGCCCTAGGTGCCAAAATTTCTAATTATGATTCTGAATAACTTCCCACGGTGTGTGAAACCAGGATGAAAGAAATCACTCACACATGCATATTCATTTTTTTATTAAAGTTCAAAACATAACCAATAAGAATAAAAAAAAATTTTTTCACACATTTATTAAAAGTCTCCTTAACAAGACATACTAAATGGCCTACATTTCTCCCCATCTCCTTAGTGGTAGCTATTTCTTCTTCTTTCTCACCTCACAACCCATTATTGTTCTGGGCAGTTTTACACATTAACTCTAATTCTCTGACTTCGGAGCCTGTCCAGCCACTGACATAGCTAGCTTTTTCTGTTGGGCTTACAACCACCACAAGAGGAAAAAAAACAAAACAGATTTGCTTAAGACAAAAGTGAAGTACCTTGATCCTCTAGACAGTGATCAGGTTATGAAAGCACTGCTGGGTGACTAGAAGCACATTGCAAATGATTCCCTAATGAAATCATGGCCCAAAGAATCAGGAACTTGATGAACATGAATGGAAATAAGATTTAGAGCTGAAAAGGGCAGTGTTAGTCCAACCCTCTCAAATGATCTGAAAAAACTGAGACCCGGAAGTTAAATGACTTGTCTTGGGTCAGACAACAGGCCAGTAGTCCAATCCAGGTCTTCTGACACCACACTAAGGGCCCCAGTCAAGACATAAAAGTCCCTCTCAATGCCAATAATATCAACAGAAGCTTACTGATTGCTTTTCATTCTTGGCTAAATGTTTTATACAAATGGGGACCAAATAGAATAATTGGGTTCCATTACCAAAGTACAGAATTACTGGCTCATCAGTTAAAATGAGATGAGCATGCTTTTGTTTTAGTTAACTAGGCTTCATTGAGGCATGAGAAGAACTTCTGAGCTAGCAGGGATCTTAGAAATCATATAGCACAATCTCCTCATTTTACCATTGGGAAAGTTAGGTGGTACAAGTGGATAGGGTGCCAGGACCTGAGTCAGGAAGACCTGAGTTCAAATCTAGTCTCAGATAACTCAATAGCTGTGTGATGCTGGGTGGGTTACTCACCTAGCAGGGTTGTTATAAGAATCAAATGAGATAATAATTGTAAACCCCTTAGCATATAGTAACTACATAATAGTTACTATTGTAAGGAAACTGAGTCTTAAGGAGCTAAACTGACTTAAGATCATCTGGCCTGTTAATGACAAAGCCAAGACAAACTGGACATCCTGCCTCTTAAAAGCCTCTAAAAAGACAGCCATTTTTTCCCCTCCTAAATCAATGTCCTTCCCCATCTCTCTAGGCAGATTGAAATACATTTATCTACAAAACATAAAATATCACAATACATCCAATTCAAGTGTAGTACGATGTTCTGTTCTAGAAGTCAAAACTTTAAAAGTCTCTGATAAGGTTGAAAAAAAGTTCACTGTTTGGGTATTGGTGCCTTGGGAGACGCTGGTCATTGAGGTATCTCTTGGCTTGTTCTTTAGACAGATATCATATCTTCACCACTAATGGAATTATGGAATTTGAGGTCAATCATTTCTGGCAGTGGTGTCCTTTCAAAGTCAAGATGAAGTTTAGAGAACATATACACCAAAAAGTGGGGAAATGACCAAGTCCGAACAATCCCCCGAATGAAAGAAACTAACACAACACTTGTATTTGCCATTCGTTTTCAGGCGCATGGTTTATTAGATTGACTGGTTAAGAATATTAGGATAAATAAGATAATACTTCCTTTTACAGAAAACTGTAATGATAATATTGAAAAAGATTTAACAATCTGAGGATTTCACAGAAACATCAGAATTTTAACAGTTAGACAGTAACTGGGATACTTTTGACCAAGAGATCTACTCATAGTTGCAAACATCCTGGGTTCAAATTTTTTTTAAAAAATTGATCACCAAAAAAAATGTATATCATTAATATCACTGTCACTAAATCCTAAATTTCATCAGGCTTTGAACAATGACTGCAGTCAGCAATGAGAAAAAGAAAAAAAAGATATTCTTTGTCTGTTCCAGCCCTAAAAGTCACTCACAAGCTAAGTTAACAGCTGAGAAGTCTAATCCTTTGCAGGTTACACTGCTTTTTCCAAATGTTTTTATAACCATCCTAAACTTCTTTTAAATAACACCCATCAGCTTTGCTCGTGGTATCTTGTCTGCTCAGCAAGAAAAGGCCTTTCTCCTTTGGGGCAAAGCAGCAATCGCAGGGCACTGCTCATCACGCTAAAATGCCAACTCAGTTACTGAGTGTTTTACAAGAAGTGGAAGTTAGGGACAACTGCCCAAACCTCTCAGAATCCAGATCTGAGAGGAGTCATAGGAAAATCTGCACGAGTGTTATGAAAAAAAAGGGGGGGGGGAAGGGGGGAGTAAGTACAATGCTTAGGTTTGAAAACAAAGGCCTCTGAGTACAGTAATTACTGTAACATATCAGCACGTTTGGCTAGAAAGCATACCCCTGGCCACTGAAAAACATTGATTAACCCCACTGTTAGTCTGATTTGCCTACCAGAGGTCAATGGAGGGCAGGCTCTGTCCCACCCCCACACCCAGATGTACTGCTGACATCTATCACTGAAAGCCAGAATGTTCGTATCATCCAAACAAGACAAATACAGTACTGGACACTAGCAGGACACTAACCCATCTGCAGGGCTTGTCTGCAGCTTCTAGGAACAGCAAAGATGTCAAGTCCTAAAGACCTAGAGTCGGGGGCCCAAGATTTTCTTCCCTTGGACCAAACTCAACTCTCTGGATTTGAGAAAGTCACAGCTAAGCTAACATGATTCCTTGGGCTTAGCAAGGCCTCCTGGACAGCTCTTGGCTACTAGGATCCTAGAAGTGCATAGTAAGTCAGATCTCCGATAGCTTCGGGTTTCTTGGTATAGAAGTGAAGGAAAGGAGGACCCCTGAATTGCCTCCACATCCCGGATGCTTAACTCTGCAATGTTCCTTCTTTTATCTGTTGGATAAAGAGGTTCCTCTCATCTTCAGGTGTCCTTCCATTCTGAGCTCGGACGATACACGTTGGTCGGTGGAGGTTGAGCATGTATATCAAATGCTGTTTCTCATTCTTGAGCTCCTCGATCTGGGCTTTCAGCTCTGCGTTTACACTTTCCAACTTTTCTGATTCCTGAGGGAAGGGCACAAGTAACAAGGTATTATGTTGAGGGCAACTGGCAAAAGGTCAAGTTCAAGCCACAACCTAGACTATGTACCCAAGCAGCTTGGCTTAGGAAGAAGAAAGGAGGGCAGTGCCTAACTCTGAGCCAAGATGGCCTTTGGAAGGAACTTTATCTGCTTCCTCATTCATCAGAGAGAAATGTAATGACTCAGAACATGTTTATAAGGTCTAGAGACCATGGTCCTTGGAACTTTTGGGCCCTCCTCAGGGCCTTCTACATAAGCCTCCATAACAGATGGGAGTCTAACCTTTCTGAAATGGAGCCAGTATTCTAGAGTTATGCCTAGGTATAGATTCTGCAGCCTCTTTACACTCAGGGATCAGACTCAAGACTGTGGCTAAGTCAGGGCAAAGTGAGAACCTGTATTTGGGGTGGGTAAGGGGGGAAAGAAGGAAGCAGTAATGACCCAAGCTCTTAAACCAACAGATTCTTAACCTGAGGTTTATAAACTCAATTTTTAAAAATATATTTGATAATTATATCTCAATGTATTTTGTTTCCTTTGTAATTCTGTGCATTTATTTTATCATTTAAAAACATTATTCTGAAAGAGGGTTCATAGGCTTAGATAGATGGCCAGAGATGTCCATAAGTTAAAAACCCTTCTCTTAGAAGCTCTCTACCCAGAAGCCTAACATCAAAAAACTTTGGCCTTGATTTGGGGAGACTATACCAACTCCTCTTTGTTGAGAAAAGAAGGAAAGGGGCTCAGATTATATATGGGGTGCAAAAAGGAGAAACTAGGAGCAAAACACCTGGAAGAACATCCAGAGAATACATTAATTTGTACAACTTAGAGAAATAATTTGTCGAAGGAAATTAATCAAAGGATTACAAAAACATGCCAAATTCAAATTGGCAGCTTTCTTTTCTAGGAAAATGCCTTGAATGAAACTTCTCTATGTGTACTGACGTGTCTAGTAGGATGCAAGCTGCCAGACTTGTAGAGACTGGCCAGGACTGATAAGGATCAGCCAGAAGGAGAGAACACCTTTTTCACTTCTCACACCTGCCTTTCAGATCTCCAGATGAATATTCATTGCACTGACAGCATTATCTTTTCCTACCCCTGTAGCCAACATTTTTATTGTTCCTATAAGAAGTTTATTGGACTGTTGTCTTTAGGGCAAAAGGGCCAATTCAGTTTTCAAACTGATAATCTCATTCTGGGCTCGGTGGAGAAGCGTCCTGTGGGCACAGGAAGAAGGGAGATGAGAAACCAAAGGCAGAAAGCCAAATACTCACTTTCTGCAAACATTCTGTCTTCTCCTTCTTCTTGTTCCGGCACTTGGCAGCTGCGATTTTATTTCTTTCCCTTCGTCTCTTTTTTCTTTCGTCCTCTTCAGGGGCAAACTAATGAAACCAAAAGATACATCCTTTAATACAAGAAAAAAGTCTCTGCAAAATTACTGCTGTTTAAAAAAAAGAAAGAAAGAAAACTTCTTTAATGTAATGTTTTAAATATACTTGGTTCTGGTAGCTGAGGTTAGGAGAGAGTAGGGGACAGGCACAAAGGAAAACAGAGCTCTAGATTTGTGGTTTGGAAGATCTCAGTAGGAATCTTGCCCCAGACGCTTACTAGCTGTGTGACCTTGGGCAAATCACTGAGTCACATTCAGCCTCAGTTTCCTCATCTGTAAAATGGGGATAATAAGAGTAACCTAACTCACAGGGTTATTGTAAGGATCAAATGAAATAACATAAACAAAGCACTTTGCAGCCCTTAAAGGAGTGTGTGTGTGTGTGTGTGTGTGTGTGTGTGTGTGTGTGTATTAACTATTTTTCATATCATTGATGGCTAGTACTAATCATAACCATTCTGGATAGGGTGGGAAGAAGAGCCTCTTTGGGTCAGAGGGTGACCTTGAGATGGGACAAGGACATAGGATTTGTTCATCCAAGGCAAGGTTTGAAGGCTACATAACCTTTACGTTAATTTCCAGAGGAGCTTCCATTGTGAACAAATTCAACTTGACTTATCACAAAACAAGTACCCCTGTGCCATGGAAGAAAGAATTTTCAAGAAATGAAAGTGTGTGTTTGTTTTCTTTTTGTTCCAGTTCTATGGTTTTCAATAGTGTAGGAAACTCCTGTCATGTGGGAACTGCCTCCACTAAGGCAGATTTGCTACTCAATTTGTTCCAGAGTCCCCAGAGCACCCTCAGACTTTAAAAGGCTTCCCTAGGGTTACACAGCTAGGATGTGTCAGTCTTCCTACGCATTATCCACTGTAACAAACTGCCTCTATTGTGCACTTATAAAATATGTTAAGAAATGCCTTTTCTTGAACTTTGATATAGTGGAAAGAACATTGGACTTAGAATCAGTTCGATTCAATGAGCATTTCTTAAGCACCTACTATGTGCCAGGCTCTAGAAGCACTCAGAGGATCTTGGTTCAGAGCCTGACAGTGATATTTATTATCAGTATGACCTTAGGCAAGCCACTTAGCCTATTTAGGTCTCAGTTTTCTCCTCTGTAAAATGAGTGGGTTGGATACTCATTTTATTATACTTATATATTACATATATATACTTATATGTTACATTCTATGTCTAAGTAGAATTTCATTCTAGCTCTAAATCCTACAATCCCCCTGTATTGCACCACAAGGTGGCTGCCTACTTTGCCTATGCCTGGCTCTGAGGTGCCCAGAGGTGAATCACAGCCTATTCTGACTCAGCTCTTACACTTACAATGTAAGGGATATTGCTCCCCACTCCCCTTCTTATGGAAGATCCCAAAGTCTATTAGAGGAGTGTGAGTGTCTGGAGCTCCTGGGGCAGGCTGCCAACTTTATGCTATGTTTTTATTGACTTCGTAGAGATTGGCATGTTACCTTTGGACTAGGAATTACAATCATCCTAAGGGCCCACAATCAAACTCTGCCCTTAATCTCTGCCTAAGGACTCTACCACCACTGTGATTCCATGAAGGAGGTGAGGAGAGACAGCAGCCAGGCTATCCATCTTCACTGTTCTCATAGCAGGAGTCAGATAATAAGTAATGAGTGCATAGGAAGGTTTCAGCACGTAGGCAAACTTCTTATTTATCACAATTATGACCAGTGTTTTAAGGCCTAAATTTATAATCATAGTCATAAGCTGAAAGGGGACATAGAGCCCACTAGGAGAACTTCCCTTCACTTTACAGATGAGAGAACTAAGGCCTGAGGAGGTTAAGTGACTTACCTAAGAGTATCAGAAATGGGATTTGAACCCAGATTTAATGATTAAAGGGCCAGTGTTCTTTTCCATATACCATACTGCTCCTGCATGTAGCAATATTACCTGAGAAGCCCTGATTCTAGTATGAATGAAATACAAGAAAATGAAATTAAATGTGTCTCTAGGAAGGACCCTGAACCAAATGATCTTGAGGTCCCTTTCTGCTACTGCATTGAAGATTTTTTTTTAAACTACATTCAGATCCCAACATCATTTCAAAGACTTGATAGGAAATAATTCCTTCCTTCCTTTCTTTTCTTCTTTTCTTTCTCTTTTCTCCCTTCCCTTCCTTCCATTCCTCTCCTTCCTTCCTTCCTTCCTTCCTTCCTTCCTTCCTTCCTTCCTTCCTTCCTTCCTTCCTTCTTTCCTTCCTTCCTTCCTTCTTTTCTTCCTTCCTTCCAACTTAGTCTCCTCATCTTACCCAGGCTTGTATAAGGGCTACTCATGGACCCAATACAACCACTGATCAATTCACCTTCCTTAGGCAACTTGGTGTTCCCCTTTTACTAGGAACTCATTGGTGCAGTGGATAGAGCATTGAACCTGGAGTTAGGAAGTCCTCAGTTCAAATCTAGCCTCAGACATGTCATTAGCTATATGACCTGGACAAGTCACTTAACTCTGTTTGCCTCAGTTTCTCATCTGTCAAATGAGCTGGGGAAGGAAATAGCAAACCACTCCAGGATCTTTGCCAAGAAAACCTCAAATGGGGTCACAAAGAGTCAGACACGACTGAAAACTTAGCTTTGGTTTCCTTAACTATAAAAGGGGATAACAGCACCTCTACCACCCAGGGTTATTTTAAGGATCTTATTTGTAAAGTGCTTTTGCAAATCTTAAGGCACTGAATGCCGTTGTTGTTATTAATTAATGCTGAACTCAGTGTGAATACTTGATGGGTTTAGACCACTGCAGCTCAGACCTCCCAAGCTTGAAAGATCTTCCAGCCTTGGCCTCTCTGCTAGCAAGGATGATAGGTGAGCATCATACTTTCGTGTCATTCTTTAACTTTTACACACAAGCCTGGGAGGGAGATAGTGCCAGTATTTATAGCTCAGAAGCTAAGTGCCTCACCCAGGACTCTACCAACTAGCACAGCTAGCATCAATCCGAAGTGTTCTAAGACCAATATTCTTTCCACCACGCTATCTTTTGGAGAAAGAAAGCTGAGGTCCCAGGTAGAGGTATGCACCCCAAGCCTGTACTTTAGAATAGAGTTTAATTGGGCTGAATCAAGAATAACAGCGGGGGCTTCTTGCAAGCCCCCAACCTGTCACCATTTCTATAAAATAAAACTCCCTGAGGGCTACAAGAAAGACCAGGGGAAACCACAGTGTCAAACCAAGAATTCTTGAGCGGCTATAAGTTACCTTTTGACTCTAACTTCGCTCCCCTCTAGCCTTCCAGCCTTATTACACATTTGTACCCTCCACGAACTCTGCAGCCTGGACAGACAGGTCCTCTTGCTGTGCCTCACACCAACACTCCATCTCTGGGCCTTTACCCTGGCCGTGCTCCGTGCCAGGGATACACTCTGCCTTTAACTTGGCCTCTTGGAATCTGATTTCCTTTGAAGGTCAGTTCTAATAGCACCTCCTGAAGCTCTTCTTTATGGCCCCTTTCCTAGATGCCTTCACTCCCTCCCCATTATCTTGTACCTACTTGTTATATACTTATGTGTATGTTTTTTCTCCCCATAGAATGTCATTTCTCTGAGGGCAGGAACTGTTTCATTTTCATCTATATATTCCTAAAGTCTCGCATAGTGTCTGGCCCATAAATAGACATATATGCTTGTTGTTTGATTGTCGTTGACAGTTGATAACTGTCCATTAGATTTGGATCTTTTCCCCCAACAGAGATAAAATGTCCAGGTGTGTCAGATTTATTAAAAACAAAGACCTTTCACATAGAAATTTAACCCAAAGGAGTCCCCAAATCCTACACCATTTCAAAATTCCACAAAAACACTCTTCAGCGTAGAGAAAGGTCCTAAGAGAGACTATTCCCAGAAAGAAAGCATCTTTCCCTGTGATATTCTCTCATCTTGTGAAAGAAACAATGGTAGCTAAGCTTTTGCAGCTACAGAGACCAAAAGAGTAGACTATTATAACTAAGGAAGGTACCAAAGTAAATATTAATCCATTGAGACCTGGATTATCTGCAAATGTTTAATCAGAAAATCAAGAAAACTACCTTGGGTCAGTCCTGAGTCCCTGCAGGGCAGGGCTCCATCCCTGACAGTAGCACCCATGAGCAGATATGGTAATTTATATTGACGATATTCTCAAAGATTAGGGATGGACTCTATGCCTCTCTATCTCTCCTATAATAACCTCCTATGGCTCTGTCATCTTACAACTTGTTCTAAATTCTTCCAGAGCTCATGCATGCTTATTCTGGACCTATTCAGCCTCCTTCCTCAGCTAGAGCCCTTATGTATATCAGCTTAAAGAACTCAAGAGAGAAGAGCCTTGGACAGGTGCTCAGAAGAAGTACCTCAGCTTTCATGATGGACATCTCAATGGGCCTGTCGCTCACTGTGACGGACTCCAAGGTGGCGGACATCCTGTGGCAGAGATGCTTGTTTTGGATGGCAAACCTCAGCTCTTCCTTGACAAGGGGGGTGAGGGTTGTGAAATCTTCAAAGGCCAGAGACGCAGCAGGTGACAGGCAGGGGACGATGGCTGTCGCGCTGACTTCCGAGGCAGGGACCTGGCTTGGATGTTGAAGCATCATTTTGCTGAAAAAGACCAAGACCAAAAGGACTGCCCTCAGGAAGTAGCCCAAGACCTTCCCTCCCCCAAAGCACAACCAGTACTGCCCAGGAGAGTTTTATTCTGAGGATCTGGGGCTTGAAGGGACCTCAGAGGTCACTTCATATACCTCCCTCATTTTACAGATGCAGAAACTGAGACCAGAAGAAATCAGCCTCTGAGACTGATTCCAACTAAGAGCTTCTATGTCGGTTAGCTGTTGGCTGATCTTAATTCTCCTTAATGTTCTCAATATAGCAGATAATATAATAATAATAACAACAACAAAGGTAATATAATAACTAGCATTTGTATAGGCTTTCAGGTTTGCAAAACACTACAAATATTATGTCATTTTATCCTCACATCAATCCTGGGGTGTAGATGCTGTTATTAATCTCCTCATTTTACAGATCAGGAAACAGGCAGGCAGAAGCCCAGTGACTTGCCTTGAGTCAAGCAGCTAGGAAATGGCTAAGGCCACATTTGAATTCAGATCCTCCCTGACTCCACGTCATTGCATCATCTAGCTTGCTGCCTTGATGGCAAGGGTTAACAACGGAAACCAGGAGCTTGGACACCTGAGGCTGTGCTACACTCACATATGCAGCCCTCCCCTCAGCGGTGCTTAAAGAGGTAGTATGTTTTTCCACATCATAGTGGCCAACCACATAACTGCTTTCAGTCTCCCTTTAAAAAGAAAGCTAGAAGGATGTCTGAAATTAGGGGAAACCTTTCAGTGGGTGAAAATAAAAGGGAAAGAGTTGCCTGGGTGGGGGAGAAGGGGAGGTAAGAACTTCAGTTTCTGCACATTAAAATCTATAACTGAGAACAGCTGTTTAGTGATCCAAGTTATGTCAGATACTCATCTCTTATCTACTTATTACTTATCTGTTGAAGCACTTCTAAGGGCTAACTATTGAACAGTTGATAAAATAATGGGCAAGGAAGAGGTGTGTGTTTCTGCTTCCTAGGGGTTGGAAAAGAATTCCTGTTATGAGCAAGTTTGACACTTCTGGGAAGGCATGCACAGGTTTGTCTAATTTTAAGAAGACAGGCTCTGAGAAGACATACCCCCGACACTCCCTTCCCTGCCCCTCCCCCAATTATTTCACTTCTCTAGGCCTCAGTTTCTTCAAATAGTAAAAAGAGAGGTTTAACCTAGATTCAAGGGTGTTCTGGAGCCAGCTCAAAACTAGGGAAAGCTGATAGTTAAATTTTCAGTGTGAACATTTATTTCTACCTCAGAAATCAGAAAACACTACAAGTCAGTTCTACATTTGCTATTTTGTTGATTGCTTAGACTTACGAAAGTTAGGGGAAAAGGTTAATAATAAAGATGAAACTTAAAAGTGTGTCCCACAAAGATTTTTTTCCCTCCAAAAAGCTGGTTATTAAACATTTGCCAGCACAGAGCTGACAAGGTGACTAACTTCTAAGACACTTCGCAGCTCAGAAATTTATGATCCTATGACTAATGCACAAGAATGAAAAATGAGTGGCAAAGTACATAGAGAAATGTAGAAAGAAACAGTTAGGAGAACAAGTCTAGGACCAGGGGTGGGACTCCAGGCCCTCTTCTGCCACTTACTTAGAAGAAGCAAGGCGCCCTAAACAATCTCTAAGTTCCCTTTCAGCTCTTAGGCTTGATGATCAGGGTCCAGCTAAAGGGAAAACCTAGGAAGGGTGGCCACAATTTCATTTAGGAATTTTCAACTACAAATCTGACTTCCTCAAGTGATGCACCAGTGAGTACCCTTCAAAGAATGAAGCCTACATTCAGACAAGCCTGCCCACGCGTGACTTCCTCCCTGCTGTTGCCTGTGACATTCTGTGGGCATGACTGCAAGGTAACACTCGGGCCAGGAAGCCCCTCCCTCCTTGACCCCCCCCTTCAGTTTGGTAGGTTGATAATGGGTGGGGGAGGGAGAAGATGGTGGTGGAGATAATTAGCAAAGGAAAATGAATTAAAATTTTTGCTGTTCAGTCCTGAGTCTTCATGGCCCATTTGGAGTTTTCTTGGCAAAGAGTGGTTTGCTATTTCCTTCTCTAGCTCATTTTACATATGAGGAAACTGAAGCAAACAGGGTTAAGTGGCTTGTCCAGAGTCATACAGGTAGTATCTGAGGCCAGATTTGAACTAAGGAAGATCAGTCTTCCTGACTTCAAGTCTGACACTCTCTCCACTGGCCACATAGGATAAAACCCAAACAGAGACTCCTTTCCTCTTGGACATCCATTTATGAGTTTAAATTCCCTCTGTTCATCCTTGCTTCATAAATTCACCTTTATTATTATTTTTCTCTCCTTCTGCTTTTTATAGGTGTAGAGCAGGGAGGAATCTTAGAGATCAGCCATCTAACATACTCTTTTTACGGATGAGGAGACTGAAGTCCAGAGAGGCTAAGCCATACAGCCAATTAGTGGCAGGGCCAAGATTTGAGCTCAGGCTCTGACTAAAACTAAGTCTCTTTCCACTACACTGAAGGTCAACCAGAAACTTTTTATGGAGTTGCCAGTCTGTATGATGTGTCCACAAGCAGGCATGGTGAGCTATACATTTTACAAGCATATGTTTTTGTGTCTTTTAAGCCACAAAGCCCTCTTGCACACACTGCTGTTGTTACTACAAGAAGTTCATTTTTAAGGTGCCTGGCTGTTAATAGAATCACATAATCATATTCTGTCACTTATAAGGCCCTTTCTTTACTTATAACAATCCTGGGAAATAATTAAGGACAGAAATGACATATTGAGTCTGACCTCTTTCTCCAGCTCAACAAGATGGCACCTTTGACAAAGGCACTGGGAAGGTATGGTAGTTTCCCCCTTCCCACACACTCACCCTCAGATCTTAAAAAGTCAAAGACACCCTCCTCAAATTCCCTTTGGAGACCTCATCCTGGGGTGGGGAATCTGCAGTCTCAGGCCCACATTCGGCCCTCCAGGTCCTTGGGTGAGAACTTTTGACTGAGTCCAAGTTTTACAGAACAAATCCCCTTAATAAAAGGATGTGTTCTGTAAAATTTGGACTCAGTCAAAGGGCCACGATCGAGGACCTAGAGGGCGGCATGTGGCCTCAAAGCCCACAGGTCCCTCATCCCTGCCTTATACCTACATGTTGGTTCCCCCTCCCCAGTAGAATGTAAATCCTTAGAGGACAGGAGCTTTTTCTAATTTTTCTGTCTTTGTGTGCTTAGCCTGGCCCAGTATGAATGTCCTAATAAATGTCTGTTGAATAGAGATGAAACAACTGATTCAATATTCCCAGAGCTATGAATGCTTAATGGTAGGGGATCTGTTTGCTCTTCTGATAGACCTAAAAAATGTAAGCAATTCTGCTCCCAAAGCCCTGGCTCATGAATCAGAAGAGATGTACCTCTATCCTTTAATCCTAAAAAGCTAGAAAGATACTCTTTTCTGACGGGTTATAAACTTCCCCAAGAATCCAGCCTTCCAGAATCATCATCTGAACATTCTCCCCTGCATTCTCCTTTCGCCTCCCATCCCCAATGTTATTAAAAACCAAATAGTTCAGTGATGGAATCCAGAGACACCATCAGCTAAGCCTTTGTTCCTAGGAAGGGCTGCCTTCTAGCAGGGTAACTCTGTGTAATGAATTCTACCAGATCTGAGAGGCGGTCCACTTTCCCACCCATTCAAGTTTATTAATGAGTGCTCATAGCTGGTGGTCTGCCAGTCTCAAAACCTGAGGAAAGTTTCCTTTTTCTTTCTCAGTGTAAAAAGTCAGTATTCCTAATGGAAAAAGAGGAAGAATGTCAGTGTTGTGGAATGTTCCGATTAAAAGTACTGCCTTAAATGATTTAGGGCACAAGGGTGGGGAACCTTTGGCCTCAAGGCCACATGTGGCCCTCTAGGTCCTGTTTTCACTGTTTAGTTAAACAGTTTTCACTGTTTAAGTGACTCTTCATGACACCTTGAGGACCTAGAAGGCCACATGTGGCCTTCAGGTCACAGTTTCCCTGCCTCTGACTTAGGAGTTACAAAAAGTGTGAAAATCCTTTCAAAAATTTCGTCAATGAGTACATTGGAGTATATTTTGGGCCTTGGAATCAGGAAGACCTAGGTTATCTCCAACCTCAGATATTTTTGCTAGCTGTGTGACCCTAAGCAAGTCCCTTAAACTCCAGGACCCTCAGTTTTCTCATTTGTAAAACAGGGATAAATAACAGCTCCTATCTTACAAGGTGATATAAGGATCATTTGAGATAATGTAAAATGATCTGTGAATTTTAAAATACTACATAAATGAGTGACTATTATTATTGTTTCTCTCCAAATCAGAAATTTTAATTCTTTTGATAGTTTCTAGAAACTTTTACTTTCTCTCATTAAATATATATGTCCTCAGATTTAGGCATATAGCCAAATAAGCAAAATAAAAAGTTTATTTAGTTATTCATATAATTCAGCCCAGGCAAACCAAAAAATCCTGTTAACTGAGTTGGTAATTGTCCAAATTCCTTTTGCCAAGTCAACTTCACTTTCTTAGGACCTGAAATATCTGAAGTGTTCTTTCTACTCAATCACAAATGACATGACTTTCACGGTTTCTTCATTCTAAAGAAAGTGAAACTCCATGGTTTATTCCATTAACAGATAAACATTTCTGGGAACCTGGCTCCCACATTTTACTTCTTAACGGTTACAGTTACCCTGAATTTTCACTTTCAATTTTCATGTCTCTTCTATAAACCTCCCCCATGAAATATTATGCCTTATGACATTATGACTCCACCATAGGTATTTTATTGACCACTCATTCTGGTTCCTTCGCCCAACTAACTTGAGGACAAGGCAAATAATACCAGGCTGGGATTCAGAAAATACTGGCTCTAGCTCTGGCACTAAGCAGCTGAGATACCAAAGGTAGGCAGGTCTTAACCTCTCTGTGCTTCAATTCTTTAGTTTATAAAATGAGACCATTAAGATGTACCTAAGAGTCGGTGTGGTATGACAGATAGAGGGCTAGCCTTCAGCAAGTCCCCAGGCAGTTCTCTAAGACTAAATTATAGGCAATCTGTAATAATGGAGGGAATATGAAGGCAGTTTAGAAGGCATTTTCATACTAAAAGCTCCCTATATTAATGAAATCCTATCTCTAGGCCCTGACCCTCCAAATTGATCACTGGTTGTGATCTGATTGATTTTTAACTCATCCTGGGTAAACACCCAAAGTGGGGACCACCCTACTCATTTTACAGGAAGATAAAATAACTTGCCCAAAGTCATACTGCTAATAAGTAATAATGCATGTAAAAGGCAGTTTGAAAAACACAAACTGCTGTACTTTGTTGTTTAGTCATTTTCAGTCATGTCTGACTCTCTGTGACCCCTTTTGGGGTTTTCTTGGCAAAGATACTGGAATGATTTGCCTTTTCCTTCTCTAGCTCTTTTTACAGATGAGGAAACTGAGGTAAACAGGGCAAAGTGACCTGTCTAGGGTCATCCAGCTAGTAAATAAATGTCTGAGGCTGAATTTGAATTCAGGTCTTCCTGACTCCAGGCCCAGCACTCTATCTACTTTGTCACCTAGCCTCCCTGAAGTGGTATATAAAGAAGCACTATTATATAGATTGGGTGGCCCCATTTTTAGTTTCATATCTCAGGGATTAATTTTCAGCTCTGTTGGGATTAACCAATCTGGCTGCTGATGCAATTAAGCCCAATTAATTAGGAGTTAATTTTAACCATTAAGCATTCATCTTGGCTTGAAGCCTTTTCTGTATCTCATTGACCTCTAGGCTTCCGCAACACACCCAATAAATTCTACCCCCACTATTTGTTGGCAGCAGCAATTCCCAACCAGAGTTATGAAGTAGTTTCACACACAGGAAACGGTTCTCCCCTGAAAACTTTCTGTGGTGTACTCATCATGTCCTTCCTTCTACTGATGGTTGGGCAACACTGAGAGCAAATGGCCCTGTTACATAGCCAACATTAAAAAAAAAAAAAGAATGTGAGAAAGGTATCCTAGATGATGCTATCCTTGTCTAAAAGGAGATAGAGCCAAAGGTTCTTCTACTACCATGAATTATAATTCCTTTATTATAATTCACTTAGCTGAGTGCTATTGTCAGCAATCTCAGTTGCCCATCAGACAACCAAAGGTTCCAAGCAACATCCAAAGGAAACACTGACAGGTTTGAGGCAGAAACACAGAAGGGAAAAAGGAAGAGGAAAATAAAAGGAAATGACCAAGTAGATGAAGATAAAAGGAGAAGAGAGAAGTCTACTGGGGAGAATGGCTAACAATAACAGATTCCTAGTGTTCCATGCTACAAGCTACCTCTTATCACTGTCATAGCAGTATTACAGGATAATCCTGGGGCAGCTAGGTGGCACAGTAGGTAGATCTCTGGGTCTACAATCAGAAAGAGTTGAGTTCAGATATGACCTCAGACACTTATTTGCTGTGGGACCCTGTGCAAGTCAATTAACCCGTTTGCCTCAGTTTCCTCATCTGTAAAATGGGGATAATAACGTCACCCAGTAGTAATAATGTGTGGATCAAATGAGATAATTACTGCAAAGAGGCTGGCACATAGTAAGCGATATATAAATGTTAGCTATTATTATCGTCAATACTATCACAATTTACATAACACTTTAAGGTTTACAAAACAGTTTCTATGCTACAAAAGTCCTGTGAGATGGGCAGCACAAATTTTCTTATCTCCATCTTACAGTGGAGAAAGCTTGAACTCAGAAAGGTCAACTTTTCTTCAGTCCTTTTGTTGGTAAATATTTGAGCCTTTTTCAACCTAGATCCAACCTGTAATTTAATTGGTACAGGAAACCACCAGTAAGGAAATTCTCTCTACCAATGCAGGCTGGCAGTTTATTCTGACACCTAAAAGTCTTAGGGAGCTAACTTGAGGATTGGGTGGTTAAGTTAATTGGCCAGGATCACAAAGTCAGTATGTGTCAGTGGAAAGACTAGAACCCATAAGGACTGGATTCTCTCTGCTAGACCTCTGCTGCATTAATGCATTAATATTTAGTCCCAATTCATTTTATTAGATGCTATAGCATTTTATCCACCTGGGACATAGAATGAGACCAAAATGTTCACTACTTTATTTTAGAGATCAAGGGAGACTGAGGCCCAAATGAAAGAATATTCCAAAGTTACATAACTACTTGGGGAAAGGGATGAAGCTAGGACTTGAATCCTAATCTCCTAGTTTCAAGCAGAGATGCCTTTTCCCTGTCAGAGTGCCTTCGAAGTTTCCTTATCCCTCTAAACCAATGCAGAAATTAATCGATTCCCATAGCTGTTACTATGGCAGAAGAGAAGGAAAAGGAGTTAAACAGTAGGAGAAGAGGGGGAAAGAATGAAAAAGAAGTGGAAAGAGAGGGAGAGTAAAGAACAAAGAAGAAGAGAGGAGAGTAAAGGAGAGGAGAGGGGAGGAGAGAAGAGGATTCCTGAAACAATTGCCTTGGTTGCCACTCAGTGATACCACTGCCTCAGTTTACCTTATGATGATACAAATAATCTTTTTGGGTCCCCAAACATTCTTACACCTTTGCCCTAACAGGTTTATAGAATAATAATAACCCATAATTTACTACCTTTGAGATCGTTTAGTCCAAACCCCTTCCATTTTGTAAAGCCCCAGATAATGTCATAGCTATCATCACATTTTATCCTTTTGTGAGATAGGAAAGGTAAATAATATTCACGCCGATGCCTCCTTCCATACGGGAATACTGATACCTAGGGAAATCAATGTATTATTTAAGAACACACCGATAGCTAGGGAGGTGGGGGAGGAAGGAGATGAGGATAGGGCAGAATCCACAAAAATAGAACTGGCTCCTTCTTTAGCCATCCTACCTCTTGATTTTTAGAACTGCCCCAGTTAAGGGACAAAGACTCCTTAAACGTATGAGAAAATAATAATTTTTTTTAAAGTGAGACAGAAAAAAGCGAATCAGCAAGAAGGAGAAAGCACCGATGAGAAACCTGAAGCCAGACACTTTGCGGTGCCAGACATGACAATCATTTTAAAGGCTCCCTCCTCCTTCGTCCCCGGGGCCAGGAAACTGGTACTAAACTTCAAACTAAGTTTCACTCCTCATCCGGAGAGAGGCCCCGAAGCCTTTGCGCTGCATTTTCTCCCAGGCACCCAGGGCGCCTCCCAGTGGACGCGATTGCTCCTCTTGCGGTCCACCCGGTCCCCATTCATCCGAATCCTGTCTCCAGACGCCAGGGAGAGGACTGAGAGGAGTAGCGGGGGAGGGAGAGAAGAAATAGAGAAGCTTGGGATCCTCCTAGGGGGTGGGGAAGGCAGGGGAGGCTGGCGTCTGGGAGAGCGTTTATGGGCAATCTGAGATACCCCTTTACCTCTCTCTCCTCCGCCCCCTAAACCTCCTCCGGCTTCCCCACAGTCACCTCCCAAGCTGGTTAAGTTAGGCAGAAGAAAGCGGAGAGTATCCCAGTGTGAGTGTGGATGGGGGAGTCTCTCCGTCTCCTTTCGAAACCCCCCCTTCTTACACACACACACACACACACACACACACACACACAGAGCTAGCTTCGGGAAACTTTTTGAACTGTTGAGAAACCTCTAGGATTGTGCGAACAAACTTCCCACTAAGTTCTTTCGGCGCTGATCGGCGTCCCACAAATCCCTGGGAGATGAAGGGTTCGGGCTGGGGTGTTATTAGGGAAACTGAACGTCGGGAAGCACACAGGTAAAAAGTCATCCCCCCCTTCCCAGGCACTCACCTACCTTCCTTTCTCTCCCTCCTGCCTCCGCTCCTTTCTGACAGTCGGCGGAGGGCGCTGGGCTGGGGCTGTCCCGAGCCCAGAGACGAAGGAGCCTCGCCTGGAGCTAAGGCTTGAGTAGGGGAGGTGTATCGGAGCCCAACGACTTGGAAGCGGAGGCAGCGTCTGTCCTGCTGTTGCCGCTGCTGCTGCCGCTGGGGCAAGCAAAGCTCCTCTCTCTGCCTTGTTGCTTGGGATTCTGACTAGTAGCGAGGTTGCATCACCCCTTTTTATATAGTGGGGAGTGCTGGTATTTACACTGGGTTGCCAGTCTCGGGCTGACGTAATGCTATTAATAGCTTCCCAGAGAGAACTAGCAAGACAGGGCTGGAGAAGAGGAGGACTGGGAGGGGCTAGGGAAAGGCGCGGGGGGGGGCAAGAAGGGGAGGAGGACGGTGATGCAAGGCCCCCGGGGCGTGAGGGGGGAGAGGGGAGGAGCAAGGGAGAGGAGCTCTCTCAGCGACACACACACACACACACACACACACACACACACACACACACACACACCCCCCCACACACACACAAACGCATTCACGCACACCCTCTCCATAACAGGATTGTAGTCGTCTGGGCCCTACGCCAGATTTGTTCTCTTTTGCAGCTTCGTGTCCCAGGCATGAGCCAATGATGCCCAAGCCAGCTGTATGACTGAAGAGCCCTGGCATCTCTCCCTCCTGCCGCTACCGCTAGGCTGAGAGGGTGGGGAGGGATGGAGGGGGGGGAGGGGGAGACAGAGGCTGGGACCAGAGTTTGCTGTCCGGACTAAGAGAAGGGGGCAGGGAAGGACGGGAAAAGATGCGACCTTTATTTAAAATGCTTTGTCATTTTCTATAGCTACTGGAAATTGCTCCCTCTTGCCCTCCCCTCCCTTCCCACTCCCTCTCCTATTCGGGAACTACTGTTATTAAATAGGGGAGACGACTAGGAGGAGTACAGGGAGGGGGGTTCGGAAAGTCACAAATAGAATGATCCAAATAGTTACGAACTCAGAAAAGCTGAAGAATATAAAGAAGTTGGGCGTTCTAAGATAGAGGGATAACACCAGAAACCAGAACTCGTTCATAGAAATTCAGAAGTCTGGTCTACATCTATTACTTAAAGCGGCGCCCCACGAATTCAATAGACCAACAGGAAGAGAGACTGAATAGAGGTAATTTAGGAATCGGATTCAAAGACTGCAAGAGCGAAAACTTGTTGACCACAGACACAGACCATTCGAAATTCACTCCAAAGCCCCGGGATGGGATGGAGTGGAGTGAACAGAATATTTGCAGAAAGATAAGATACACAGAGAAATAAAAGCTAAAGAAGGCTAGAACTGAGGCTGGTTGGTGAAACACACACAAACACACACACTTACACACACACACACACACACACTTTTAAATACCCCCCACATGGAGCACAGAGTAAACAGACACGGCTATAAAGAAAGGCTATAAAGACCCCTACAGCAATTTCTATCAACTACTTGACATTTAGTGGGTAGGATGGGTGGTCGCTAATACCATTCTGTCCCCAGAGGGCTGAAGCAGGCTGCTGGTGACCAGGAGGTTCCAACGGAGGACGGACATTGACTACCACTGGAAAAGGGGTGTCTTTCTCTTCCCCAAATGGATCCCAGCTGAGCTTTGCTTTGGAGGCTTTGAGGGTTCCCAGCAATACCTGCTTCCCCATAGCCAAGGTGAGGTCCCTTGGGCTCCTCGGTTCCAGGGCGATCTGGTCACCTAGGGAGAGGTTTATCAGTAGACATATGCGACCTCAAACTGATCCCTCATACTCAATCTATAGTTCCAGCTATTTGCTCAGCGAGGTCTCCAGATCTAGATTTGCGTTTTATGGACGATTTATTGTGCTGAAGAGATTACTACACATGATGTACACATATTACAGAATACATCATTTACACAGAACATATCAGATTGTTTAAGCCTCGTACCATGGACTGTGTGGAGATAGGTATGTCAGCTCAAAGGGTCCGACGGCTTTCATAAGTTTTTCTCACTTTTTTTTTCAAATGAGGCAGTTAAATGTTGATTTTTTAAAATTAAGATTGTCCCACTGTTCACATTTCAGCTTCCACACCCTATACCTAAGGCGTTAGTCTTGTGCGTCAAGGTGATAGGAAGAGCCGAGAATTCGAGGAGTGGATTGAACGCACACGTACACGAACACGAACACGAACACACACACACACACACACACACACACACACACACACACACACACACACTCATTTCCCCTCCTCTACCCCGGAAAACCGGATTTCCTGACCCTCAGAAGAGCTGGTCCACATTCTGCCAGTGACTTTGCGGGTAGATAGACCTTTTTCTAAGCCCGCAGCCTAAGTCCCCGAAGTCCCAAGCAGGATGTATTAAGTCCCTGAGCATCTTGAGCAGCAGCCGCACCCCTGGGGAAACCTAGACCCGAAATTACAAAGGATCCAAGGTTCTGGGAGGTTTCTCCCTGCTCTTACAGCTCCCTCCCTCACTTCCTTAGCTGCCCCCTCCCCCAAGGGGAGAAGGAAGTTCAGGTTCCTAATTTACTAAAACTGCTGAAGCTGAACTCTTATTTAGCTCTGGCTGCCCATAGTGTGGCAGGTTGTTATTGTCGGTTTGCTTTTTACCTTGGTAACTGTCTTATCACGCCCACACACCCACATTCCCGCCCACTTGCAAGGTAGAGGCAGGTAAATAAAAGGTGTGTCCGCTTACGAGAATAGACAGAGATTCAGATCACTGGGGCGCTTAAAAAATGCAAAGTAATTCGGGACACCTTGGACTTAGAATAACAAACACTAAAATGAAAAAAGAGAAAGCAGGAAAAAGGAAGGGAGGGAGGGAGGAAGGAAGGAAGAAGGAAAGTTTGGTTTTCTATTTTTTATCTTTTAAAAATACTTAGAGAACTTTTATCCAATTTGAATGAAGTTTGGTGTTTTAAATTAGGTCCTAAACCACACAAACACAGCAATGTTCACTTTCAATGCACAATTGGGGAGATCTTGTCACATTTTCTTAAGGAAAATTCCTCTCATGAAAGAAAAAACGCACAGGCAGACTGTTGTTACCAAAAACAATTTAGCACATGTGTAGTAAAATGTGAGGAATGATATATAGGCAGGGTTATTATAATTGCTACCCATTTTTCTGTTATATGTGACTATTTCAACCAAAATTTCTCCTCTGAAACTCAGTCACACCCTAAAGCCTCAGCTGGACAGATTTAATACACTCAAATGAAAGACCTACACATCTTGCTCTGTTTCTGTCTCTCCTACTGAAACCCCAAAACTGATAAGAGTCTGGATAGAGAAGTCCACCCCCATGTGAAAGAATAATAATCACATTTATGTAGTGTTTTAAGGTTTACAGAGCATTTTTCTCAGAACACTCTGGTGAAGTGGATAGCTTTATTCCTACATTGTAAACAAGGTAAAACAGGCATTCAGAGAGAGGTTAAGTGATTTACCTAGAGTTCACGCAGCTAAAGTAAGAACCAGGAACATTACTACTGGTCTTTCAATACAGCACTTTCTCTACTACCCCGGATGCCTCCCCTCCCCCCCCAAAAAAAGTCTCCTTCAAGGGGAAAAAAAAGTGCCTCTTTCTGTAAAGATCCAGCAACTGGAATATATCTTTAGAACAGGAAAACATACTCTAATAGCTGATATTTACATAGTTCTTATCTCATTTAATCCTCACTACAATGTTGGGAGGTGGGGGCTACTATCCCCATTTATGGAGACAAGGAAACTGAGCCTTTAAAAGGTTAAGTGACTTAGCCATAGTCATACACTTAGTAAATTGTCTGAGATGGGATTTGAACCCTAGCTTCTTGATACCAACTCCGGCATACTCATCCCTGTACCACACATTGTGTTAGATACATAGCCTATCAGTATGGGATCACAACAATCAAATGCCTGTGAGCCAATAACCTTCTCAAATGCAGAAAAGATGAGATTCCAAGGCTAAAATATAGTCAGCCTGCCACATATCCCTGACTGAGGATTATTTGGGGTGGGAAGGTGGTAGGGGTAATCAAAAAAGAAAAAAGACACCAACTACTGCTGAGATCCTACCCACTAAAGATCTGTCAGAAGAATCCACATCCAGACCAGCAGCTGGTATGTCTTGCTGAGGGAGAAAAGATTTGGAGACTTCATGTCGAGGCATGAGCTAAAGAGGAAAAAAAAAAAGAAGGAAATAAACTAGGGTATCTAAAAACAGCCTACTCGTGGCAACCAAATCTAAACACCCAAACATTACAGGAGTAAAAAATAAAATCAACAGATATTTAAATGTATTTAGTGGTTTGTTCTTGTTTGTTCTTTGCTCAATCTTGTGATATCATGAGGGGGAAACCTCTCCCTGGGTTTGGGATCTGAAGTCCTGGGTCTGAGTTCCAGCCTTGCCACTTGCTAGCAGTATCACCTTGTCCTAATCATTTGCCTTCTCCAAACCTCGGTTTCTGTGCTGGCAAAAAGGATGATCTCTTCAGCTCCCTTCCAGCTCTAATAATCTATGAACCCCTCTTGTTCTACTCAACTTCCCTTTTGCCTGATCCCAGCACACACACAAGTACTTTACTGTCTTCAAACAGCTCTAACTGAAACCAACTACTTTCTATTCTTACCCATTTGAAAACCAACAGACTCTTTTAGATGCAGTATGAGACTCCCCAACTCCTCCTTACACTCTTGTTTTGGCTGTACTTTCCTTCAGAGATTCTACAATCCAATTCCTCACCTACCCTCCACTCTACTACAGGTTGAACTTGCTATTTACTAACTCAGAAGGTCTCCAAACTGGAAGTCAGGAAAAGATTTTCTGTTTTTCCTCTCCTCCTGAAGTTCCATGCCAAGTCTCCCTGTGTGCTTTTACCCAATGATGATGGGTAAGAAGAATTGAAGAAGAGATACAGCAATCAATCAATCAGTAAACAAAGATTTAGCAAGTAGTGTAACATAGTGTGATATAATGGAAAGAGTCCTGGATTTAGAGACCAGAAGACCTTGGTTACAATTCTAGCTGTGCCACTCACTAGGTACATGACCATGGGTAAATCATTTCTGAAACCTCAGTTTCCTCATCTGTAAAATGGGAGATTTAGATTAGATGAATTATAAGGACCCTTCTGGCTCTAGATCTATGATCTTAAGCACCTGCCAAGTTCTGAGCACTGTGTTAGGTGTTGGGGATTCAAAGACAAAAAAATGAAACAATCCCTGCCCTCAAGATTACATTCTATCAAGGGAGACATCCGCATATAAGAATACATAAAAGAAATACAAGTAAATTTCAAAGAGAGATGCTAGTAGCTGGGTGGGAATCTGGAAAGACCTCCGTTACAACATGTGATGATAGTCTTAAGAAGAATAATAATAGTACTTAAAGGACAGAAGGGTCAGAGATAGGTACTGTGATATATGCAAATATGTAAGAAAACTTCACTGGACATTCGGTCAGAATACCTAATTTCAAATTCCAGCTCTGTTACTTCCCAGCTGTCTGAGTTTAGTCAAGTCATTTAACCCCTCTGTGCCTCAGTTTCCTCATGTGTAAAAGGAGGAAGTTAGATTAGATTACCCCTAAGACCTCTTCCAGCTCTAAATCTATAATCCTATGATACATGTTAACCATGCATATCCACCAAACATCTTTGTGGCCTTTCAACTTCTTCATATACTGAATGGATATTCTAAACATTCCTTTGGGAATGGACACCACTGCCTGAATCTCTTCTTTTGGTATGGTGGAAAAGGGCTCTGGATTGTTACTTAAGAGATCTAGATTCTGGTTCAGACCATGGCAAATCAACTTTCCTTCTGAAGGCATTAGTTTCATCTGGAAAATTAAAGAGTTAAATGAGGTGAACATCAGGTCCTCTCTAGCCCTAACATTCTATGATTTTTCTGCTGAATCAGACACCTTATCTTGACATTTTAATTTAAGTGCCAGTGAGAGAATACATTAAGACATTAAGTGGCTTCCAAACAGAACATTATGTAAACCTCTTTCCATGAAAAACCAGGGTTAAAAATATGCTGCTGGACTTGATCTGAAACACAGCCTAGGGCTCCAGCAACCTGTCTGTATTTTCTCTCGATGAACATTTCCAAGAATTTTTGTCATCTAGACTTTGTGCACTGGCCAGAGAACTGGGTTAGTTAAATACCGAGAGCTGTGGTTGTTTCTTTGGAGACATTCCTGCGTTTAGAGTCAATAATCAACAAAGCCAATTGGCTCCTTAGGAACAGTTAACCAACCATGCAGGGAGATCCCTACCTTTGATGATAAGGGCCAATCCCAGGTAGCAGCAGCCTCAGATTTGAGAGAGGCACTCCCAGGACCCACTGGGCATCAACAATATCTCCTCTGTTTGAATGTTGATGCTGTGAGCAGGATAAGTTACCCTAGTAGAAAGGGTGCTAAGAAAGATTCAGGACAACATGGTTAGAATCTCAGCAGTATCAGATGTGATGCCCACAAGAGTGGAAAATGTACTGATCTTGGAGTCCAAGGAAGTGAGTTTGAATTCTGGTTTGGTCCCTTCCTATCCATGTAACTTTGGACAAGTCATTTTGCCACTCTGATCTTCCATGTCCTCAACTAGAAAATAACACAGGTGGATTAAAAGATCTCTAATATGTCCTTTGCTCTAAAACTTCTATTACTATGGGCAGGTGACTCAGATGCTCTGTGCCTCAGTTTCCTCATCTGTAAAATGGGGTTAGTGATATCTGCCCTCACCTACTGTGGGAATCAAATGAAGGAAGAGAAGAGAAATAATTTTTTTGGGAGGGGTCTTTAAAATGGTAAGCAAATTTAATAATAATCTCTTCATAGCTTTTTACACTTCCCTCACTCTGAAGGAGTGGATATATTTAACAACCCAGATTTACATAGTACTTTTAGGTTTACCAAACACTTTCCCCATAAAAACTCTGCATAGTATACAGCTGCAGTTCTTCTTTCTGGCTCCAAAGTCAGTATCCTTTTTACTTGACACATCTCCTTTTGTATGTGCAACACCTCACAAAACGCCCCAGGCTTGGTTAAAGCCCCTCTGTTACAAAATAGCAAGCTGCCTTTCCAAATGCAAGGTATTCATCATCATCTTTATCTGAATAAAAAGTGAATATTCTCTTCACTGATTGTATTTCAGCAGAATTCAAGACGCTGTTTCTTTTTTCAAGTGTTTCACATACGGTTGTCTTCCCTAAACTAAGTGGAGATACCAGACTTTGGCTTCCTGAGCATCTCTCTTGGACTTATTCATATTTTGTGCTGTGTAAACCCCTTAAGACACTTTCCCTGGTTCTGATTACTTCCTTCTACCCACTTCGTTTTCTAACACCATGTCTACTAGAACAGGAATTCAACATGTGGCTGTCTGTGTAGGTATGGCTGCCAAATCCTAGTAGATCTGTCTCCCCGCCTTACTTACTGTGGTCCTTTGAGGTCCTGCACTTAGTTTACACAGAGTGTCAAGGTTTGCAAAGGTTTGCAGTATTCCTCCCCAAAACCTCCATTTTTCGGAAGGACACCCTGGATAGCAATGGCTTTGTTCCTTTTCATGATGCAGTTCTGACTCAACTTTCTCTACAGCGTCCTAAGGTGTCAGATTCTTGCACCTCTCCCTGACTCCTTTTTTCAACTTCCTACAAGTGTTATCTTCTCTACTAGAATGTAAGCTTCTTTACAGCAGAGATGGTTTTTCTTTTTGTTTGTATTTGTATTGCCAGTGCTTAGCATACTTCCTGGCACACTGAAAGTGCTTAATAACTTTACCTTTTCATTTGATTCTTAAGGTGGATTTGTGGAATGACACTATTATTACCCCCCCTTTTGCAAATTAGGGAATTAAGCCTCTGAGGGATTAAGTGACTCACTCCAAATTAGCTAGTAAGTGTCTTAGACAGTATTTGAATACAGGTCTTCCTAGCTCTTAGTTCTATGCTCTATTTCACTCACTCACAGTTGAAGACTTTGGCTCTTATCCTAACTTTACTATATACTATGAACAAGTCACTAACCCTCTTTGACAGTCAGTTTCCTCATTTGTAAAACTGAGAATATTGATATCTTATACTACTTGCCTCATAGGTTTGTTGTAAGGAAATTCATCTCAATTTGATTTAGTTCAATTCAACATATCTTAAGACTCTACCATGCAGAAGTCAGTATGCTAAGTGATGGGGATACAGAGACAAAAATAAAGACAGAAAGAGAGAGACAGAGACAGAGAGAAATGAGGGAAAAAAGAAAAAAGGAAGGAAGAGAGATAGAAAGAATGGAAGGAAGGAAAGAAGGAAAGGAAGGAAGAGTTCCTGCCTTAAAAGATTTTATATCTTAACTGGAGAATATAACATTATGTATAAATGTTAGCTGTTCTCAAAACAGCATTATGGACAAAGCCCCTATTTTGGTTGCTGTTAACTCTCACTTTATGGTGAAAGGGGACTGATGATTGGTTTGACCAAAATGATCATTCAAGTCTTTGCACAGGTCTCCTCTTGCTCCTAGAATGCTCTCTCTGTCTCCTTCTCTCCACTTCTTAGAATCCTAAGCTTCCCTCAAAGACCAACTCAGGTACTGCCTTCTACAGGAAGCCTTACATGATCCCCTAATTGTTAGCATTTTCCCCCTCTTCAGATTACCTCCTATTTATTTGCCTATTTGAAGGTCCTATCCCTAAGTGGAAGGCATGATCTTTGAGGGCAGGGACTGTTTTGATTGTTGTCTGTATATCTTGCTTCAAAAGAGAGGAAGCATGTCATGTTATCATTAACAGAGAGCAAGTCTGAGAATTAAGGTGATGGGTTCAAGTTCCACCTCTGACATATACTGGCTGAATGACCCTGGACAAGTCATTTAACCCCTTGGTGACCCTCAGGCAACTCTGAAACTAAAAGTCGAATAATAGTTGCAATTTACATTGGTAAAGGGTGTTTTCTTATGCTGGAGCTCCCTACACCAATGAAGTCACAATTCCAGATCAAAACAAAGTAAAAATCCGCTTTCTTGGAACTATTACAATACCTTGCATGTACCTTACACATAGTAGGCACTTTTTGATGAATGTTGAATGAATTAAAAGATTCTGGAATAGTTCTAGAATGGTTCTGATTCAGCCTCTATTTCCCTGCATGTAGAGCCTATTCATTCAAAGTACTGTACTAGACTATGAAAGAATTAGCAGCACACATATGACTGTCACTCATTATAGAATCCCCAAAACACTTTTTTCTTCATTTTAAGGAACAATTTCTTTAATATGCCTTTCCTCGTGGATTCCTGTTTGGAAATGGGAAATTCCCATTGTGCCAGGATCTCCATGGACATTTGAATACCATCCCATTCTTCCTTGTCTCAAAAAAATTGTTTTAAAAAAAGATTATTTCAGTTCAAAACTCCAAACTCATGAATTTCATAAAAAACCTTTCAGCTTTAACAAATTCCAGATCCCATCACTCTCTGAGGTATTGTCCCCCCTGCCAAATCTGCAATTATTCCACAATCTGCCATAACCACAATTACAAAAGCCCTGCTATTGACTGAGCAAACAAAACAGAACTATGGGAATGTTTTTTAATGTGTCCCAAAATATACTGATGATTTATTGTCCTTGAAACTGTAACATAATGACTGGGGGCAGGGGAAGCTTGCAGGCAGAGACTGAGTCATCCAGGTGAGTTTATACCTATCCGTCAAAATATGTCCTGAGAATCTCTAATGCACCAAGTCCTATCGGCCTCTGTGGGAGTACAAGAAAGTTTCTCAAGTCCTATTGATGTTTCTGTCCTCTACTTCCTACCAAGGCTGCTATAGCCCCAGTAGAGGTCCAATTATTTCTCACCTAGACTAATTCCCTTCTAACTAGTCTTTTTGCTTCCCTCTAGTATGTGTCCTCTCCAGTCTAGCTTTCACAAAAGTGCCAAAAAAAAAAACCACCTTTTAATACACAAGTCTGACTCCATCACTCCTGTGCTCAAAATCATTCAGTGGTTCTCCAACCTAGAAAATGAAATACAAACTTGTTAGCTTGTCATTCAAGGCTTTCCACAATCTGGTTCCCATCTACCCTTCCAGACTTATTTCATGGTACTTCCCTTTATGCATTCTATGTTCTATCATGATGAACTTTTCATTCTTCTGAAATCTTGTCCTGCCCTTTCCCATTTTTTTTCCCCATATCCCATTCTGGGAAAGATCTCTCTCTTTCCTTTTATTCCAGTCACTTCTCCAACAATCTCTAGCTATTGAAATCCTTCCCTTCCTTCAAGATCCAATTCAGATGCCAACTTCTCTATGAAGTCTTTTCAGATCCATCTTCCCCCCACATTACAAATAATACTGCCTTCATTTCTGTCAGACTATTCTCTGTCATTCTCTTGTCCCAGGGATAGGACTGATACAATTATCCCCATGGAAGAAGTTGGGGAGCCTGATTCTGGAAAGGCATGATGATATATGATAGAAGTGTTCTCTTCTTTGATTTGTAGTATATACAGATGTTCTGCAGCTGCTTCCAGTCGACTAACTATGTGATAAAGCCATAAGCAGACGTGATAAGGATATAGACAGGTTGGCTGCACTTGAAGAGCTGGGACATATTCAAAAGGCATTATTTAGGGTGAGTCTCTTAGCTCTGGCTTTTTCCTGCCTGGCATGTTTAAATGAGGAGGCAAGGACTAAGTCCTCAACATGGAGAAAGACCTCAGACTTTTAACTTTCCAGTGGGGCTGCCATGATGTGGCCTGTAAGTGCATGGTCTTGCTGTTGCTTCTGTTACTGTTGTATCTAGTCTTCCTGCTTTTAGGTGAAGGAAACTGTAGATGGCTACAACCTTGAGGCTTTGAAACATCAGGAGAGTGAATCACCAGAAGTATGGCTGCCTGAGTCAGTGCACCAATGCGCAGAAGGCAGATGGTGAGGAGGAAAGTGCTGAGTGACCTGCCTGGCTTCATCCAGCTGTAGCAGAGATACAGACTCATCCACCTATCAGTCATGCCACATTTGAAGTGAACTCAGTGAGTAAATGCGGTGGAGAAACAGTGTTAAGTATGAGCCTGATTTGAATAAGGACTGATAAGGGTTTTTTTGTCCCATAGATATTAGAGAAAAATATTTATATGTCTGCTCCTGCTATGTCTTTGAAGTAAACATCCTTTTAAAAAAAGCTAATTGATAATAATTGGTTAAATGGAATTGGAATGCTAATCACTATTGGCTAACAGTGGGGGGAGAACACATTGGAATTGGGGTTTGAGCTAAAAGTATTAAAGAAAGGCTTTCTTAATCCTTTAGGGGTAACCCTAGAACACTAAGAGGTGGGGGTGTAGCTGGCTTCTCTTTTGCAAGTTGAGTCCAGAGAGCATCACTATACACTTCGTCATTTTAATTTAATTAATCAACATAATTATTTTAGACTGTTTGTACCATTACCCCTTTCCCTTACTGGATTATAATCTCTTTGGGGTTAAGAACTATTCTGTTTTTCCTCATAATATCTTAACTAGTAGCCTAGTACAGTGCTTTGCACATAGGTGATTAGTAAATGTTTGTTAAATAGAATTAAATGAGATATGATGCTTGTCCTTATAGAGTTAATCAACTAGGTAGGAATATTACCAAGAAAAGTACATGAAAGATGCCTGGAACATAGTAGGTATGCAGGAAATATTCACTTATTGAATAATGAGCAAGATATAAGTGACAGCATATAATTAAGTCCTAAATTTTTGGGTATAGATTACACATGTAGTGAGAGTTCAGCAAAGGGAGTGATCACAGAAGATTGGAAGGACTAGGAAAAGCTTTTTGAGTCTGAGCTGTGGAAAAGAGGTGGGTAGATCAGGCGAAGAGGGGAAGATATTCCAGGCTAGAAACAGGAGACTAATGCAGCCAGTTCTTGATTATTGAACATCCATGGGTAGCTCTGGTTACTAGGCAAACCAATGGTTTTATTTCCTTACCCTCCATTTTTATCCAGTTCTATTTTTTTTTCTTACTTCTGCTCACTCTTTTGATGAAGTTGCTAAGGAACAATAAAATGGCCTATCGCAGATCACAGAATCAAGACAAGAGAGAAGCCATGGTTTTAGGATAGCAAACCAGTCCCCAATTCCTGAAGAGATGACTATAGCAGGGGAGGTAGAATGGTGGGAAGATCCTACTGTTTTGTGACTTCCCTATTTCATCCTTATCTCGTTGTTATAGAGTATAGGAATCTAAGACTCCATCCACAATGGTTTGGAGATATTAAGGTGAAAATAATAATTATTGGGGCAGCTAGGTGACGCAGAGGATAGAGCACGGGCCTTGGAGTCAGGAAGACCTGAGTTCAAATCCAGCCTCAGACACTTGACACTCACTAGCTGTGTGACTCTGGGCAAGTTACTTAACCCCAATTGCCTCACTCCCCCCCACCAAAATAAAGAAAATAATAATTATTCATATTTGTATAACACTTTGAAATTGGCAAAGCATTTGACATATGTTATCCCATTTGAACCTCAGACAGAAACACTGGTAAGTAAGTACTACAGTTATTTTTATCTCAGTTTTGAAGATGAGAAAAGAGAAAGGTTAAAGTATTTAGTAACACTTTAGTGGTTAAGTGATTTAGTCACACAACTAGTAACTTACTAGCCAGAAGCAGTATTCAAACCCAGATATTTCTTGGTACTCTCCCTATTAGACTATGAGCTCCTTGAGACCAAGGACTGTTTTTGTTTTGTTTTGTTTTTTTGCTTTTCTTTGTATCCCCAGATCTTATCACAGTGCTGGCACATAGTTGGTGCTTAATAAAATTTTATTGACTGACTGACCTTGCTAAGTATAATGGAGGAAAATAGAAAGGGGTGGGGGGAGGTATGATTCTTCCATTACAAAACTGGAAATACATGCTCACAAAAGTTCTCTTCCTGTTTTACCTAGAACTGATTGGTATCTGTCAAGTGTACAGAAGTGCAAAATATGCTTATTTACAATCTTTAGGAGCTACTTGCTGCCTTTATGATAAAATACCAACTCCTCTGTTTGTCATTTAAAGCCCTTGATGACTTGGATCCAGCCCATCTTTCCAGGCTCATTGCTCGCCAGCTCTAGCCAAAATGGACTCTTTGCTGTTCCCTGTACATGACATTCCATCTCCTATTTCGATGCCTTTGTACAATCTGTCCCCCATGACTGGAACACCCTCCCTCCTCACCTCCGGCCCTTGGAGCCCCTAGATCTGGTCGGGGCTTAGCTCAAGTTTCACCTTCTACATGAAGCCTTTCCTGATTCCTCCAACTGTTAGTGACTCCTCCACCAACATTTTGTATTTTTCTTGTATATATACCATGTTTACTTACCGATAAACATGTTAAATTAGTAGAATGTAAGCTCCATAAAGGCAAGACTATCTCACTATTTGTATTAGTATTCCCAGTGCCTAGCACAGTGCCTGGGGCATAATAGGTACTTAATAAATAAATATACAGTATCAGATATGTAGTAACTGGAACTTAATAAATGCTGGTTTATTGATTGTTACTGTCTTTGGTTAAGCTTTGCAATGATAATGTTAATCTCTTTACTTATCCATTTGTATAGTATTTACTATACCTTAGTTTTCAAGCAGAAATCTAGAAAAGTCTTGGGCATTGGGGAATGATTGAAGAAATTGTTGTATAGGAATATTTAGCATCTTCTCAGGGCTACTTTCTCAAATTATATTCAAACTAGAGGGTTGAATGCCCAGAAGGCAACTGCTTAGCCCAGGTTCTAGGTCTATACTCCTAAAACTGGAGCTCAAAAGCCCCCATGAGTGAACTTCCTATTCATAGTCAACCAGTAGATACAATCAGCTCAAAGAAACAGCATCTACTAAAAAGTACAGTAAGAACAGTAGCTACAAAGCAACTCAGGCCTCTGGCTGGTACTTTATAATCTAAAATGTCCTTTTTTTTTTTTCCTCTCTGTGAATTCCTTGCCCTGTTTCTATTGGGAAGCAGTTTGTCTGCCAGGGTTTTCTCCTCTCCACAGCTCAACTCTTGGCATTCTTCTCTGGTGCTAGTGGACATTCTCCCTGAAGTTTCTTCATACCCTGCGTGATCATCACTCTGGATCTGTGGTGAATAGTGTATGTCTGCTTCTTGCCAGATGTGTCTCAACTGGGCCTCAAACCAACAACTCAAACATTTCAACTGTTTTTTAAGGGCCATTATGTTGTGGCCAGTCAACAGGTGGATAATGATTACTCCTTCTAATTCAAAGGCAACCTTTGCAGATTTCATAAAGGAATATAGGTAACAGATACATCTTTAAGGTCAATTTATTACCTTTCTATCTTCTCCTTACTTTCTGTGACTACATCCTGGGCATCCTGAACTGAGAAGTTGAATGTAATGGAATATTATTTTGATATAAGACATAACAAATATGAGGAATGCAGAGAAACCCAGGCAGATTTGTATGATCAAAAGAACACCATAAATAATAATGAAAATGAAAACAACACTAAAAGAATAAAAATTCAGATGGATATAATGACCAATTTGGATTCTAGGGGGCTAGCAATGAGACATGCTTCCCTCCTTTCCCTAAAGAAGTGGTAGAGTATGGGTGCAGAATGCTGCATATGTGGTCAGAGATGGTCAGTGTGTCAGTTTGTTTAACTCATTGGTACAGGCAAGGTTTTATATTGGGGGAGTGGTTTTTGGGACGTAACAGTGATGTCAAAAAAACAAAAAGCATTAGTAAAACATAAAAAGAGAGGAACATGATCCCTTTCCTCTAGGAACCTCTTCATTTAAGAGGTTAACTACTCTTCTGGTTTAAATTGTATTTAAGAATGAGATAGAAATATAGAAAGAAAAAAAAAGTGTGGTACAATAGGAAAAGTATTGGCACCGGAATCAGAAGACGTGGGTTCAACTCCCACCCTGGATCTCCCTGGGCCTCAGTTTCCTCATGTGTAATATGAGGGTATTAGATTAGATGGTCTCTAAGATCTCTTCCAGCTCTAAATCTATGTTATTCACCACTTTATTGCTAATCAGAAATATCCTATTTGCTTTGAAAAGTTGTAGAAAGAATTTAAAAACTAGATTCTTGTTTGAGGAGTTTGCTCCAGGAACCAAGAATCATTTCCCTCCCTTGTGATTTGGGCCGGCAAATGGTCATGAGAAGGCGAGGCTACTGTTAATAAGGGGCCTTGGTCCCCTTCCCTTTGCCTCCTTTATATTCCCTTCGGTGAACTTGGACTGCAGTGCTAACTTTTACAATCCAGGACATGCAGAAACAGAGGTAATCCAAAGTGAAAATGAAAGAAATATGGTGTGTGAGTCATGGGTTGTGTTTCCAGTTTATCACCAAGGCAATACCTACCTCCCACACAATGGAGAGCTGTTCTATTTAGGTTCTAAAGCATCAGCTTTGTATACAAGATATGCTATTATTATAATAAAGTGAACAATTGGAAAATACATTCTTAGAAACATCTCACTGATTCATAAATGTTTGAATGATGCGGTCACAAGGGCTGAACATTGCTAACATGTTAGTGATAGAGATCAGTAAACTATAATGAGGAAAAAAGTTGGCCTCACTTGCGTTGTCTTTGTCTGCAATGGAAAAATGAGATGGAAAATTGAGCAATTCTCTCCTAACAGTCAATCTGAATAACCTAGACCTTACTCCATCCCCCATAAAACTGTTCTCTTTCTTCAGTGGCTTGTTTTTAGCCTCAGTTATCTATTTAACTATCTAAATCTTCTGATTTAGATGTTCTGTAGGGCTGTCATTTCCTGCTTTGCCTTATGGGCAGATAGGGAGGTAACAGAGGCTATGAGGAGGGCAGGAAGATTTCTCTGTCCCTTTATGTTGTCAGAGGACTCTGAGGGTACAAGGACCCTTATTGATCATTGATTCCAACTCCCTTATTTTAGGAGGAGGAAACTAAGGCCCAAGGTGTGAAGTGATTTGCCCAAGGTCAAAGTAATGGCTAGAAAAGAGGCAGAGTCATTCCCCTATGCCATTGAGTCTCCCCTCTGAAACCAGCAGCCACTTGCTCTAATCATCATCAATAACATTCATTTGGCAAACGTCTGTTAGCTCCCTACAATGAATTAAACAGTGTACTCGGTACTAAGGAATCAAAGAGGCCTAGGACATTGGTCCTAGAGGACCAATGCCTCAGGGAGGCTGGTTGAGAAGATGGGGCACATACATGAACGATAAATAGTATGAGATGCCAACATGGCAAATGCTCCGTGCCAGCAAGAACAGAATATTTTCCTGGCAGTGCTCCTGATGCCCATACTACCGGAATTATAATGGAAAGATAATGGGATTTGGAGACAGAGGACCCCACACTCAAATTTTATCTTTGCAAGCTATTAGACCTTGGTTAAGTCTGGCCCTCAATTTTCTCCCTCCTGTCAAAGACGGATTTCAACCAAATTTGCTTCCAGCTCTAAGACCTATCTATGATATTATGAATTGAGAGGGTCTGGCATCAATGAGGGCCTGGGGAAACTAGGGAAGGCCTCAAAGAAGAAGAGAGATTTTTGATCTGGGGCTTGAAGAAAGGGTAAAATATGGATTCATAAAGAGCAGGGAGGATAAAGGGAACAAATGTACAAAGGTGGGAAAGTAGTGTGCTGCTGTTATTACAGTTTCTGCCAACACTTATTCTTCATTGGAGACTTTCTTTCCTTAGGTCCATAGTAGGGCAGCTAGGTGGCATAGTGGATCATGACTGGAGGCAAGAAGATCTGAGTTCAAACCTAGCCTCAGACACCTACTAGCTGTGACCTTGTTTGCCTCAGTTTCCTTATCTGTAAAATAAACTTCGAAAAGGAAATGGCAAACCACTCCAGTATCTTTGCCAAGAAAACCCCAAATGGGCTCACCGAGAATCAGACACGAACGAAACAACAGCAAAGGTCTATAGTACGAGAGAGAGAAGACCTAGTAGTAAGCTGATGGACGTTTAATCAACAGATTTGTGGAAAGGGGAGAGGAAATGCATGTGTTACCTATTTTTCAGTTTAATCTGCCTCATTAACATTTTCTCTATTACTTTCTTAAGTCTAGACAATCAATAAAATAATAAACCATGCCCTGATTTGTAGCTGATTTCTAAGGTGCAAATGCTCACACTGAACATTTAGCAATTGGCTTTGGAGACCCAGTATAAATTGGCTTCAGCACACCTCTGGAAGAGTGTAGGAAAATAGAGCTGGTCCTTTAGGCAATTCATTTCCATGCAAATTGAACAAATGTTTATTAAACATCGAAGAACTGAAAGGCACTAAGCACTGGAAGGTAGATTTGGTGCTTAGAAGGATAGGAATAGTCCACTTGTGAAAAAATATCTCTCCCATTCCTTTGATTTAAGGCACTGTTTCCTGAAGGCCCCTCTTAAAATGCAAATTGACCTGAGGTGGATAACACATTAGCCCCCTAGCAACACTGTGCTTAGAGTCGGGAAACCTGGATTAGTTGGTTCTGACCCCATGCTACTCATATAACTTCTGTGCCCCTCAATTTCCTCATCTGCAAAGTGGGAAAAATACTTGTATTGCAAATACACAAAAAAAGTGCTGGAAGTGTGGAAGCACTTTCTAAATCTTAAACTTTATGTAAATGTGATTTAGGATTATAGATTTACAGCTGGAATGGACCTGGGGAAGGGGCCATCCAATCTTCTTTTACAGATGAGGAAATTAGGGCCCAGAGAGCTCAGTGACTTGCCCAAGGACACACAAGTAATACATGGTAGAGCTTTCCATAGCACCACACATTATTATTAGCAGGGTTTAGTTGCTCAAGTTAGGGCATCCAGGTGGGGTAGTGCATAGAAGTCTGGGCCTAGAATCAGGAAGAACTGAGTTCAAATCTAGCCTGAGATACTTACTAGCTTTGTGACCCTGGACAAGTCACTTATCCCTGTTTGCCTCAGTTCCTCATCTATAAAATGAGCTGGAGAAGGAAATGGTGAGCCGCTCCAGTATCTCTGCCAAGAAAACCCCAAATGGGGTCACAAAGAGTTGAAAATGACCGAATAACAACAACAACAACAACATAATAATAGCACTTACATCATATAGTCGTTATGCTCTATGAGATAACATATGTCAAGCTCTTAGCAAACTTTTAAGTGCTGTAGGAATTCCGGCTATTGTTGTCCTCAGTCCCTTCTAATTCCAGTGGCTTCCCTCTGTTAACCATTTCCCATTTATCCTGTATATATTTGTTTGTATGTTGTTCCCCCTCTCGTTAGATTGTAAGCTCCCTTGAGGGCAGGGACTGTCTTTTACCTCTTTTTGTATCTCCGGTGCTTAGCACAGTGCCTGGCACGTAGTAGGTGCTTAATAAATGTTTATTGAATTATTATCATTACTATTGTGTAAGTGGGGAAGGAGAAATCACTAGAATAGAGTTTTACCCAGGAAAACTAGTTCAGTGGAAGATCCTTAATGGCTACTGGGCACCATGAAGGAACAGAAAACCGAAGGCATGAAAGGTCGGATAATGCTGTCCAAAAAGCTAAGAAAAAAGATACTGAAAGGGGAAGAGGTGAAAAGCCACTAAATAAAAACTTATTATTTCATATTTCTTTATTTTAAATTTCTTTAGTCCCTTTGTGAAGAAGAAAAGATGGCTTGCTATAAGTATAAAGTGAAGGTTAGGGCCCAAAGTAAATATTTCCTATATCAGCTCGTGTGCAAGAGAGGAGGGGTTACAGTGCTGATGGACTTGGAAAATAAGGACCTGGGTTCAAATCTTACCTCTACTACTTAGTAGATCAATTACCTTGGGCAAGTCACTTCACTCTGTGGGTCTCATCTCAGTTTTTTCATTCCTATAAAATGCTTATTGACTGATTGACTGTACAATAAAAGGGTTGGACCAAAGTCACTTCCAGCACTAAAGCCTACGATACCATGAGTTGAGGGAATGTGCCATCAATAATGGCCTGGGGAGTGCAGGGAAAACCTCATGGAGAAAGATCTCATTGTTGCACAGGACCATGACCCTATTTCCAAGTCTGCTTGATCATGTGACATACAATTGAGTGACCTGTCTGAGTCACTGAGGAAGTCTGGTGATTTCACTGGCTTTTCCCTGCAATTGGCTCATCCAACATCTTCCTTCATAGAAAATTATGAGAATTCACTTGTTAGTCATCAGATAATTCTGGATATTCTGGCCTAGCGGATAGAGGGGATTTGGAATCCTTCCTTGGATGCTTACTAGCTGTGACCTTCCCCACTAGTAATAGTAATAGTTATGTGACCTCTCTGAGCCTCAGTTGCCTGATCTGTAAAATAAGAATAATAATACTTCTAGCATTTGCCTTACCAGCTTGTTATAAGGATCACATAAGATAATGTATGTAGAGTACTTTTCAAACCTTAGATGTCAGTTATTATTATGTTAATATCATATTTAAACTCATATCAAAGTTTAGACATGGAAACAAATTGTAAGGACAAACTGTCTGCACATGTTTTGAAGCTACCTGCCCTTCATTATATTAATGATGTCCCTAAAGTCGTATCAGGCAGCTAGGTGGCTCAGTGGATAATGCTGGGCATGGATTCAGGAAGATGCATCTTCCTGCATTCACATCTAGCCTCAGACACTTCCTAGTTAGTTGGGTGACCCTGGGCAATTTATCCTGTTTGCCTCAGTTTCCTCGTCCGTAAAATGAGCTGGAGGAGGAAATGACAAACCACTCCAGTATCTTCGCCAAGAAAACCCCAAATGGGGTCGAAAAGACTTAGACACGATTGAAAAACAACTGAACAACAACAGCAAAGTCAATATGCAGTAAGATTCTTCTGTCATATATCAGGATATCTAGGAAGGCAACATTGTGTAGTGAAAGCTCCTTTTGGGCAGGAATGATTTTTGTCTTTGTATCTTCATCCCCCAGCTTCTCTTTGTTGTTCTATTTTTTCCCCCCTTCTGCTCCCACTGTTCTTATAGTCAGAGGCTCCTATCATCTCTCACCTACATGACAGCAACAGCCCCCTAATTGGTTTCCCTTGCTTCTCTCCAGCCTGTCCCCTTTCCAAATGATCCTTCAGAGAAGTGCCAAAATAATCTTTCTAATCGGCTCTGACCATATCACTCCTGTGCTCAGACACCTTCAATTGCTACTCATTGTCTAAAGGATAAAGTACAAGCTCCTTAGCCTTGTATTCAAGGCTTCCAAAATCTGGTTCCAACCTATCTTTCCAGCCATATTCCATAGTATAGTCAGTCCTGTTGTAACACAACATATGCATTCCTAAAATTCACTACACTATGCAAAATCATGCAAATATAATCCATGGGGCTTATGGGAAAAATGGGATTAAGGGTACAACACTTCCAGTCATAGACATTTCTTTTATTTTTATGGTATTGTCTCTGATGGAGCTCAATGTGGATTCCTTTATGCACATTGCTTGGGAGATTATCATATATAGTCTCATTCTTTCAAAGGGCTTTATTATTTCAAGATTCTCCTCAATGCTTAATGCTTTCCTTTTGCATGGACTGCTTGGTGTTTTTGAAACAAGATGCTCAGACATGTTTAGGATGTTGAATACGTATATATATATATACACATATATATACACGTATATATATATACACACACACACACACACACACACATATATATATATATACATATACACACCTATAAATATATATGTTCACAAAAGCAAAAGGAGAGCAAAAAATAACCTTGTGGATAACACATACAGTGAATTGAGGTAGTTGGTAGATGTTTGAGGTATGTGTGGGTGTGTGTTTTGTGCATCCCTATGTGGCTCAGTTCAGTTGGTGCAGTTTTCTGCATTTACCCCGTGTTTCTCACAGATGAAATCATGCATAAGCAAATGTGAAATTCACGTTATGTTCAAACTGTTCACTAACATATCAATCATTTTGGAACAAACTTTCATTTTCAAAACAAGTGGTATGACAGAACTGACTGTATTTCCCTTTTTGTATTCTATGCTCTATTCAAACTGGACTATTCAAACTTGTTCCATACCCCATGCTGGGAAAAGTCTCCTTTCCTTCTTCCCACCTCTACCGCTCCATTCGTGTCTAGTTGTTGACATTCTTCCCTTCTTTCAGTAGCCAGCTAAGATGCCACTTCTGCCATGAAGCCTTCTCAGATCCATCGCCTTTCCCCTAGTCCCTGAAAATCTATGTGATTCCTCTTTTCAATTCTTTTAGACCACACTATTTGACATCTCTTACGCATTTAGCCCTTCTCTTACACTATTATTTTTATGTGGCTGGGCTATCTCCAATCATCCTGATAGATATCTGGCCACTGGACCCTGATGGTTCTGGAGGAGAAAGTGAGGCTGGTGACTTTGCACAGCCCTCCCTTACTCAAATCCAACTTAATTGCAAGTCATGGCATCATCTTCCTGATGTCATGGTTCTCTTCAAGAACAAAGGACAAACCACACATTTTTATATGATCGTGTTGCCCTATTAGACTATAAGCATTTTGAGGGCAAGGACTATGCTGTTTTTCATCCTAGTATGTTTGCCCTGGTCCTTAGCACAGTGCCTCAAACAGAGCTGGCACTTAATTAAACTGAATTGGAGCTCACTGGACTCAGAGGATTTGAGTTAAGGAAGAGTCATTAACAAGCACATTTTAATCCTTACAGCAAGTGGTACAAAGCAAATCCTCCATTCATTTGTATGAATGTAGGGGAAAGGTGGGGTAGGAAAGCAGAGATCCCAGGATACTTTGAGGTTGATACTACTGAATCAGGGTATAGCAGGATGGGGGCTGACCAAGAAGAACTTTACACAGAACATATGGCTACCATCCAGTAGCTTCCTTTTTTTTACACTAGCTTTTTTGCTGCCTAGATGCTAGATGCTAGTTCAGTTGTTTCTATACCATGAAGGACTGCAAATACTGTCAATGTCTCTCAATTTCAGCACCCTGGGGGAAAGCCCTAATTACACCATCCTAGTCCTGGAATCGGAGTTCTTTCAGTTTCTTGTTGTGAAATTGTATGAGAGTCAAGAAAGGAAAGAACAAGAAAAACAATCTATATTTTTCATTTTGAGTACGTCCACTGATAAATTTCAAACAGATTGTGCCCCTTTAAATTAGTATTTAACAATAATAATGACAAACCATGATTCCAGATGACCTATGATGGAACATGCTACCCACCTCTTGGAAGAAAGAGTATGAACTCAAGATGCAGTATGAGACATAAATTGGGCGGGAATGGCCAATGTGGGAATTTGCTTTGCTTGACTCTAAATATTTGTTACAAGAGATTTCTTTTTTCTTCTTCTTTTTTTTCTACTACCTAGAGGCAACTAAGTGGTTCAATGGATGAAGCACTGGGCCTGGAATAAGGAAGATCTGAGTTCAAATTCTGACTCAGACACTTACTGACTATATGACTCTAGGCAAGTCACAACCCTCTGCCTTCCTCAATTTCCTCAACTCTAACATGAGGATAATAATAGTATCTACCTCCCAGGATGGTTGTGAGGATTGAATGAGATAACATTTGTAAAGTTCTTTGTGCAGTGCCAAGCACAGAGTAAGTGTTTATTAAATGCTTGTTTCTTTCCTTTCCTGATCAATGAGGGGGTAAGGGGAGAGGAGGTGTGAGGGGGAGAAGATAAATTCTTGTTGATTGAAAAATTTTTTAAAAAATTGATTCACTCTAATAAGTTAAAACATAGATGATTAAAATCATTACTTTATAAAATCATAGGATTTAGAACTACTGAGAAGATTTTAATTAGAGCAGAGCCATTAACCAGGTGATTTTTATCCCCAGAGCAAGAGGCACAAAACAAATTCTTCCATTCACTAGTATGATTGCATGGAAAAGAGTTTATAGGAATCACAGGATTTAGAACTGGAAGGGAAATTGAGCATTTCTATAGTGCAACCCCCTTATTTTACAGATGAGGAGCCTGAGGTTCAGAGAGGCTAAATAAATTTCCCCAAATTACCCAGGTAAAATGAAATGCCTAATAATAACAGCAATAATAATACTTGACTTTTATCTACCACATTAAAGTTTACAAGACACTCAACAGATGTTTTGCCATTTGCTCACCATTCCCCCATCCTGTGAAGGAGATAGCATTGGACTTACTTTACAGATGCAAAGACTTGGGCCTCAGAGGGGTTAAATTATGTGCTTCAGACGACTAGACCATTGAGTTCTATTTTGTTTTAAACAGTAGTGTATGATTCTCTAGAGAAGGACTAAAAATTGTTAGCATTCAAACCAAAGCCCTTTTGCTTCAACTTGCTGTGGGAAATCCCCCAGGGGATAATTCTTATAAATGGTAATATTAGAATATGGTACTTACATTATCTGCAAGGCTGTTTTAAAATAACTCAGAGGTCATATAGAAGAGGAACAATTATTGGTAAGTACAGTGAGTTCATTTCCGTTTTGGGCTAAGGAACTGAAGTTTGCTGGGCAGAACAGAAAAGTGTCTTTCCCACCCTATCTGCTTCTCATTGCAGAGTGTCCCCTTTATCTAGGATAACTTCTTGTGAAAGAGAGAAAGACTCGCTGCCTCATTCTTTTGTTCTTCATCTCAGGGTTTCATTTGCCCCTGAGCCGTGGAGCTACAAAGAACATATTTATCAGTGGGGCTTTTGGAGAAGTAAAAATGTGATTTAGGGTTACAAGTGCTGAATTTTGAACTGAGTTTAGAAAACCAGGATCTGTCACTTACCAACTGTATTACTTTAGGTATCTTTCTGAGACTCAGTTTCTTCATCTGTAAAATGGGCATAATAATACTTGCACCACTTATAGAAAGGGATCATGATGTGGAGGTGTCAAACTCAAAACTCTCAAATGTGGAGGGAACCAGATTAGAATGTAGTTGGGAGCCTTGGAGTCAGGAGGACCTGAGTTCAAGTCCTGACTCAGACACTTGACACTTACTACCTATGTGACCCTGAGCAAGTCACTTAACCCCAATCGCCTCACCAAAGAGCAAAAACAACAACAAAAAATGTAATTGGGAAATATTTTTAAAAAATAAATAAATGTACAGTACAACAGAGATAATGTTTATCTGTGGTTTCCTAAGTCAATATGCAGCCCTCAGGGATGGGTTTTTATTGGGGTTTTACACCACTGGATTGTAGAAGATAGAATGCTGGACTTGGAGTCCAAAAGACCGTGGTTCCTGTCTCACCTCTGACACTTCTTAGTTGTGCAATGTAGTCAAATCATTTCACCTTTCTGAGTTTCAGGGAAATAAAACTATGTAAGCTATAGATGGCTATGTTCTGAGCTTAGACCACTGTGTGAAAATCAGAGATGCTGTATATAAAATGCTACAGAAACATGGCCTGTGACTGTGGGCTCCTCCAGACAATTTTGTTATTGTTCAGTGGTATCTAACTCTTTGTGACCCCATTTGGGGTTTTCTTTTTTTTTCTTTTTTTTTGTCGTTTGGTTTTTATTTCATAATCACAAACTTAACTCTGTTGTTTAGCCAGACTTGTGGAAGGAAAAAAGAAATGAAATCCAGAGAATTGTAGCAAGTGAGAGCACAAGGATTACAGGGTATAAGAGCAGATGGGGTTGGGGGTGCTCTCTCCAGCTACAGAGGAATGGTTTGATGGTTAAGACAAAAAAAACAAAAAAAAAAACTTACGAGAGTTGTCCACAGTCAGCGATGATGATCTTCTTGCTGGTTTTGCCATCCCCAAAAACTGAAACGTTCAATGGCTTCCACAATGTTCATACCTTTTTTCACTTGGCCAAAGACCACATACTTGTCATGCAACCAATCAGTCTAAGAAGTACAGATGAAAAACTGGGAGCCATTTGTATTGGGTCCAGCATTTGCCAGGATCAGTATGCTTCAGGATGAAGTTCTCACCAGCAAATTTCTCCCCATAGATGGACTTGCCACCAGTGCCATTATGGCACGTGAAGTCAGGAATGATTCTGTGGAAGGAGGATCCCTTGTAAGTAAATTCCTTCTTTCCAGTGCTCAGAGCACCAAGTTTTCTGCTGTCTTTGGAACCTTGTCTGCAAAGAGCTTGAAACTAATCCCACCCAGTGGCTCCTTATCGACAGTGATGTTGAAGTACACGTTGGGTTGGCCATGGCCACAGATGCCTGGGCTGGGTGCGACAGCAGAGGCAGAGGCAGTGGGGATAGGTGTCCAGCGGACTGAACCGAGACAAGGACTCCCTGTGACAGCGTCTGCAAAGCCCATTTGGGATTTTCTTGGCAGAGATACTGGAGTGGGTTGCCATTCGTTTCTCCAACTTATTGAGGAAATGAGGAAAATAGGGTTAAGTGACTTGCTCAGAGTCACACAGCCAGTAAGTATCTGAGGCCAGATTTGAACTCAGAAAGATGAATCTTCCTGACTCCAGGACCCTTGCTCTATTTACTTCACCACCTGATAGCCTACTTTAAGACTCTAAGTTCAATCAACCAATCCAGTTATTTATTAAGTACCTCCTAAGAGACAAGGACTGTGCAAAGTACTAGAAATATAAAGAAAAAAGTGAAACAGTATTGGTGGAGGGAGTTTCCCATACTGGTGAAATCATAGGTCTGGAGAAAAAAAAACAAAAATGGTGCCTTATAATATATAATAATAATGGTACCTTATGCTTATATGGTATTTTATACATTTTAAAGAGATTTTATACTGATTTCCTTATTTGATATTCACAATAGTCTATGTGGTGAGTAAAAATTCCATTTTTACAAAAAGGGAAACAGAGGCACATCACAAATCATAGACTTGGAAAGTACCTTGCAGGGAACCTATACCTGAACAAGAATGCCCTCTATAACATACTTAACAAGTGGTTATCCAGACCTCTAGGGAGGAGGCAACCATTACCTCTTGAGGCTGTCCATTCCACTTTAGCACACCTCTCCTTGTTCCAAAGTTTTTATTTTTGTTGTTGTTCAGTCTTTCCAGTCCTGTCTGACTTTTCGTGACCCTGTTTGGGGCTTTCTAGGTAAAGATACTGGAGTGGTTTGCCATTTCCTTCTCCAGCGCATTTTATGGATGAGGAAACCTGAGGCAAACAGGATTAAATGACTTGCCCAGGGTCATATAGCTAGTATCTGAGGCCAGATTTGAACTCAGAAAGATGAATCTTCCTGACTCCAGGCCCATAATGCTAACCATCATGCCACCTAGCTGTCCAAGGTTTCTATTTACATTTACCTAAGGAAAAAACTTGTCCAGAGTTACATAGCTAGTGGTAGGGCTAAGCCTGGAATTCAGGTCTTTTCACTCTAGTGTTTTTTTCATCCACTCTCATCCTTTTGCCTTCTCCTCCTCCTAGACCTTTTCCCTTCTTTTTCTTCTCTCACCTTCCCTAGCCTCCTTGCCAGCCCAGACAAAATATAGAAGATCAAGATTGCCATGTATGCCATTTTAAGTATAACATTTGTGAGGTTTTACCTGTTTACCAAGGGCACAAGGTAAGAATAGTGCTTGTTTTAAGTTCCTATATGTGGTTTGCCTTTTTTCAATTTATGTCCTCTGAACGCTTACATTACATACAGATCTCATTGGTGGGGATACTCTAACCCTTCTACTTTGTAGCATCATAGGATAAGAAGTCTAGAAGTGGAAGGATCCTCAGTTGCAAACTAGCGCAACCCCCTTACTCTACAGATAAAGAAACTGAGGCAGATGGAGGGCCAGTGACTTGCCAGGTTCACACAGAGGCTATTTGATGAGATTTGAACCAGGTCCAAAAGCAAGGCCCTCTTCACTCTACTAAACTGCCAGGGCAGATGATACTTCATGAGTTGCTCGGCAAAAAAGCAAAAACAAAAATAAAAAAGCTTATTATTCTTGATGATGGGCCTCTCCCAAATTGGCAAGACCAGTCCCCAGACAACAGACCCAAAGCCCTTTGCTGTGCTTGTACTCAAAGTTTTTTACAGATTGGTAGGGCCTTCAAAAACTTGTGCTCCATGGTCAAAGCCTTCAACATCCCAGGGTCACCTTCATGTCAGGATGAGGCACTGGAGGTGAACTGGAGTGGAAGCCTTCGACCATATTTTGTTTAATCTCCCCTGCATCCATTTTTAAATAAACAATAAGAAACTTTTTAGGAAATTACAAAACTGCATATTCCTCACTCTGCCAGCCACTCATCAAATTCCTAAAGTACTTAAGCTGCTTGAGATTACCCTAGCATCACACATCATCTATAGAATGGGGTTATTTTTCAACAGCTGCTCTGTATCTCCATCTTGAGAGGCCAAACATGAAGAAATGGGCTATAACTGCAGGGATGGGGACTGAAGGTAGACACAAGAAAGGCCTCCTTTTATGGTGAAGTTGTTAGATGCTAGGCCTAGTTACCAGAACAAGTGGATAGGAATGTCTTCCCTGTGGCTTGTTCAGACTAAGATGGGTGCCCATTTGTAGAACATATGCAGATATTTGCAAGGACGGTCTTGTTTGAAGCAGACAGCTGTCCTAGCTGAAACACAATAGCCCAAGGATTGTGTGGTTGGATCTATTGGGCACTCGGGCATCCTGACAAGCAAGGCAGAGCTCTGCCCAGAGGACACATAGAACGCTGTGTGTTACCTAAGGAAGATCACAAGTTAATGGGGCTAGAGGGGATACAACAAACCCAAAACTTAACACTCACAAAGAGACACATAAATGAGGACAGATGTCTAGAGTACAAACTCCCTACTTGGGTGCAGAGTACACCCTAGCTGAGTCTCTGGGCCACGTATGATTCCTCTGCTGCTATATAGCTGTGACTCAAGTTACGGTATCACAGGATTTAGAGCTGGAGGGGAGCACCTATTCCAATCTCATTTTACAAAGGACCAAATGGAGGCCTTAGGCAGCTAGGTAGTACAGTACTAAACCTAGAGTCAGGAAGACCTGAGTTCAAATTCAGCGTCAGACACTTATTAGCTATGTGACCTTGGGTAAGTCACTTAATCTCACTTAATAACAGTACCTACCTCCCAGGGCTATTGTAAGAATCAAATAACATAACATTTGTAGAACACTTACCACAGTGTGTGTATGTATGTATGTATGTATGTATGTGTGTATTTTTGCATGTGTGTGTGTGTGTGTGTGTGTGTGTGTGTGTGTGTGTGTGTGAAAGCTGAGGATACTGTTGCTTGATTTCCCTCCCTCTTTGTAATTTCTTTTGATAGACTTTCAATTAAGTGCTTTGCTATTTGATTTATGGTTCCTACCTGGTCTGTTGGTAAACAAGGCTCTGGAAAGGAGTTAAAGCTGTATTTTCATAATTATGACAACCCTGAAAGACTCCATGAAGAACATGTTATAGGCAAAAGTGGTTCCAGAGTTGTTTGGGACCACTGTCACACTTAGGTCATATACACTCATATATAGTCAGCAAAAAATCTTTCCAAAGAAATCCCTAATTAACCAGAGGTCAAAAAGTTTCCAGTGATCCATCACTGTCTGCACCATGAGGACTTTTCTCTTAGAACATAATGTTTATTCAGTAACGGAATATCATGAATTATTTTACATCTTGCCTTCTACAGTGGGCTGCCATGACTCTGTTGAAATTGTCTTTGACAATTTGTAATTTTTTTTTGCCCTTCTCGTAAAGTCCCAAAGTCACTTGAGGATGTTGAGAACTTAGCACTTCATATATTTTCTTCTCTGAAATGGAAATTCCAGCTTGGTCTGTAACAGCAGACACAAATTTTAAAAGCAGAGGGGGCAGCGATGGGCTCTTTCTTGGGAAGAGTTTGTGGTGGATGCTTTGTGGATTTAAAAACTGGCATCAAATTGTGTTCCCTGAAGCTCTGCACAGGAATAGCATTTGAGAGAGGATCCCTCATATCAGCTTATAAACTGTCAACAAATGTGACCGTGCCATCCAACCTGTGCCTTTAATTAAAGGAAGTTTGCAGATTTCTTCCACGATCTTCTCTTCCAACTTGTCCTTTCTTCCCTGTTAGTTCTGAGTTTAGCCTTTTCTTTCAACTGTGGACTTGCTCTCAAAATTGACATTTTTCTTTCAGGTTTCTTCATAGTGTCCTTTTGGTATTTGCTATGATTTGAAGAAAGGGAGTACGGTACAATGGAAATAGTACAAGATTTGTAATCAAAGAACTTGGATTCAAATCCTGGCTCTGATAATGACCAGCTCTGCAACCTTGGGTAAGTCATTTAACTGCTGTTTGCCTCTGTTTTCCAACTGTAAAATGAGGATAATAATAGCACCTACCCCCCAGGGTTGTTGTATCAAATGAGATATTTATAAAGCAATGAACATAGCGTCTGGCACATAGTAGATACTAACTATCATTATTATTATTCTAAATCCTAAATTGACGTTCCTGTGATTAGTAGAAGGATAGATGGGGTGAGGAAGAAGAAAGAGGTACCAGAAATATGATTAAAGGACTCAAAGAAGCTATGGAAAAGGGTTAAAAGGAATTTGAGTTTTTAGCTTAGAGGAGGAAAGGCTAAGGAATGGAGGGGGACTTAATATTCTGTGGGCATACAAAGGGTTTTAATAAAACACGGAAGAGAAAGGTCAGCTATTTCCTGTCTTCAACAGGATAAATACTCAAAGAAACTAACTTAAACTGTAGTGAAAAGGATTTAAGTGAAATAGAAAAATAAATTCCCAACATCGAAGGTTATTAATAAAAAAAAAACGAGGATGGGTGATTGAAGGAGGCTGTACAATTTTCTTCGTAGGTCTTTAAAAATAAGGCTAGAAGGATCTTTGAGATCATGTGGTCCAACTCTTTATTTGACAGATGTTGAAGCTAAGGCCTAGAAAGGGGAGTTAACTTGATTGAGGTCACATGGGTTAAGGACACACTGGAATAAATAGCCTAGAAAAGATTTGAACTCAGATTCTCTGACTCAAGAAGCAAAGCTCTTTCTTCTATACCATGTGAATTTCAAACCTTGAATAATCTGGAATGATTTAGGAATGAATCTGCTGACAGCCTGGGGATAGGCAAATGACTTCTCAGCATTTTTTTTTTCTGGCAGAATCTGTGCTTGGGGGGCATTTTCAGCACTATTGCCTATCATTAGCACTCCTTAGTGCTCACCTCATTTCTCATCTGGATGACTGAATCCAGGAGTAACACATTAGAAGTCACCCAGGGCTCTCCTTTGGACTTGAAAATAATTTCTCCGTGTTGTGATACGGCAAGATTTAGGCTGTGCTCACATTATCTGGATACCCAATTGTTTTGTTGCTAATGTGGGCCTGCTTCAGAAGAATCAATCTCATCTCCTACCTTGAGGATCCAAAATCTGCGCTCCCCCCCCCCCATTATATGTCCAGTCGAAAACCTCTCAGGTCAGTTTTCTTTCGGAGATAAGTATGTTTTTCCTTAAACGGGCACTGAGCTATGCTCCCTATCTTGTGACATGATTGAAGGACAGTCTCATGACCCAGCAGGTCTTCTTTCCACTGCTAATGACAGTAACTAAAATAAGACTTTCTTGAAGGAAGAGCTGGCCAAGACCTCACTCTTTAGAATCCCAAAGGGTCCACCACTTTAAAAGGGTGGGCCCAGGATTTTTAGCCACCTAGTAGACGATTCTTGTTGCTTTCTCAGTCTCAAAAGTCATTCATCTGGACTCACAATTTTAGATAATTTAGTCAAGGACTGTCCAGAAGCATACCTTAGCTTAGCAAATCCTATCAGCTGAGAGCAAAATAATCACGTAAATGAGATTGTAAGAGGAAACTGTTTAAATGACTTGTTTTCAAGCACTCTCAAGCATTTTAGAAGATCTATTAGCTTACAAATTGAGGTGCTTTTTATAAACCAACTTTTACTTTTCATTAAAGCAAGTGCTTTAGAATATCAATAAGGCAACATTTTTTTGTCAGGCTACTTAGTTACTTGAAGTACTTGAATGCAATAAAATTGCCTTTACAGATATAAAAATAACTCATTTTTTTTCCCTGCAGTTTTTCTATATGGCAAGCTCACCTATCGAGAATTTCTATGAGAATCAGGAAGCCAAAAATATATATATATATATATATATATATGGCACAACAGCCATAATGGATGTCATCAGAACTGCCCCTTACAGCTGAAGGACTTTTTTGGAGAGATACTCAAAAGCCTTTATTCTGCATTTATTGACTCTTATTTTAGACACAATTCAAACAATTTTCATTTTCTAGTCCATAGCAGAGGAGAAACAGCAAATAAAAGTGGAATTTGATGCTTCTCCAACAAGTAAATTGGCAGCAAGAAATAAGAAATGACAAACCCAGAGGCTGGTGACACAGTGGCCAAAGCTCTGGGCCAGAAGTTAAGAAGATCTGAATTCAGATCCCTGCCTCAGATATTTGCCTCCTGTGTGACCCTTGGCAAGACCCCACATCTCTCTGTGCCTCCATTTCCTCCTCTGTAAAATAAGGGGATAGGACTCAGTGGCCTCTGAGGTCCTTTCCAGTTCTAAAACTATGATTCTACTACTAATAATAATAGCTAACATTTAAATAGTGCTTACCATGTGCCAGCCTCTGTACTAAGTACTTTACAACTATTATCTCATGTAACAACCCTGGAAGGTAAATACTATTATTACCCTTATTTTACAAATGAGGAAAGTGAGGCAGGGAAAGGTTATGTGAGTTCCCCCTCAAACTTGCATTTAATTTGTTGTTGTTCAGTCATTTCAGTTGTATCTGACTCTTCATGACTCCATTTGGGGTTTTCTTGGCAAAGATACCAGAGTGGTTTGTCATTTCCTTCTCCAGCTCATTTCGCAGATGAAGAAACTGAGGCAAATGGGATTAAGTGACTTGCCCAGGGTCACCCAGCTAGTAAGTGTCTGAGACTGGATTTGAACTCAGGTCTTCCTGATTCCAGTGCTCTATCCACTGCACCACCTAGCTGCCCCGAGAATATGATTTTTAAAAACACAATAAGTGATGTTCACAATTTTTGTAGTTTGACAAGATCTTAGAGATTATCTAATCCAACCACCAATTTTTCAGATGAAGAAAATGAGGCCAAGAGATATTGTGTGGCTTGCCCATGGTTCCACAGCTACTTAGTGCTAAGGCTAGGACTCAGACTCAAGCTTTCTGTTGGATGACAGCTCTGACTAACCAAGAAAAGCCTAGGAAATATTGAGCATTCTCTTTATAAGGAGGCAGGAAAGTTCACAACACATTTTAGAGAAATTTTTATTCAATGGTTGAAATTTTTTCTTTTAATTGCTACTTAAAAGAATAAGCTGAAATTATCTGGAAAGTTCACTGAAGTATACTACATAATTTCTATGGATCAACTGTTACTGTATTTTCTTAAATAAAAACAATAATAATAATTCTTATTATTATAGCTAGTAGGGCTAGCACTCTATCCACTACACCATCTAGCTACCTCTAACTAGTTGCCCAGTCTGAATTATTAGTTTTATAGTTTTTGTTTTCACTATAAGCTCTCCATCACAATGCTAGGCCAAGCAATCACAATGCTAGGCCAAGAATCCTCAAACATTTTGTAATTGCAACACTCCATTGCTGTTCATTGATTTTATGACACACAATTATTTTCAAAATATAAATTTTTATTCTTATGTAATTCTCAAATGTCATCTTGAAAGTCCTTCTCTGATATCCTGTTGTGGCATAGAAAGAAGCCTTAGTTTTCCAAGACTGTATCTGCAGAATGGAAACTCTGACAGATCTTACCAAGCTGGAAAGGCTTTGAGTTCTGGCCTACTAACAGTTTGGTTACAGATTAGATTATAGTTTTACAAGAGAAAAAGCATTATTGGTATAGTAAAAATAGGTAGTATTCATATAGCAGTTTAAGAATTCCAAGTTCTTCAGTTGTTTCAGTTGTGCCCAATTCCTCATAACCCTATTTGGGGTTTTCTTGGCAAAGATACTGGAGTGGTTTGCCATTTTCTTCTTCAGCTCATTTTCCAGATGAGGAGACTGAAGCAAACAGGGTTAAGTGACTTGCCCAGGGTTACACAGCTAGTAAGGGTCTGAGGCCGGATTTGAACTCATGAAGATGAATCTTCCTGATTCCAAGCCCAGGACTCTATCTACTGTGCCACCTATCTGACCTAAGATTTGCAAAGCACTTTATAAATATTATCTCATTTTATCCTTGACAAAACCCTGAGAAGTAGGTACTATTATTAGGCCCATTTTTATTTTATTATTATTATTTACAGAAACTGAGGTATGACTTAGCCATGGGTTAGGATCATACAGCTAGTAAATATCTGAGATTAGATTTGAACTCAAGTCTTCCTGAGTCCCAGTCCAGTGCTCTATCTACTCTGCTACCCAGCTGCCTACATAAATGTGTTATTATGCTAATTACAATACACTCAAAAACATTTGTGTGCCTACTAGTGCTAAATCATAGGTATCCACATTTTTCTGGAGTGGGACATAGGAGCAAAATCCATATGTGTGGAAAATATTTTAGTTTTTTGTTATCAATGAAAAGTATAATCTGTTAGCTGCGTGATTATGGGTAACTTTTCCTCTTAGAGTCCCAATTTCCTCATCTGTAAAACGAGTGCAATAATATTTGTACTAACTACCTCATAGGTTTATTAAGAAGAAGGCATTAGTAAACTTTAAAGTACTATAGAAATATGAATTATTATAAAAATATAGATTTGTAAGGCAATAATACAAAAGCAGTTTTAAAAACCACCTAATCAACTGTATTTGAATAAAAAGTATACAGTTATGCACTTGGTGCTTATCAGTGTTTAATTGTGATTAAGGCAATGAGAACACTGCATTTACTGGGTGAACTATTCTAAGAAACCATGAGACCTATTTGGTCAGAGCAAATCTTAATTGTGACTCCAAATGTACATCATTGGTGGCCCAGGTCTTCCCCACTCCGAGACCAGCCCTTTAGTCATCATGCCAGGTTGATTCTCACCTTGCCTGTAGTAGGTATTTAATACATTTTTGCGAACTGAATTAAATGACTTGCCAAAAGTCATACCTCCTAGTAAAGGCAGAGCTCAAACTCAAGCTTAAGCATTTAAAAGCCTAAGCATCCTAGGAAATCTAGGAAGGGGGCAATGAGCCAGAAGGTACAAGGGGAAAAACATCTTGAGCCTGGTCCATATGAATCCAAAGCCAAAGCCCCTTTGTGGGAATGTACCTTGCCTGGGCCACAGGCAACAAACACTAAATCGATTAAGCCCTACGCAGGTCAGGAGAGGAGAATGTTCTAGACTAGTAAGGAGAAAACATTTCAAAATATTTGCACTCATCGCATGAAGGTATACATATAAAGTGTTTTAATAAAATTTTAATTAATATAAGATATATAAAATAAAAATAAATAAAAATCTAAAACAAAAATGTCTACTTTTGGAAAGATATCTGGTGCAAGATCCGATTGCCACCACACCTGCCATTTTATGGGGCTTTTGAGACTGCTAGTTGGCATGCGTGGGGCACCTCATATGAGTGAACTAACTGCAATACTAGTTTAAAAAAAAAAACTCAAAGTGACCTAATCCCATTCTCTCTTCAGAGAGCAAAACACAATCTCTAGTGTTACTAAAATGCCGAAAATGTTACTGAGGTGAAAAATAAATAGACATTCATTCAAATCTGAGTCATTGACGCAGAACTATTTTGCAGGCGCATGGAGGGCCAGATGTTATTAGAATACTTCTTTATCAAACTGGTCTGTTCTCCATACAAAACTGTTTATATTTCTCCCCCATGCCTTTGCACAAGTCAATTTCCAACCTCTGGAATGGACTCTCACTTCACACAAAGCTCAGCTCAGATGCCATCCCTTGGCCAGGGTCTTTTCTGAAGCCATTCCCCCCCACTCTTTTTAGTGTTCTCTACCTCTTTAATATCTCTTGATAGACCTTGCAATTACCTGTGTACGTGCTGGTTTTCTCCCATACTCCCCCTCCATCTCACTCCAGCAAAATATGAACTCCTTGAGAGGAGAAACTGTTCTCCTTCTGGTTTTGTATATACCTAGCCCCTGACACAGTGCCTTGCTATAAATAGGCATTTGGTAAATATTTGTTGAGGAGCAGCTAGGTGGCTCAGAGGATAGAATACCTGACCTAGACTCAGGAAGACTCCTCTTTCTGAGTTCAAATCTGTTCTCAGACACTTATTAGCTGTGTGACCCTGGGCAAGTCACTTAACCCTATTTACCTCAGTCTCCTCATTTGGAAAATGAGCTGAAGAAGAAAAAGGCAAAGAACTCCAGTATCTTTGTCAGGAAAAACCCAAATGGGGGCAGCTAGGTGGCGCAGTGGATAGAGTACTGGCCCTGAAGTCAGGAGGACCTGAGTTCAAATCTGGCCTCCGACCAAACACTTGACACTTACTAGCTGTGTGACCCTGGATAAGTCACTTAACCCCAATTGCCTAAAAGCAAAAAAAAAAAACCAAATCCAAATGGGGTCACAAAGCAAGGATGTCCATTGTCATCATTATTCAATATTATAATAGAAATGCTAGCTATACAATAAGACATGAAAAATAAATGAAGGAGTAAGAATAGGGAACAAAACTATGACTTTTTGCAGATGATATGATGGTATACTTAAAGAACCCCAGAGAATCAGCTAAAAAAATAGTTGAAACAATAACTTTAGCAAAGTTGAAAGATATAAAATAAACCCACATAAATCATCAACATTTCTATATGTTACCAACAAAACCCAGAAGGAAGAGATGGAAAGAGAAATTCCACTTAAAATAACTGCAGACAGTATAAAATAACTTTGAAGTCTGCCTGCCAAGACACACACAGGAACTATATGAATACAATTAAAAGCATTATACTTTACTTATAGGGCATCAAAAATAGATATCAGTAGTTCAGTGTGCTAAAGGTCATGCATATTATTAATCAGAGAACCTATTTACTCTTACTTTTCGCACAGTTCAAACAACTTGGCTATCTGTTTTTCAAGCCTATAAAATCTTAAAAACAGCAAATTAGAAGGGGGAAGACTGAGTATTATAGGCAGACACACTGACAGCAGTTTGGAGTGCCTGCCAACTGACAGACTGATAGAAAGAGAAGAAACAGAGCAACTATAAAAAGTGGACATAATAACATTGAGAGAACATCTGGTGCTACTTAGTATAGGCACAAACAGCTCTTTGACCTTACTTTATGACATAGTATTATAGCTGATGATCATAATAATAACCAAGAAATATTTATTATACCTCATACATGTAATACATTTCATAAAGAGCTCAAGCAAAATTATTAAGATTTTAAAAATATTTGTTGCTTAAAGGGATAAACCCTCATCTCTTTAGAAAAAGTTACCTGTCCAGAATTACAATTCTTAATTTGTACAATGTACAGTTTGTAAAATGTACAAATCTAAAGTTTTTTTACCATAGTAAATATGTGCTTATTTGAGCTAAGTGCCTAGGAAGAACACATGATTTTTATTAAAAATAAGTAAAATGGAAGAGGTAGGTTGTAATAATAGATAAAGAGTTGGCTGCTAGCCATCTCCAACACATACTGGACTAATCACAGCCTCTTGGTGCTACCAGGCAGTTCTAAAACTATGAGATACAGAATAGTTGCTGCCTTGTAAAGGTAGAAGGAGAATCACTTACCAAAACCAATGAAATCCCAGGTCTGGACCATAAAAACATATAGGAAGATGTTTTAAATGGGGAGATGGGGAGAAATGGCTTTCATTAAAATTAGTTGCTTATCTATATCCATATCTTCTCTGGGAGAAAGAACACATCTCCCTGGATGAAGTCATACATTAATGGTCTAGATTTCTCATCTCTATTTTTGCCACTCTGTCTACATATATATGGCACAAATAGTTTAAGAGATAAAGGCTGGCTCTCTAAAAAACAATAGTTGATATTTACATAGAAGAGCAGGCTGGTTTTCAAAGAGACAGAGGAATTAGAGACCAAATTGCCAACACTTGCTGGATGATAGAGAAAGAAAGGGAATTCCAGAAAAATATCCACTTCTGCTTCATTGACTATTCTATACTAAAAGCCTTTGTGTGGATCACAACAAAATGTGGCAAGTCCTCAAAGAGATGGGAGTACCAGATTATCTTATTTATCTCCTGAGGAACCTGTATTTGGGTCAAGAAGCAACAATTAGAACTGAACATGGAATAAATGATTGGTTTAAGATTGGAAAAGGAGTATGACAAGGTTGTATATTGTCACCTTACTTACTTAACTTATATGCACAGTACATCATGTGAAATGCCAGGCTGGATGAATCAAAAACTGGAATTAAGGTTGCCAGGAGAAATATCAACAATCTCAGATCTGCAATGACACTATTGTAATGGCAGAAAGGGAAGAGGAACTAAGAAGCCTCTGGATGAGGATGGAAGAGGAGAGTGTAAAAGCTGGCTTGAAGCTTAACATTAAAAAAAACAAAAACAAAAAACTCTAAGATCTTGGCAACTGGTTCCATCACTTCCTGGTAAACAGAAGGAGAAGAAACAGAAGCAGGGGCAGATTTTATATTCTTGGGTTCAAAGATGACTGCAGTCATAAAATTTCCTTCCTTTTCTTGGAAGGAAAGCTATGGCAAATCTGGACAGCACACTAAAAAGCAGAGATATCACCTTGCCAACAAAGGTCCATATAGTCAAAGCTATGGGTTTTCCAGTAGCAATGCATAGCTGTGAGAGGTGGACCATAAGGAAAGCTGAAAGCCACAGAATCAACATATTCAAATTGTGGTGCTGGAGAAGAGTCCCTTGGACAACAAGGAGGTCAAATCAGTCAATACTTAAACTTTGGTGGGGGGGGGTGTTGTTTGTTTTGTTTTCTCCAAATAAACCTAATCTTTAAAGTCCAAAAAATCAAAGAAGAACTTAATTCAGGCTATTCACTAGAAGGTCAAATACCAAAGCTGAAGCTTAAATACTTTGGCCACATAATGAGAGGACAAGACTCATTGGAAAAGACCCTGATGTTGGGGAAGAGTGAAGACAAGAGGAAAAGAGAATGGCAGGGGATAAGATAGGTAGATAGAATCATGGAAACAACGAACATGAACTTGGACAGACTTTGGGAGATGGTGGAGAATAGAAGGGCCTGGTATGCTATAGTCCATGGGGTCATGAAGAACCAGATATGACAGAACAACACCAAGAGGATTTTAAAGTTTATAAAACACTTTATGTACATAATCCCACTTGTGTTTTCCAAGAACTCTGTGAGGTAGATACCACAGATTATGTTCATTTTATGGGTATGGAAACTGAGGCTCAGCAAGATTATAAGACTTGTCCACTATCATACAGCTAACAAGTGTCAGAGTTGGGCTTAAATCCAAGATTTGCTTACTTCAAGTCTAATAATTTATCCACAACACCACTTTGCCTGTGACATCAGAATATCATAAATGCAACACTGTGTCAGACCCATATCCTACTTACCTCAAGATTATGTCTTGGTCCATCCAAGGACCAATGCATAATGTTCAAAAAATTGTAGTTATTTCCCATGACATCATCCCCAGAGATAAAAACTTATCCCAAATATCTCTAATTTCCCTTAATTTCTAAACATGGATTCATCATTTATGAATTTACTTCCCTACCTCCCAAACCAGCTTGCATTTTTAACCTGAAAACTGCTTGAAGTAATCAAAACAATACATTAATTCAGGGAAAACATCAGTCATACTGGTTGTTTGGCAGTGGGTAAAGCTAACCTCAAATATGTGGGGGCAGTTCAGAGCTCTCTGGGCATCTCAATTTCCCTGGTCTCCCAGTGTCAAATGTGAAGCCAAGCCCTTCTTAACATGACCAGGTAACTGGAGAGGATGGAGGAAGAGGAGGAGAAGGAGGAGAAGGAAAACGGAAAGGATGAGATAATAAGGAACAAACACAAAGAAATGAGAAGAAATTAAGGGAGGAAGCCACAAAGGGTGAGAATGAAGACAAGGTAAGTGTAAAAGAAATTTGGGAGGAGGATTAGAGTTAGAAGAGGAGGGGAGCAGAGGCAAAGACAAAAGGAAGCTGCTAGTGGAGGTAGAAGGGAAGAGAAGCGACCAAAGGATTAAAAGAGGCAGGGAAGGAGAACCAGAAGTTGAAAAGTTGAAAGGCAAGGAGTACAAGTGTGCAGGGAGGGGATTGGAAGCATAAAGCCCCAAAGGGCCATATTTACACATAGAAGTTTCTGTTATACTGATAGGGAATGAGCCTTTTATTTCATTGGTGTAGGGAACTTCCAGATGAGGAAATTCTCTTTACCAACGCAGGCCAGAACCTTTCCTATAACTTATAGTTTTAGAAAGTAGCTTAGAGCACTGAGAAGTTAAGTGATTTGTTCCAAGTTACACAGCCATGGATGTCAGAAGTTAGACTTGAACTCAGATCTTCTAGGCTTTGAAGCTACCACTACACCATGCCCATGTCATTTGTCAACAATATAATCTTGCATACAAAATCTGTGTTCCTTTTTCCTATAATTTCTCCTTCTCCTCCTCCTTCTTCTTCTCCTCCTCTTCCTCCTCCTTCTCCTCCTTCTCCTCCTTCTTCTTCTTCCTACCCAGAACATATTCTTAACAATGAGATTTTTGTTTCTATCTATCCCAGAGATGTAAAAAGACCATATTGTTACAAATCTTGAATGATGACTTCAGGCAAAGAAACAGTGAGTAAAAGAGAAGTCGGTGGCTCTTCTCATTTCCTGTAAATGTCCTTTGCAATACTAATATTTAAAAAAAATTTTCTTTGTCATCTACCAAAAATATAGCTTCTGGGCTGAACGATTTATTTTTCCCCTTACTCTAACATTTGGTTCTTAAGGGCTTGTGGCATTATTTTCCCAATTAGTACTAATACTTTAGACAGATATTAACTCACATCAACTCAACAAATATTTATTCTGTACCTACCATGTGCCCTGGCACTGTACTAGATAAGAGATAGAAAAAGGAAACTCTCTCTGCCTTCATGAACTAATATTGCGCTGACAGAATACAACCAAAAAAATTAATTTTTTAAAAAAAGTTTTATTCACGCCTTTTTTCCCCCACCACCATTATTTCCTTGTTTCCTCACTTCATCCCCAACAGAATTTTCCCTTGTAACAAAGGAAAATAGGTAAACAAATATCTGACAGTTTGTGTAACATTATTTACATCCTCTACAGAGAGGAAATAATACAGGGTAATTTGAGGCAGTAAGAAAGGTTAGAGAAAACTAACATATGGGGGATATCAGGAAAGGCTAAAGGAAAAGGACTATGTACTGAAGGGCAAGACAGTGAGAAGGGAGAATACAAGATAGGACAATAAAGTTCACAAGATTCCACAGCTCCTATTTCATTTATTCTCACAACATCCTATGAGGTGAGCAAGGTAGGTATTAGCATCACTTCCATTATGCAGATAGTAAAACTGAGGCAGAGAGAGGTGAAAGGATTTAGAAGTAGAACCAGGACTAGAACTCAGTTCTCATTACTGGCCTAGAGTTCCATTTACTTGACAATTAAATTAAAATTTCTTTTTTATTTCTTAATTGCTAATTGCCAACAAATGTAAACAATCAATATACAAAGAACAAAAAATAGGCTTGCATTAGAAGTTATGAACTTGTTAGATACAGTTTTTTTTAAATAGGTATGTAATATTATATATAATATATTGGCCTTGTGACTTGTGTGTGTATCTACATATACATACACACATACATATATATACATGCATATATGTATATAAAACATTTTAAAAGGTAGTAACAATATGGTCCTGTTTGTATCCCTTTCTGTGCCTTTTTTTCTTTGCATTAAAAAAAATGTTTCATTGGTGCCCTTGATGTGTTTATCACTACCCACTAACCTACCCCTTCCCAGAAGTCCTATGCAGTATATATAGTCTAGCAAAACAAATAAATATACTTTTATAGATGAATGATAAGCAATCAGCAAACACAGTGCCTATTGTGTGCCAGGCACTCTGTTAGGTCTAGGGATACAAAAACCAAATAAAACAGTTTTTGTCCTCAAGGAGTTTATATGACCTGGTCAGAGGTTATTGCTCTACTTCTACCTCATTAAAACAACAACAACTATAAGGTTAAAAATGTGAAAAGACATTTTGATATTTACAAAGAAGATATTATATACAAATTCAAACTGGCATTGTTGTTATAAAACGTGAAGTGTAAAAATACTCTTTGGACCACTGCAACACTATTTTCTCATGACTGGGCAAGAGAGAAATGAGCCTTTACAAAGAGATCTCTGGTATAAAAAGACCTGGAATTTCATCTCACTCTGCTAATGATGCCCATCCTGATCCCCTCCAAGAGACTCTCAACTGTGCCTGCCTTTCCTCCAAGGTATCTGATTGTTCCAAAGAAGGATAGTTTGTTTCTTTTTGCCTTTCACTCCTTCACTTACTGCAGCTGTCATCAGCAGTTGATTCCTTCAGTGAGCTGATATTCCTCGTTGTCTTGTCAACATTCCCTCTATTACTCTGCATTACTCATAGTTTGAAAATCACTTTGACTGCCTTAACGTAATTATGCTAATGTCAGATGAGTCACCAGGAGGAGGAATGGGGCTCCACTCAGCTCTGAGCTGCAGGCTCGTGCCAATTTCGGAATGCCTCATTGCCCTCGGCATTACAAAAAATCCTCCTGCAGGGAGAGGGAGGTGGGATAATGTTAATGCATCACTGGGCAGCTTCAAAGTGGTCGCCAAATTAGGTTATTCTGAGACATAAAAGGTGATAGAGCAATATCGCCAACCTGGGGTTAACGAATTTATTTACATGAAGAAGAAATAAATTGAAATTGGAAGAGTTTCTAAGGAGGTTCCGTGACTTCCCTGGGGATCTGTCCAGACAAGTGATTTTGTTCATTACCATCACAGTTAGTTATCTTTATGGGCTCAAGAGCTGGAAGGGGAGGGGAAATGGCAGAAGAAAAGGCTATAAAGGTTCCTGGAAGGTGTAAAAAAGTTCCAGTTGTTGTTGTTTTTTTTTTTCACTTATAGTATTAATAGTAGTAATAATGGGAAAAATCATGGTAGAGTAGCTCTTGGAATTTCAGGAAGATCTGAGTTCAAGTACTACTTTTGACACTAATAGTTCTGTGATAGTGAGAAAGTCATTAAGCTCTTAGTACCCCAGGCAAGTTACAGATAGATGGTGATCTGCATCAGTGGACAGTTTCCTCATTAGGATTACCCTTGTGAAGAAATCACAGGTCCTGAGTAAAAAAAAAATAAAATAATTACCATACTAAGTGATCTTTCTCTCTCTTCTCAAATTTTCCTAGATTAGTCAGTCCCAATTGTTTCTTTGCTCCAAGAATACTCTGTCTTCCTTGAATGTGTGCCTTAGTGTAAAGGGGGCTAGGTTTGGGTTCTGGAAGACTTGGGTTTAAGTGATTAGCTATGTGACCTGGGGCAAGTCATTTAACTTCCCCCTGCCTGCTTTCTCAGGCAAAATGTGGAGGTGGGATTCAGTGATTTCAAGCTCTTTCTAGCTCTAAAGCTGCGATTCTCCAATCTTTTTACTTTTCTGATCCTCCTCAACCCCACCCACTTCACTTGAGGGTAGGGACTGCACAGTTTTTCATCCTTGTATGCACAGCACCATTTAGGTGGATAGTTAAGGCTTGATAAAATCCATTCCCTCCCTCCCAACACACACACACCCCACTACATCATCACCACCAGGAGCAAAAAACATTAACTAAGCAAGAAGATTTTTCATCCCCATTTTAGAGATGAGAAAACTGAGGCTAAGAGAAAGGTAAAGTGCTAATAATTCATTTTAGGGAGGTTTCAGACACAAGGTTTTTATTTTGTTTGTTTTGTTTTACTCAAAGGTCTGTGTTCTTCTGATTACACTATAACTCAAGCCCCAAAGCTCGTTTGCACGGGACTCTTTTTATTGGTGGAAGACAACGCCTCATTCCTGTGTGAGGGACAAAATGGGACAGAGTTGGTGACAGCAGAAGAGAGGATAGTTCCCAGTCTCTTCTCAGGCTCAGAAATCACTTTAGACACTTCTGGATTCCAGGTTCAAGAGAGAAAATGGACGACGCTAACCCCACTTCAGGTCACTGAAGGGAGAATAAGACTACAGGAAGAAGCTGACATGAGAAGAGCTAGCAGTCTCCATCATGTCCCTAACTCCAGCTTGCTATATTAGATACTTAGGGGAATTTCCCCTTGGGTGAGATCTGGGATTCTGTCACTTGGTTGAGTTAAGTTACTTCATTCCCAACGGCAAAGCTCCTTCACTTTGTATTGTCTGGTATATATTTTTCTATGTATATTTTCTCTGAATTTTCTTTTACTATTGATTTGGATAAACAGGTTTCTTCCCTCTCTGCTATGTGTGTATGTTCATTGTGGAAGTAGCATTTGGTGGGAAGGAAGTCAAACCTTGGCTATAAAGCTTGTAGTCCTTCTTTCCCCATTTTAAAACAGTAATCAGAAGTTTAATATGAACCTGAAAATCATATTCTGTCAACTAACAATATTTAAGGGACCAGACAGATATAATTCTAGCCTGGTATGCCCTCTCTCTTTCTGGAGAGCAGAGTGTCCAAGCTTCTAGCCCCAACCTCCAGCTTCTCTTCCTGGAAGGAGGTAAAGTCTCCCTTGGAGAAAGACTAGGGAATAAGAAGCTAGAGATGTCTATTTTGCCTCCCTTTGAGCCACACAATGACACCCTCATGCTACATGGGGGAGAGTCTCCCATCTTTTCTCTCAAAGCTGGAGCCTAAAGAGGGTGAAGAGACTGAATCTCTGCTCTCTCTCTCTCCCAAGCTCCCCAACTCTGCCCCACCCCTCACACAGGCACAGGGCATCGATCTCCACCAATGAGGAGAAAGTCCTGTACTGATAGGCTACACTACCTCTGTTATGGTTGAAGTGATACGGAAGTTTTTCTAATTGCATTGAGATTACAAAGTTAGCAGGAGCTTGGCAGATAAACACTACTTTTTTTGCTGGGTACTCCTTCCTGATCACATAGTATTGGTCTCTGTTCCCCTTCTGGCAGCAAAGCAGAGCAAGAAGAAAAGCAGGGGACCTATTTTCCTCTTTCTAGGTCTGTTTTAAGGGTCATTTACAACAACTTAATAGTTTCTATTCTCTCCCACTGTTGAGAATCAAGCAAAAGATGCCTTGAAGTTTCCTGGTACCATGATAGGCTACATTACTTAGGCTTGCTCTTCCCAGCCCCTTAACACACTTCCCATTCCCCTGCTCCCTTCTAACTCAGATATCTGAGACTACGGTATAATGGTGTCCATTCTTAGCAAATCAAAGCATTTTAGATGTAGTCCAAACTCTTCCTTTTAAAGATGAGGAAACTGAAATACAGAGAGTTTCAGTGACTTGTCTGGGATTACACAGCTAATTAGTGGCAGAGCCAAGACTGGAACCCAAGTGTCCTGATTCCCTTCACTGTTCTTTTCACTCTGCTATCCTACTTGCCTTGTTCTTCCCACATCACTGGTAATCAACAATCTCACATAGGTAACCAAAAATCCTGCATGATCTATGAATTATAAACTGAAAGCTAAAAGGGACCTTGGAGATCATCTAGTTTAATTTCCCCATTTTACAGATTAGGAAACTGAGACCTAGAAAGGTCAAATGACTTGCTAGAAGTCACACATATAGCAAGAATTTAAACCAAGGTCCTCTAACATCTAAATCACAAACACTCCACTACACCACACTTGTTATTTCTCAGGAATCAATTAATTACCTAATCAATGTATACAACTAATCCAAATTATTATGTCACTAGACCCCTGGGTCCCCAAAATAAGTAGGCCAGTCTTAATTCAAATGATCACAATGAAAATGCTAACAAACTATATTACAATCCCATTATAATATGGTTCAAAATAACATAGACATCTATGACCACTGGTAGTCGTATCACCAAACTATAATTCCCATATAGTACAAGCTACTATAACCCATTATTTGGATTTTAGTCCTATCCCCCAAAGTCAGCATAGCACAGAAATCCCACTAAAGTTTATCTCCTTGTAATTTTCCAAGCCAAATTACTGTGACTTTGGCTATTTAACACCCTATCTAATCAATTCATTTTTAAAAAATTAAGCTTCTTCTCAGGGGGGCATCCTAGAGACAAAGCTGAACAGCTGACCTATTGAAACATTCACTTGGCAGCCATTGTGTTGGTAAAATATGTAGACACAGGCTAAATATCCACTGTTCCCCCGATAAGAGTTTCTTGGTAAAATACCACTGTAATTTAGCATTCCCCCACACCACCCCAGCGTAAACTCAATAGACAGGACTCACATTTCCGAGAGTGGTAACAATTAATCCTTAGGAAACTGTAGCACAGCCCACCCAAAGGAGGATTTTCTCTCTGGCCACAGTTGCCCAACTGCTCCCTTAAAATTTATCCTCGAAGTACTGTTGATCACCTAAATCTTACCCCGCCTCCCCTCCTTCCCACCCCTCAAAGTAACCAACTGTTGTTACTATATTAAGTAGCAATATGATGTCATGTCATAGGTGACTAAACAAACTAAGGTTTCTCTGAGAGCCATGATCTAAATATGACATCTCTCCATCATCTTGACCTTAACATCCCAGTGTAAGTTGAACAAGGGGCTCAATTTTAAAGTTCAGTGCCTCAATCCACAGATAACCTCCTATAACCAATACCTAAGCCTGAGAGTCTTTGAGGTTATGTGGAGGCAGCTGGATAGACAGACAGACAGACAGACAGACAGACAGACAGACAGACAGACAGACAGATAGATAGATAGATAGATAGATAGATAGGTAGATAGGTAGGTAGGTAGGTAGGTAGATAGATGGATAAATGGATGGATAGATAGGTAGATAGATGAATAATCCCTCAGAACATATTTATACATATACATACATTTATACCTATGTATATATATAAGGTATATATGCATATATATACACATATATAAATTTGTGTGCATATTATATATTAGACCTACTCCTGCCATGCTAAAAATATTCAGAGAAGTTAGCTTGCTGACTAGTATACAATATTTCTGAGACATTTAAATTAAAAGGAAAGAGAATGTTGATGTTCATAATCATGGCCAGTAATGATATGACGTGGTCTCTAAGCAGATTTAAATATTCTATTTATAACATGGCCTGCTTTAAAACTTTTTTTTCACGTATTTGAAAGAAAACATTTAGTTTCTTCCTTCTTCTCTGTCCCTATAGAGAACTTAGCACTAGGTTCTAATTACAGCTAACTATATAAAGACACAAACGTATGTGTGTGTGTGTTTGGTTTTCATTTAGGGAAGTTCTGGTATAGAAATATAAATACATACATATAGGTCAAGATTTGTAATTTCATGAATGTCATGAATTCTCAATGTGGAAACTTTCTCTAGGAAGGTAGAAAAGCAACTCATTTATTTTTATAGTTTTTTTTGTGTCCACAACACTTAGCATAGTACCTGGCACATTGACTCTTCATGACCCCGTATGAGATATTCTTGGCAAAGATACTGGAGTGGTTTGCCATTTCTTTCTCCAGTATATTAAAGCAAACAAAGATTAAGTAACTTGCCCAATGTCACACAGCTAGTGAATGTCTGAGGTCAGATTTCTCAGGGCTCCCTGACTCCAGGCCCAGTGCTCTATCCACTGAATTACCTAGCTGCCTCTGTGCCCGGTACATAGGAAACATTAAATAAATGCTTGTTGATTGATTGGTCTATAACTTATGACCCTAGAGAATTGCCTGGGGACTCTGGGAAGACATTGACTTGCATCTATGCTGACACAGCTAGAATTTGTCACAGGCCAGACTTGAACCTAGGTCTTCCTGATCCTAAAGCCAATCCTCTATGCATTGTGCCATGATGCTCTTCCTTTTTTCTTTTTCTTCTTCTTTTTTTTTTTGTGGCTTACCTCATGTGAACCTCTTAACAACTCTGTGAGGTAGGTGCCACAAATATTATAATTCCTGTTCTACAGATGAGGAAATTGAGGCACAGAAAGAAAAAGTGACTTAATTGTTCAAAGACCCAGAGCCAGTATCAGCAGCAGGATTTGAATTCATGTTTCTAGAGTCCCCATGTCAATGTCATCTATTATTATTTCTTCAGCTTTTGAAATCCCTCTTCCTCTACGAAGATTTCCAGGACTAATTTGAAGACTCAAACTAGACTTTATACTTCTCTGAAGACATTTTGCCTTTTCTCTATCCCCCTTATAAACTTATCCTCATTCTCTACCCCAAAATAATTTGTCCTGAAATGTCTGTTTCCTTGGCTGTTGGTTCTTTGTGGGGGTAGATGTGTCTATCTTGGAGTTCAAGATTTGAAGGACAGGAACTGAGCTAATGAAGTTTTCTTTCTTCATAGCCAAAATTCAGCAAAGTACAAGACTCCCCTCAATTCTTACTCCGATGACTCATCATAGTGTGGAGGTGACCCTGAGCTCTTTAAGACTTGGCCAGCAAAGCACAAGCTCTGGCAGATTCTATGGAAAATTTCTGAGTACAGACCCAGTGATGGACTCAGAAGCTGTCATCCAAGGACCAGTCTAGCTAATTTTGGAGAGGTTAATCACTAGAAAATTGGCCACCAGGTAAAGTGTTTTTTTTTTTACTATAACAACTTATAAGAAGTGTTCGCATATATTAAAAAAATGTAATAAGTATTTATTAAGTGACTACTTTGTGCTAGAGTGTTACAAAGCTAGCTAGGTATTATAGATATAAAGGCAAAAAATGATGCCATTTCTGCCATCAAGGAATCTGCATATTAAAGTATGAAATATAGTATATTAGTATGAGGTAGAGAGTGATGGGAGTACACAAGAAATCTAGACAAAGTATATTAGGAATACTTGAAGAAGAAGACACTTTTAGCTAGGAACAGTAAGGAAGAATATATGGAGGCACTAATATCTCAGTGGATGGAGGTGAAAGAAGAAATGTGTACATTGAGTTTTGGGAACAACTAGTAGTCCAGTTTAGCTGGAACAGACAGCATCTTAAAGCCTGATTACCAAGGGCCTTAAATGTTAGGCTAAGGAACTGTAGTTTATTTTGGAGGAAAGAGGGAGCCGTTGAAGGCTGAACAAGAAAGTGATGTGGTGAGACATGTTAGGAAGACATCTTGGGAAGATGACTTCAGCAATTATATGAAATATGAAGAGGAGGGTGATGCCTGAAATAATAATGAATGTTTGTCTGGAGGGGGGAGGAAGTAGAGAGGGGAAAAGAGGGAAGGGCTATTTGATTTCTGTCAGCCTGCTTTTCAGGACTATAGAGAGAGAAAGGAAAAAAAAGCCAACTAGCCTTCATGGGGTAGATACTGCTCCTATGACAACCCTCATGTCTCTCCTGAATTTCAATTCTGCACCACCACCTCCCTGATATTCTTTTTTTTGAGGGGGCGTGGGGGGTGGGCTTAATAATTTTTTTTGGTAAATGCTATTTTATTTTTTCCAATTATGTGTAAAGATAGTTTTCAACATTCATTTCTTGTAAGATTTTGAGTTTCAGATTTTTTTCTCCTCCATTCCCCCCCTCCCCAAGATGGCAAGCGATCTGATGCAATGCCTGTTTTTCTTAAAGTAAAACACCCGTTGGTGGCAAGGTCCTAAAGGTCTTCCAAAGCAGAAGCATCAAACATGAAACCCATTCACTTCTGAGTCCCAGATTAAAATTTAATTGGGAAATATTTTTTTAAAATACAATAGAATATAGATAATGTTAATATGTGGTTTTCTGAGTCAATATGTGGCCTGCACGGGATTGTTATATACTATTTAGTGGTCTTCTTTTCTATTTGAGTTTGACATCACTGTTTAAATGGCCTTAATCATGGCCTTGGGAATGTGAGAAGATTGACATAGGCAGCACTAGAGGAGAAAAAGAAAAACAAAAATAAAAAGATAACAACAGGAATAAGCAATATAATAGTTTCTTGAAGGAATAATAGAATATGGAGGAGAAGAAAGAAATCCCAGGCTTACCTTTCCCCTTTGGAAGGACTCAGTCTAAGATCTCAACAGTCTGGTCCACATGGTAGACGATACCAAATCTTTGCAGTTCACAGTGCTCAGGTCTCCTAATATAAAGAGCCCTGATGATGAGTAGGAATAGCATCAGGAACAGGAAGATCACAGTGCAGATGATGCCACTTCCATCATAGTCACCAATGCTCATCCTGTGTTGTCATCTTTAAGTAAAATAGCTAAGAAGTCATTATCCTCCTTCATAAAATCTGTTCTAGTTCCAGGGTCAATACTTTCCCAAGACTATCCCCAATCAATATTCCTTCATCTACCAGACAGGACCTTTCTGTCCCTAGAAGTCCTCCTGGGAGAGGATACCCAATTGTTATCCCTTTAGAATCGTCTGTGGAAGGACTGGCCCATTCTTTTTTTCCTTATCAAATGAGACAATATTTATAAAGCACTTAGCATAGTGCCCAGCACATAGTAGGTGCATAATAAATGTTTGTTCCTTTTCCCCTTCTTCTACAGGAGTAGGCAATTTCATATCCATTGCCAGTGGAGCTTGTGACACTGCCAATTCATCTCCTTGCCACCAAGACCCCTACAAGGCCTTACTCTGCTGCTGTTAGAACCTGTGCCGCTGCTGGGGACCAAGCCACTGTCTCTTGCCACAGGTGTTTGCAACACTGCCCACTGATGTTGGAACACTTGAGTGTTGCCATTGCTTCTCTTGTGCCAAGGGTAAGCATTTCTGCAGGAGCTATGATTGCTTTACTAAGCTGGGAACCAAGGGTATTGCTTTTGACCCTCTATGATAGGGCCCATAGAGCTATCCCCATGCTTAGGCAAAGAGATACAGAACAGATAAGGCCGCAGGAGACTCATCTAGGCCAGTATGTCTAAGAAGCTCTAGCAGCCATTTGTGAAAAGTTTCACTCTTTCCAGGGTTGAGAAGGGTGCCCAGGGCCTGTGGGGACCACTCTGAAGGAAGGAGTCTCTCAACTCACCCTTCACTAGAAGTCCCAATGAGAAAGAAAATCACTGTTCTGGAGCAAGAATGAAAGCTGACTCTCCTTTTAAATGGAGATAGATCCTGTCCCACCCCCAGAGAATCAAATGGGGGTACATTTGGCACATTGATCCATAGCCTCCTCTAGGGTCTTACAGAGCATTATTCTTTCAAGTGCCCCTCTCAATGCCCTGCATTAAAGACTATTGAAAATCTGTTCAGAGAGAGTTCTTCAATAGTCTTAAAATTCTAGTCTTTAGGAAGGTCCCAGGCCTACCATCTCTGAAATCACCATTACCTCTAAATACAACAGTTATGAAAATTCAACAAATGACAGCTTATATTTATCATATTGGGGCATAGTTCTTAAAGACACAGAGGCTATTGACAGCTGTTTCTAGTCAGTCAGCCAATTAGCTTTATTATCCTCCTATAAGATGCCTGGTGCTATGCTAAACATTGGGAATACAAAGGCAAAAGATAGTCTGTGCTCTCAAGGACACAATCTATTAGGAGAGACAACATGAAAACAATGTATACATAAGATATAGGCAAGATAAATTAGGGGCAGTCTCAGAGGGAAGGCCCTAAGATTAAGGAGGACTAAGGAAGGCGCTTGTAGAAGGTGGGATTTTAGCTGCTAGCTATAGACTTTGTTGCTGAATGCCCTTATATAATTTATCTTCCCTCTCATAGCAATGTGGGATGTTTCATGGAATGCCATAAGCACCCCTGCAAGCCCTGCCAGAACCATGGCAGGCATAGAGGGCTAAGCTACTGTAACACCCATGGCTCACCCTTCACATCGTCCTTCTACATAGCTGCCAAATGAACATTCCTATAAGACACAGTCTCATCATGCCACTACCCTGATTGAAAGTCCTCTTGGGACCTCCTGTTCCATCCAAGGCTAAAGGCACGTGCTACATAAAACGCTTCCTGATCTACTGTGCCACACCCCCAAGCCTTAGTGTTTCTTCCCTTCCTCAAATTGCTTTGTATTTACTTTGTTTATAACTGTTATTTCCTTATTTGTGTACACATTGTTTTTTACCAGTAAAATATAAGTCCTTAGAGGGCAGAGACTTCATTTTTTTATCTTTTTATCTCCAGAGATCTAAAGCCAAGGTCTCCCACTGCATCCAGGGCCACCTCCAGTCATCCTGATCTATATTTTGCCCCTGGTCCCAAATGGCTTCAGAGGAGAAAGTGAGGCTGGTAACTTTGCTCAGCCCTCCCTCACTTAAATCCAATTCACTTGCACATCATGGCTTCACCTCTCTGATGTCATGGTCCTCTTCAAGAATGAAGGACAAACAACAACAACAGTGCCCAGAACATTGTAGGTTCTTAATAATGCTGCTTGTAATAAATTAACATGGCATCTGAGAGGCTATACAGACCAAAAATATAAATAGGTTTTAAAAGTGTTCATATTGGTTAATAAAGGATAGCTCCATAATGGGTCATTAAAACTATGCTCAGGACACATTATAACCTGTAAGGATGACATGACAGAATTACTAAATATTTAAAGCAGAAGAGACTTTATAAATCATGTAGTGTAGGGGTTCTTAATTTGGGGTCCACCTGAAGATCTGTGGCTAGATTTCAGGGGAGTTGTGAACTTGAGGGAAAAAATAATCTCTCATAAGTCATTCTTTCATGTCACAATCAGAAATAGACCATTGGACTGTATGGACCATGTAGCTGACTCAGTGTGCCATTTCTAAGGTTCTTATGACATAATAGTAAGACCCTTTTAGCTTTTATCCTATATAGGGAACCAACTAACTGACTCAGTGACCCTTTTTCTTCCCCTGTCCTCATCTTGCCTGGCCTCCCTTACATCTCTGTAAGGTTAGAAGGCTACATGTGTTACTCTATTCTTCCCTGACACACCTCCTCCTACCCCACTCAGTCACAGATGGAGAATCAGAGCACTGTGAAAGTAACACTTTGCCCTGTGTCATCCAATGAGTCACTGGCACAGTTGGGAATGCTCCCAAGATTCTGGCTTCTCTTGTCTAGTGCTATTTGCCCTAGATTACAGCCCTCCTATAGTAGAAGCTATTAACATTTAATTGGGCTTCTGGGACACGGCGAATGATGGAGGAGGAAGGCAGAAAGATGCATGTGAAAAATGTGGAACATTTAATGATGAGAGTTTAAAATGATGGTCAGGCCATACTGTGTTGTATCATCATAACACTAGTCCCTATATCTTGACAACATTACATTTATTCAGTGCCGAGTGTATGTAGAGCACTGTGCTAGGCAAGAGGAGAAATACAAAAGTTAGCTAAGAATAAATATCTGTCCTTGTAGACTTTACTGTCTAGGAGAGAGATTAGACATAAATACAGATAGCTATAATATACAACATAACATGATAAGTATATTTAGAGAGTTAGGAAATAAAGTGCTACGTGAGGTCTAAGAGGGGATGTTGTTACTAACTGAGGGTAGACAGAGGTGGGATCAGGGACAGCTGTGTGGCACGTGTTAAAAAAATTCTCTCCTATCTCTTTTCCCTCCCCTCCCATTACCAAAGTATGAAAAGTGTGAGCTACAGAAAATTTCCAGCATCTTTCAGATAGTTGTTTTCAACTTCTTTATTGTTCTCTATTGCTGATCTTGCTCCATTTCTCTTCCCTTTATTTATTCCTATATACACTATCTTTCCCCCACTCCTCACCCTAATTCCTCCCTTGAGCAGATACCTTGCTCATAAGGGCATTCTGCCCTTCCATTCTGTTCTTATATTTTCCCCAAACTGAAATACTTAGGCTGAGTAGTCAGGGTGATAGCCAAAAGCCAGCTATACTAAGCCAAGGGATACAAAGAAGAACCCCTGCTTTCAACAAACTTACAGTCTGATGGGGGTTGGGAATGGAGTCTAAATAGATTGATCCTTGATCTTTTGAAGCTTACATAGCATGATAGATGATGGACACTAGATTTGGAGTTAGCAAATTGGTGACTGATACCTAGCCTGAGCAACGAATTCATTGCTAATAATAATACTATGTGGTACAGTGGAAAGCTCATTGCATTTGGAGTCAGAGGACCTGGATTTGAATTCTTACTCTGTTACTTACTACCTGTGAGTTCATTAGACCAGTGGTGTTAAAGTCAAGCAGAAATGGATACCTGTGGGCATATTAACTTAGAAAACCACAAATTAACATTATCTATGTTGTATTCTATGTTTATTTTGTTAAACGTTTTCCAATTACATTTTAAAGTGTTTTAGGGAGTTGTGCTGGCTCATGCCTATGCTTCGACCACCTGGATTTGACACCTCTACATTAGACTATGAACTTTTCCATTAGACTAGGAGCTCCTTAAAAGCAGACCATCTATTGCTTTTCTTTGCATCCCAGGACTTCGCACAGCGTGCCTGGCACATGTTGTTGTACAGTCACTTTAGTCGTGTCTGACTCCTTGTGACCCCATTTGAGGTTTTCTTGGCAAAGATACAGGAGTGGTTTACCACGTCTTTCTCCAGCTCATTTTATAGAAGAGGAACTGAGGCAAACAGGGTTAAATGACTTGCCCAAGGTCACAAAGCTAGTTAAGTGCCCGAGGCCACATTTGAATTCAGGAAGATGAGTCTTCCTGACTCTGGTCCTGGGACTCTATCCACTTTGCCACCTAAGCACTAAATAAATGCTTGCTGACTTAACTGGGGCAAGTCACTTACCTCTCTCGGCCTCAGTTTAATTATCTGTAAAATAAGGATTTGGACTAGATTTTCCCCCAACTAGTCTTAACAATCTATATTTGTATTTTTAAATCAACATGATACATACAAGGATTACCACCTAGCAGCAGAGAAACAAACTGCACAGAAAGGGTGGGGAGTGAAAGGGGTGAGAAAAGTGTCATGGAAAACTATTTGGATGAATTGGAGCCGGAGTTCAGCGGTCTTGTTTTATGTCTCATTTGATCCTCAGAGCAGCCCTGTGAGGTAGGTGCTATTTTGGGCTCCTATTCTTACAAATGTGATAACCCAGGCTCAGCAAGGTTGGGACCGAGGCCAGACTGGCCCCCTGGCCTTTCTGACTTCCCAGACTTCCCCTCAGGGGGTTTATCTTCTGGGGCTTTGTTTCTAATTTCAATTTCAAGAAATCATTCCTTTATTCATTCTCTCTATTCTCATCATCACCACCTCCTCCTTTTCCATCATCTCCACCACCTCCTCCATCATCTCCAACATCGCCAAATCCCTCTTCTATTTTAACTTAATGAGAAAAGCTGGGTCCTCAGACACGGAATCTTTTACCGGTCATCGTAACTTACTTCCCTGACGGGACCTCATCTGATCATCTCCTTAAAATAAAACACTCTTTCTTTAGCCTGAGCCCTGTCCCTTTAAGGCATGGAAGCTCCGTGAACATTCCACGAGCTTCTCCTTTCTCTCTCTATTCCCTACGGCGTGCTCACGTCACCCTTCCGGGAAGCGGCTGACGTCAGCCCGTTCTTGGCTAGGGAGGATCGGGCTTGAGAGAAAAGACTGGGCTGGGGGGAGGGGCTGGAGAGGAGCCCGCACGGGCGCCGTGACTCACTCCCTCCCCCGCCTCTCTTTCTCTCTCTCTCTCGTGCGCGCGCGTGCGTAGGCGTGCGGGTGTCCGGCGTGAGGTCGGCGCGCACAGGCGCGCGTTGGGGTTTCTAATTTTAGCCGCAGCTGGGGCTGTTGAGTTTAGGTCGGCTGAGGTAATGGGGGCAGGTTGGAGAAGGGGGAGGACTTCGGGAGGTAATCCCCTCTTCTCCCCATCCCTGCCGGCCGCCTCGTTTCCTTTTCTGCCTCCTGGGGTCGAGGAGACCGAGGTTGTGGGGCAGGAAGGAGTGCAGTGAGTTGTGGCCTAGTTGACTCCTGGGCAGACGGAAAATGGGGAAGGGGGTGGTGGTGGCGAGGGGAGGGCCTGCTGAGGCCCGGGGCGCTCTGCCCTGGGGGCGTCTGGGAGTTTGGGATGGACCTCTCGAGAAGGAGGCCCCCGGCGGAGTGGGCCTCGGGGTGCTAGGATGGCAGGCGCGGGGGGGGGGAGGGAGGGGAAAGGGACGGGGGATTTCTAATGGAAAGGAGAGGGTCTGCAGGGCTGCTTAACCTGGGGTCTTTGACCTTGAATTTGAAAAACCAGAACAACTACATCTTTATTTTTGCTGACCATGGAAATTTAGCAACTGCTTAAAAACATTAGTGTGAGAAGGGGCCCATAGGTGTCACCAAACTGCCAAAGAGAGAGAGAGTGTGTGTGGTGGGGTACATCACACAAAGGCTAAGAACCTCTGGTTTAAAAGGAGAGAAGAGTGGGCATGTTGCTGGGGTGGGGCTCTGGAATGAATATGTGGGGTTCAGAATGATTAAATGAAACATTTATTAAGCGCCTACTATGTGCAGTGCACCGGGGATACAAATAGAAAAGTAAGGCAGCCGATGCCCAGGGTTTTCTTCCCTTACAACCATTTTCCATATGAAAATTATATATGCCACCATATAAAAATTACAAATCACAAAAATTATTGATGACAAAGATAATTCTAATAGGGGATAATTTCAACACCCGTTGAAAGTTTCAGCAGCAAGTCAGATGGAAAGATCTGGTGGTCTTTAAAGTGCAGCTGCAAAGATGGTAATGCCTAATGTCATTTGTACTGATGAGCTATTTGACAGTGCCAAGGATTTTGGGGTAGAGTCTTAAGGAGGAATTTAAAGTGAAAGTGGTAGTAGTGACTGGGTATCTAAAATGAGATTAGCCCTACTTCAATGGGCTGTGGAAAGTGGTGATACAGGAAGGAAGCCTGGTGGTGTAATTGTAAGCTCCCTGAGGGCAGAGTCATATTTAATTGATGAGATGCCCATGCCTTAGATAGATATACTGATTGACTGACCAGGAAATAGGAATGAGTGTATTGTGAGTAGCCCAAAGGAGCATCAGTTTAGGAATAAAACTGAATTCTCTACCAAAAATTGAAATGAATTACAGTTGAGTGCCCTTCCCTGACCTTCCAGGAATGAGATGAAGACTTAAAGAATGCAGGGCTGAGACACTTTAGAAAACTGACACCTCCACTTAAAATTTTTTTTTCTTTAAAGATGCTTAGTCAGCATAAGATGAATTGCAGTTTTGACTTTGCTGTGTTATCTGCCATGTCACAGTGACCTGCATTCTGTTATTGGTATGGTCTCCTCAAATTTCACGGTGACTGCCTCCTGGGGTGGCTTATAAGAGAGTGGTCAGAAGATCTGTACCCAAAGCCTCTTACATAAAAATTATAAACTACAAAAGTTATTGATGATGAAGATAACAGTAGCAGGAAACACCAAGAAATTTAATGGAAATCTTTTGTTTATAGTAGTTCCATTTATGTCCCCAGAACATTCTGTATTTCTAGTTTTCTGAATCTGACTTTGATGTTTTTTTCTTGAAAGTTACTAAAAATCAGTGAGGGGAAAATATTTGCTGTTTAATGGAGGATAGGCTTGGGGTTCCTAGCCATGGATGACTAATGAAGGCCTGTAAATCTATACTTAGAACTTTTTTTTTTTGCTTTTTTTTTTGGTGAGGCAATCGGGGTTAAGTGACTTGCCCAGGGTCACACAGCTAGTAAGTGACATGTGTCTGAGAATGGATTTGAACTCATGTATGCATGACTCCAAGGCCAGAGCTCTATCCACTGCGCCAGCTAGCTGCCCCCCCCCTTTTTTTTTTTGCCTTTTTTTTGGAACTTTTTTCAAACTATTATAATGGTTATCACATATGGGAGATTTTGTCTTTGTTTCTCCATGTAGTACAGTGCCTTTCACAAAGTCTGGACATAAATATTGGTTGAATTGAAATGAAGTAAGATAGCCTGTTCTTAATTTATTGAATGTACAAAAAAGGTAGAAAAATTTTTAAGTGGTTGAAAGCTCCATTTGTCTAGTACAGACCGTAATAGGATGATTGGGGTTTAAAATTTTTTTTAAAATTTTTTAGGAAGCCGGCCTATCAGGCTGGTTATAGATTGAATTTATATTGACTCATACTGTGTCAGTCTCTGAAAGTTTAATCTCCAAATAATAATAATAATAATAATAAATATAATAATAATAGCTTTATGATGCTTGTAAGAATTAGAAATGTTAAACAGTATTTTTTAAACCTATGTTCAGGATTCCTTTTATTGTAAAAATCATTATCTTTTTGTCCCAAGTTAGACAAATCCAACCATTACCTCTGGTTTAATGCTTACTTGCTGAGGGTCCTAGGTTAATCAGGTATGAATGGTAAATCATGTTCTCAGAGCTGGTTTTTTGTGTGTATTTTTTAATTTGTGTGTTGCATATAGGAATCTTAACCTAAAGTTTGTCAGGTTAGTAGTCTTGAATTCATGATTTAAGTTTGTTACCCTTGAAACTTAATTTTTGTTTTGAAAAACATTTAAAAATTAACCTGTTATATAAAACTTGAATTTTAGTTTGGGGATGTATATATTGCTTCAGAGATTTGTAATTTGGTTGTTGGTACTCCCTCCAACAGGGATCACTACCTGTCTATCACTTAGGAGACTATCTTTGAAAGTTGCTTTGAGGAGCGGCTGCGAGGCACAGTAGATAAAGCACCAACCCTGGAGTCAGGAGGACCTGAGGTCAAATATGGCATCAGACACATAGCACTCACTAGCTGTGTGACTATGGGCAAGTCACTTAACTCCAATTGCCTCCCCAAAAAAAAAGAAAAGGAGAAAGTTGTTTTGGTAGAAAAATTCATCCATCTTCCTGACACCAACCTGGTAGTGAGCCTTTCTCAATTTAACTAGTTTGGTATTGAAACCAAGACATAGGCTATCACTGGCTGTACTTGAAACCATTCCATCTTAGTACCTTCCAGAGCTTTTGTTTTGTTAATATAAACTTTGAGAACCCCAGGGTCACTTTCATTATGGCCAGACTGTTAGTGGAGGATATCTATTTAGCAAAAAAGATGTCGGTAATCGTAGAAATACATTATACTCAATCAATAAGCATGCTTAATATTTGCCAGCCAATGGGCAAAGCACTGGGGATAACAAAGACAAAAATAAAAGTTTCTACCCTCAAGGAGCTTACCTTCTAATGAGGGAGGCAATATGTGTACACATGAGTATATACAGCATATGATAAATAAAAGGTAGTTTTGGGATAAGGTGCTGTAGCAGCTTAAGGGACCAGAAAAGACTTCGTAAGTGGTACATGAGTCAATCAGCAAGTATTTATGTGCTTACTCTAGTCTTGAAGAATTCCAAGAGGCAGAAATGAGGAGGGAGTGTATTGCATTTAAGGCATGAAGAAGGCCAGCCAATACAAAGGCATAGAGATGGGAGATGGAACGGTTTGTGTGTGGAACAGAGAGTAGGCTTAGGCTGGTGTGGTTAGACCACAGTGCAAGAAGAATGTTAAAAGGACCAGGTTGTGAAGAACTAAATGTCTAACAGGAATTTGTATTTGATCCTTGGGGCAATAAGAGAGCAATTGGAGTTTGTAAAAGGGGCAGAGAGGGCTGACAGCTGGACCTGCTTCAGGAAAATTATTTTGGTGGTTGGATGGAAGGTAGATTGTAGTGGGAAAAGGCTTGAGGCAAGGACGCCAAATAGGACTATTGCAGAGGTGAGGAGGGCCTGAACTGGCTAAGGAGAGATGTCATGGTGATAGGACAAGATTTGACAATTGATTAGAGATATGAGGTGAGTGAAATCGAGGAAATGAGGAGAACACTAGATTTTGAGCCTTAGGTGACTGGATAAATAGTGGTGCCCTTGACAGTAATAGGGAAGACTGGAAAAGAAGTGAGTTTGGGAGAGGAGATAATAAGTTCTGTTTTGGACATATTGAATTTGAGATTTTTCCAGGACATCCAACTTGAAATGTCCAGTAGTAATTGGTGGTGTGGGACTAAGCTAGGGCTAAATATTTAGATCTGGAAGTCATCTGCATAGAGATGATAATTGAACCCAAATTCCTAAAAACCCTCGTCTAAGAAATTCATTGAACTAATGTGTCTTCTGTGAGAATCATTTGAACCTTGGCAAATTTGGGGAGCTTATTTGTGTCAGTCTTCAGAGTTTTGGTGATTTAAGTCCTTGTTGGTAGTGAGTGAAGTGTTTCAAAATATGAAAAAATGAGATTCCTAGGCCTGATATAGCTTTCAGTTAGCTATGATAGGAATGAACTGTGTTGTCAACCCTGGCTTTAGTTTTTGTCAAGGTTTATACCTCTTAAAAAACCAAACTATACAAATTGTCTCTGCAGCCAAGTTCTCTAATGTATTCCTGCATTTGAAGTCAGAAATCTATGTTTTAGATCACTCTGCAGTCATGTTTCTCACTGTACAACTAACACACATTAGTTTTGGCAGATTCTGTGATTAGAATAAGTTTGCTTAGACTTTTCATTTTTAGAAGAAGGGGAATTTTGGAACCTCTACTTCCCCTGTTTAAAACCAGGAATTGCACGTGAAAGGAATAATCATCGTATTCATGTGAAATAGGGGAAAAACTGCTACTACTACAAATACTTTAGTTCTGGTTGTTAGAAATGTAAAGGTGCTTTTATTTCTTGCCATATAAAAAAGAAGAGATTGTTTCTTCCCTTCCTAAGAAGTGGCCTTTGGGAATGGTTGGGGAAGAGGGGAAAGACCATTTTGAAATCTTGATTTACTGTAATTTTTTTCTATTCTTTTGTGGTTTTTTTGGAAGTAGGGGTAATAATACTAGTAAGAATTGAGAGGCTCAAATGGGATAATATATATAGAACTTATCGTAAATTTTAAAGCACTTTATTATTATTTCTTCCGTGTATTTTATGGCGCAGTTGGGTAGGACTCTGAATTAGGGTCAGATCCTGCTTCAGACACTTTGTAACCATGGCAAATCAGTTCTCTGTGTCTCATTTTTCTCATCTGTTAAATGAGGGCAATGGACTCAGTGCTTCTAAGGGTTTTTCTCAGATACTGTTATCCTGTATCCAGCCCAAACAGCCTATCCAAAGAGGCTGTTTAAGCTGGGATATAGGATAATGTTTTGTTTTTCAAACATTTTCCTGTGCTTCTTGGTATTTGTGCCTTTGTTTATACCATTCCCTATGCCTAAAATGCCTTGCCCTCCCTTGTCCTTACTGGCTGAATTCCTACCCACTCCAAACTCCAGTGTACCTCCTTCCTGAAGCCTTAAACCACAAATAGTTCTTCTCTGCCTTTCTAATTCACTTGTATAATATTTTATGTTCATAGTTATCTGTGTTTGCGTTTCTCCCTTCTCCACCACTTCTTCTCCCCCTCCCCACCAAGGGTAGGGATTGTGTCTTACCAAAAATTCCTGTCAGTCCTATAGCTCAGCACACTGTTCTGCCCCTGACAGTGCTTAACAAAATGTTTGTTGAATGCATGAATGACCTGCTCTCTTTTCTTTCCCTTCCTATCCTCTTGTTCTCATTCTTTCTGCCTCCTCTAAGACCTTTCTTTTACATGCATCTTCAGTCTCTCTCCCTACCCTTGCTTCTTTTCATCTCCCTACAAGTCTTCCCAGTTCCCTTTTAGTTATGCGTTCCAATCTCTGTCTTGACTACTAAACTTAAAAAAAAAGGCATTATACCACATAGCTCCATCTCACTATCTCAATCCCCAGCAATCCGACTTTTACTCCTAGCATTCTACTGACACTGCTGTGTCTTAAGATCTTTGGTGATCTCCTAAATGTCAAATCCAGTGTCTGTGTGTGTGTGTGTTCCCTTTTTTTATCTCCCTGTAGGTGTTGACTGTTCCTGTTCACTGGGTTCTTTAACCTTCAGGTATGTTACATTCTCTTGGTTATTCTACTTATCTGACTTCTCCTTTATCTCCTCAACCTCTTCCTTAATGTGTTAAGTTATTTAAAAGTCTATTTGAATCATTCTTTTTGTGTGCTAGCAGCTTGGTATAGTAGAAAGAGCAGTGGATTTGGAACCTGGAAACCTGGACTCAGATCCTAGCTTCAGCTTTTAACTTAGCTGTGTGAATATGGTCAGGTCATCTAACTGCTTTGAGTCTAATTTTTTCCCATATGAAATGGGAATAAATACATTTGCACTACCTACCTCACTTGGTTTTTTGGGGGAAGTACTTTGTAAATCATAAAGTACTGTAGAAATTGAGCTACTATTACTGGCAATTTCATTTAATCACTGTTTCAACTTGTCATTTCTGTGTAAGAAGCTCTGAAATCTCCCTCTGCTAGTCCTCTTCTTAGCTTTAGATTTATACCTCCAGCTACCTGCAATACATTTGTATTGTTCCCCTAGCACTTCAAACTCAACATATTTTTTAAAAAGTTCATTGTCTTTTACTCTAAACCTACTCTTTTATCTTATATTACTAGTTTTTTTTCTTGCAGCACCACTATGTATATAACCTTGGGGTTATTTTTCAGTCTTTTTTTCTCACCTATCATATCCAATCATATTACCTAGGCCTGTGGATTCTACCTTGGAAGCATCTGTTTCTTCCGCTATTTCCACTGTCACCACTCTAGTACTGGTCCTCATTGTCATAGGTCACTTCATTCTGTAAAAAAATAGCGCCTTCAGCCTCTTGTCCACTAATCCATCTTTAATACCACTACATGTTGTCACATTGTTCCTCAGAAACCTGTGGTTCTTTGTTGTCTGTCTATTTTCCCATTTGAACTTGTGAAACTCAAACATTTTGCTTTTCATTCAAGGCTGTCTAAAGCTGACACATTCAGCCTTTATGGTCTTATTTTATGGGATTACAGATTTAGAGCTGGAAGGGATCTTAGAGATCATCTAGTACGACTCTTTCATTTTTCAGATGGTGAGACTGAGGTCCAAAGAAGTTAAATGACTTGTCCAAAGTCACAGAAGCTGTAAGTAGCAGAGCTAGGATTTGATTCCTGGGTCCTCTGAATCCAAATCTAGTGTGCTTTTCACTGTATTATCCTCCTTCGTTATATTCTTCTCCATATACTCTACTTTGAACTGAACTGTCCTGGCTCTGGAATGTGCTCTTCATTTTCCTGCCTTTATTTTGTACTCAAACTATTTGCTATACTTATGGCCTATAGTTTTAATTAACTTTTCAGATGAGCCCCACATCTATATATCCAGTCCTCAAATCTCACCAGGATTATTGTCCTCTATCATTAGCTGCCCGTTGGGCATATTCACTTGAATATTCTGTTGGCGTTACAAAAATCAGCAAATTCCCAAACAGAGCTGATGATCATCGCTCCCTAAAATTGTCATCTTTTACTTTCTTTTGCAGTTAAGGGCACTACTATCCTCCTAATCACCTAGGTTCATAGTCTGAAAACATCCTAGGCTCTTTTCTCTCTCTCCAGTTCCATCAAGAGCAAGATCCTGTCAGTTTTACCTCCTTAACATTTCTTGTATTGTCTTTGGCTCCTGGCTCACACAGCCACCCTCATTCTGTTGGGACTTTATCATTTACAGTAGTAATCCCTCCTTCTAGTCTGTTTTCTCCAACCCATCCTTTACAAGGCACCAAAATAATATTGTAATGTCTTACTAAGTTGTTTCTCAGCTAAAAGAAAAAAATTAGTAACTCCCTATTTGCCTGTAAGAAAAAAATACAAACTTCTTTAGCCTGGCACTTAATGCCCTCTACATTATGGCTCCAACCCACCTTTACAGCTGTGTTTCATATTATTTTTCTTCAGTTTAGATGCTACTTCTCTGTGAAGCCTTCCCTGATCCTTCAGGTTATTGATGCCCTTGTCTTCAAATTACCTTGCATTTATTTATGTGTGTACATATTTTTTTTCTTTCTTTCTTTCTTTTTTAGGCAGCTGGGGTTAAGTGACTTGCCCAGGGTCACACAGCTAGTAAGTGTCAAGTGTTTGGTCTGAGGCCGGATTTAAACTCGGGTGCTCCTGACGTCAGGGCCGGTGCTCTATCCACTGCGCCACCTAGCTGCCCCATGTGTGTACATATTGTATCTTCTCTGTGGAATATAAGCTTCTCAAAAGCAGGGAATGTTTTGTCTTTGTATCCTTTGAGTCTTAACAAAATGACTTCTACATAATAGGTGCTTAATAATATCCCCCCTTCTTTCCTTCCTTCCTTCCTAACTTCCCTTTTACTGTTGAGGGTACCACCATCATTCCCAGTCTCTGAAGATCTCAATCTTTGACGCTCCTTATATCTCTTACTGCACATATCCAAGCAGTTGTGAAGGATTGTCGATTTTACCTTTGTAACATCTCTCCAGTATTTCCCCTTCTCTGATCCTGCTGCCACCCTTATGCAGGCCCTGATCACCTCACACCTAGACTATTTTGATAGTGTGCTGGTTGCTTCACCGGCCACAAGTCTCTTCCCACTCCAGTCTATCCTCCATATTGCTACCAAAGTGATTTTCCTTAAGTAATACTGTTCTTATCACCCCCTATTCACTAACCCCCAGTGGCACCTTTTGTCTCTAGGATAAAACATAAAATTCTTTGGCATTTAAAGCTCTTCATAGGCTGAGCCCTTCCAGTTCTTTTATGCTTTACTCTCCTACATGCATTCTACAGTCTAGTCATAATAGCTTACTTGCTGACTTTCCATCTCCCATCCTTGTGCCTTTGCACTGGCTGTGCCCTCTGCCTGGAATGCTTTCTCTGTTCATCTTTACCTCTTAGACTAACTAGCTTTCTTCATGACTCCTCAAATGATCTGCCGGAGGCCTTTCCCAAGCCCTACCAGCTGCTTAGAGATTTCCCCTCTTCAGGTTGCCTTCTGTCTGTATCTTGTGTTTACCTATTTACGTATGTTTTGTCTCCCTCATTTGTAATGTAAATTACTTGATAGTTGGAACTGTTTTTGCCTTTAATAATAATCACTTCTAGGTTTTTCATTTGTTATTAAATTTGATCCTACAACAGCTCTGTGATGTAGGTACTATTATTAACCTCACTGAGGCCAAGAAAGGTTAAGTGATTTGCCCAGAGCCATAGTAAGTCTCTCAGTCAGAATTTGAATGCATGTTTTTCTGACTCCAACAATATCCACTTTATCACCTAGCTACCTTTGTATCCTCAGTGCTTAGCACAGTACTTGGTACATAGTAAGTCCTTAATAAGTGCTTATTGATTGATGGATATACCTGCTTAGGTAGGATATCTCTTTTCCCCTTAGGATAGCTTGGGACAGATCACTTTTTTCCTCCTCTTCTGATTTCATCATTTCAAAAACCCTTGGAGAAACTGCTACTCCAAAGGACATGTTCTCCTTCAGTTTAGACTGCTATGCTCAAAAATGAGAGTAAATTCCTTTGGGGGATAGGGGAGGGAGAAGTTTGGAAAGGTACTAGTGGTTGTGTACTTTATGAATCATCAGTAATGTAATTTATTGAGTTTACCTGATTACAGTTTTGGAAAGAGATAAAAAATTCTGAAAGCCATTGTTATCACATTGGCCCTGTTCACTCTTTTGTTTTTTTCTTGAGTGTCAAATATAAGAACTTCGGCAACTTGGAGGACTTTATATAGCACCACTTTATGAAGTTCTTCATTTCTTTGTTATTCATAGGATAGCAGTCTTTTAGGAACAAAGCTTATTTGTCTCCCTAAAAAATAGTTTATTCATAACATTTTAAAAAATATTCTTCCCCCTTTGGACTCTGTAACTAGATGCTTATTGCTAATTTGTTTTTAAGTAAAGATTAGAACAAACAGGGAAATCAAAGGTATAAAAAAGCACAAGATTTTGTTGCTACTCAGAAATTGTTAACACTTTTTTAACATTTAAAAGATCTTAAAATTATTTTTTAGGAAATGCGCTTAATTTAATAGGAAATTAGAGATAATTCTTTGTCACATTATTTTAAGTTGCTATTTTCTGCCCTTTGTAGAATCAGTTTTCAAAGTGTATTTGTTAGTTTGAAAGATAACCATATTTGTTAAGAGTATAAGTGCAAATATAGTTGTTAACCTTCCTTTTCTTAAAATTATTTTCCTGACAGTTTGTTCCTTTATGAGGAAAGGACTCTTATTTTTATGGCATTTGCTGTAGTTGTTCTGCTGTTATCAAAACTCGGTGAAAGTTTTGTGCTTTGTACAGTTAATTTGTTCTGAGATTTCCTCTATTTCTGCTAGTACTTGGGAATGCAGTGCCTGTCATTTGTTTTTCAGTTGACTGGACACACAAGCCCAGCTGGTAAACAAAACTTGCGGGGTAGTAAAATAGAGGTGATTGAGAATTAAAGTTTGTAAAGGTTCACATACAGTTCTAGGCTTTTTATACAAGTCAGACTCCAGTGGAAGCCAGGAGTGCTTTTGTTTCTTAAAACAATTATGAAACAGAATCCTTTGTAAATTGTTTCTTCAGTGTATTTGTTTCTCCTGCAAGTTAATAAAAAAATACATCATTTAATTACCCCTCTCTGTGTTTTTAATAAAGAAAGGCCATCATTTACTTACCCCTCCCTGTGTCCTTAATAAAGCCTGAATTTTCTTTTAGTTTAGGTCTGTAGAATATAATCATTTCTTTTTCTTTGCGCTTTTTATAAGCTGAATTTGCTGTAAAAACAATTTTATGAAACAAACATCTTGTCATATGGAGCTAGTTGAATATTTCCTTATTAATATTGTTGAACATAAAATTTTGTGACCTGTGCAGTATTACAGGTGTGCTGTCCATTTAAGTTGCATATATTAAGACTTCAATTTTTAAAAAATTTTTGTTACAGATACTTGTAATTCTAACATTCCTTTATCAGCATTAAAATGGAGATAATGCTTATTGTGAATCCCTATTTTCCATTGTCTTATACATAATTTTTATAGCTGTTTTAAATTGTAGTATTACTGAAAACTCTTTTGTTATTTAAATTACTTAAAATACTAGTATGTTGTTTTTTTAATATTAAATTTTATAAGTATTAGACTTATGATTTTCTTAGTATAGGAAATTCTCAGGTGAGGGAGAAGACTCCACTGATGCAGATTGGCACCTTTTCTACAACTAATAGTCTTAGCTGTCTAGAGTTCTGAGAGATTAAGTGACATCCCTAAGGGTCACACAGGCAGAGGTATGCATATCAGGTAGAAACAACTGAGTTGAGCACTTAGCTGGATTAATGTTAAAATAGGCACTTATTCTTTTGAAAATCCATATTCATTGTGGCATAGTGACTCTGGGTTCTTCAAGGCTATGTCTGTAGAGTGTAAGTTCTGAAGAGTTCTTCCATTTTACAAAAGCTTTGAAAATGGAACCTGCAGTAAACTATTTCTGTCTTTCCAAAGACTGGCCTGGCTGAGTATTGAGAAACTCATCACTGATAGGTTGGCTATTTATTTGGGGATGAATTCTTTGGCCATGATAACCCATGAAATTAAAATATAAAATAGCCCCTGGTCCTTTGAGGCCCCTTCAACTTCTGTAGTGACAATGGCTGTGTGTCATAAAATGGGGTAAAGGGAGCTTAGGATTACAGTTTTTAGACTATCTTTAAGAAATGGACATCCTGGATATTGTGTTGGTATCCATACAGTGTCAAGTCTAGAAGATGACACCCAGTACATTAGGTGGATTTTTAAGGAAACATGGACAAGTGTCACCCAGAATGGACATGCACAGATTGGTTGCAATCTTTTTAACTGGCGCAGGTACCCAGGTTGATGGAATCACAGATGCATAGTAGTATTGAAGTAAAGAACCTACCAGATGGTATAGTGTACTTTGTCTGGGTCCCATCCTGTTCCTTCCCTGGCTTTGGCCTTTCCAGCATGTATTTTCAGTGTTCTGTGGGCTCTACAAACAGGGACCAGGGTTTCCACCCTCTTTCACTCTCACCCCACAGAGATGGTTTCCCAGGATTCTTCCCTCCACAAGGGTGCCCTGTATGTCTGAGGATTCTCATTCCATTTCAGTTTCGGCTGTAGTTAGAACTGAAGGTGACACCTGGGCATAGAAAGGGACAGGTATAATAGATGTTACAAAGGTAGAATTCATACAGCCTCACTATTAGATTGTAAACTTCTTGAGGGCAGGGACTACATTTTACTTCTTTTTGTATCCCTAGGACTTAGCATGCCTGGGACAAAGTAGGCACTTAATAAATGTTTATTGATTAATTGACTCAATAACTTTGGAAATGAAATATGAGGGAAAGGAAGGAGTAAAAGATAACCCACTGTTACAAATTTGAGTCAGATGTTTTTTCTTTTCACCTGTCAACTTCTTTATAATAGATTGCAAGTTAAATGGAGGCTCCTTTTCTGTATTATTTGAGCAAAGTCTGTAGCTCTGAGGCTTGAACCAGCAATGGATATTCTTGGCACTGTTGAGGACAGACTTAATGATCCTCCAGATAAAAGCAGCCCCTCAGAACAAGTATGTACTTACCCAATACATGAGTCTTAGGCTCTCATATTTTCATTTCTGGATTTGTAATAACCTAATGTTCTTTCCCTTGTAGCTGGGATTAATTAAGACTGCATTCAGATTCTGGCCAAAGAACTAAGTCTAATTGGGTAAATATGTACTGAAGCTGACTATAGCTTCATCAGCACCATGCTTTACCCAATTGTTAAAATATCCTGTTTACCAATATAGTGTTCTAACCATAGCTTGTACGCTCAGTAGCACTTATTCACTGAATTGAAGTTCAACTAATATTTGAACAGAAATACTGAACTCCAGCCCTGTATTGCCATCTGCCTGCTGGACATCATCTGGATAAGAACCTCATATTCTACATGTACAAAACAACTCATACTTTCCCCAAAACCTTTTCCTCTCCTAGACTTCCCTATTTCTTTGGAGCTTACCACCATCTTTGGAGGCCCCCAGGTTCACAGTTTCACAGTTACCATTGTGATGATGATTACACATCATCTTTATTCTCCATATGCAATATGTTGCCAGGTCTTATCAATTCTACTTATACATTACCTCTCATGTTACTTGGTTGGCCTACTTCCACTTTCCACACACCCAAGTTGTTTTTTTTGCAGGGGAAGGCAGGGGGAAGCCATTCAGGTTTAAGTGGCTTGCTCAGGTCACCCAGCTAGTTAATGTCTGAGGCCGAATTTGAACTCCAGTCCTCCTGACTCCAGGACTAGTGCTCTATCCACTGTGCTACCCAGCTATCCCCCAAGTTGATTTTTAAAAACAGATCTGACCATGTGTTGCTCTCAGACTCAAAGATCTTCCATGATTCCCTAATGCACTAAGAATAAAATACAAAATATAAAAATGTCTGGCATTTAGTCAGTCAACAAGCATATTAAATACTTAATATGCACTAGGTGTGGTATTCTCATTATGATATTTACAAGGTGGTATAGTGAGAACAATTGGCAAAAACATCCCCCCAAAAATGCGTGACAATCTTCTACAAGTACATATGTATATAAAGAGTTCAGGGAAAAAGGCTTGGTCTTATAACCCTTATGTGGCAAAGGGTTGGCTTCACAACTCCTGATTGCTAGAAGTCCTTTTCTCCCATTTGGAAGGGATGTTCAAGGAGTTCCCCTTAAGTATGGTGAATTTATGTTCAATCTGTCCTTTGTTCCCACTGGGGACACCAATGTTACTCACTGCTGTCCTGCAGACAGTGGGATTATGGAAAGTCCAAAATTCTCCAAACCCTTCAAAGCTCTCAAGATTCTCCTGCCAAAAACAGAAGACTTGAGGCCTGGCCTGGACTAAATTGAAGACTTTTCTTCCACAGATTTACTATATGGTAACATTTCATCCAATGGCTTTCAAAAACATCACAGTTCAAAGCATATGATTGATTGAACATCCTGTCACTTATTTTAAGTGGGGAGGGATGACTTGATCGACTTTCAATCAACCTCACATTTATATATTCAGTAAGTTCATTTCAGCGAGTGGCTGTTAGACACCACATTGAAGGCACTGTGCCTATGTGTTCTACCTTTGTCATCAGGGAACTTAGTAGAAATCAGAATATTATTTTGAAATTGACAAGGAGGTTGAAAGGAGCTATAATATTACTCAATAGAAAACTAATAATTATCTCAATCATTAGCAATATGTATAGCAGAGTTTACAAAATGTGTAGCATACCCATTATTATGTGTGTACACTTATCTTCCCAACTAGATTATAGGCTGCTTGAGGGTGGTGACTTTCTTACAGTTAGTTATCACCATAAATCACCTACCACTGTGCTCAATTATGATAGGTTGTCAGTTAACAGATATTTATAGAAATGCCTCATGGGACCATGCTTTTAGAACAGAAAGGGACCTCAGAGGTCATCTCATCCAACCCCATCATTTTACAGATGAGGAAACTAAGGCCCAAAGAGTTAATGTGACTCATCATAGGTAGTAGCAGAGCCAGAATTTTTGTTAAATTTCAACTTTTTTTTTCCAAATTCCCTTTCTTCTTCCTCTCCTCTACCCATTAAGAAGTTTAAAAATGGGGCAGCTAGGTGGCGCAGTGGATAGAGCACCAGCCCTGAAGTCAGGAGGACTTGAGTTCAAATCTGGCCTCAGACCCAACACTTGACACTTACTAGCTGTGTGACCTTGGGCAAGTCACTTAACCCCAATTGCCTTAAAAAAAAAGTCAAAAAATGCAAGCTGCATTACAGATAAGAAGTTATGCAAAACAAATTTTTCACATTAGCCATGTTCCCTCAAAAAAGAGAGGGGGAAAAAATAAGCTTCAATATGAGTTCTACCAGTTCTCTCTCTGGAGCTAGAAAGCATTTTTCATCATGAGTACTTTGAAGTGGTGGTGGATCATTGTATGGATCAGAGTTAGTCTTTTACAATTCATTATTTTTACAATATTGCTGTTACTGTGTAAGTTGTTCAGATTCTCATTTCATTTTGCATCAGTTCATTTAAGTTTTCCCAAGTTTTTCTGAAACCATCCCCTTCATCATTTCTTACAGTACAAATAATATTTCTCCACTTGATAGGCATCTCAGTTTCCAATTCTTTTCCACCACAAAAAGAGCTGTTACAAATATTTTTGTACATATGGGTCCTTTTCTTCTTTCTTTGATCTCTTTGGGATATAGACTTAATAGTGGTCCTGCTGTGTCAAAGATATGCACAGTTTAATAAATTTTTGGGCAAAGTTTCACATTGCATTCCAGAACTAGTTCACAGCTGTACCAGCAGTGCAGCAGTGTACCTGTTTTTCCATATCCCTTCCAACATTTGTCATTTTCCTTTTCTGTCATCTTAGCCAAACTGGTGGGTGTGAGGTGGTACCTCAGAGATGTTTTAATTTGCATTTCTCTATTACTGATTTAGAACATTTTTTCATATGACTATTGATAACTTTGATTTCTTCCTCTGGAGACTGCCTATTCATGTTTTTTGACCATTTATCAATTAGGGAATGGCACAGAGTCAGAATTTGAACTCAGTTCCTCTTGACTCCAAATCCAGTGCTGAAGAGCTGCTTAAATATTCTTGGTCTCAGTTTCTTCACCTGTAAAATGAGAGAATTCAACTAAATAATCTTTAAAGTTTCAACTTTCCCCCCCAGAGTTTTGTGACATTGTATTTTGACATTGTTCACACTCTTTTTTTAAATGGGAAAAGTAGAAAATAAACAAGTTGGTAGAGAGATAGCCAAAGAAGCAACTTTAAGAATGTCACAGAGTTAGTAAAGCTTCAGTCTACTTCCCATACCTTTGACTTAAAGTATTGTGTAAGTTACTAATACTTGAGGTATTTCAAGTCATTTAGTTCCTTCTGAATCATTAAAGATGATATTACATTTAAAATAGCTAATGCTAAGTATATATTATCACCTAATTCTTTGAAAAGCAGTAATACTTTTTATGGTTACATCAAATAATGGGACTCTTTAGTTAACCAATACACTTTATTTCACAATTATTTGTGGTAGTTTATTGTGTTGTCTTTTTAGTCACTGAAACTGAGGTTTCAGTGGCTTCCTGCTAGTGTTCAAAGCTTAGAAGATTCTTAACAGTTCCTAGGCTGGCTTCTCATCATGTCTACTTTCCCCACATTTATTTGCATGACTTGATACCTTTCTGTTTCTTACCTTAGTTCCTCTTATCCATGCCTTTGTGAGGAATAGGAGATATAAATTTTCACCTTCCCCCCACCTGCCTCTACAACCCTAGCATAACTATCCTATGATTTTTTACTATAGAAAGAGAAAGGAATATCACTGACTAAATCAGTAGATTTTTAAAAAATCTGCAACACTGGCCTCAGACCAAACACTTGACACTTACTAGCTGTGTGACCCTGGGCAAGTCACTTAACCCCAATTGCCTAAAACCAAAACACAAACAAAAAAAAATCTACAACAGTATGTACAGTCATTGCCTTTATGGAAATATAAATGGAACTAAGTTGAATCTTTCCTTGATCTTCCTCTCTTTTGCTGATTTATATTATGGTTTCTTGACCTGGTAGTCTATCCTGATAGAGAAGTCTCTTTCTCTTCCCAGAGTTATTGATCTTAAAATGTATCTCTTTCTTTGCAAAAGAAAAATCAACTCTTCTTCCAAAACCTTTCTCACATTTAGACAGGATTTTAACTTTGGTCTATGGGCACTAGTAATGGAGCACATGGGACTCTAGGAGGTATATTTATATTTCAAACTGAAACATCAGATTTTTACCTCATTTACATTTCAGACAGAAATAGATTGTCTACCATCTTTTCTCCAGGAATATTACCTTAGATAACTTTCTCTTTGTTCAGATACTTAAATATGAATATTAGGATGTCATAACTCCTGGTTACTCTTCTTCCTTGAGCCAAGTTGTCCTGGGTCTTTTAGGAATTTTACAGTGGCCGGCATTAAGAACTGTATGAATTATTGTCTTCTCTACCACCTCCTCCCTCTTGGGAGATTGTATATTTACCATGAACCCTTCTTTTTCTTTCTTTTATAGCTCAGCTAATTGGACCTCAAGCAATTTATTTTTCAAATGGGAAGCAGCACTGTACATTGGGAAAAACTGGACTAGGACTTGAGTCTAGTCCCAGTTTTCCCACTAACTTGCTGTGGAAATGGCAAGTTTATCACTGACGTCAGTGTGGCATGATGGAAGGAATGCTGGATGTGGAACCATCTAATCTGGGTTCAAATTCCTCCTCTACCACTTATAACCTGTATGACCTTGGATAAGTCACTTAACCTCCAAGGGCCTCATTATTCTTATTTATAAAATGAGCCAGTTGCATTAGATGACTCAATGTCCCTTCCAACTATAAATCTATGTATGATCAATCCCTAACCCTTTTAGTTTTAAGTTAATTGTTGTTAATAACAGAATGGGTAATGGAAAATCAATCTGGTGCAATTTAAATCGCTATTTGTGTGTGGCTGAATTTAACCTGTAGTTCATTGATAATTGAGTAAGTAATGGAAAAAGAATATGTTTTAGAAGTATCTATTGAGCTAACCTTTTGGAAGATAAATTTTGTGCCAGTAGCAATTTTTGGTACAGTAGAACATGCTCATTTGCACACACAGAACCAAGTCACTCTGTCACATCTTAAAATGTAGTTCTTAAAGTGAGTTTTGTTTGTACTGTTGGTAGGTAGCTTTTTCTAGTAATAATGATTTTTTTTGGTGTAATGAACTAAATTGTTTGCTGTTTGCCAATCACCAAAAACTGGTAGCATTTCACTTCTCTTTAGAGCAGGCTTTATAAATTTTTTAAATTACTAAAGATAAAATACCTTGTTAGCTTGGCAAGTATTTGAATTACATTTTCAATGTAGTTTGAAAAAGTAATACTACTTAAAATGAGGATTCAGAAAAAACCGGTCCCAGCATTTATTTAAATGGGATTAGCCAGATCTCATTTTCCCTGACTATGGTTAGTTTCAAAGCATTTTTTGGGGTAGGAAAACATTTCTTGCATTTGAAAATACATCTTACTATAATTATAAACATTCACAACTATGAATCAATGAATAATATGCTCCCTTAAATAGAACTCCCATTCAAATTTAGAAACAATCTTTTGAAAGTGAAAATATGCCCCAGATGTTGTGTTGTTTTTTGGATTTTTTTTTTCATTTTAAATTTGACAAATTAAGTTGGTTTGACAAATATTTATAACAGGTATATAAATGACAATGTTTAAAGTTTACAAAGTTATGGTCTATAGTGGGGGTGTTTTGCCCCCCCCAACTCAGCTGACACCATTAAAATAAGAGACAGATAATACAAGTAATGGAAATGAACATATTAATGAAGTACAGAGACTCCTCTATACATGCCCCGTTATCCCTTTAAGAAGTGTAAAAAAAGCTCCTCTGATTGCATTGGAAGGGCAGGTTGGCAGTGGCCTGCCAAACCCTGGAAATGGTAGAATAATGAAGGTGTTTGAGGCAAGGGGCAGTTTCTTGTGCCTCTGCTAGAATGTGTGTGTGTGTGTATGTGGGTATTTTTTTCTCTTCCTCTCTCCGCATCATCCCATCACCTGTGAGCTGTGATGCCTTGCTAAAGAGCTACTAAACTAGTCAGAGACATATATCTTTCTCCAGGGAGACACAGAGAGGCTGCATTCAAGCCCTAAGCAGCTTCAGTGAGCATGGCTTAAGGTAATAGAGAATAGAGCCAATTGGATGTAAGAGTACTAGCTCTGGTAATCACGAGTCAGGCTTCAGAGAGGAGCATTCCTAGGGATTCCAGTTGTTTTTGTGGTGTACCTATCCAGCAGAGATGCTGTTCTCAGTGGCAGGCAGCATGAGGACACCAAGAGAAGAGAAAGAACATTATTGGGGATCTGAGTTATCAGAGATTTGAGATGGCCTTTGCCACATGATCCCCTACATGGGTGCCTTATTACTGGTGTACTCTAAGTGTGTGTTCACTTTTCCCCACTGACATTATTTGTATTTGTGGAAGGAAGCACCTCAAATTTATGGGAAAAGTACTGTATAGCTGCTGTTCTCACTATGCACTGTTGGTTTGCAATTGAGCCTAACAAAGGTAGATTTACTGGTTGGGGCTTGTGAACAGGCCCATATAGTCACTCCCTTGGGGGACCCAACCTACCAACCTGTGAGTGCCAAGTCAGGAAGGTAGCCCAGAGGTCATGCTACTTGTGACTACTTTCAGAGGTTCTAAGGTACTTTGTGGGCCTGTATTTATTTATTTATTTATATAGTTCAAAAGCCCTAACCAATGAACCTGCCTTTGTTAGCTCAATTGCAAACCAAAACTGTATAGTAAGTATACCATCTAAAAATTAGAGTTAAAAGATCAAAACTAGAGACTCTGTATGCAAAATAGATAATTCCAAATTGATTCTATCCTAGTAACCAGCAGCTACTCTTCATCCCCCCCCAAACCAAAAATGATTCCAAAATGTTCTACAAAATTATTTTCGCACCGTAGACATTATCATGGGTGGAATCAATCTTTGTTAAATGACTGAGTTTCTCAGTTTTACTCAGAGAAGGAGCAGAAGGCCAAGTGACACAGTTGAAATATTTTAAATGTTTGAGGATTTTATAATTAGTCACTTTTAAAAAAATACATAACAAGGCACTGTTCAAGTCACTTTGTCACAAAGGAAAAAAATATCAAAAAGCCGTTATTCCAAGAGTTTTGGTATAAAATAAGTTTTGGGTTGAAATAATATTGTAGTCATTGTATCATCAGGCATAAGTGATGCTTTTGCCCTGGAGTAGATCAGAGAGATGTTTTTGAAAGTATTTTCTAAAAATTTAGCAGTTCTGTTAAGTAATAGGATGGGTTGCCTTTCATAAGTAGTAATCTCCGCAACACAAATTATTCAGAGACTAGTTGGCCACTGATGAATTTTCTAAAGGGGATTCCTGCATTAAGTGGAAGGTTGGATAGTTAGTCTTTAGAAGCCATTTAGGCTTTTCTAATTCTACATCTAGCATATCAATAAATGCTTAACACTTTCTATGGTAACAGAATTGTAAGCAAAGTCTCTGTCCATCAGTAGGTAAATGGCTAAAATTGAAGTACATGAATGTAGTGGAATCTTACTGTATGAAATGATGAATATTAAAAATTCATAAAAGAATGAGAAGATTTAGCTGAGATGATACAGAGTAAAGTAAGAAGAACAAGGAAGACAGTATGCTCAGTTTCTACAGTATTGTAAATGGAATGATACCCCCACCAAAAAAACAAACAACTGAATGCTAATTATAATGATCAGGTTTGGCCATGAAGAAGAGTTGAGAAGAAGCACTTCTCCTTTGCAGAACTGGGGGAATTGGGGTGTAGACTGTGGCATATGTTGTCAGGCATGGTTGATATGCTGGTTGCTTTTGCTGAACTGCTTTTTACTTCTTTTTCAATCTTTGTAACAGAAGGAGCCTATAATAAGGAAAAGATAGAGATTTAAAAAGATACCAGTGAGAATAGGCTTATAGATATAGGAACTGGACCTGTGATTTCATTGATATGAGGAGCTCCTGGGTCTGGTAATTCCCTCTATCATTGCAGGATAGCATCTTTTCTTCAACTTAATAAGTTTTTAAAATTTCTTTAGTGGAAGGAGTGTTTATAAGTTTTTTTTTAAGTGTACTAAGTTCTTCTGAACATTTTATGTAGGACATCATTAAAGCTGGGTCTGCATGTATAATATTTATGGTCATAGGAGCGCAATCTTCTGAACTCTGAAAGTCAGCTGGAATTTATTTAGTGCCTACCACATACCTACTGTACTAAGCTCTTATCTCAAATGAAGCAATATTTGTAAAGTGCTTAGCATAGTGCCTGGCACTTAGTAGGCACTCAGTAGGCACTCAGTGAATTTGTGTTCCCTTCCCCTCTAAATACTGAATATCTTTACCATCCAAGTCAGACATTATTGGCATTATTTATTTCAAGGCCTATGGGGAAAAAGTTTGCATTGCTGGTATATAATTCTAGCCCTACTCAAGCTGTAATAAAGATTTCACAGACATAAAAGAACCTTATAACAAAATCTTACCATTCACTGTGAGAGAGAGCTTGAAATGTAATGGTCACTGAAATTCAATCATTGGAATTCAAACAGTAAGGCTGGAGTTATAGATAGGGACCTTGAAGGTGTCTTCCTTACCTGTAGTTTGCCTTCTTTGGGAGGTGAAGAGAATTTTTCAGCTTTTATACCCATGAAAGTTATTATTTTTTTAAATGTGTTATCTTGAGAAAATCAGTGCTACTAAGGTTTATCAGTGTATGAGGTCAGAATTTCAGAACCAGAGAGAGCCTTAGAAATCATGTAGGCTTGGGGCAGCTAGATGGTGCAGTGGATAGATCACCGGCCCTGAAGTCAGGAGGACCTGAGTTCAAATCTAACCTCAGACACATAATAGTTCCTAGCTGTGTGACTCTGGGCAAGTCACATAACCCCAATTGCCTCACCAAAAAAAAAAAAAAAGAAGCCATGTAGGCTACAATTTTTTTTTTCATATAGATGAGGTGCCTAATAAGACTTGATAGCTATCCAAAGAAAATGTTGATCTATTGGTAAATCACATTTTGATAAGTATTTCAATTTGTAGTTTTTAAACAAAAGTACTAAGATAATCATCCAGTTATTGAATATTTTAAGTTCAAGGTACCTTGAAAGATGATCTTATCTTTGACCTTCTTGCCAAGGCCAATCCCTATAGAAGGTACAGCAGATGGAGTGCTGGACCTGGGGCCAGGAAGACCCGAGTTCAAATCCAGCCTCAGGTATTTACTAGATGTATGACCCTCTTTTAATCTCTGTCTGCCTCAGGTTCTTCAGCTGTGAAATGGGGATGATAATAATAGCACCTACCCTCCAAGGTTGTTGTGAGGATCACATGAGATATTTGTAAAGTTCTTAGCGTGCTGTCTAGCGCATAATAGATGCTTAAAAATGCTCATTTTTTCCCCTCCCCTGTATGTCCTTGATCCTATCCCCTCCCATTTTCTCCAGCAGAATGCAACCTTAATTATGTTTTCATTCTTTCCCTAATCCTCAAACTCTCCCAATCTATTGGTTTCTTCCCTGCTGCCTTCAAACATACCTTTTTCCTCCATTAAAAAAAAAACACAAAACCTTGATTAGACCTTGCTATCACCTCAAGCTATTATCTGATATTCCTCCTCCCTTTCTCAGCCAAACTCCTGGAAAATGCCATGTTCATTGCCTTTATTTCCTGTCCTTTCACTCAACCTCCTACTGTCTGACTTTCAACTCTTCCCCCAACTGAGATTGCTCTCTCCAAAGTTACAATCTCTTAACTGCCAGAGCTGATGATATTTCCCAGTTCTCATCCTTTTCAACTTCTCTGCTTCATTTTAATTGTTGAGCACCCCATTTGAGGTGATCTCTTTGAGTTTTTGTGACACTTTACCCTCCTGGTTCTTCTCCTGCCTAACTACTACTCTATCTCCTTTGCTGACTTATAATCCGTATCATGCCTCCCAACTGTAAGAGTTTTCCAGGGCTCTGTCCTGGGCTCTTTTTTCTTTTTATACCAGAATCTTAACTTTTTTTGTATCATGGGTCCTTTGGCAGCCTATGGACCCCTTTTCAGAATGTTTTTACATGATAAAATAAAACACATAGGATTACCAAGGAAGCCAGTTATATTGAAATAAAAGTATGATTTTTCCTCCTCAAGTTCAAAACCCCCCTGAAATCCATGGACCTCAGGTCAAAAACCCCTCCTCTACCCTGTCACTCTTGGTGACTTCAGCAACTTCCATGGCTTTAATTATGATTTGTATATATAATCCCAATCTCTTCTTTAAGCTGCATCACCAGTTGCCTGTTGGGCATTTCAATCTGAATATCCTAAAGATATCTCAAACTCAGTATGTCTAAGATAGAACCCATTTTCTTTCTCCTCTAAATCCACTAATCTGATTTCTGTTGAAAGTACCACAGTTTTTCTAGTGTCCCAGGTCTCTAAACTTGGTGTTAACCTCAACTCCTCAGTTTTTCTCACTCAGTTTATCTAGTTAGTTGCCAAACCTTGCCATTCATTTCTGTCTCCACACCATCACTGACATTTGACCTCTTCTTTCCACTCATACAGTTACCACCTTAGCTTAGGTCTTCATCACCTCTGGCCTACCTTATGGCAAAGGCCTCCACATTGTTCTTCTGTACCTTGTCAGTCTCCACTATAGGTCATGCTGCACAATGTTGCCAAAGGGATTTCCCACAAATGCAGATATTTCTTTTAGCATAAAATAGAAATTCCTCCTTTTAGCTTTTAAAACCCTTCATCTATCTCCAACCTCTCTTTCCAGGCTTGTGGCATAGTATTTTCCTCCTATCCTTTGTGATCTAGCTAGTCTCAATTCCTCAGACATGACACTCCATATCTTGTCTCTGTCCCTGTCCACTGACCATGCCCTCATGTCTGCAATGCTCCCACCCCCACCCCAAATCCTTCTGTTCCTTCAAGATGCAGTCCAAGCATCAGTACCTACATGTAGTCTTTCCTGAGCCTTACAATTGCTAGCACTCTCTCTCACTAACCACTTTGTACTTATTTGTATTTATTCTTTGGATATTCTGTATATACACATATGTATTTATTGTCTCCTCCATTAAAATGTAAGTTACTTGAGAGTAGGAATTCTTCCTTCTTTATGTCTCCAGCTCCTAGGACTGTGCTTAGCATATAGCTAAATACTTAATAAATACTTATTGATTGATTGAGTTATCCTTTTACCTTGAGACAAGACGGTATTCATACCTTTTGCCCCAAATCTCTCTCTCTTTTAAAAACCATTTTTGAGACCATAATATTCTTTCTGAAAACATACCCCTTTCACAGCCATTGCAATCAGAAGGTTTTTTTCTAATGTCTACCCTAAGTCCCTTGGATTTATTGATAGCTGACAATTATATATCATTTTATAGTTTTCAGAATGCTTTACATATATATGTTTATTTGAACCACACAAACACCTCTGTGAAGTAGGTTAGTCCAGGTATTATTATCCATATGGATTTGTAGTCAGGACCCTTGGTTAGAATCTTAGCTCTGTTACTTCATATTTGTTGTGACCTTTGGTAGGTCACTTAATGTTTTGGGTCCTCAATTCTTCATATGTAAAATGAGGGAGTTGGACCTAATAATCTGTAAAGGCCCTTCCATTTCTAAAGTCTATCATCCTATGATGAGGAAAATGAGAAACAAAGAAGTTAAGAGATTGTTCCATACATACCAATAGTAAGTGACTGAAATGAGGCAGCTGGTAGCACAGTGGCTACAGTGCTGGACCTGTAGTCAGGAAGACCTGAATTTAAATCCAGCCTCAGTTGCTGTCTGTGTAACTGTGGACAAGCCACTTAACCTCTGCCTGCCTTAGTTTCCTCATCTGTAAAACTTGGGTAATAATAGCACCTCCTTTTCAGGATCGTTGTGAGAATCAAATGATACAATGTTTGTAAAGTACTATGAAAATCGTAAAGTGCTATATAAATCCTAGCTAGCTAGCTAACAAAATTTGCCCTAAAACTATGTCAGTCATGTCTTCAGTCTCCAAATAGAACAAACCAGGAGAATGTCTGTTCCTCAGTAAAATAATACTGAGGACATCAGAAGAAAGATGGAAATTATAAGGGATAACAACGTTTAAAAGAAATTTTATAAGGAACTGAAACAAGTAGAAAAAACCACACTACAATTGGAACTTAGGTCAGATCCCTTAAAAAAGAGACTTAAATTAGCATGGTTATGAGGTCTTATGGGGAGGGATAAGATCAGAAAAGTCAAAACAGGAAATGAGTCAAGTGACAAAAGACATGGGGTAGGGGGGAGTGAGGAACCTTTATACAAGAAATAAGAAATAAAAGAAAAAATTTTGCCTTTTTAGGTAGTAAAGGAAAGTTTATACTTGATGGTACCAAATAGGTAGAGACTCTGTACCTTTTTGTTTGTTTTAACTTCAGTCTTTGCCAGAAACTGTTGTCACCTGGAAATAGAAAATACCATGGAGATTAGAAGCATATAACTAGAAGGAGGGAAAAAAAATGGGGCTTTATATATAATGATCGAGATATTAACTAACCAAACTCTTAAAAAGTTAAATTCATACTAAATAAAATGTGTGTGTGTGTGTGTGTGTGTAATATCAAACAATATTTATTAAGCACTTACTATTTGCAGGACATTGTGCTAATTGTTAGAGATACAAAGAAAAAGGGAAAACAGTTGCTTATGTTCTAATGGAGGAAACACGGACATAAAGCAAAATTATTTTCTGTTTGTCCAGGTTGTTTTTATTTATCCTGGACAAGTTGCTCAGGTAAGGACAATAATAAAATATTGAATAATGTGATAAAAAATGAATAGGCATGCCTTATATTTAACAGTTTATCTGTACTTTCACGTATATTTTCTCATCTTGTTTCTGACAGATTCTGTAGAGAGCTACAAAGCAGGTATATTCCTTATTTTATATTTGAGAAAACAATCTCAGAGCTAATAATTTGCTAAAAGTTGTTAACATTTGTAGTGAGTGGTAAAACCAGGACTGGAGCTCAAGTCTTCCTAAGACTAGTCTTAGTACTCTTTCCACAGTGTCACATTGCCTCTCCCTAAGCTATAGACAAACACAGATTCATACCCTTAGAGCTGGAAGGGACTGTACTACTTAAAGGTCATCTGCTAAATGATCTCTTTCAGTTCTTGTCCCTTTCTGTTATAAATCTATTTTTCTATGATCTTATGAACCTCCCACACAATGTAGACATTCCTTCTACAGTATTATTGATGATTTAAATTCAGGACTGCTGGTGAAATTTGTTAAAAGACCTCTAGTAACTTTTTTTGGGTGTATTTCATATTTTAGGTTGAGATTCCACCTCTACTCACAGAATGTATTCACAGAAGGCCCAGACACAAAGATTAAATGAAGCAATCAAAAGTGTAAACTAGATGTGAATAAGCCTTAAATCAGTTTGAAAGGCTTACAGAGCTTTGACCTTTGGATGAAGGCAAATGTAGGAAAAATCTTCTCTATGGCAGAAAAAAAAAATCACAACCCTAGCCCCATACATAAAAATAGCAATCAGCGGAACCTGTGAATCAGTCAACCTGTAAACCAATCTACTGGTGGAATAATTTCCAGTTCAGAGTATTCCTATTTGAGGGTTGGGGTGAAGTCCCAGAGAAGGAATTGCTCGTGGAGGGGATGGAAAAGAGTAATTTCGTTAAAGAAATATGAGAAGAGGTGCAGCTAGGTGGCACAGTGGGTAGAGCACCGGTCCTAGATTCAGGAGGACCTGAGTTCAAATCCAGCTTCAGACACATAACACTTATTAGCTGTGTGACCCTGGGCAAGTCACTTAACCCCATTGCCTAGCCAAAAAAAAAAAAGAAAAAGAAAAATGAGAAGAAAGTTTCATTGTAGGCATGGAGGAGAACCTTCAGAGAGGTAGAGGAGGGCAGGGTTAGTTTAGGAAATAGCTAGCAGGAGAATTTGGCTATATGGACAAGTGGGTACTAAGATTGGAATGGCAGATTGGAGCCAGATTTTGGAGAGTCTTAATTATCAGACTAAGATATTTATATATCCTGTAGGTAGTAAGTAGCTGCTAAAGGTTTTGGCACAAAGGTATGGTTAGATTGGTTAGATCTCATGCTTAGATCTCAAACATAGTATTAGTTTATTTTGGCAACTATGTGAAGGATGGATTGGTGAAGAGAGAGATTAGAAGCAGAGGGATCAAGTTAGAAACTATTCGAAGTAGTTCAGGCTAGAAATGATAAAGGCCTGAACTAGGATGTGGAGGTATGAATGGAGAGATGTAGGAGCTGTTATTTCATAGGTAGAATTAACAGGACTTGGTAACTGGTAGGTAAGGGAGAGAGAAGATTCAAGGGTGACAAAGGTTTTGAGCCTGAGTAACTGGGAGAAGTTTAACTACTTTGGCCACGTAATGAGAAGACAGGACTTCTTGGAAAAGACCCTGATGTTGGGAAAGATTGAAGGCAAAAGGGAAAGGAGATTGCAGAGAATGAGATGGATAGATAGTATCATGGAAACAATGAATATGAATTTGGACAGACTTTGAGAGATAGTGGAGGACGGAAGGAGCTTGTGTGCTATGGTCCATATGGTCACGAAGAATCAGACGACTGAACAAGAAGACTGGGAGAATGATTGTGCCCTTAAAAGAAATCAGTTGGGAAGAGGAGCAGGTTTTAAAGGAAGATGATGAGTTCAGTTTTGAATAGAGAATAAGTTTCAATCAAAAACTTTAGATTAAGAGCTGAAAAGTTTTTGAATGAATGGGAGTGACTTAACAGGAAGAGTTCCATTGGCTAAAGAAAATTGGTCCCTTGTGGGCCCTTGAAAAATAGAAAGCCAGTTCTGAACCCACAAGATTTGAACATGTTGGAGGAGGGACTTTGAGGGTCTGGCCCTGGAAAAGAAACAGTGGGTACATTCAGAGCTGGTCTAGCACCAGAAGCCCAGCAATAGGACAAAGGAGAAAGTAAGTTGGATTGAAGCCCATCAGGTGTAGAGGCACTGCCACCGTTGTACTCACCTCATCAAAGACTGAGAGAAATTCTGAGAAATAATCTGTTCTTTGTGCCACTTCTTATGTCAACCCACTAGCAGACATTGTAGTTTACTATGCTGCTTATTTACCCAAACATTTCTGGTAAGCTTATTTTGTGAGAACCACAAAGAGGCCAGGATTTAACTGGAGATTAATATAAATGTAAGTTAAGACAAAGAAACTACCTAAACGTTAGGAATTTTCCTAACTGGGAGCTTGGAATGATTTTGATTGTACTCATAACTTTTTATCTAATGTAAACTCCTTAAAGCAGCAGAGGAGGCAACCACATGGACCTTTAATTCCTTAGACTTAAAAAGTGTACTAATTGTAAAAGGTATCACCTAAGTACTTGATGCTTTGTGGTAAACTGAGACCTGGTATAATCATGGTAGATTCCAAATTAGGTGCTTACATTATATTTTATGATACATTAGTATATTAATGATCTGTGATTTTATTTGTGAGAACACCTTCTGCTGTCCTGTAGCAGATCTCAGCTATTCTGTAACTTACTAGTTAAGTCTTAGAGAATTGCCTGAGGTTCAGAAGGTTTAGTGATTTGTTTGTGGTCTCACAGCTAATCAGTGTCATAGGTCAGACTTGAACCTAATCCTTGCTGACTCTTAGGTCATCACTCTTTGTAATAATAATAATAATAATAATAATAATAATAATAGCTAACATGTACGTAGTACTCACTGTGATGCCAGGAACTGTGCTAAGAATTTTACAATTGTTATTTTATTTGATACAGCAACCCTGGGAGGTAGGTACTATTATCATCCCCTCTTATAGATGGGGAAACTGAGGCAGAAGTTAAGTGACTTGCCCAGGATCACATAGGTCTGAGATCATATTTGAACTCCCATCTTCCTGATTCTAGGCCAGGCATTCTCTCTATTATGCAACCTAGCTGCCTCATTATGCTAGTATTGCCTCTCATACTGATTGCATGATAAATGTATAAGTAGGAATAGGGACTAGTCCCCAGATTTTATTGTTGTAGGTAACTTCAAGGTAAAAAAAATCCCTATACCAGGCTTTTATTTAAAATATAAAATATCTATATTGAAGGTATTGAATGCTTTTGTAAGTTTTGCTGCTGATTTTTTTCATAGTTTTAATCTACCTGTAACCATGTCTACAAATTTGGGGTAGTAATATATGATAATTGCATTGCCTTCATAGGGGACAATGCTTTAAAAGTTTTATTTTCTATTTTTGGTAGGATAGTCAGTCAAACATTCATTAATTGTCTACTGTGTGCCAGGCACTGTGCTTCCTGCTTTTTTACAGAGTTCATAGTCTAGTGGAGGAGACAACATGTAAACAACTAGGTGCAAACAAGCTTATATACAGAATAAATTGGAGATAATTTACAGAGAAATGGCTTTGGAATTAAGGAGGATTGGAAAGGCTTCCTGTAAAAGATAGGATTTTAGTTGGGACTTGAAGGAAGCCAGGAGGTAGAGATGAGGAGGGAGAGCATTGCAGGCATGGGGCATAGACAGTGAAAATGCACTGGGAGATGAAGTATCTTGTTTGGGGAACAGCAAGGTCAGTGTCACTGGATGTATGTATATGTGTTCGTGTTTCGGGGAAGGGGAGGATATGTAAGGATATGTAAGAAGACTAGAGAGAAGTGGGAGGCGTTGGTTATGGAGTGTTCTGAATGCCAAACAGGATTTTGTATTTGACCCTGGCAGCCATAAGGAGCCCCTGCAGTTTATTGAGTAGGGAGGTAATACAGTCAGACCTGCACTTTGAGAAGATAACTTTGACAGCTGAGTGGAGAGATGGACTAGAGTGGGGAGAAATTTGTGACAGGCTCTTGCAATAGTCTGGGTATGAGGAAATGAGGCCCTGCACCAGTGTGGTGATAGTGTCAGAAGATAGAAGGGAATGTATCTGAGAGATGTTACAAAGGTAGAATCAACAGGCCTTGGCAGCAGATTGGGTTTGGTGGGGTGATGGATAGTGAGGAGTCAAGGATTCTCTGATAGTGCCACCCACTTGCCAATCTAGTAATAATGTTCTTCTTTGTACTTAACTAGGCTGGTCATTGAAAAACAAGCAAAATCTAGCATTCTTTATAGGCTAGAGCATTGGGTTGAATCTAATAAAGTGAAATTCAATACAGATAAGTGAAACTTGGGTACAAAAAAATCAACTTCACAAGTGCAAGTCAGGGCAGTATAGTTGGACAGCAGTTATTCTGAAAAAGAACTGGGGTTTTTGTGGACTGCAAGTTCGATAGACGTCAGCAGTGAAATGTCCCAGCCAAAAAAAAAAAAGCTAATGTGAGCGTGGGCTTTATTAAGAGGAGCGTAACTCCCAGGTAATTCCACTATACTATTCCTCCGTCAGAATTCATCTGTCTTCAATCACAGTTGGAATGTCTGCAGGAGGGCAGGTGAGTGGTCTGGAGTCCAGACCATGAGTCCATGTCTTATTAGGATGCAATGAAGGAACTGGGGATATTTATCCTAGAGAAGACTCAGGGAAGATATGATAGTTGTCTTCAAGTATTTGAAGGGCTGTCTTATGGAAGGGAATTAGATTTTCTCTGTTTGGCTCCAACGGGCAGAACCAGGAGCAATTGAATAGAAATTATAGAGAGACAATTGTAGGAAGATGTTAGGAAGAACTTCCTAACAGCTGTCTAGAAGTCGAATAGGCAGCTTGGAGAGGTTGGGGGGGGTGTTGTTTGAGCTGAAGCTGACCACTTAATGAGTTAGTTACAGTGGAGATTCCTCTTGTGTACAACCAGGTGACCTCTGAGGTCACTTCCAACTCTCACCGTGTTCATAGCCTTCCTAGTGTGGGACAGTCTGCCAAAGATCACACTCTGCTGGTGTAGCTTTTGGTAACACAAGGTCAGCTCTGTGCCTGGATGAGGCATCAGAATAGGATTTTCATGTAGTAAGACATTTATTTACACTTCTAAACTGTCTTACTCTTAATGTCAGTTGTGGTGATGGCATCTCAGCTTTTCTCCTTACTGTTGGATTTCATAAATCAACCCATATTAGAAGTGCTAATGCAGGAAAATCAGTAATCCCTATTTTCCTGATAAAATTATATAATTGTAAAGCGTAGACTACCACAATCCAAATTACAGGTGACCCGAGGGCAGCAGAAAAATGTATGGTATGATTGAAGTGTGCTGCAGCAGATTACTATTTCATTCAATAAACATTTATTAAGCGCCTGTGATGTTTGAGGCACTCTGCTAGGTACTAGAAATGCAAAGATAAACATGAAAAGTAATCCCTGAATTCAAGGAGCTGATAATGTACTGGAGGATATAGTATGTATATAGATCAGCAAATGCAAGCAAATTTGAAGGGAAATAACATGAACAACTTGGGGAATTAAGAAAGTATAGCAGATAGCTCCTGAAAGAAGCTCAGATTCTGAGATGTGGATGTGAGGACAGGGTGCATTCCAGGAATGGGAGACAGCTTCTGTGAAGGCATAGAAATGGGAGATAGGATACTGAGTTTGGGAAGCAACAAGTAAACCAATTTGGGTGAGAAACAGACTTCTGGAAGCAGAATAATGACTCACATGTGAGGAATGCTAGACATGTGCCACCTGCAAAAGAAGTGGCCCAGTTATGTAGCAAAAATATAGAACAATAAATGGACAGCCTGAGCATTCCACTTACAAAGTATTAAAACATTTCCATCCCATTGGAATGATCTTCCGTAGACTTTTTTTACAGAAAGACATAGATGAGAATCACCTGCTGAAAAAGGGTGGCTATTCAGGTTATGATCTACACTGGTAGGTACTCATCCTGATGAGATTACAGATCTATTAAAATATCCAAATAATTCCTGTGCTGTGCTGACTCATGACTACATAGTATTCACAAATATGCAGTGGAGGAGTATGATTAGATAACAGTTGTTCTGAAAAAGACTGGCACTTAGCAGATTATCTTTTCTAGTCTTAAATTTCTGAATTTGAGCTCTGTATATAGCAAAGCAAGCCAGCAAGAGGGAATAATGTAAATAGGTCAAGTGATTTTCGTTCATTTTCAGCAATCAGAAAAACCAAATGATCGGAGTTTCTTTGGCCCATAACCAGGGATTTACTATCCTCCTTTCACTTTCCCTTTCAGAATAAACAATCTCCAGTCACCTCCTAGAAATATTTGGAAATATAGGGCAGTATTGTCCTTATTGCCCTCTAATCCAAGATATGGGCCAAATTCCCTTATAACAAATAGAATTGCAACCAAAGTCACTCTATAGGTAAACATTCCTCAGGTCTGACTAGCATGATACTTATTTCAAGCAACATTCAATACTACAAAATTCCTTTATAACAAAAGACTTGGGCATACAATTTCTTATAGTTTATCATTAGCAAGATTCAACCACATACTATGGCACTATTATCATTTCATAAAGGAGAGGACTCCTGGATTCTGACCAGCTTTTTGCTACTGTAAAGTATTGCTTTGAGTAGAGAACTCTGCTGGCTCATAAGACCACAACAATAGTCAACTAGTTGTGACAGCACAAAAATAGACCCATAGGCTAAACTAAGAAAGAGGTGGGTGATACCCTACTTCCAAAAGTTCTGTTCCCACATATTTTGTTTTTAGCTGATTTTAGCAAGTCTTAGTAAATTCTTCATTTCCAGATCCTTCTCTCTGACTAACACTATAAAGAAAGGAACTGAGCCATGTGATTTCCTTTAATATACCATGAACATTATTATAAGCATTATAGATGATGTGATCTGCCAACTCTGGAAAGTCCATCGTTGATTGGCGAGGATGACTTATATTTCTGAATTGCCTAACCTGATAGAAAGCTATTGGCCAACAATTTATTGCATAAAGAAATTTCACTCAGGAATGCATTTATCATTCTGAAATCTCTGTTTCCATTTCACAGTAACAAAATACAAAAAGAATATTAGCCGGAAGAAGAATGCAGAAAGGAGACAGTATATTTCATAACAAAAGTAGAGATCTTTGTTTTCTTTTTCAAGTTGGTTCCCTATCTATTTATTTTGATAAAATGTGCAGTCTATCACATGAACTATATCAATAAAAATATTTATTTAAGCATGTGGTAATTTCCTTTTAACATTAAAAATTATTTCCACATGACCTTCCACAAATAAAAATATTTTCATCCAGTTTGTCACCTTTATCAGGTGTGGAGGCTATGTTTGTTTTGAATTGGGTATTGTGAAGATATATCTACTGTGTTGATCGTTTTATCAGTAAAGACCACCAAATCAAATTGTAATTTAGATTTAAAAGAATTTATTTGGAGGTCCAAATCATCTGAATTGGCCATGTATCTCGATTACACTAACTGGATTCTTTCCAGATTTCCATTTTACTTGAGTGATATGACTATATACTCTAACATGGCAACTTGCTGAGCAAGATGAAAAGCTGCTAGGGTACAGAAATATTAAGAAAGGCATAACTTCCAGGAATAGGGCGGGATAGTCCCACTATTCTCTGCCCTTGTCAGGCCTCATCTGTTGAATTAAGGGGGGAAAAAAAGAATATAAGGTGTTATTGAGGTTTATTTACCAGCTTTTACCATTATTTCCCTGACACCTAAATATAACATCAACCAGAAACTCAAAAGAATTTATTCCTTACTATCTTCAGCTAGGCAACATAGTAGATAAAGCACTGGGCCTGGAGTCAAAAAGATGCATCTTCCTGAGTTCAAATGTGGCCTGCCACACTTTGTAGCTCTGTGACCCTGGGCAAGTCACTTAACCCTGTTTGCCTCAGTTCCTCATCTGTAAAATGATCTGGAGAAGGAAATGACAAATCAATCCTGTATCTCTGCCAAGAAAACCCTAAATGGGGTCACGAAGAGTCAGATACAACTGGAATGACTGAACAACAACATCCACTTGCAATACATTAACAGCACTTCACCAAGAGCTTTGGAGGAAAGCAGAGGAATTAGCTGTGTATGCCAGTAATCTGGGCCGTAGACTGGCTTTTAAATCTGGTTGGAGAGGGGAAGAGACTAACTGAAGAATTTGCTATCTAATTAGAGTATAAAATAAATGAAAGGTTTGGTCAGGGGAGTTATCTCATCAGTTTGATGAGATTGTTGTGTCCTACTCTTCATAATCCCGTTTGGGGTTTTCTTGGCTAAAGTACTGGAGTGATTTGTCATTTCCTTCTCCAGATCATTTTTCAGAAGAGGAAGGTGAGGCAAGCAGGGTTAAGTGACTTGCCTAAGGCCATTGCAGCTAGTGAGTGTAAATGCTGACACTGAAATTTTAACATTTGGCTTTTGAGAGCTGGTATGAGCCAGTATGTCAATTTTTAATAGACAGTCATGAGTTCTTTTGGGCAGCGAGGTGGCAGAGTGGACAGAGTGCCAGGACTGGAGTTAGGAAGGTTCATCTTCCTGAGTTCAAATCTGGTTTCAGATACTTTTTGTGTGACTTTGGGCAAGTCACTTAACCCTGGTTGTCTCAATTTCCTCATCTGTAAAATGATCTGGAGAAGGAAATGACAAATCAATCCTGTATCTTTGCCAAGAAAATCTCGAATGGGGTAATGAAGAGCTGGACTGAAATGACTGAACAACGTGAGTCCTTTATGTGTTTGCTCCATCTCCTTCTGGGTAAAATAAGACTGTCCTATACCTGATATTTATTGTTACCTTGAGCCCTTATATGAGAGTTGAGAACACTTTTCCCCACATCTCTGGAAACCTAGACCTGAGCTATCTTTGAGCTATATTTTGAGATTTTCCAAAGACAACTCAAGGCAAAATGAGCCAAAGAGGTATGATTTGGAGAACCTGTTTCAAGATTTGGCCTCCTTCACATAAGCCCTGAACTTGGGGTCCTAGGACACAGGTCACTTACGGTGCGAGACAGTATGTTAAGTAGTGTAAGAGAGGTATATATTGTTCCTGTTAGGGGAGGGAGGGGGAGAGAGAGAGAGATATCATATTTCATTGTGATCATATCAGGGAAGGTTTCATTAAAGAGCTGATATTCAAACTGGTGTATAAAGGATGGGTAATATTTAGATAAGAGATAAGGGGTATAGTATAAATAAATGAAGAAGCAGTGGAAAACAAGTTGGGGCCACATTGTGAAGGCCTTGAATTCTAGGATGAAGAATTTGGGCTTTGGCAGTAGAAAGCTGTACCTTTGAGTTGTATCTTCCTCCAGGCCACCTGCTGACTTTGGTTGTCTTCTAAGACTATCTTGAGCCCTTTCCTCTTCTGCCTCTATACTGTCTCCTTTGGTGATCTCAATTCCCGTGGACTCAATTATCTCCATGTAGATATTTTCCTGATTTATATAATCAGCCCTGTTATCTGTCTTGAACTACAGTTCCATGTCACTATTTGCGTTTTGGAAATCTTGAACTGTCTATCCTGTAGGCATTGCAAGTTAAGATCAATGAAATCAGGGAAAGTGTTAAGGGATAGGATATATTCAAGGAACTGTGGGAGAATTGGCCTGAAGGAGATAGCACGTTGATCAGATAATTAGGGTGGGGCCAGATTTTTCAGAGGCTTAAAAGCCAATTTCACTTTCCTGCTTAGACTTATAGTAGTAGGAAATAGGAAGCCATTGAACAACTTGTTAATCAAGTCTTTAGCAGAAACCCACATTTTGTTTGTTCCCTCCCAGCATTGTTTCAGTGAGCGGGGAAGTGAAATATACTTAATAATGGTGTCATTGTCACACTACTGATTAGGAAAAATGCTTTCCACCAAAATAGAAATCTCTTTAAAAAAAGCCAAATCAGAACAAAGATACTATTACTTATGGTGCTGATGTGAGGACTTGCTTTAAGACCAGACATTTTATTTCCACCATTCTTTTTGGGATTGGAAGAAGGAAAACATAAGGTTCATCTGAACTGGCTTTTGCCTATGTACTCTACAAGAGAGATGTAAAACCACCTCCCCAGATGTGCTGCTGTCTTGTCATTATTATCATAAGATTCAGATCTGTATTGCCCAGTATTTTCATGTGACTCAAGGACCCTTTCCTATCATTTAGCTAAGGCATTACACTTTAAAGGAAAATGGTATTTTGCTGAGCTGTAGGCTCAAGCCTTATTATTTGATTCTATTAAAAAATCACCTTTCTTAAGGACTACTCATTTTTGTATGTGACATACTCCCTGAGCTTAAAAGACTATGAAGGACAATCGGGCTTGATCTTACAAATAAAATTGAGTAAGTGGATGAACTCACTTGGAGAATGTCTTTATTCTTTTAGTCCCTACAAGGAAAGACTAAAGGATCAATTTAACTAAACCTGAAGAGGAAAGCAAACGTGAAGGGGAAATTCAGGTTGAAATGGATGAGATTTTATCATTTTCTAGAATCCTGTGAGTAACTATTATATTGAGGATGGTGCCCTAGCTGTTTTTTATCCCAATTCAAGATAAAACCAGGGAAAATAAGAATAAGGAAATAAGGAAGTTTCTGAAAATGAAGGCTACTAAAATCTGGAATATGAGGCAGAGTAAGGAATTTCATTCTCCAAAAGTTTTTAAATTAAAGAGATTCTTGTCCATCTGGGATCATTTACAAATAGTCTCTGCCTACCTTCTTGTTGGTTGGTTTGGGGGCTGGGGGGAGGGGAGAGGAGAGAAAGAGCAGAGGGACAAGAATGGACTAGACACATCATAGAATTTAGAGATGGAAGTACTATTGTAGAACATCTATTCCAACTCCTTCATTTTACAGATCATAAAGCTGACATTTACATAGTGCTTCAACATTTGCAAGTCACTTTATGCACACATCTCAATCCAGATGAGAAAACTAATCTAGAGAGGCAAATTGCCCAAAGTTACATCACTGGAATAACACTTATTAAGGGCCTGCTATGTATCGGTAGTGCACTAGGCACTGGAAATACAAGTACAAAGAATGAAACAATACCTACTAGCAAGAGCTTACTAATGGGGAAGGCAGCAAATTGTAAATATATACAGAATAAATATAAAGACAATAAATACAAGTAAATTACAAGGTAGTTAGCTTAGGAAGGAGGGCACTAGCAACTGTGGGAGAGGGGAGAAATCAGGAAAGGCTTTATGTAGAAGGTGGTTACTTAAGCTGTGCATTGAAGAAAATAAATAGTATTCTTTTTAATCCCCAGCACCTTTCCCCTCAAAATCCCCCTTACCCATATGGTCACAGAATTTGATAGAACATTTACAAACAGTAACAGTCACATTTCCAATCAATAGCTGAGTTCTTAGGAAACTAGGGAGTTAATCAGTTATTTGCCTAAGCATAGCAGAGATGATCCTAAATCAGAGAGTTTTAACTTAAAAAGTTTTCTCCTTTATCATCTATAAAATGAAAGACATCATTAGTGGCAATTAATGGCTAAATGTGAAAATTGTCTCCATCAGTGACTATTATTCATCATTTATGATCAATAAGTATTATACCTACAACTAAGTTATAAGAATCTGCAAGTTTCCTTGGGTTTCCATTCTAATATTGCATAAAGCGATCTTCATGATAAATTCTATAATTATAAACACAGGGATGAACATGGATATAAATACATAATTGCTAAAAATCTTCTTTAAGGCCCTTGAATTGCAAAGAACAATAATCATCTATGTAGATGGTGCCCCACCCCACATATTTATATGTATACACACACCCATACATAAATATATGTATATAATCAAATGAGAATATTTGTAAAGAGCTTAACAGTGTTTGGCATGTGGTAGGCACTTAATAAAGGCTCATTTTCTTCTCATATATATAAGATATAAGCATATGTATATATGTGTGTATATATGTATGTGTGTGCATGAATACACATACGTATATACACATATATATGTGATACACACATCATCCCATGAGGAAGGTAGTGTGTATTTTATTATCCTCATTTTATATATGAGGAAATTGGGGCTTGAGGGGGTTAAGACTAAATGACATATAAACTCTCATAGCTATATAGGTGAGGAAGCAGAAACAAGAAGCAGCAGAATGAATTTTCACATAGGTTCGAGTGTCAAGATGAGGATTCAGATCCAATGTTCTGCTAGAATGGAGCAGATGCAAGTGAAGAGAACCTCCCTGTTGTTTATAATTTAACAAAGCGTAACAAAAAATCATGGAATCAAGAATATACGATAGGGCACTATGGTAATAAGCATCATGGAGATGGATACATAGAAAGATTTCCCTTTCTTGGCATCAGGTGCTTTTGTCAGTCATAAGCTCATCACTCTGGTATGCAGGTCACTGAGAATGAATTGAGCAGTACTTTCCTTGATTAAAGAGGAAACCTAGATATAGGGATGTCTTTTTTTGGATTGCTGTTAGGTGGGTCCTAGATACTCTTAATAGCAAAGACTGGTACAGCAGGAATCCTCCCTTACAAAGTATAATGTGGAATTTTAATGCTTCCTTCGAATTTATACCTTTTGGGCATGTGCAACAATATGATATTTGAGGGTTGTTTAGACAGAGTCATCCATAGTAATTGGGGTTAAGTGACTTGCCCAAGGTCACACAGCTAAAGTGTTTGGTCTGAGGCCAAATTTGAACTCAGGTCCTCCTGACTTCAGGGCCAGTGTTCGATCCACTACACCACCTAGGTGCCCCACCCCACTCTGTACTTTGAGGAGTTCTTAGGATACTAGTGCATTTTCAGCATCTCAAGGAGACTTCAGCTTTCTGGGGGTGAGGGAAAGGGGATGGAGAAGAGGCTTTGCTAGTTGTTGCTAAAAGAAAAAAGTGTATGTGTGTGTGTGTGAGAGAGGGATGACAAAGCTCTTTCCATATACAGTCTTTTCTCTTTAACACCAGCACTGTTGCTGTCATCCACCAAGGCAGTGGTAGGACTGCTTATTCACCATTAGTACTTTGCCTCTCAGTTCCTGTTGAGATCTTTTCCCTTTCAAGCTTATCCTTGATATTAATTTTATTAACAGTACCTTGCATTTATATAATACTTTATGTATTCAGTCCTAACAATCCTTTCTTTTCTGTCTCCTTCCTTTCCTCTTTCCTTCTTCCTTCCTTTCTTTGTCATTTCCCTACTTTGTCCAGGCTAGAAGTGGACCAGCTACTCATGGGCCAATCCCACTGTTGAGGGGCATGGGAGCTGTTACCTGGGCCACTTTGCCTTTCCTTAGGCAGCCTGGTACCTCCTCTTTATTCTCCCCTGCCTTGAGGGCTCATTATATTAGTGCCTGACACTCTATTGGCTTAGCATACTGTAGCTCAGAACTCTCAAATTCAATGCCACCAGCCTCAGCCTTCTAATAGAGAAGATTACTAGTATATAACTCTATTAAGTGACCTATCCAAGGTAGGAGCTAGGACCTGAACCCAGTTTTTTTTTTCTTCCAAAATCAGGGCTCCAGAGAACTATAATGACCAGTTTGGGAGGTTAAGCTGGCAACAATTTCATGGGTTCTACAACCATAAGTAAAACTGGAGTTTGGTATGTTGGAAAGAGCTTATAGCAGGAGTTAGGAGACATGAGTTTGTCTTACCTCTGTGACTTAATAACTATGTAACCTTAAAATCATTTAGGGATAAAGAGTTCTTGGACAACTCATTTAACATCTCTGAATATCAGTTTAATCATTTGTAGTGGGAGGGGGGTGGTCCAGGTGAGTCTGTTCAAAATGAAGCATTCTCCCAATAAATCTAGTGAGATTACAGGTTATCAGTAATTTTAAGAATTTTATCAAATTGATGAGTCCCCCATTAAAACTAAAGGGACATAGGGAATTTAGTGATTGACTAACTGAAGCATCAGTTGTCCCTTTTAGTGGGGTCTGTCTACTCTTCTGTTCCCAGCCCTTGAAAACTATTCATCTTTTCCCTTGTTTCTTCCAAGGTACAACAGGGGATGAGAAGGGATTCTGTTTCCCTCCCCCCACCCTCCCAGTACCAAGTAGCAATGATGACTTAGAACAGAATCACATGGCAATGAGAGACATGTGCTTACTTTCCGCCTGATATGGACGTCAAGCATGCTGTTCCTAGACCCTAACTTCTTATGTTAGAGAAGAGGGGATTTTGAATCCCCTTTGCAGTATGAACCCTGGTGTCTTGCCTTCTAGCCATACAAGGTAGTTTTCTAGGTAGTAACAGCTTTGTGGGTTGCCTTGTGGGGTAACCCAAGATGTAAAGTTCTTGAGTTTGAAGGTCCAAGCCCTTGACCTACAGAGATTTTTCTTGATGCATCCCATTTCTTGGAGAGAAAAAGAAAACAGTCTGTGTGGTTCCTCCATGGTATTCTATTTGGAAATGAAATCAGAGAGTCACTCAGCAGCAGAAAGGGGTTGCTTGTTCATTAAGCTTCAAGGCATCTTCACTGAGGGAAAAGGACAGGTGATCCAAGTCACAAGGTGGGTATTACCGGTCTTGAGAGATAATGTAGGCCTCTGTGGGAAAGAGGCACTTGCCAAAATGAACAAGAGTTACCTTGATGGTATGCCCAAGTTCAGTTCCCTTCTGGGAGATTTTTAACGTGAACTCCTGTGAGTCCTCAGCACCTTATGCATTTTTGGTGAGGTAACATAAGAACTATCCCATAGCCAATAATTATATGTTATATTGAATGCTTTGCAAAATTTGAGGACACCAGGAAATAACTGTACCTAAAGTTTTATCTTGTAAATTTTTTTGATTTAAGCTAGATGAAGGCAACAAGCTAAAGGAAGTTAAAGATAGGGCCTTGACTGCTTGGCTGCTTCTGGGCCAAGGGTTACACATATACAAAATGAAAAGATCTCTATGGTCTTTTTCAGTGCCAGCATTCTGTGATTCCAAATAACTTAGAGTCAGTAAGTGACAGAGCTTGGCCAAGGTCAGACAGCTTTGACTTGAACCCAGCTCCTGCGACATTCTGTTACACATTGCATTCTCATCACACTACGTACCTACCCTAAGTCTGCCTCTATGTAGGTGTTGGGGAAACATGAGGTCCACACAATATAATTTGCCCAGGTCCAGACTTCTAGTCATGAGAATCAAATGATATTGTCCACTTTCCAGTCAGTCAGTTGTAAGTATTTATTAAGCATCTACTAAGTGCCAGGTGCTGTGCTAAGCACTGAGGATATGAAAAGAGGCAAAAGATAATTCTTGTACTTAAAGAGCTCATAATCTACTAGGAGAGACAACATGCAAACAAATATATACAAAGAAAATTATGTGTATATGCATATATATAATAAAATACATATTATATAATACATATGCTAAATAGGCAGAACTTAACAGAAGGAAAGCATTAGATTTAAAAGGAGTTGGGAAAGGCTTCTTGTAGGAGATGGGGTTTTAGTTGGGAAGCCAGGAGTTACAGATGCAAAAATTTGAAGACCAGTTGTCTTAACCCAAGGAAGTAGGATGGATTTTATATCCCAACCAATCGAAGTTGTATTGAATACACAGTATGAAGTAGGTGTGGGGATGGACCTTTGACTGTGTTCTAACTTTAACTGTGCTTTAACTGAGCAGCTAGGTGGCACAATGGATAGAGCACCAGGCCTGGAGTCAGGAAGACTCATCTTCATGAATTCAAATCTGGGTTCAGACACTTAGTAGCTGTGCGATCTCGCACAAGTCATTTAACCCTGTTTGCCTCAATTTCCTGAGAATGAAATGGCAAATCACTCCAATATCTCTGCCAAGAAAACCCCAAAATGGGGTCATGAAGAGTCAGACAAGACTGAAAAACAACTGAACAGAACTGTGCTCTCTGAGCACGTGTGGTTCAGTGCTAAATGTACTGATATTTGGAGAGGAGGCAATCCTTGTTCCAGTGACTGTTTAATGGATGTCTGCAGCCAGTGAGGATTGAGCACTGAGCTCGGAAGAGCTATCCACTCAGTAGACTTTAATAGCACTCCCTCTTTCTAGAACATGTGTCAAGTAACTCCATCTCCCTGTACATCCAGTAAGGGGTAAGGTGAAACTCAGGCATTCTTTTTCCCATCTTGACAGAAAAGCAAAACTGTTCACACGTGGCGGCCGACAGTACATACTGCCCTACATGAGCTTGAGACTGTATTACAAAGGCCTAGCATTCTCTTTTGCTTTATGTTTCTTTCCTGAGCATAGACAACTGAACAGGAATCTATAAATAGATGTTTCCAGCCTTAGAGGCAACTTTATATAAGTTTATATGAGGCAAGTTTATATGAGCCTGGGAGCTCCTGGGTCCCCTGTTAGTGCCAATACACTTTGAGAGTAGCCCGAAGCAGTTACTACAGTGCTTGGCAAAGATGATCACTAGCAAGAGGAGACCACTAGCTTGAGTCTTGGCCTGGTTTGACAGAAAATACGGACCCAGAACGATTTGTTTGTATAATGCAGAGCTAAGTCAAAGGTGAAATGCTGATTCAGCAGTTCCGCAAAATGTCTCATGTTTTATGTTTTAACCCTCAGTCTTTTAGGAGAGTATGGTAGGAAGGTGCCAGGTAATTCCCACCATCTTGATGACCACATCCCCTCAGACTCCAACCCTCAATCCAAAAGGCTTGGAAATAATGGTTCCCTCCAAACCACCAGACCTACTTCCAGCTCATCCTCTCTTGACATCACTGGAGGAGAAATGGTAGGGAAGGGGCCCACCTTCCTCATCACTACAAGCAACAACTGCTAACCATTTGCAATCAATAGACAGATGAACACAAGAGCCTTGGGAATGGCAACCTCACCGTGCCACCCCTCCCTCCCAACCCACCCACCCACCAGACCACTGGTCCTGCTTTTAGCTTAGTCGAGCCCTCATAGGGAAGAGGATGCCCGCTTCTATTACACTTTCTCCGTGCTAGTCAGTGTGCTGAATGCTTTCAAAATTATTTACAAAGTTACAACTATTATTCCGTTTGATCCTCACAACAACCCTGTGAAGTAGGTGCTATTATTATCCCCATTTTACAGTCGAGAAAACAGAAGCAAACAGGTTTCTTTTTTCCTCATTCTTCCAGCCTGCGGCTTGATTTTAAACATTAGTTATTGTTGAGTTCTGCTCATTGCTTGGGTGGGAGATGTCTGGCCTGGGCATTTGCTGCTTTCATAGCTCAGTCTAGGAGCCTGCAACATTTCAGTGCTTTCAAGTAGTGTGATCCAGGGAAATGTCTGTTCACTGTACTGGTTTGAGCTCTGACAATTCCTGACCCAAGTTTGGGTCTGGTGGTTTAGATGTGGTTCATTTCAGCAGACTGTTGCTGGATTCAGTCAAGGTTTGCCTGCTAAAAGTTTCTGCAACTTCAGAGCCATCACACTACTGCCTTGCCTTTGGTTTTGGTCCCTTGCCTCAGTTTTTCTACTGCAGGTTAGAACTAAATTGCTCTCTGCTCCTGTGCTCAGAGCCTCCCAGCTAAGTTTATGCTATTTGTTTTGTCCTCAATTCTGAGCTAGGGCCCTCACACTTCCTTTCAGCTGCCTCCCTCTGCCCTGGATTTGTAACCTGGAACTGGGTAAGGGAGGATAGAGCTGTCAGATGGCAAATGTTCGTGCTCCCAGAGCTAGTTCAGGGATCTCTTTTTACCCCGGTGCTTTATCTTGGTCTCCATTCAGTCCCTCTGTTCTAGAATGATTCTGGTTGGTCCCTCTACTATTCCTGCCACCCCACTGTGCTGTGCTCTTGGCCAGCCCCCACCCCAGCGTCCACAGACCTCTCTGCCTGTGTTGCCCTGGGCTGAAAAAATGACTCACTGTGACTTTTTCCTTGGCTTTCCTGATGAGAATGTAGTCTGGTGTTTTCTAGGTTCTTGTGGAAGTGTGTTAGGAGAGCTAGGAAAAGAAATGCTTACTCTTGCTTTGCCATCTAGACCCAAAGAGTAACCTCTTGTGACTTGCCCAGGGTCACCCAACTAGTAAATATCTGAGGCCAGATTGGAATTCGGATGTTAGTCTTGTCTGACCCCAGACCCAGTGCTCTATCTATTGTAGCACCTAGCTGCCAATCATAGCCTTCAGACAGGGAGGTGACTTCTGTGGAGGAGGGTCCAGCCATCCTCACCGCCTCACCTACTTCACCATCAGCTACCAGACACAGTACAAGTGGGCAGCCTAGATGAAGCAGCAAGGCACCCTGAGGAGAGAGAGGGGGTAGTTTATGCCAGGTAAGTTAAACCAGCACCACCATCTTTGACTATCACATCCCTCATACCCCAGTGGAGACAGCCCAGCACATTGACTCCAGGACCAAGAGCCTTGGGAATAGCAAAACTTCTAGCCAGGTGCCTGTAGCCATCTTCTTGGGAAACAACGCCAGTGGAGATTCAGCCTGGCAACTGCTCCTTCAGGTGCTACAGCTACTGAAGACCCAGAAAAGAAAGTAGATGCCATCAAATAGCTCAATATCAGAAACCGACATGATTTTATCAATGGAAATGACATTAAAGGAGAGGCCTTATAATCTGCTTTCTACTTCATCCTGAGGACCATTGAACCTTTCCATCTGGCTTGCAGCCAAAATCTTCCATGAATTGTCTCTCCCATTAGGATGTGAACCCCTTGAGAACAGGAACTGCCTTACATTTTTGTTTTGTATCCGCAGCACTTAATATGGTGTTTTTCACATGTAAGCACTTAATAGGTGCTTTTTCATTTATTCATTCAGTTATTGCTAAGTCTTATGAACTTGTCTTTTGTGTAGAGGAAATAATCAGCTGTTCTGTATATAATTTACGGTGTAAAGAGAGGGCCAGAACTCCAGTTTCTGCTGGGCTCAGCAGCTGGTCTGTGTGTGCTTGCTACACCTAGAAGTCAACAGCAATGTGAAAGGCAATAGATTTATCCTGAGGGAAGCTTTTTCCCATCATCTCTAACAGAAGATGCTATAAGGGAAAGCCCAGCTCACCTAGACCAAACCAAGAATTTAGAAGTACTGAGTCAAGCCTTAGGAAAGAGCCAGCATCTTAAATCTGTCCTCCTCATTCTCCACTCAGACCTTTTCTTTAGTTGGTCAGTCAGCATCCAACATCTCTCATGAGCCCTTTCTGTTGCACTTTTCAGCTAGGCCCTTCTGTATCTTCTGATCATTATCTAACACTGTATGGTAACCCCAACAAGCTCTCCTTTCTATGAATGTCAGCTACACTGAATGCCTGTACCTTTCCTTACATTAGTTCTGTATTGCCTTGCAGTGTTCTATATTGCTGTACCTTGTACTCTAATCATTTCAGATATGTTACTCTTGTCTCCCCAGTTAGATTTTTGAAATGTTCATAGACAAGAATCAAGAGTTTCATACTTCTTATTTATCCCCTACAATTCCTAACACAATACTGGGCATGTAATATATACTGGCCAATGGTTGGAAAAAATTACAAGATTTAAAAATGAATGTGTCTTTGAGAGTTCGGGTTTGATTTACCATTCTACCCGTGATAGTTGCCAGTTGGGTAGATAAAAACACATGAGACCCTATTGATTTGTATGAGTTTGACTCTCCTGAGAAATGCCTTAGAGACTGTAATCACAGCTGTAGCACATTGCCTCAGAATTACGAGGTATATGGCTAATGGGAAATGACTTCACTATACTGCATCTTCTAGTAATTCCATGATGCTATCATCAAACCAAAAGCACATGACTATTTGTAAGCTCAGTGTGCTTGAAAAAGAAATTTGATTCGACTTATCACAGTGAGTGCTGGAAAACTGATCACCCTGATCCAATAAAGGGGCCTAGCAGAATGACATCATCAAGGAATGAGTGAGCCACACAGCTAGTACATGGGCTGACTGGGGCTCTGTTCTTCCATCACTTTCTCCAATGAAAATTTAATGAGATGATGTTTTACAGCCAATATCTAATACCACTACCAGGTCACAGGTTTGATTGGAACCAATCAATAGAATTCATCATCCTCAAAGTAACTAGTGATTGCATGTTTATGAGAACTTAGATGTTTTCCCAATCTGAGGCCAGTTTCTGAAGCTGAGCATGTGTCAGCCTTCAGGATATAGAATTTATTTGAAAATGTAACTGAATCCTTTAAAGGGCAAGGACAGGGAGGAGGGACAGGGGAGGGAAGAGGAATGTATATTTCAATCCAAAGGGGAAAGGGACAATGATCTTTTTGTTTCTTTTCAAAGTCTTCATATTTTCTAAATTTTAAAATTGAAGCAGCGCTTTTCTTTGAAACTAGGCTTATCTATTTTTTTTAAGTAAGCTATAATGAATTATTCTAAATAAGATTTATGAATTTCTTTCAGACTCTTCTGGATGAATCCAAATTGAGCCGTATAAGATAATAAACCTTGAAAGGATGAGTGGAGGTGAAGGAAATTAAACTATTTCTAATTATTCATTACTAGCAATCCATTTTCTTTTGATGGCAGAAAGTGTCTTTAAAGGACATAGATTTTCAGGTTAAATTATTTACATTCTGAACAGGCATTTGTTTAAGGGCTTTTTGTGGCAGAGGTAAGACTTGAGAGTTATTTTTCAGAAAACAGGTGGGAAATTCAGGGGAAAACCACCAACTGACCCTGGTTGTCTGGTGAAAGGACATGAGTTTTCAAGAGAATGTGGCAGGCATTTAATGCTTGATGGGGGTAGATGGAGAAAGATCACCTGTGTTTCACTTCTCCCTTTATTCATGCAAGCCCAATATTTTTATCTAGGTGAAAGGACCAGATTAGAAATTATTTTAAAACATCCAGCACTGTTTTTTTTTTATTGGAGGGAGGAGTCTCACCTTTTGCCTTAATGAGGGAAGGGGTAGAGGTATGTAAATGAGCATCATCTTTTTAGTACCAGCCAATTAAGCTGTTTGGGATAGTGGATTATGTGTTATACTGGAAGTCAGCAAGACCTGGGTTTGAATCATGACTCAGATGCTTTGGCCCTAGGCAAATCACTTAACCTTTTTTGACCCTCAGTCTCCTCATCTGTAAAATGGGGATAATAATAGTTCTCACCTTCTTGATTGTGAGGATCCAAAGAGGTAAATAAGTAAATTGGGCTTTACAATCATTATAACAATTGAATAATAACTATTCAGTGTGCATACCCTTTGATCTAGCAATAGCACTTCTAGGGCTATATCCCAAAGAGATCAAACAAATGGGAAAAGGACCCACATGTACAAAAATATTCACAGCAGCTCTTTTTGTGGTGGCAAAGAATTGGAAATTGAGAGGATGCCCATCAATTGGGGAATGGCTGAGCAAGTTGTGGTATATGAATGTAATGGAATACTATTGTGCTATAAGAAATGATGAACAGGCTGACTTCAGAAAAACCTGGGAAGACTTATATGGTCTGATGCTGAGTGAAGTGAGCAGAACCCAGAGGACTTTGTATACAATAACAGCCACGTTATGCAATGACTAAGAATGTTAAACTGAACCCTTCTCAGCATTACGAGGATCTAAGACATCTCCAGAGGCCTCGGGATGGAAAATGCTGTCCACATCCAAAGAAAGAACTATGGAAGTCGAATCGCTCTCACTTATTTTTACCTTCAGTTGAGTTTTGTTTCATCTTTCTGATGGTTCCTCCTATTGGTTTTAATTTTTACTTACAACTTCACTAATGTGAAAATATGTTTCATGGGTATGTAAATGTAAAGCCTATGTCAGATTGTGCGCCGTCTTGGGGGGGGGGAGAAAAAGGGAGAAAAAATTTTCGACTCAGAAGCATATGGAAAAAAAATTTTTTTTTTAAATTAAAAAAAAATAATAGGTATTCAGAACCAGGAGAACAATTTATACAATAACAGTATTGTAAAGCCAAATAATTTTGAAAGGCAACTCTGATCAAAACAATGACAATCCGTGATTCCAGAAGACTCATGAAGAAACATGCTACCAACTCTATTTATTTATTTATTTTGGATGTAGCTAATGCAGGAATTTGTTTTTCTTAACTATACCTGTTCGTAATAGTTTTCTTGCTTTCTCAATGGGAGTGAGGGGGAGGGAGATTAGAAAGGAGAGAAGAAGCATCTTTAAAAAAATTTAATTTAAGAAATTATTAGCTGTTTATTATTTTTATTTATATTATATACTATTTATATTACATTATATATTTAGATTATTATTTGTATTTATACTTATTATTAGCAAGGGAGAGATGGAGAATGGGGATATAGGGATGTCCTTGAAAGAGCTGAGGGCTGAAGTAATCACTAGATTTTTCCATACCTTAGGGATAGCCCTTGGATACAATGATTACCTGAGTAATTCTTTCACTGGTGTGTACTTGCAAAAGAAAAGGCCTTTCCAGGATGTAAGTCCAGAAGTGGTCGTTTTCCAAAATTTTGCTTAGAGATATAGAATTTAAATGTATTTCCCAGGCTATAAATGTGAGAGAAGGTCTGGAGTTGCTAATCAGATAAACTTTTTTCTGAAAGAGAGCCAAAGGGAGATGATCTCAGGGTGGGAGGCTCTGGATCACAGCCTCTGGATGCCTAAATTCTGGTAGATAGAATATAGGTCGCTGACCCCTTACACACCTTTCTGGAGAAGAGCTTAGCCTCTTTACTGCTGTGGGACAGAAGTAATCACTACATGTTTATGAAGGGATAATGGGATCCTAATCACATAAAAGTGCTGGGACCATTTTTATGGGCCTAGCATTATTTAAGATATAATTATTGGGGGAAAGGGTTATTGTTAGTAAAATGTGCTTGCATATAGCCAAAGCTAATAGAAATCAGAAAAATAATAGCATATAATAAGTAAAATGTAAATGGTTTACATAGTACTCATTTATGAATTACTTTATATGTTTTCTCATTTAATGCTTATGCAATAACTGTGTGAAGCAGGTAGCATGAGTACTATTGTTTCAATTTCACACGTGAGGAAATTATGAACTTGTCACAACCCAGTAGGGAAATCATCACAAGCTAAGACTCCCAGGTCCTAAGTTGAAGACATTGACAGCTACCAATATGTGTGTGCCAACTTTCTCAGCTCTGCAAAATTTTTATGAATATGTTCTATATACATATCAAGTTATTCTTAGTGAGAGCATAAGAAGGGAACAGGCAGGATTTCATGGACAATTTTCTTTTTTTTCTTTGAGGTAATCAGGGTTAAGTGACTTACCCAGGGTCACACAGCCAGTAAGCGTCAAGTATCTGAGGCTAGATTTGAACTCAGGCCCTCTTGACTCTAGGGCCAGCACTCTACCCACTGCACCACCTTCCCTCCCCTTCATGGGCAGTTTTCTACAGAAGACCACACAGTCCCAGTCACACAATTGCCTGAGCAATGGAGAGAATATGAGGTCCCACTGAATCTACTGTTTGTTCATTATCAAAAGAAAAAGACCTTTGACTCCACAGATGAAAATTCAGCCTGAAAGAGTCTTCTCAAAGTGTTTTTCACATATGTTACCAAAGGAGATAACTTTGTTTAATCAAAGCTGCTAAGTGTCTGTCTCAAGCAAAGCACAAAGCAGAGAGGTTATGCTGGCCTCTGTCACAGAGGATGTTCTGTGTGAAGTCCAAATAGGAGAAGGATTTTCTGGTGCCAAGTTTTTTAGATGTTTCTCTTTGCACAGGACAGTGTATAGATTCCATCAAGCTCTGGAACTAGGGCTATACCAAAGATGTCAACTTAGCTATCCACTAATAGAAAATCAAAATAGAAGAATATTGCATAGATAATGATAGATAGTTGGATGTGTGAATTAGTCTCTCTCCCTCTTCTCACTCTTTTTTCCCTCTTTCATACATGTGTGTATATATTGTGTGTATAACATTGTATTTTGTATATATTTATAAATACACATGTTGTCTCTTCCAATAAAATGTAAGCTCCTTAAGGGCAGGAATGATTTTGTTTGTCTTTAAATTACCAGTACCTAATAAATGCTTGCTTGCTTGATGATGCTTAAAAAAGTTGTAGCATATTTCCACCTTGTACATAATAAGTAGCTTAAAAGCATCGAGGATATTTATGACTGGAAAAGGAGGTTGACCAGTCATGTATCAAGAATGAAGGTTAGCAGATGAGCAACACAAGTATTACATTGATATTCATGAAATTAAAAGAACCAGAGAGAAGTTGTCAGTATGCTGAATTTGTCTTTTATAGAAGATTTATGAAAAAATGTGGAGAAGAATTGGATAGGATGAGGGGATGTGATTGGGTTGTCCTTTGTACATCTGGAGGGAATGCCCATGTATATGAAATCAGGGATACCCTTGAATGATTAAAGACCGAGTAAGTAACAGATAAACTTGCCTTTTTGTTTATTGAGAAGTTGTAAGTGGTCAACTTGTAGTCTTAAGAATTTCTTCTAATGATTGGAGACAGTTCTTTCTCAAAAACAGTCAGGATATTTAAAGAAAATACTTCCCCCCTCCCTGTATCATGATATTTTTTTTGTTCATTATGGTTAGGGAAAATATGGATAATGCCAACTATAGATAAAATTCATTTTCACCATTAATTTGTTTTTCTACCAAATTTCTTATTAGAACTGCCAACTCATTATAATTTGAGTTCCTCTTCCTCACTCTTCCCATCTTCTGTGGAAATGGAAAATGAGTCTGTAAATGGCTAAGAGATGAAGAATAAAAAGGAAAAGGAAGGGAAGCAAATGTCCTGGATAATTTATCCTGTTAATAATAGAGTAGAAATAAACAAAAACAAAAGTGATGCCCGCTTCATTCCCCTTGTTTCATTGGTGTAAAAAAAGTATGACATATGTTGTTTCTAAGTCAGGGGTTCTTAACCTTTTTTGTGTCCTTTGGTTATCTGGTGGAGTATATGGGCCCTCTCTCAGAGTAATGTTTTTAAATGTGTAAAATAAAATACGTAGGATTACAAAAGAAAACAATTATATTGAAATACAGTTATCAAAATATTTTTAAAAAGTAAGTTTACAGAGCCCAGGTTAAGACCTCCTGTTCTAAATGAAAGCAATTCCGAAGTGTGTTCAGTGAATACGCCCTATTATTCTTGGGCTGGCTTGTTCTATATTGACCCTTTGGGTTTGTTCTGAATACCATTTAATTGAAGAAGCTCTTTTCCACCTGTAGTTCTTATTATTGTTGAATATGCTTCAAGGTCAATCAGACCTCAGAGTTAACATACTATTCCATCCTCCCTCACATTTATATTCAGTAACTTTTCACATTTACCATGGCAACCACCTGTCACTGTGTAGGTCACATTTGGGAGGTGTCACTTTCTTGCTTTTATATTCACTTTTCTATTCACTCACATATATCCCCACGTACCACTCCTCTCCACCTGGGGAATTTATTAGGGGAAAAGATGCTTCCACAACATGCCATATTTGCTGTGATTTTTAACTCTTCCTGGTAGGTTAGCTAGTTGGTCAGAAAGCATTTAAGGCTTACTCCTGACATGTACTTTCAGTCCAGTGACACTGGCTTCTCACCCATCCATTCTAAGAGCAAGACAATCCATTCTCTGCTCTTTGTCTGTCCCTCGTGATTGGAAAGCTTACCCTTTCGGCTTCCATGGCTTCCTTTAAGTCTAGACTAAAAACCCTTCTTTACAGCAAGCCTTCCACAAACTCTTCTTAATTCTAGTGTCTTCCCTCTGTTAATTACTTCCTATTTATCCTGTATATTGCTTGCTTTGCATGTATTTGTTTGCATAGTGCCACTCACATTAGAGTATGAGTTCCCTGAAGGCAGGGACTGTCTTTTGCCTCTCTTTGTATCCCCAGCGCTTAACGTGGTACCAAGCACATTGTAGGTGCTTAGTAAACGTTTATTGATTGATTGACTAGCATCAAGCATAGGGCTAAGTGAGCCCAGGAAATGCAAAGACAAATATGAGATAGTTCCTGTCCAGAAGGAGTTTACATTCTAATGGTGGATAGTCTCTAGTTGCTAATACTGGCTTTGCCAATCCAACAGCTTTGTTCTTCAAACATAAACCAAGCCAGTCTTCTTTGGACAAGTTGACTGAAGACAAGTATGTAATTAAGGCTCCATTATTTTTTATGAAACATATCAGCTCATTTACTGTGTGCTGTGAAGACCCTAAGTAATTTAAACTATCTTTTTCTTCTGTCACTTCTTGTTGGCAAATACTTGAGAGGCAGATGTTTCTCCTGCTTTCCCCATCAGAACTATGAATGAATGAACAATTAAATAAATATATTCTATTTTCTTTGCTAATTAGTTGTATACTTGCAGATCACAGAACTCCAGAATGTTAGAGCTGGAAAGGACTCAGACAGTCATCAAATCCATCCCCATCATTTTTCAGGTAAAAAAAAAATGCTGTCCAGAGGAATGAAGTGATTTGCTCCATGTCCCACGGTTAGTGGAAGAACTGGTACTCAAATATATCTCTTCACTGTGTTTTAACACCCCCCCCCGATATCTTCTGGTTTTACTTCTCCTTCAATTCCCCATCCCAGAGTCATCCCTTGTTACATCACCTAGCATCTCCTCCCAGAGTCATCCCTTGTAATGGAGGATTTTTTTAAACAAGAGAAAATAATTCAGCAAAACTAATCAATAAATATTTTAAAACTGGACATGTGCAATGTTTCACACCCATTCTGACTTCGCTGCTGACTGCTCAGTACTTATTTCCATTACACCATGCCTCTGGCAAGGACCACAGTGTTTCCCTGAATAATGCTGCTGAAATAATGAATAAAGGATGCAGACAACCTTCATTCTTTATCCTGTAGGCATTTTCTTGTTCCCCATATAGAGCAAAAAAGATTCTTATGTCCAGGATTATTTCCTTCAGAACTACTTTAATGTAAACAGATCAAATTAAATCTAGAAGAGCACCTGGCAGAGATGTTATGGAGGGCAGTCTTTGCAGATAAATGTTGAACTAGATCCCATCAGTCCTAATCCACTTAATTTGGCTATTGTTGAGATCTCTCTCTTACTGTTCTACAATGTTGGCATGAGAAACTTTGTCAAGTGCTTTGGTGAAATCTAGGTAAACTATATTTTTCTCCTTTGATCTAAAAAAAGAAAGAAAGAGGGGCAGCTAGGTGGTACAGTGGATAGAGCACCGGCACTGGATTCAGGAAGACCTGAGTTCAAATCCAGCCTCAGACACATAACTCTTACTAGTGGTGTGACCCTGGGCAAGTCACTTAACCCCTTTGCCTAGCCAAAAAAAAAAAAAAAGAAAGAAAAGGAGATTAATTTGGTAGGAGCTATTTTTGATGGTCATCCTGATTCTTTGTGATCCTTATTTCTTTGTCTAGATGTTCACTAATCAACCCTTTACCAGTGTGTTTTAAAATTTTGCCTGGAATGAAAGTCAAACTCAGTGGCCTATAATTGGCTGAATTTACTCATCCCTTTCGTAAAATTTGGAACATATGCCCTTTCCCAGTCCTTTAGCCTCTCTCCTATTCTTTACCTATGTTCTCATAGGTTACTAAGAGTGGTCCAACTGGCTATTTCAGTACCAAGGTATGTAGTTCATTTGGGACTGGTGACTTGTACTCATCAAAATTAGCTAGGTACCCTCTTACTAGCTGCCTCAGTATATTGATTTTTAACTCCCAATTAGCAATTTTTCTTCTGATCTTTCCAGTCCAAAATCATTCTTCCGGGAAGAGATAACAGACAAAATAAGATTTTAGTATTGATCATCATCATTACTGACATATACATTGGTCGTAGATTTAGAGTTGTAAAGGATCTCAAAGGCCGTCTAATCAAACCATTTCATTTTATAGATGAAGAAACTAAAGAAGTTAATTGTTTTGTCTAAGGTCTTCTAAGCAGTAAATTGTAGAAACAGGATTTGAACCCAGGTCCTCTGACTCCACAACCAGTACTTTTTGTATTGTAGAATATACATAGTACTTTAAGGTTTGCAAAGCTCTTTACAATCATCTCATTGAGTATTTGGGATAATAACCCGAGGTTACCAACTTCTGGTAATCAGAAGTCTTGCATGCCTGGTCTTTTTCCAATGAAAACTCTTTCTTTAACATTCCCCTGTCTGTGACATCAGAGGTAGTAAACTAATCATCTCTGAGGAAGAACTTGTCCCTCTCTCTAAAACACTTAGGCCTCTTCAGCATCCCTGAACTTCTCTGAGAAATAGTGATGATGGAAGGAGTGGGGAGACTTAATAATGGCCTACAAAGTTGTTTGGGCAGCCTTTAGCGAATTTAATTCTCATGGAAGGCCTTTGTGCCTTTACTAGAAATGCTCAGAGGCCTAAGGAAGGGGAGAAAAGGATGCACACAAAATCTATGAGCACACAGGGACCAATGGTGGTCACTGGTAAGATGAAGTTATACCCAGAATCCAGGGAAGCCTCTGGTACCAGGATAGGAGGAGGGGGATCCATAATGGTCCTGCTAAAGACTGCCCACACAACTCGGTAGGCCATTATTCCAAAGTCTCTCCACTCCTTCCATCATCATTATTTCTCAGAGAAGCTCAGGGATGCTGAAGAAGCCTAAGTGTTTTAGAGGCGACATTTGAACTCAGGTCTTCCTGGGTTCAAATCTGGCCTCAGACACTTACTAGGTCTGTGACCCTAGGAAAGTCATCTAACCTTCTTTGCCTCAGTTTTCTCATCTGTAAAATGAGCTGGAAAAGGAAATGGCAAACCACTCCAGTATGTTTGCCAAGAAAACCCCAAATGGGGTCATGACTAAAATGACTAAATAACAACATAACAACAATTCACAATATATTTCTCTTAACCTCTATGGATTGTTAAACTGATCTCTTTTGAGTATTCATGATTTTTGTTGAGAAGGACCTATCATATTCTAGGGCTTGATGCAATCAGCATAATATCATCCATGAATGAAGCATCTGGACAATTTCGACATCTGTAGGGAATCCCACTTCTCTTTGGATCTTTTCCAAGACAGTCCTTCATGACAGTAACACCTTTAGCAAGTGTGCATTTCCCTGTTTCATTCCTTGCTTGATATTAATAAAAATGCATACCCATTCTCTGGACTATGATATGGAATAGATGGTCAGTTCATCAAATTAGTCTGTCAATATATATATCTGGGGCAGGCACTGCAGATGCCCAGTGAGTTGGTAAATTGCATTTTGCTTTTAGTGATCCCAATCTACTCTCAGCACAAAGACTCATTTCTTTTTTTGAACATAAATGTTTTCCCAGCAGTGCTGAGTGGTTGAGAACCTTTGAATACCACAAACTCTAAGGAATCAAGGTTGTAAAAGACATAAAGGTCAATGGAAAGATGGACAGTGACAGCAAGTGGGCTGCTGCATGTTTTCAATGATTACCTATGTGCAAGATGTTTCAAAAGGGATCTCACTGAGGAAATGTATGATAAGAAAAGGAAGTGGGCTGATTGCATGGGAGAGGGAACAATAACATATAAACAGTTGGTATGCTTCATTGCTAACCTTGGTATGGAAAAATACATTGAATAGGGGTTCTTTTTTAATTAATTAGTTTTTAGTTTTCAACATTCACTTCCATATGATTGAGTTCCAAATTTTCTCCTCATCTTTCCCCTCCCCTTACCACAAAACAGCATGTAAATTGATATAGGCTCAACATATACATTCATATTAAACCTATTTTCACATTAGTCATGTTGTAAAGAAGAATTAGAACCAATGGGAGAAACCAGGAGAAAGAAGAAATGAACAACAAAAAAAGAGAGAGTGCAAATAATATGCTTTGATCTGCATTCAAGTTCCATGGTTCTTTTTCTGGATGTGGATAGCATTTTCCATCATGAGTCTTTTGGAGTTGTCTTAGATCCTTGCATTGCTAAGAAGAGATAAGTCTATTGAAGTTAGTCATCACACAATGTGGCTGTTACTGTGTCACAATGTTCTCCTGGTTCTGCTCTCTTCACTTAGCATCAGTCCATACAAGTCTTTCCAGGTTTTTCTGAAGCCCGCCTGCTCATCATTTCTCATAGCACAATAGTATTCCATTACATTCATATACCACAACTTGTACAGCCATTCCCCAATTGATGGGCATCCCCTCAATTTCTAATTCTTGGCCACCACAAAAAGAACTGCTATGAATATTTTTGTGCATTTGGGTCCTTTTTCCATTTGTATGATCTCTTTGTGATATAAATCTAGTAGTAGTATTACTAGATCAAAGGGTATGCAGAGTTTGATTGCCCTTTGGGTATAGTTCCAAATTGCTCTCCAAAATGGCTGGATCAGTTCACAACTCCACCAACAATGCATTAATGTTCTAATTTTCCACAGTCTTCTCCAGCATTTATCATTTTCCTGTTTTGTCATATTAGCCAATCTGATAGGTGTGAAGTGGTACCTCAGAGTTGTTTTGATTTGTGTTTCTCTAATCAATAGTGATTTAGAGCATTTTTTTCATGTGACTATAAATAGCTTTAATTTCTTCATCTGAAAACTACCTTGAGCAGGGGTTCTTGAACTTGTATTTTACACATAGGTAGGTAGGCAGATAGATACATATAAGTATATATTTATATCTAACTAGATACATATGTCACCTTGGGGTCCGTGAACTTGTTTTTTTTAAATATCTATTTTGGTAACTTATTTCAGTGTAGTTGATTTCCTTTACAATCCTACATATTCTATTTTTCACATTTAAAAACATTCATCTAAAGTGAAGAGGTAGTAAGGGATAGTGGTGGGCCTGGAGAATGAAAGATATAATATGATGCTTTAAGATTTACAAAGCACTTTCTTCCTAACATCTCAGTGAGATAGGAAATATAATTATAACCATTATATAAATGAAGAAACTGAGGCTCAGAGACTCCTTTAAAAGACGACTTACCCGTGATCTCCTTGCTAGTAAGTATCAGAGATGGGATTCAAAACCAGTTCTACCGTCCAACTCTGTTGTTCAATCCATTATTCCATTGCTTCTCTATTCCACTCTGTCTCTGAAAAGAATGACAACTCATACCCCTCCTGCTTCCTAGCTGCCCTCTCCCCTACAAAGAAGAAGACCCTTCAGTTAGAAGATGATAGATCCCATGGATTTTGTAGCTGAAGCTTGACAGAGAAGCAGCAAATGTCAGCTTCAGAGGCAGAGAGCGACAGCAGTGTCAATGGAACCTCTCTGCCAATGGAGCAGAGAGTCAGAACCAAGAATGTGGTGTGGAGCTTGTTTCCATGAAAGGTGTTCCAAGCGTGATCTGCCATTTCTGTACCTAGTAGTGTGAGTTTTCTAAGGAATGCTACCTTCTCCACTGGCATAGGATTCTGTGGGATATTATACTCCTTCATGTATATGGAATCTGAGGTGGATTTTGTCACTTGATTTTTCCTTGTTATTTACTCTGCTATTTAGTCCTAATTAAATGCTTTGCTGTTTGATGTGTAGACCTTTCTGGGTCTGTTTTTCAAGAATAAACTGGTTGTGGATTTGAGCCATATTTACATAATCATAGCCACCCTCAAACTCCCACCCCTGCTTTACCTAGGGGATAGTCAGGTCCAGAACTGAGGTTTTGAGATTCTAGAATCATATAGGATGTATTAGAGTTGGAAGGTCCTTAGAGATTCAGTCAAATCCTTTATTGTAAGGATAAGAAAACCAGGACCTGGAAAAGGAAGTGTCATCTGTGGTTATACAGCTAACAAACAACAGAGCCAGGGCTGCAGCCCAAGTTTGTTGGCTTCCTTTCCTATGCAGTGTCCTTTCCTCTGCCTTCCTCAGCTCTCTTGCTTCATTCATAATGTTTAGAAGAGACGTAGAAACTATTCCCAGCCAAGTAACTTACTTTACAGAAGTAAAAGGCGGTTGTATAAGGAGAGAAAGCCATGACCATCCCACTAGGAGATTTATCAGAAATACCTTCCGAAATGACTCAGTACATCTGAATAGTTTTGTCCAGTGCCTTTCCATTTGTAAGAACACAAAGCATGAACTGTCTCTCTCTATGACCTGTAGAACACAATGGACAGTATAGGTGAAAGCTTATGAAATTAATTATGTTTTATCAACTCCTGATTTTTTTTTTTTAGGCAGTTGGGGTTAAGTGACTTGCCCAGGGTCACACAGCTAGTAAGTGTCAAGTGTTTGGTCTGAGGCCGGATTTGAACCCAGGTACTCCTGACTTCAGGGCCGGTGCCGTATCCATGGCGCCGCCTAGCTGCACCGAACCCCTGATTTTCTGAAGGCCCCTTCTCAGGTCCTACCGGGTTCTCATAGGATTTTAGGTTCTTTTGAGGACCTTAGAGATCATATGAGCCCCATCATTTTTCAGACAAGACCGTGAGGCAGGAGAAGGGAATGTCTTTCTCATGATCACATAAGTTAATAGAAGAGCCAAGACTGGAATAGATGTCTCACACCTCCCAGTCCAATTCTCTTTCTGGGCATTTGGTAACCTTTTCACATGCAGCTATTAGAGAAAACACTAGGGTCTAGGTCTGAGTGCTCTGCTGCCTGCTTCAATTTGGTAGACATTTTCTAAGCACTGAACTAGGGTGCTGGGGGATACAAAGATGAAAAACCACACAGCCCTTGTCCTCCAGGAGCTTCCAGTCTAATCAAGGAATGCAGCAGGTCTGTAAATGTATATTGTGTAAGGTATAATATGATTGCAGCAAAGCAGAGATCCAAACAAAGTGCCCTAGGAAAATATGAAGTGGAGGAGAACGTTTCTGCTAGAGAAGTGGAGGGTGGATGGGGGAACAAGGGAGCCATTGACTCATCTTGGAGCACAAATGACAATTTGACAGTGTTTGACCAACTCTCTGATAGTGCTTTCTCCTCTATGTCTCTAGTCCCTAGTATGATACCACTAGAGCTCTGTATGTTTGTATATGCTTGGTGTTTTATTGTTTCTATTGTCCAGCTTCCTTCCAGGAGCTGGAATTTACCTTTCTTGGGCCCTATTTTCTAGGTAGTCAAATATAGCCCAGGAGCTTAAATCCAAGAGGCTGTCAGGGAAACGAACACTAACTAAGTGCCCCTAACTTGAAGTCCAGGCACAGGGAGGAATAGGGCCGCTGCCTCTAGCCTGGCCTGCAGATGTCTGGAAAGGCAGCCTGTTTCTTCTTAGGATGGGCTTTCCCCACCCCCATTTCCATAGAAACCAGAAAGGTTAAAGGACTTGTTGCCCTCAGCATTTGTCTGCTCCTTGTATGTAATTAGGGAAACACTTTGTTTGAAGAGAGATTTGATAAATGGATTTCAAGAAAGAAAGCAGGCAGTGACTGAAGTCCTGCCAGCCTGTGTGAAGTGTTCACATGTATTATACCATAAGCCTAATGTGATTGGGCTGTGTGTTGTCACAGTAATGGGCCAAGGTATCAGCAGGGCCTGTGTTCATGCAATAGTACAGTCAAATGGCTATAATTCTATTTGGCAGCCAATCTGTTTGGCCTTCCACACTCCTTCCTCTTTTCTTTGTTCTCTTCTCCCTCACTCTGCATTTAACCCATTGCCTCAGGCTTCCTAGGAAGATGCAGATCTCCTGTTTTCTTTTTGGCACAAGATTTGGAGTCATCTCCTGTGACTTTGTTCACTCCTGGTAGTGTCATATGATTGCTCTTGGTCTTAAAGAAGGTTCATGATCCACAGCGTTGAAACATTCAGAAACATTATTAAGTACTCCGTAGCACCAGCTGCTGCATTTCCAAAGCCAGCCCCTGGCAAATTTGTGCAGTAATCCAAATTTCTCTATGGACTTTCCCATCTCATTTCTTGATATCTTTTCGCTTTCTCTGCCCTGAAACAAATCCTTTTTCAGTACTAGGTACCCAGAAAGAAGTGAGAAGAAGAGATGGAGGGTCTAAGAGTCCCTCTTGTCTAGATCTAAAAACCTAATTTATATTATGGTGTTAGTGTCATTATTGAGGTCCTTAATGAACGACTACATATTATAGTGGAAAGACTGGTGGATGTGGAATCAGAAATACATATGGTTGAATACAACTTTTTTAAAAATACGATTTCTGATATATTTTAGCACTGTATAGGAACAATGACAGGTCACTAAATCTTTCCATGCCTTTGTTTCCTCAGCTGTAAAATGGAGGAGCTGAACTAGATGGCCTCTGATATCCTTTCTAGCTCTTGATCGATGATCTTAAGTTCCTGTGACCCTGATGTGCTGAACCTATCCTGCTTCTAGAGCCTTTGTTGTTGTTTAGTCATTTCAGTCGTGTCTGACTCTCTGTGACCCCACTGGGGTGTTCTTGGCAAAGATACTGGAGCGGTTGGCCATTGCCTTCTCCGGCTTATTTTACAGCTGAAGACTTGAACTCAGGTCCTCTTGACTCCAGCCTGGCACTCTATCTACTGTGCCACCTAAATGCCCAGCATAGAGTTTTAAAGGCATGTAATATTGAATAGTATGGAGAGTTATGAAATTGACTAAAGAAGCGTCGGTTTTCGGGGGGCATTTGCCATGTTCCTTGTGTTTTTCTCTGGCTCCTGGAACTACTGACTGTTATTCACCCCTTGGCTCTACCCATTTGAGGATGATGTCAACATTCTCATCTATCTAGGGTGTGGGTTGGTGTCTCCACCAACCATATGTATGGTTCAGCCACCGTCCTACTAGTTATCCCTTTACTTTGCTGTGTTTCCCTTAAGACAATCACAAAGAAATATACATGTACAAAGGCTTATGTTAGAAAAAATAGTAATGAATTATAATAGACTAACCTTAACACACACAGCACATATACTTTACAGCCCAAGATCTTCCTTCAATCACGTCATCAAGCTCCCATCCCCACCACTATCACCAGTGTCAGTAAGTGGGAAGATAGAAAATTGAGAGCCCTTCCCCTATACCTCCTTTCAATAGCTCCCAATGAGGAACTGATAAGGACATTTTCTCAGAGATTTTCATTCCCAACAAAACCTTCAAGGTGGGTAAGCATTCACATATGTGAGATAGGAGTTTGGAACCTTGAGGCTATCCCTCTTGAAGATGGCATAGGCTGTGCCAACAGAACATCATCTAGTGTGTTTTCCCTTTCAAATGGCCATATCTCCCCTTCCTCATCCCCAGCAACATAAATTTAACTTGCATCTGATATTATTAGGGCTTAACCCTGAAATACTGGCAGTTCATCCCATCATCCTTTCCCCTCAGGGATATAGATTGTCCGGCTACCACAGTCCCACCAAAATATTGGCTGCCAGGTCACTATTTTCCTAATATCATTCCCCATGTTCCAACTCCTTGCTTTTAAAATCATGCCTTCCTTAACTTCTTCCTTTAATCAACCTTTGGTGTATGCTCCGCAGTCATTTTCAGTGTTGAAACTCTCTCGGTGGGGCATGAGTACTATAGGAAGATTATTTTGGTGGCCATTTGAAAGACGGATGTTATTCATGATAGGTGGGCACGAAACTTCTTTGCAACCCACATGCCTTTGGCCTCTTTCTTGATCCTGAGACATATTTTCCAACATGTTGTTTTCTGTCTTCTACATGCTCCCCTTTGCATTGACATTATCAAATATCAAAGCATATCTTTATTAGATTTGTGGTATCTAATCATAGACTTATCATCATAGGATTTCTTTACTTCCCTGTGTTCTGCAACAGGAGCTGATGCATAAACTACAGTTATTTCCATGGTCATCTTTTTCTTTATGCCCACCATGAACACAGCTGGGAATATGGCCAATTGTCCCATTGAATTGTTTCTTGTTGCCTTTGGACACATGATAAAACCAATTTCTTTACTTGGCTATCCAAGGAAGACTTGGGATCCATCCTCCCATTTGTGGCCATTACTTTCTTTTGTCTTAGGACTTTATGTCTATTGAGAATGTCAAGATTGATATGATTCAGTTCTTGCAGCATTGTCTGCTTGTTGGTGACTAGATAAAGCTCTTAAGTTTAGAGTACCAACAATTGTAGTGATAATTTATTCACCATCTAAAAACCGCGTGATTCTTAGCACCTGTCCCCTTCACCGCCGCTCTTCTCTGGTTATTATTTAGTTGTTTCAGTTGTGTCTACCTCTTTGTGACTCTGTTTGGGGTTTTCTTGGCAAAGGTACTGACTGGAGTGATTTGCCGTTTAGTCTCCAGCTCATTTTACAGATGAGGAAATTGAGGCAACCAGGGCTAAGTGCCTTACAGCTAGTAAGTGTCTGAGGCCAGATTTGAACTCGGGTAGATGAGTCTTCCTGACTCCAGTCCTGGCATGCTATCTACTGTACCACCTAGCTGCCCTGCTGTCCCTCACTACTGTAGAAACACAAGGGGGCCACACAGGGCTGAGGGCCATGTTTTCATTCCAAATATGGCCCTGGACAAAGAATTCCTTTCCCATTGGTCAACCTGTTTTGGGCAAGCCTTTCCATATTTACCTAATCTGGTTCTTGGAAAGCAGACTCAATCTGTTGCCAGGGCCAGTCTTTCACTTAGGTTCAGAAAAGTCAAGCTCATTATTGCTCAGTGTGCATAGCTAGGTGGCACAGTAGATAAAATACTGGCCCCAGAATCGGGAAGACCTGAACTCAGATCTGGCCTCAGACACTTGTAGCTGTGTGACCCTGGGCAAGTTACTTAATTTCTATTTGCCTCAGTTTTCTCTTCTGTAAAATGTTGTGAGGATCCAATGAGATAATAATTGTGAGATAATAATTGTAACGTGTTTAGCACAGCGCCTGGCATATAGTAAGTACTATATACGTGTTAGCTGTTATCTTTATTGTTATTATTATTTCCCTGGGAACTCCATGTGCCTAAGGGCCCTCAATATTATCACAGGTTAGCTTGAATTTTCCCCTTTATAGCCTTGGCCAACCTCCCCCCCTCCTCCAATCACTAGAGGAGTATTAATAGTTTATTGTCAAATTTCAGTCTGGAATGTGGCAACCAAGGCAGTAGCCCCCTCCCCTGTTTCTGCTCCTCCCTGAAACCTAAACCCACTCACTCTGAGCTTATCTTTTTTTTCCACTTACCCGGTGAGGTGAGATCAGGGCTCTTTCATGTCTGGCACAAAGCACCTGGTACAATAAACCCTCCACAATTTGGCAACCATCTATTTTTCCTGTCTTATTTCATCTCACTCCCCTTCAGGCATTCTCCATTCCAGTAAAACTGGCCTTCCAGCAGTTCTCTGAACGTAACATTCCATTCCTCCCCCCCCAACTTTGCATCTGTTCCCCCACATCTGGAATACACTCCCTCCTCACCTCTGCCTCTAGAAGAATCCTTAGCTCTTCCAAAGCACTGCTCAGATACTACCTCCTACACCATCATTCCCCTTCTGATCCTGATCCCCCTCCCCCTAGTTATTAGCAGTCTCCCCCTTTTGAAAGGATTTTTCATTAATTTGTATATAATTTTTGTAGTAGAATTATTCCCCCTCCATTGAAGTATATCAAGTCACCACTTTTGGCTCCAAACAACCACATGGAAATTGGAGGGGAGGGGGGGTCTCCTAGATAGGTATGATTCATCACTGAGATGGTTATACTGTGTGGTGAAGAGAAGTCCTCTAATTGGCTGCTGAGCTGGAGAGCTGATGGCTTAGGGACTGAGGACAGCGAGACACAGAAAGAATTTCCTAACTGGCTTTGGAGCTGGAACTCAAGGTTTGTGAAAGGAGGTGACCCATCGTTCTGCCTCTCTTCCTTTCAGGAAGCAGAAGTATTATCCCGAGGCCCTTCCTGAGAGTCAGGCTGAGGAAGTGTGGCTGCCCTATCTCCCACTCTGGCCCCAACTAGCCTCAGGCACATGTCCTGCCTAAGCAAGCCTGTACCTGGGATGGGGATGCTTCTCTTTTGTGTCTCCTTTTCTTGGTATGTGACCTTGCCAGATTCTAAAAATCTGAAAATCTGTGGTTGCAGGGGCATTCCCAGCCTCCTGATATGGTGGCAGAGATAGTATCCACTGGCAATAACCAGGTAAAGAAAAGGAAGGAAAGCAGGACCCTAGCCTCTATAAACTCCCAGTAATGGTATTCTATGCTAGACTTTATATTAACTCTGCATCTGTCATGTCTCCACGCCTACCTCCCAATTAGATTGGAAGCTCCTTGAAGGCAAAGACTTTTTTTTTTATCCCCAGCACTTAGTACAGTGCCTGGCACATAGTAGGTCCTTAATAAATGTTGATTGGTTGATTGATTAATAATCATTCCATTAACATTGAAGTAAACTGAGCCAAATTAAATTGAATAAAGGGATACTTGACAAGAGAAGGCCCATTAGTCTGGGTTAAAAATGGGATATAAATTCTCCAAAACACTCACAAGAGCTAGGACTAGGAGGGAAATGGTTAAGAAAGTCAGATGGGAATGTTCATCCTTTCCTTGTTTATGTGAGAAGCTTTTGACAGCTTTCTAGAAGTCAAATGTAGTCAGTATCTCTCTGGCCTGACTGTCGCCTCCTTGAAGCCAATTACATCTCCCTCTCAGTATTCTAGGAACACTCCTGAGGGGTTTGGGATAGGTTATTAGTTCAACCCTCTATTTTGGGTGTATTCCCTTCATTGTTAGCTTCTAGTGATTAGCACCCCAGTTCTATTTAACCAATTAACATCAGTTAGCTTTTATAAAGGGATTCTTCTAAGATATAGCGAGAGCAGAAGTACAGGCTGTTCCCTACCCAACACTTTAGGAGCACACTCTCCCCTATACCACCTCAATCTCTGGGAGAGTGACCTCAGATTTAACAGTGTCTCATTGGACAAGAGAAAGAATTTTCCTAATTGACGGTGAAGGCTACATAGCATTAGTCCCACCAAATTCATGTCCAAATTTGGGATCGCTGCTGGATGAGGCCATGTCTCAGTACCACTAGTCTGAGTCCAAAAGGTCAGGGTCTCAAAGCTTTACTAGCTCACTGCAAACTCCAGTATAAACTCCATTCCCAACCAAACCTTGGGTGGCTTATCCTCTTGACCTTTGAAAATTCACAAGGTTGTAGCCTCTAATCTTTTTTTTTAAACCTAAAATAAAAGAACAAATGCTAAGGCAAAGAACTGAGGCCCATAGTCATGGGCTTTATGTTGGACTTGGAGGAAAAGGGCCCAAAGGCCTTTCCCCTTACAACACTGTCTCTCTTCTTCTATCAAAAGATTAATTTGGAAGGTAGAAATCAGCGAGAGAGGGAGAGAAGAGAGAGAGAGAGAGAGAGAGAGAGAGAGAGAGAGAGAGGAGAGAGAGAGAGAGAAGTTGCTTGTGGGTTAGTACCTTTTTTAATGTACTCCAAATTCTGGCTCTGAAATCATACCTCCTGGTTAGCAGATCAATTACAAAATGTCTGGGCATGCTCCAGATCTCTTCAAGATACTTCCATGACGTGTCATCACAACTCTTTAGAAAGCAGGCTCCCTGGTCTTTTCCACATGGGGAATTGCATCAGCTAAGCATGCTGATGCCTGCTCAGAAGGGCTAGACTCTGAGACAGAGAGAGCCTCATGTAACAGTCCGCTGTTACATATGGAACACTGTCCATCTTTCATGTCCTACTAGCTATCTCTCATATAGGTGTGGGCTGTAACTGGTAGGTCTGTTGGATGGATTTGTTGATGGTTATTAGTGAAGTGCTGGATTTGGAATCAAAGGGTCTGAGATTGAATCATATCTGTACCACACATACTGCCTGTGGCAATAATCAAGTTACTTGACCTCTCTGGGAATGGAATGGAGAAGTATTTATTAAATGTTTACTATGCGCCAAGCATAATGCTAAGCACTGGTGATATAGATAGAAAACTGAGATAGACCCTTCAGGAGCTCTCATTCTAATTGGGAGGGACAACAAATAAAGGAGGGTTTGTGTCGTGTTTAGTTCATAGCAGACAGAAAGTGCAGGTAATATTTAGAGAATCTAGTGGAGCAGATGGCAAGGCCCTGAGAACTTTGGGGAGCAATAGCAGAGCAGATGGTCACCAACCAAGAGTATAGTTCCTAACCAAGGGTCAGAGTGGAATGGGGCTCTGGGATGCCTCCAGCCCAGATAAGGATGTGAGGGTCAGCATTCAGCTGAGAGTAGAATCCTTTACCTGATGGGAACTGGCAATCAGGCAATGAGGAGATGGTTTGAGGAAAATTTCTGTGAATCTCTATAGTGGTGGCAGAAGGTACCGGTCAGCCTTCTATCTATGCATTGCCAGGCTGAGGCAGAGAAGAGGAAAAGCTGTGGTTCACTGATATAAAAATGGCAGGTTCTCATTATCAGGAAGCCCCTTTCCTTATCTGTAAAATTGTGGGTGCGACTAGATGCTCAGGGTGGCTAGTTAGGCACTGCTAGGCTGAAGACACTGGGGCAGCAACACTTGCCAATATCTGTTTTTTTGGTTGTTTTTTTTTGTCAGTCTGTCCTCACAGTTAGCCCTGGGTTCATTGTTTTGGGGTTTTCTGTCTTATCAGTAAGTGAACTAGGGTCTCCAGTGTTCCAGTTCCATCCTCATCTCAGATTCTGGGAAAACAAATCTGTTTTGAGCTCCATAATAAGTGGCATTCCTCATTGTAGAGGGTGGAAGGTTGTGGGGGGAAGGAGAGAAAAATTTTTTTTTTTTACAAAAAACCTACCTAGTGTACAAAAAAACCTACATAGTACTCCATCAGCCATGAAACAAAGAGTCATCCTTACACTTTGGGGTCATCAAGAAAGATAGTCCTGATGGGCTTAGATTGCCCCTTTAATATATACCTGGAGCTCCTACTAAGTGATCAATTTAAATGTCCTCATGGCAAATGAGAAACAGTCCCAGAATGTTCTGCTGTGTCCAACTCTTTGTGACCCCATTTGGGGTTTTCTTGACAAAGATATGGGAGTACTTTGCCATTTCCTTCTTCCCCTCATTTTACAGATGAGGAACTGAGGCCAACAGAGTTAAGTGACTTGCCCAGGGTCACACACCTAGTAAGTATCTGAGGCTAGATTGAACTCAGAAAGATAGTTTTCTTCACTGCAGACCTAGCATCTAGATTGTCATCTAGATGCCCAATCCCCAAATATCTGCCACCTACTCTGACATCAGAGTAAAGAATGGCCTTCCATTAGGGATCCCAGAGGAAGGCATGATGTGACATGAATATTACAAACAAGACTTGAGAAGTGAAGACATCCTCAAAGAGTCAATTCCAACAAAATCTATTAGTTTTTTGAATTATGATTGAATTTAATATTTATCAAAATATGAAAGAGCAGAAGCACAAAATTGGGAAAGAGCCAGATTGGGTTCTGGAAACAACCCTGAACAGTTAGCTTAATGTGGCTGTTTTAGCATTCAAAAGCTGTCCCTTTTCCCCTCAGTTTTCTTTGATTTTATTTTTTTATAGTTCTATCCAATTTATGATCCACTTTACAATGTTTTGTGTTTTCTGAAAGCAATTTTTCTTTTACAACTTTTTAAGTTCTTTTTATTTTCTAAGAATAAAAATAGAACAATATTAATGACTTTTTTATATTTCCATCTCAGATAGATAAAGCAGTTAAGTACTCTACTGCCAGACACAATTGAATACTTACTAACAAATTATTCAATTATTTTAAAATTAAAGTAATAATAATAATAATAATAGAAAAATGTTAAAATGACCTAAATAAAATAATAGAAAATTAGACTAGTTTCCATTAGAAAAGTATATGATCTTTTTCAAAAAAACTTTAAAGTGTGCTATCATAGGGTTTTTCTTTTAACACTTTAAACTATGAGCCTCGAGATAAAAAACAAAAAGGAAAAAGAACATATATGTAGAAAAATATTTATAGCAGCCCTTTTCTGGGGGCAAAGAATTAAAAATTGAGGGGAAACCCATCAATTGGGGAATGGCTGAACAAATTGTGGTATATAGTTATGATGGAATACTATTGTACTACAGGAAATGATGAGCAGGGTGCTCTCAGAGAAACCTGGAAAGACTTATATGAGCTGATGCAAAGTGAAACATACTGTATGCAAAATAACAGCAATATTGTAGGATGATAAGCTGTGAAGGACAGCTGTCTCAGCAATACAGTGATGCAAGACAACTCTGAAGGACTTGTAGTGAAAAATGCTATTCATCCCCAAAGAACTGATGGTGTCTGAGTACAGATTAAAGCATACTTTTTTTAAATTTATTTTTCTTGAGGGTTTTTTTGGTCTCCATTTTCTTTTGCAACATGATATTATGGAGATGTTTTGCATGGCTACACATGTATAACCTGTATTGAATTGTTTGCCTTGTCAATGAGGCAAGGGAAAGATTTTGGAACTCAAAGTTTTAAAAAACGAATGTTAAAAACTGTTTTTACATGTAATTAGGGAAAAGTAAAAAAATATAAAAAACTATCTTATTTGTGCTTCCTCCTGAAATTCATTCTGTTCTCTTTTGTGCATTAAAAAAATGGAGGTTTAAAAATAAATCAACTATGAGCCTCTGACACATAGTATCTGTATGAGCATAAAAGTCAACCTCTCAGTTCCTCAGTAGTAGGAACAATGTTTATCTTATGTAGGTTGGGAGGTGGTTTCCCTTTAAGTAAGCAAAGAGGTTGTACTCAGGATTTGATTGAGCTAGAGGGCTCAGGCCATAAAAAGGTCAGCCTGTAGAGAGAGTCAGGGCGATGGACATTTTCTGAGGAATTTCCACTAACCTAGCATTGCCCATAGGAAGGCAGAGGAGGAGAGGGATCATCTAGCATTTTAATTTAATCAGGAATGGTAGTCTTTTTAAGCTTATCAGCAAATTGTTGTATTTTGTGATCTACAAGGGTTCCATTGGCATTCTTATCCCAAACCTAGATTGGCCTGAGCTAGACCTGGCCCCAAATAGTGCCCTTCCTCCCAGGAAGTGTCTCCAATCTCCACGTCTTTGAACCACATCTCTACACTTTACATTCCCCTGGATGCTGTTCTATTTCAGGTGTCATCTCTTCTGAATTAGAGTACCAAGATAGCTTCCTAACTGGTTTTCCTGCTTCTGAGAAAGAGCACTAGCTCTGGGGTCAGATGACCTAGGACTAGAGGTCCCATCTCTGATACTTTGCTACCCGAGTGACCTTCTGCAACTCATTTAACCTCCTTGGCAAGAAGGACCTCAGTGTCCTCAAATGTAAAATGAAGAAGTTGGTCTAGAACTAGATGATATATGAGGTGTTTTGCAATTCTACATCTATGACTCAGTTTATCCCTTTTACACTATTGCCTGAGAAATTTTCCTAATGCACGATTCTGATCACATCACTCCCTTACTAGAATACCTTCAGGGGCTCTCCATTGCCTACTGAACAAAGCATAAATGCTACATTCTGAAGTTTAAGACATTTAACAATCTGATTCCAATTTCATTTTCTAGTCTTATCTCATACTCATCATCCAACTCTTCAGCTATATTCCACCAAACTTGATTCTGGTCTATCCCTTACCTTCATCCTGCCCTCTCCTGTCCCCAACAATGTTTCACCATGTCCCCCATGCTCTTGTCTCTATTGAAGTCCTTTTCTTTCAAGGCCTTGCTCAAGGGCCACCTCTTTCCTGGCACCTCCCCCACCCCCCAGTCTTAACTGTACTCCATCAAACTGGAATTGATCTGTCCCTCCTTAGGTTTCTCATAACATGTTAAGTCCTCAGTTAAATCCTTCTCCCATAGTTATTCATGGATATGTCTCTTCTCTCCATTAGACTGTAAGTTCCTTGAGAAATTATCTGAGTTATGTCTATAAAAGGATCATGGATTTAAAGGTAGAAGGAACTTTCCAAATGGTCTAGTGGGTCCGGTGGTGTAGCCTTGAGGCTACAAGTTCCCCACCCCTGAATCCAACCCATTCATTTTGCAACTGAAGAAACCAAGGCCTAGCTAGAAAGGTAAGTAATTTGTATTTGGGAAAATAGGTGAAGAAAAGGAGTCTTAGCAAATTCTTTTTATGATACAAATATGGTGCTGATACCTGAACCAGGAAGAGTCAAAACAGAGAAAGAAAATTATAGACCAATTTCTCTAATGAATATAGATGCAAAAATTTTAAACAAAATATTAGCAAATAGATTACAGCAACTTATCACAAGAATAATACACTGTGACCAGGTAGGATTTATACCAGGAATGCAGGGTTGGTTCAATATTAGGAAAACTATCAGCATAATTAGCATATCAACACCAAAACCAACAGAAACCACATGATCATCTCAGTAGATGCAGAAAACAGCTTTTGACAAAATACAACACTCATTCCTATTAAAAATACTAGAAAGCATAGGTATAAATGGAGTCTTCCTTAAAATAATAAATAGCATCTATCTAAAACCTTCAGCAAGCATTATATGTAATGGGAACAAGCTAGAAGCATTTCCAATAAGATCGGGGGTGAAACAAGGATGTCTATTATCACCACTGTTATTCAATATTGTACTGGAAATGTTAGCTTTAGCAATAGGAGAAGAAAGGTAAGTAATTTGCCCAAGTTCAAACAAGTAGCAGAGCCAGAATTTGGACATATGTCCTCTAAATCTGGGCAGCTAAATGGTGCAGTAGATAGAACACAGGACCTGGAGTCAGGAAGACTTGAGTTCAGATTTGGCCTTAGACACTAGGTGCATGACCCTGGGCAACTCACTCAACCCTGATTGCCTCAGTTTCCTCATTTGTAAAATGAGCTGGAGAAGGAAATGGCAAACCACTCCAGTCAGTGTCTTTGCCAAGAAAACTCCAAATGTGATCGCAAAGAGTCAGACACGACTGAAATGACTAAACAACAACCACCTTTAACTCTAAATTCAGTGCTCTTTCCACTGGACCACAAAGCAACTATTCCTCACCTTGCATGTACATGGTAGACTATTCATAAATATTTGTTGAATTTTTAAGTTCTGGATCTATGCTGTTTTCTTAGATTCTCAGGGGACATGTATGATGGAAAGTCAGTATTCTCTTTAAAGATACCTTCTCAACCCTACAAGACTATTATTAAGCTGCCTGCCCTTAGCCTTTTCTCCTTCAGGCTAAATGATCCAAGTTATTTTAACCTTTCATCTTATGTTCTACTTTCCAGCCCTTTAATTATTTTTGTCATCCCCCTTCCCCCTCCCACTGCCAAAATAGCCCCACGTTTTCCAAAGGTAATATGATATATTGAAAAGCGAAGAAATGTGTGACCTGCTTCCCTTGAGAGCATCGCTTCAAGTTAATTAGATAAAGAATAATCCACAGTATGCAGAACCATATGATTACAGTGGATGGAGACGGACAACTAGGGATTTTTCAGAGTAGCAATGCCTCTGGGCACCAGCAAATGATTTTCACAGATAAGTAAGCAGGGATATTTTAATTGGTGATCCTGATAATTATTTCCTTTTCTATGTCAGGGACTGCTACACTGGGGAATGGAGTTTCCCTGGGGGGGAAATGAGTCTTGCAGCAAATACCACAGGAGAACACTGTCACTGTATGCTGGTGCTCATATTCTCCAAGCCACACTGAAGAAGACTTACCAAAGCATATGAATTTCTTTCGATTCAACTCAGTTCTGTTCAATAAACATCTATGAGGTATCTACTTATTAGTACAAGGTCCTATACTAGGGGTATCCTAGGGGGATCTAGGTGGTGCACTCTAATCTAGGATTAGCGTGCCAGGCTTGGAGTCAGGAAGACTCCTGTTCCTGAGTTCAAATCTGGCCTCAGATACTTACTAGCTGTGTGACCCTAGGCAAGTCAGTTAACCTTGTTTGCCTCAGTTTCCTCACCTGTAAAATGAGCAAGGAGATGCAAAGGAAATGACAGAAAAAAATGGCAGACCACTCCAGTGTCTTTGCTAAGAAAACCCCAAATGGAGTCACCAAGAGTTGGACATGATTGAAAAATGACTGAAGAACAACAAAACCTATGCTAGGGACTAGTGGTAACATAGTCAGAAACAAAACAGGCCTTGCTCTCAAAGAAACGTTTTTCTGGGAGAGACCTGAAGGGTGCAATTTGTACACAGATAATAAGTATAAAATACACAAAAAATAGTTCACAGCAACTTGGAGAGGGAGGGAACTAAGAACTTGGTAGGGCAAGGTAGAAATAGGAAAGGCCTTGAGTAGAAGGTGGAACCTGGACTATGACTTGAAGGAAGCTGTAGATTGAAGGTAAATTGGAAGAAAGTCAAGGGCACTGATAACCAAAGAAATACTGTATCAACTGATCCCTGTCTGGAACCATTAAGCACCACGGAGCTGCAAACTGCCACTGAATTCTGCTGAGTGGAGCCATGTCTAATGATGATGGACAGTTTACCGAAGAGGTAGAGAATCAAATCCATACAATCAAAGAAGAAAATGATAACCCCCTGGGCCAAATTAGATGATTTTGCTGGGGAAATTGAAACTTAGAGAAAGGAAGTGACTTGCCCAATGTCACTCAGTGAGTTAGTGGCTCAGCAGGACCAGAGCCCAGAATCTTCTGACTTTTCATAACACCTGGCTGCCTCCCACTGAACCATCATGCATGGGCTTCAGAAGAACACAGGTGAAACACAAGCTGGCACCAATGTAATTTTAAGGGCCAGACCATTTTAAAGGCCTACAGAGGCCAGACTTCTGTGTGTCTGTTAAAGCAACATTAGCTGGTCTTACAACTGATGCAGCCTTCACAAGTACCACCCACTGCACTGTCCTGCCTACCCATAGAGGTCAGCCAATACCCCTTGCTGTTTCTGCACTTGGTTCCCCCCCTCCACCCAAGGTGGTGGGATTTACCCCCAGGGATTCCCCCAAACAGAACTGTAGTCAGTGTACACGCCCACACCCATTAGCTGCGCCACTGCCTGCTAGAGAGATCACACAAAGCCCTTTGCCCCTGATAAAGATAAAAATAACATGAAGAGGCAAGATGGCACCGCCCACAGATCCTGGAATGCAGCCAATCCTACTGCCATTTGAGGTGAATTTCTACTCAACAAGATTGAGGAATGAACCACAGTATCACTTGGGAGTTGCTGAAAGGGGAGCAGGGATGAGATGACCCTAAATTCTACAGCTGGAGGTAGTAAAAAGAATGCTAACCTACAGAATCAGGGCACCTGAGTGATAGTCCCAACTCTGCCACTACTTTGTTGTTAACACCTTGGGTTATTTATTTCCCCTCTAAGGGCCTCAGTTTCCTTCTCTATAAAATGATGTGGTTGAACCAGAGGCTTTCTCTGACCCTTTCCACCTCTGGCAGCTATGATTTTATATTTCTATGTATGTGTGACATTGATTCCAGAAGGTATCTCAGAGATCATCTTATCTCCACTTTATCCTGTATTCAGCTTGTTTGTACATAGTTTTGGTTTTGTTTTTGTTTTTACACGTTGACTTCCCCATTAGACTGTGAGCTTCTTGAGAGCAGGGACTGTCTTTTGCCTTTCTTTGTATCCCTAGCATTTAGTATGATGCCTGGCACATAGTAGGTGTGTTTAACAAATATTAACTGACTGGAAGCCTGGTTCTATTCCATGCCCTTTCCCCCCTACGGAATAGGAAGGAGTCAAGTGAATTTTAGGAGAAAATGAAGAAATTAAACCAATCAAAATCATTTTACAGAGAAGGAACTGAGGCTCAGTGAGTTTTTTAAAATTACATAGAGAATAAGCATCCGAGGTGAAACTTGAACGCAGGGCCTCTGTCTCCAGAGCTACTCTACCACACTGCCAAACTTTGAATATTAAATAGACAGCTCAGGATAAGTAATTAATTAGCCCTTATCCAAAGAGAAAATTTCCTGAGTCAGGAGGAAATAGCGACTGTGGGAGCTAGCTCTAGGTACCTTGGGGATGTGAGGAAAGGAGAGATATAGGTGGGCAACACAGGTGATAACTCATCTGCTTCATAACTTTCATAAGAATTGTAGGGGATGGTACTAGAAGGGACCTGAGAGTTCATTTAGCCCAGTCCTTCTCTCCTTTTGCAGATGAGGAAGCTGGAGGTCAAAGAAGTGGCTTTCTCGAGTAGTGAGTCAGTAGTGGACTTTAAAGTAGGTCCTTGGACTCCAAATCCGGTGGTCGTTCCCCTAGAGGCTCTGAACATAGCCAGTCACAAGCATTGGAGGTGGGCTGACTCTGATTATGAAGAACATTTCAGCCCAACAGGAAACCAAACCAAAAGAAAGTTACACAATGAACCAATAGGAGTGAAAAGGGTACTATGGCAAGAGACTGGCAAGGAGACTTCTTAGGAGGCTATCCCTGGACTTGACTTCTCTGTGTCTGCACTTCCCCATCTGTAAAATGGGCATGATCATACCGCCTCCTTGCCTCACATGGGAAGATTGTGGACATTCATTCTGCAAAGGCCTCTGAGCAGCAAGACACATTATAAATAGGAGGTGGTGTGCTATGATCACCTACTAGACCCTTGTGTCTTCCAGCGAAATAGTTTGCCTGAGCCAAATTACTGGCATGGTTCAGTGGCATGTGCCAGGAAGGCAAAATTTATGATGGACTTACTTATATGGAGTGAGTCACAGAAGCCCTGTGGTGAAGGAGGAATGGAAAGGGGCTTCCTACAGGATAGGTAACAAACTCACCCTGCCCTTCCCCCAGTTGCCCTGGAGATGGGTTTCCTTCCCATTCACCAGCCAAAGGTTCATAACTCAGTCCGAAGCCAGACTGAGGTCTGAGAGGCCCAGCCTGAGGGCTAAGGAGAGGGGAGCCCAGGTCTGAGAGAGAGGTGGAACATTTGAAACTTTCAATGTTGCCATGCAGGTGTTCAGAGCCCAAATCCCTGATCATGGCTGAAATTCCCCAGTACCTCCTTGGAACCAGTCTCCTTCACACATTTGTGTAAGAGATTTCCATGTTATGCCTTCCCAGAGATAATGTTACTCTCTAGTTGTGGGCCAGGTCAGAGTAAAGTCAGGTTGCCCTAAACCTGCATTAGGAATCTTGTTAGCTTACTGGAATGGATTCTCTCTTCTCTCCTGTGTGCTGTGGCCCAGCTCTCCAGGGGTGGAGTAGTAAACCCTTAGAGGGTTTAGTGGACACGGTTGTGTCTCCAGGGAGCTAAAACAAAAGAAATACAATCACAGAATTTAGGTCTAGGAGGGAGCATCCAACTCCCCCAAGATGAAGAAGGTTATCATCCTTTGGGGCAGCTGGGTGGAATAGCACACAGAGTGCTGGGCCTGGAGTCAGGAAGACTCATCTTCCTGAGATCAAATCCAGCCTAGACTATTTGGGCAAGTCACATAACCCTGTTTTCCTCAGTTTCCTCATCTGTAAAATGAGCTGGAGAAGGAAATGGCAAACCAGTCCAGGATCTTTACCAAGAAAATCCCCAATGGGTTCATGAAGTGTCAGACATGATTGAAATGACTAAACAATAATCAATTGGTTGGAGATAAGTGAACTTCATTTTCCTGTCTCACTCAGCCATCCTAGGGGGTACCTAATAGAGTTAGAGGTATTTTGTTTAGCCTGAATTTTACATTTTACTGCAACGTATCCTGCACATGGTGCCATCATAGACTACTGAAGTGCCGTAAGGTTGTCTGGTTTCCACTCTTCACTCGCTGGACTTTTCCACTTCCTGCCACCCTTTGGACCTCTTTTCTGATTGGTTAGTCTCAGATCCAACCACCATTTCATTGTTCCATGTTCACTTCTAGCTCCAGGCTCCCACTCTCACTCTGTACCTTGATTCCTCACCGGCAGCCCTGTCCTTGTGTAGATACTCTTCTCCCCTCCGTTCAGCTCCCTTTAAGTATTTTCTTTCCTTTTTAGAATATAGGCTCCTTGAGGGTAGAAATTGTTTTCCCCCCCTTGTATTTGTATCCTTAGAGCTTAGTATAATTCCTGGAAAGCAGGAACTTGGTAAGCAGAAGCTTAGAACAGTTCCTGGTAAATGTTTAATAAAAGCTCTAGCTAGCTATCTGGTTTGGGGTGAGATGGTGGTTAAGAAACATAGAAAAGGAAAGCCTCAGCTGTCTGCAGGTCTCAACATCTCAAAGCGTTGTCCCTTTCAAGAACAGGAGGTGGGACCACATTTGCAAGCCTTTTTGCTATAAAATAACTCATGTTTTTATAGCAAAGTTTATAAGGCACTTTCCTCACAACAACCATCAAGACAGTGAACAAAATCTTGTACACACCCAGCTAGTAAGACTCAGAAATATCATTCAAACCCCTGGGGTATGTATATCTATATCTATGTCCATATCTGTATCTATATCTATCTGTGTGCATGTTTATATATATATATATACATATATGTATATATATGTATATATATGTATATATATGTGTGTGTGTGTGTGTGTTGGTGTGTGTGTGTATATGTATATATGTATATGTATATATATATATATATATATATATATATATATATATATATATATGTGTGTGTGGGTGGGTGTGTGGGTGTGTGTGGGTGTGTGTATACACATACAAAGCCCACCATATATATGCATAAACACACACATACACAATACATGCATGTGTATATGCATATATTAGCATGTGTGTATGTATATGCACATGTGTATATGTGTATATACATATATGCACTGTGTATTACAGAACCTATAAATTGTTAGCCCTCCTCATTTCTCATCTTTGCTGCACTACTTTGGGACTCTTCTGACTTTTCCACCATTCCCCCTTCCCCAGCTATCCTATCTTTCTTCTCTCTGCTTTTCCCGTTTTCTTTTGTATATTGTCATCCCCCATTAGATTGTAAGCTCCTTGAGGGCAGGACTGTTTCTTTCTTTTTTTTTTAAATTTGTATCTTCAGCACTTAGCACAGTGCCTCACACATAGTAGGTGCTTAATAAATATTTATTGATTGAGTAGGAGCCTTCTGCTATTCCATAGCATGCCCCCCCCCGAAAAAAGGAGGGAGTCAAGTGAATTTTAGGAGAAAATGAAGAAATTAAGCCAAACTGAATGTAAGCACCTTGAGGACAAAAATTGCTTTTCATTTTTATCTTTGTATCCCCAAGCTTGTACATAGTAGGTGTTCAGTAAGTATTTGTTGAATTGAACTGAATTTTCATAGCAGAAAAAAAATCACACATGGAATTAATACACATTTAATTTAATATTTTAGAGGGAAAATAACATTAGCATTGACATTTTCTTAAATATTCTTCAGAGCACAGTTTGGGAAATGGTGCAGGGACCAATAACATTATAGACTCCAGATATGTCCTCAGCAGTCCCTGAGTATTTGCCCGGAGTCTAGCACAGTACAATAATAAGAGTGCAGCAATAATAGCTCGTATTTATGTCATGAATCACGTAGAATTTTAGAGTTGGAAGAGACCTTAGAGGACATTTAGTCCAACCTCCTACCGGATTCAGGAATCTCTTCTACACTATCCCTGTGGCCATCTAGTCTATTTGAATGCTTTATGATGCGGAGCTCACTGCAACCTATAGCTGTATAATATAATCATATTATAATTATAATATATTTTGTATTATAACTACAGAGTTCCCTGGGAGTACAAGTACTGTTTATATAATGGGGGATAGACCAACGAGTCCAGTACTTACGAGCATATGCAGAATACTTAGCTGAGGCAATTTCTATATGTATACACAAATATTCCGTAACTGGTTCTGGTCCACTAAGTACACAGTAAAAAGGAGACTCTTTGATTAACTGTAGGGTTAGAATTGTGATATAATCAAAAGACACTAGTCAGCCAGGGTCTGTCCCTTAGTCTCAATTTTTCTTGCCTGGTGTTTTCAAGTGAGGAGACAAGGACTAAGTCTTTAGTGAAGAGAGAGGCATCAGGCCTTTATCTTCCCACCAAGCCCATGAACACATGACTATGCTATTACTTCTGTCTCTGCTGTGTCTATTTTTCCTTCTTTTAGGTGGAGAGTGGAGACAATTATGTCCATTAGGTCAGGAGAAGGATCCACCAGCAGGTCTAGGAGCAGAGTCCGTGCCAGGGTTCTGCAAACCAGCCTAGCATCAAGGCCCCAAGAAACAACACTATCAGGACCCAGCCTAGCAGTAGCTGAGACACAGATCCATCCAGCAGTTACACCACATTGGGGAGTGAACTTGGTGGGGTCAATGCTGTGTAAAATGATGTTAAGTCTGAGCCCACTGTCCTTTGGTGGTATAGATAAGGGTATGGCCCCCAAATATTCTGGTAGAAAGAGAAGTATTTGTACTTGTTCTTACTATGTTTTCAAAGTAAATATCCCTTCATAAAAGCTAACTGATATGAATTGGCTAAATGGAACTGGGGTGCTAATTACTGCTGACTAACAGTGTGGATTGGGAGCTAGAGTCAATAGCATCAGAGAAAGATACCACAACCCTCCAGGGGAGCCCTTAGTACTCTGAGAGAAGCATGTCACCAGTTCTATGTGGGTGAGGTCAGAGTCATGACTGCATTTAGTTAATAGGATCATAGATTTAAACTAGAAGAAGCCTTAAAAACCCTCTAATGGAAATTTCTTGTGAAAATGAGAGAAATGGGTCCCAGATAAGGTGACTTGCTTAAAGTCACACAGGTAAAGTGAAAGAACTGAGATGTAAACTGAGGTTTTCTGTATCCAGATCCACTCTTTGTCCTAATATCGCCCACTGCTTTCCTGTTCTGAAATTTTTTACTCTAAGGCAGCAGTTCTCAGAGTATGATGTATAGACCTCTCAGTATCCCCAAGACCCTTTTAGGGCAATTGCAAGGTCAAAACAATTTTAATAATAATACTAAGACTTTATTTGCCCATTGGGAAAAAAAAACACCTTTTCTTTTCCAACCACATATTTGTATGAGGCCAGATTTTCTTCATACATTTCAACCAAAATAATATATCACATTAGATTGAGTGCAGAAACAAATATAGGTATCTAGCTGTCTTCTATTAATACATACATTCAAGAGATTTACAAAACTATGTAAAATAATGTCACTCTTCTAGTTCAATTTTTTTTTGGTTTTGGAAATTATAGTTATTTTCATTGAAATATTTTTATAAAAATATTTTCCATAAACTGTGTCATTTAGGTTAACCTATAATAGATTTAGTATTCTTACTTTTTAATGATATTTTCCCCAATTACACGTAAAAACAATTTTTAACATTCTTTTTTTAAAATTTTGGGTTCCAAATTCTCTTTCTCCCTCCTTTTCTGCTCCCTGAGATAATAAGCAATTTGGTATATGTTTTACATTTGCAATCATGTGAAACATATTTCCATATTAGTCATTTTGTGGAAGAAAGCTTGAACCAAAAAAAAAAGTGAAAAATAGTATACTTCACTCTTCATTTAGATCCCATCAGTTCTCTATATAGAGGTGGATAGCATTTTTCATCATGAATCTTTTGGGATTATCTTAGATCATAGTATTGTGGAGAATAGCTAAGTCATTCAAAGTTGATCATCATACAATAGTGCTATTACCGTGTACAATATTCTCCTGGTTCTACTCACTTTACTCTGCATCAGTTCATGTTAGTCTTTCCAGGTTTTTCTGAAATCATCCTGCTTGTCACTTATCATGGCATAAAAGTATTCCATTACAATCATAAGCTACAACTTGTGCAGCCATTTCCCAATTGATGGATAGTCATTTTTAAATGAATTAATAAATAATTTTATTCATTTTAATTTCAAATACAGTAGACACCAGTAGATTGGGATCTTCAATAATTTTTAAAAATGTAAAGAGGTCCTGAATCCAGAAAGTTTGAGAACTGCTACTCTAATGCGTTAGGTTATCTCTTGTAGCAAACAACATTTTGAATACGAGAGGGAAGCCAAATAAAAGAATAACTGAACTGTGCTGTGGTATAACAGCTGAATCACTGCCATCTCACTGTGTTACACACAATCCTCATTGTTTCCCTCCACCTACGGTTCTCTTTGCCCTACATATGCCAAAATGTTGGAGGTTAGATTCCAAAGAGAGATTAAAGGTGACTTAGGAACTTCTGTAATAATAAAAAAAAAAGGTCACATTAACTTGTGATCATAATCCAGAAAAGGTTCTGAGAGCAGAACTGGATGACTTCAGAAGTTCATAGAATCTCAGGGTTGGAGGGAAAATTAGAGACCATCAAGTTTGAGTTCCTCATTTTACAGATGGGAAAACTGAGGTCCAGAGAAATCCAGACTTAAAGGTATAAAGAGAATTATAGTAATTTTCAATTATAGATAGACAGATCTTCATTTGTTTATCACCTCCTCCATAGGTAAGGCAAATCATCCTCATTTTATAGAAGAGGAAACTAAAAGAGAGCTTTGCCCAAGATCACCAGAGCTAGTAAGTGGCAGATGCAGGATTTGAGTCTAGGTCTTTGCCCTGCTAGTCCAAGGCTTTCCTCATGATTGATGTTCCTAATGACAGCGCTGAGTCAACAAAGATATCCATGAAATTAAATCCAGTATCTCCTGCTTATAAAGACAAAGAAATATACAACACATCTCAGAAAGTTTTCCATCAAAAAGTGTTCAAATAAAAATATTTTGAAGATTTTAAAGAGGCTAGTCAAAATCTTTGGGGAAATTCACTTCTGGAAACAATGAAGGGATGAGCAAAAATAAAGAAGACGGTATAATATTATGCTGGTTCTTTTGTAGGACTCCATCTGTAAGGGTTTAGTGAAGGAAGTACCAAAAGAAACTCCTAATAAGGTTGTAGACCTCAGTTTCCTCATCTGTATACATTATAACCCTACATAGACTAGATTCCTGTCCAACTGATCTACTTGCTGTCTCTCATACACAGCCTTCTGCCTCCATGTAATTGCAAAGTCTGTGTCCCTAGCCCATGATACATTCCCTTATCATCTCTTCCTCTTTGAGTATCTGGTCTCCTTCAAGTTCAGTTCAAGTGCCACTTCCTACTTGAGGATTTTCTAGATTCCTCATGCCCATCCCCCAGCTTCCCATTTTCCCTTCCTTTCCCATGGCCTTAAATTTCTATATGTGCATGTTGTTGTTCCAGATAGGCTATAAGCTTCTTGAAGACAAGAACTGTTTCATTTTTATCTTTGCATCCTCTAGTGCTAAGCATAGTACCTGGAACATGGTAGATGCTTAACAAACTCTTGTTGACTGATAGTAAAATTTGAGTGTCAGACCAGATGATGTTTAAGGGCTCTTCCAACTCTAAATCTGGGATTTTGCAATCTGGCAAAAAAGTAAATTGAAGGGGGTCTTGTTACAATGAGGCTTCTATGCCCTACAGAGCTTGTCAATTGCAGTGTAGATAGGACTGGAAGGTGCTGAGAGGTCTGACATCAAGTCCTCCATCTTGCATTAAGTTACAAATGTTCCAAGAAGGTTTTTCTCCTCCTCTTTCCAAATATCTTGATTATTAATTACATAGTTACTCAGCTTTAGGGGAGTTAGGTTAGGAGGAGCCCATCTGGAAGATGGGGAGTTCTTTTCTCATGAAGACTCCATTCATCCCAATGGAACACGCTGGCATGTTTTTGTTTGAGTACAAATGGTCCCCACAAGCAGCAGCTTGCATAGGGCTTATCAAAAAGTACCTCCAAGATGAAGAGTTTTAAGATGGCTAGGGGGAAAGCAACCTCAGCTGGAGGACTGGTGGTCATGCTGGAGTCACAGGGCTGCCTTGTGATCTCTGACCTTCCAAGGCACTTGGAGTGGTCACTAGCAGCCCTGTCACTGATAAGACTTCTGAAGAACTCTGATGACTCAGGTTGGGGAGATGGGCCAACAAAACAAAGAACCGAGATATTGTTGGGGGGAATCTGGTGAGGTAGGAAGGAAATAGTAAGCCTCCTTATTTAAATTCAACCAACATGTATTAAGTACTTTCTGTGTGCAGAACCCTGTGCTATGCACAGGGGAGACTCAGAGATGGCACAAAAAGTACCCTGTCTTCTTGGAGCATACAGTCTAAAGGGAAAAAGAGGATACAATAGAGGCATGAATCATACAAAATAGAATACACTAAGTGCACAGGAGAGGTGAAAACTGAGTTCTCTACTATGTGTCTAATAAATCCTTTCCCATTCACTCATTCATACTCTCATTCATTCAAGATTCACAAACGAATGGCTCATTTCTCATGTGAAAAACCAGGGAAGGCTTCAGATAGGAGGTTCTCTTTGAAATTATTTTTTAAAAGATGCTTAAGATTTCAGCAGAAGGGGGCAGCTAGGTGGCACAGTGGATAAAGCTCTGGCCTTGGAATCAAGAGGACCTGAGTTCAAATCCGGCCTCAGACACTTGACACTTACTAGCTGTGTGACCTTGGGCAAGTCACTTAACCCTGATCGCTTCACCAAAAATAAATAAATAAATAAGATTTCAGCAGAAAAATTTGGAAAGCATTGTGGATTTGTAAGAAACAAATGCTCCTGAAAAGGAACAGGGAATACTTAGCTTGTAAGTTACAAGCCAAGTCATGGGAAAGAGGCAGCAACTTTAAGCCCTTCTGATATTGTAATACTGGACATAAGGGGGAAATAGACAAGAATGGAGCTGAGCTGAAGGGAGGCTTCCAAGGTCTAAGCTGTCCACCTCTAAGGAGTGGACCCCAGAAATTCTGTGCAGCATAGGGGTCTCAGATTTTTCTGAGGAGCTGTCTCCTCATCTGATAGGATGACAGTACAATTTAATATTAGGTGAGAATCAATCTATCAATAAACATTTTTTAATCATCTGCTATAAGCCAAGCACTGGAGATATAAGTACAAAAATGAAATAGTCCATGCCCCTCAAAGAAGGGAGGGAGGGAGGGAAGGAGGGAAATCCCTCTCCTATTGGGAAGCCCTATGAGCCAAAGAGGCACAGCTAGGTGGCAGAGTGGATAGTGTGCTGGGCCTGAAGTCAGGACGATTCATCTTCCTGAGTTCAAATCTGGCCTCAGACAATTACTAGCCATGTGACCCTAGGAAAGTCATTTAAACCTGTTTGCCTCAGTTTCCTCATGTTGTAAAAATGAGCCAGAGAAGGAAATGGAAAACCACTTCTGTATTTTTGCCAAGAAAACCCCAAATAGGGTCATGAAGAGCAGGACGTGACTGAAAGAACTGAACAACAACAACATGAGCTAAGGAGAGGCGATAGCATTCTGCTCAGAGACCAGTCGTGTAAAACTTCCATAGTCATAGCTGGTTATAGCTGAAAGGAACCTTGGAAATCATCTAATCTGGCTTTAGGAGCCCAAAATATCCAATGTATGGCAAAGCTGTTGAGGACAAAGAAGCTTCAACACCAAGCAAACCCTTATGGGTCTTCCCATGTTGGAACTCCCTTCTTACCCTGCGGCCTCTCCTTTGGGTTGTCTAGTTCATTCCAGAGCTTCCATTTCAAAGAGCTTGCCTGGGCCAGCGATGTCTTCATTCCTCTCCAGGCTGCATTCCGGAATCTCTTGAGCTTTCTTCACAATGTTCCTGAGCTAGGTACCATCATCTCTTCTTCTCTCCCTGTTCCCATACTTTTCAGCTTCCTTTTAATGTGTCTTCCTCCATTACAATGTAAGCTCCATGAGGGCAGGGGTGGGTCTTTCTTTCTACGTGTATTTGTATTCCTAGCACTTAGCACAGTGCTTGGCAGATGGTAAATTCTTAATAAATGCTGTTTACTCATTCTGGTTGGACAGGACTCTAATCCTGCAAAAGCTTTGGACAAACTGGGAGACCATCTAAGACAGGTCTGGGCCCTGCCAATAGTAGCTGGATTTCTTGGGCAAAAGACCAGAGTCTCCCTATGAGGGAGGTATACAAATTGAGTTCTCATCTTTACAGTCAAAGTCTCTCATCCAGGTAGCTAAATCACTGCCAGCAGCACCACTTAAAAACATTATTTTGAGGAGTATATAGGTTTCACCCCACTGCCAAAGATGTCTATAACTCTCAGAAGGTTAAGAACCCGTATTCTACAGCATGGCGTCTACACAGCTGAAAGAGAGCATGTGTTACATTTTTGTGCCCTCTACATTTTGCCTTGAGGCAAAACCCTGGTTGTCTGCTGTCAGTGGGGCTCTATATATACAATTCTGGATCTGGTAGCTTGGGGTGCCCACAGAATGTCCCCCATAGAAGGGACATATTTAAGGACCAGATTAGAGGGAAGAGTATAGGATCCTCAGATTTAGTGCTGAAAGGAACCTTAGAGATCGCCTAACCCTTCATTTCACACGTCAGGAAAATGAGGCTTTTGAGATGTTAAATGGCTTACTCTCAGTCATAAGGTTAACTTATGGGAGCCAAATGAGGAAGGCCAAATCTCCTGACTCTCAATTTAGTGGGCTTTCCACTGCTACCTACTATTTCTCAATACTAAGGGGTCAGTACATCGAGATAGCAGTTTCAAGTCTCCTGATGTATAAATATAGAATAAGGAAACTGCAGCAAACAAAGAAATGTGTAGGGAGGGAATATTTTTGGCATCACTGACTTCTAAGTACATACACAAATGCACACACATGCATATATAAATAGATATAAAATCAGGAAGTTTGGTTGTGAGGTGTCTATTCTGGGGATGGCTGAGTAGCCCCATTACAACATAGATGGTCCTGAGCCAGAGCAGCTGATCTTCCAAGGAAACTTTTAAATCTCTTTTGTAATCTGATAGCCACACACTTCATTTTGGGGGCTTTAGGAAATGTTTGCTGAATTTGATTTTCATTTTCCTTCTCATTGAGAAGGGCATAAGATTTGGGGCTTTTATGGCCTAATTGCCCATGAATAACAGATTTCCCCTGTGCCAGTGAATATTCAGGGGAGAGGGGTCGTGGGGATTTGGTGGAGAAGAAGCTCAGAGGCCTGATCTTCTCAGTTCTTGCCTTGGAGAACCTAATAATAACAATAGCTAGTATTTGTGTAGCACTTTAAAGTTTCCAGAGCATTTTACAAATATTGTCTAATTTGATCCTCACAACAGCCCTGGGGATAGGTGCTGTTATGATTCCTTTTATACAGGTGAAGAAACTGCAGCAGGCAAAGGTTAAATGACTTACCTAAGCTCACAAACTAACAAGAGTCTGAGGTAGGATTTGAACTCAGGTCTTTCTGACTTTACTCATAATGCCATATATGGTAGAGGTATTCTACAACAGGTAGAATCCTCTCTCTCTTTCTCTCTTTCTCTCTCTCTTCTCTTTTCTCTCTCTCTTTTTGGTTATTGCTCATAGCTAAACCTGGGAAACTAACCCCAGGTTCCTGCAGGCATTATCATAACTCATTGCAACAGATGAAGAAGTGGTATATCTCTTTCCTCCCCAAGTTTCAAAGGGCAGTTTCATAGGATAGGCGGTTTCTGGACTACAAAATTGGCTCATTTCCTTCCCTGCTTACCTTACTACTTCAGGGGAAGTAGGACAAGGTGTGTGGGATGTTCACAGTTAAATGACATATATAATTTATTGGGGGGAGGCAGTTCTTGTAATCTGGTCTCTGAAAAGGAGGTATAGTGGTCCCTATTGCAAATTTCAAATGACCTTTGACGCCCTAGCACCTCTCTGTCATTGGATCGTGAAGCCATGGAAGATCTTAGCACTTCTTTCCTTTTAAAATTAAACTTAGTGACAACCATACAAAAACTTTTTAAAAAAACTAATAGGATATGCATAAACCTAAATTTGAAATTACTTGCAATTTGCTTAAAATATGTAGGTAATAAGGATCTCATTCAACCCATTGCTATCCGTGGCTTAATATAATAGGAGTGATCATCATTTTGCAAAAATGGTTCTAGCTCCCATGTGCAGTACACTCTATCAGCAAACAAATAACAAAAGAAATAACAGAGGATAGTGAAGTAATTGAATAATCCTTGAACCCTTGTCCACATACACCAAGAAATAAAATATCCCACAGACCTTCCCTCACCTCCCTCCATGCCCCAACCCCTACTACCATATACACACATCATTAGAGGAAGGAATACTACCTGGAAAACTCACACTGCAAGGTCAGAAAATTCTTTAATAGTTATTACACCTCTCAAGGGAAGCTAAGTGGCACAGCAGATAGAACAGCAGGCCTGGAGTCAGGAAGATCTGAGTTCAAATCAGGCCTTAGACACTTACTAGCTGAGTGACCCTGGGCAAGTCACTTAACCCTGTTTGCCTGAGTTCCCTCATCTGGAAAATGAGCTGGAGAAGGAAATGGCAAACCACTCCAGTATCTTTGCCAAGAAAATCCCAAGTGGGGTCACCAAGAATTGGACACCACTGAATACCAACACGCCTCTCAAGGCTCTCTCTTAGCAACCAGCTATACCTTGTTATTCAGTTCTGGCTCAGTTCAGATAGTTTGTTGTGCTGACTTTGCTCTTCGCTGCTGCTGCTGTCGCATCTGCTGGACCTGCTATTTGTTGCTTTCCACCCTCAAGTGTTACTGTTCTTTTGTGAGACTGCCAACCTGTCCTACTAGTTAACTGACAGATTTTTTTTAGCTCTTTTGACTGACTCATAAAAGGATTATTTAAATCAGGCCCACACAACCTGCAGCCTACCAAAGGATTTTGGGTGGCCTGTGAAAAATATGGAGGAAAATATCCTTTGGCAGGCTGCAGGTTGTGCCGGCCTGATTTAAATGAATGTCTTGGCCTTTTTATCTTTGACTTGCTCCTCTCTCAGCTTAAAGTCATTGCGGGCCTCACTTCTAGACGGGTTAGGATAAATGAATTCCCATCATGCCAAGTGAATTCTTATCATGCCCATGGCAGCTAGCTCCTAGGCCGCATAAAGAGCTTTAAAGCTTGGATACATATGAAGAAGGCGCTCAATGACACCCAAAAGGGAAGAAGGGTACAGCTGGAAGCCTTTGACCTGCATTCCTGCTCTGTGATAAAGGTCCCTGTTCTGTTGTTTCTCTGTTACCATCTTATCTCTTTTTCTTCCACTGCTTCTACAAATACCTTGGTCAAACTGGATCAAAAGGGCCTTTTTTAAAAATGAAAAATTATCAGGTATTGCAGTATATTAGAACTAGAAGGAATACTGGAAATCACCTTGGCTTCCATTTTAGAGACATGGAAGCAGAGGCCCACAGAGGTTAAATCACTTAACCAAGGTCACCAGCAATCACAGATGTCACAATTCTTGGGGTATCCCAGGTCTGCTATGGATTTCTAGAATAACTTCCACTTATGTATCTCTTAAGGGTTAGAAAAATGTTTTCCTAACAACAGCCCTGTGAAGTAGGTAATGAGTATTATTATCCCCCTTTTACATATGGAGAAGCAGACTCTGAGACCTTCAGGCACCACCCAAGTAGGAAGACGATTTTGAGGTTTGAACCCAAGAGTTCTGATACTAAGTCTAGTATTCTAATCATTGGTTCACTCTCTCTTTCCTCAGCCTTAGGCTGGGGTAGATACAATAGGAAGGCTCTTCCTACCGGGAGATCCTGTCTAGTCACTCTGGAAAGACCCACAGTGCTGCAGTCTGTGGCTGGAAGTCCTATCTGTGAGTCCTGGCTCTCCCATCTTGGATCTCACTGCAGTTCACAGTTCTGCCGTACCTGTTATCTCCTTGTCCTGATCCTGACAAGCTGCCTTAGTCCCAGTTCTGTGAAGTCCCTGTCTCTCTACAGGTGTCCATAGCTCTCTACATGTACTGCCTGGCGTTCACAGGAGTTCCTGGAAGTTCTCCCTCCTGATCCAGTCAAGGATTAGATGTTTCAACCTACGTCTCAGCCAACAAGTTGCCAGAAGAGAGGTTCCTCTTCTTAAGGCTTATTTGCCTTTGAATTGCTCCCAAAGGACTAGAGTCCCAGACTCACTCCTCTCCCATTATCTTACTCTATTATTCTGAATCTGCCTCCCTTCCAGTCCTCCTATCCTTCCCTTATCAGTGGGCTTGGGGCATTTCTTTCCCAATGGCTTCCCGTAACAGATCATTCCAAATGTGCCCTAACTTTCTCTCACTCTGCACTGGAAACACTTGGGCAAAATACTTGGGACCCACACCCAAGTGCCCCTCTTTTTGTTTCTAATTTTATGCAGAGCTGTATTTCTAACACAGTCCTAGGAATGAGTAGCCAGAGGGCCTCCACACAAGGATCTAACTGTGTGACATCTGAGAAGGTCACCCTGTCAGAGAGATGTGCTGACTTACATAGCCTTCCTCTTCAGAGACTACTATGCCAATGGCATCTGCTCATTACATATGTGAGGACGTGTCCTACAGCATGTCCCCCCAACCCCCTTCCACAGGAAGAATGTACAGACCCACCAGTGGTTTGCAGCTGCTGCTTGGTGCTGGTTTGTGAAGCTGGTACAGACCCAGAAGCCTTTGCCCCAAGAAGCCACTTCCCCACCTCTGCTACTTCCCCCTCCTCGTCCTCCCATTCCTGATTACTGCTCACTAGACACGGCAGACAGGCCAGCCTGTCTGCGGCCCTAGCTTCCCAGTTACCACTCTGCCACAGGGTTTGAAGTTGTGTTTCTTTTCTCTTTGCTGTTTGCAGATGCCTCCTCCCCCACTCTAGTGACGGTATTAGGGAGAGGAGATAAAATGAAAGCCTGTCCACATTGGGATCTGGCATTTAGGTAGTATTTGCCAAGTGTACAGAATCAGCACCTCACAACAACCCTAGGAGGGTGGTAACTAAGTGGTGGATTTTGCTATTTGTCTTTAGTAATTCAGAAGAAATTTGGAGCTTTTAGGTTAATGAGAATTTGGGCAGATTTATCTGCATGGTGTTGTGAATTGTGCTTAACAAGTAGAGGCGGATTTGTATTGGACTTCTGACTGTTGAAGAAAATGGAGCACACAAAGGAAAATGACCTGTCCACAAGGCAAACCTCTGCAGGGTCCAATGCTTTTTAATACAGGTCTCAGATATACAGATTTCCAAATGCTAGAAGAGCAGGAGTCTAAGCTTCCTTCCTTCCTTTATCCCTATTATAGCAACTGATACTTCCTCTTCCCAACCCCCACTCCCTCCCTCCCTCCTTCTTTCCATGGAATGGGATCTTGGAATGCTTCAATGTTTGTAAGGTGCCAGGAGGTGCTAGGTCAGCTCTCTCAGACTCTCTTGGGAAGGACGGCAGAGAAGGCAAGACGGAAAGGAAAGGGAAAATGGAAGGGAACTTTCTGAATTAAATCATTGTCATTTCTTCCTCTTCAATATCCTTTACCATTCAATTTCTGCCTATAATCTATCCCATTTCATCAAGGAGGCAGCAGGAAAAAGAGCAATAAGTTAGAGAGTGTGGGTTCCAACCTTATCCAGGTGACAACCTACCTGGGCCTTGAGTTCTGTATTTGAAAAATAAAGGGTGGACCAAGTGCCCCCTGAGATCTATTCCAACTCTAGATCTGTGATCATGTGATTTCCAAGAAGTCCTTACCTTGCATCTTTGATTCCAATCAGTCAGTAGTAGCATCCTAGGCAGTAGTATATGGTTGTGTCAAATGAATAGCATGCTATAGGACCCAACTGGGACAGGTCATTACAATCAGTTTCTTTATCTGTAAAATAGGGACAATAGCCTTTCCCCTGTTGCCTCATAACAGTGTTGTTAGGATTAGATTATGGCATATGATTGTGATGGAATACTACTGTATTATAAGAAATTATGAACTTGGTGATCTTCGAAAAACATGTATAGATTTGGACAAAATAGTGAAGAGTAAAACGAGTAGAACCAAGAGAACTCTGTATACAATAACAGCAATATTGTTTTAAGAACAACTTTGAGCGACTAAGTCATTTTGACTATTATAAATACCAGATTAACAAAGGACATAGGAACAAAGATACCATTTGCATCCAGAGAAAGAATTGATAAATAGAAGTGTGTATAGAATGATTTTACACATACATGCACATTTATGCATACATATATATGTATATATATGTATATATATATTCACACATATACACACACACACACACACACACACACACACACATATATATATGCATGTGTGTCTAATTGTAGCCATCTCTGGGGGGGGAGAAAAAAAGAAATTTACATGATAATTTTATTATATATTTAAAAGGAATAGCAAGTTGTATATAATAGACTTGCAGTTTCATGTGCAATCATCTTTTTATTACACTGTGTTATGGAAATGCTTGTTTTATTCTATAAATTAAAATAAAATAAATAAATAATTTTTAAAGAGACAATATATGTGAAAACATTTTGCAAATTAAAAAGTACCATCACCTTGTGATGAATTACAATGGTCATATTTTCCATAAAACTGACTTGGAAGGTGCATAAAATTGTTGTTTGTGTTGTTGTTTGTCCTTCATTCTCAAAGAGGACCTTGACATCAGGAAGATGATGTCATGACTTGCAAGTGAGTTGGATTTAAGCAAGGAGGGCTGTGCAAGGTCGCCAGCCTCACTTTCTCCTCTGGAGCCATCTGGGTCCAGTGGCAAGATATAGATGGGGATGATTGGAGGTGGCTCCGCAGAAGGTACATAAAATACTAAATATGGATAATACCAACTATTCCGGGCATTTGATTAGTTGGCTAATTATTTTGATTGAGTTAGGCATTGGATCACGTAAATTACCCTGAAACTCCGCAAAGCTTCAAGAAATCATCAGAAATGCTAAAGGGGAAGGAACAAAGTTGGCAGCAGTTTCCAGAAACCTGGAAGGAAGGGCTCTGATCCTCAAGAAGATATTCCAACTTCCACTTTAAAAATTTGTAGCCCAACAAGTCTCTCTATCTGTGTGACTCTGGGCAAGTCACTTTAACTCTCTGGGCCTCAGTTTCCTTATCTATAAAAGGAGGGAGTTAGACTAAATGAACTTTCTAACATCCTTTCCAGTCTAAAGCTATTATCCTATGACATTATCAACAAATACAAGTGTATGGTCTGTAGGTGCTGATTATACAACATCCGTGGAATTATACGCAGCGTGATTACATACAAGCCATACCAGGTCATGTGTAAGTACATATTATTTAGTATCATTGGATCATATAGAAGAGACAGGGTACTAAACCTAGAGTCAGGAAGATGAGTCCAAATCCAGCTCAGAAATGTCCTAGCTATAGAACCTTAAGCAAGTCCCTTAATCTCTGCCTCAGCTAGTCAACAAGCATTTATGAAATGCCCACTACATGCCAGGCACTGTGCTAAGTGCTGCAACACTTTCCCCATCTGTAAAATGGTAATAATAATAGCACCAACCTCTAGAACAGGAAATGCTTCACAAATCTTAAAGCACTATATAAATGCTGGCTATTATTATTATTAGTATATTTAGTATTTGCAACACTCCTCATGTATTATCTGTGGGCATGTGTATATCATTGGTATATTCCTCTGGGTTGGCCTTCTGTGAAATCCTCTTTCCAATTTATAGTCTCCCTATATAGTCTTAGTAAGAGTCTAGACTCCACAACTGGATGACCATGGTGGTCACCTCCATCCACAAAATAAAATGCTCCCTAAGCTCTAAGCTCCCCTCCTGGATCACTATCTTGTCGTGACAGAGGGGCTTGCATAGCTCAATGAAACTATGAGCTATGCCATGCAGGGTTATCCAAGATGGACAGGTCATAATAGAGAGTTCTGACAAAAAGGTGATCCACTGGAGAAGGAAATGGCAAACCCCTCCAATATCTTTGCCAAGAAAACCTCATGGACGGTATTAAAATGATAAATGATTTGACACCAGAAGATTGGACACCCCTCAGGTTGGAAAGCATCCAACATGCTACTGCGGAAGAGTGTAGGACAGATACAAGTAGCTCCAGTGCCAATAAATCAGCTGGGCCAAAGCTGAAAGGAAACTTAGCTGTGGATGTATCTGATAATGAGAGGAAAGTCTGATGCTGTAAAGATCAATATTGCATGAGAATGTGAAATGTAAGGTCTATGAGCCAAGGTAAGCAGGATGTGGCCAAACAGGAGATAGAAAGATTACACGTCTACATCTTGGGTGTCAGTGAACTTAAATGGATGGGACTGGGTGATTTAATTGAGGTGATCACTACATGTACTACTGTGGGCAAGAGTCTCTTAGAAGAGATGAAATAGTACTCATAGTCGATAAAAGAGTAAGAAAAGCAATACTGGGGTATAATCTCGAAAATGACAGAATGATATCTGTTTGAATCCAAGACAAACCATTTAGCATCACAGTAATACAAGTCCATACTCCAACCACTGATGCTGAAGAGGCCAATGTTGATCAGTTCTATGAAGACCTATTTCTTCTAGAAATAACACCAAAAAAGACGTCACATTCATCATAGGGGATTTGAATACTGAAATAGGAAATCAGAAGATAATTAGAATAACAGGCAAGTTTGGCCTTGGACTACAAAATGAATTAAGGCAGAGACTAATAGAGTGTTGTCAAGATAACTCACCAGTCATAGCACACTCTTTTTCAGCAACCCAAAAGGATATTTGTACATGGACATCACCAGAGGGTCAGTATCAAAAGCAGATTGATTATATACTTTTCAGCCAAAGATGGAGAAGCTCTATACATATAATCAATTAAAACAAGACCTGGAGTAGATTGTGGCTCAGATCATGAACTTCTTATTGCAAAAGTCAGACTTAAATTGAAGGAAGTAGGGAAAACCATCAGATTTGTATAGTTATGACCTAACTAACTTCCCTCATAAATGTGAAGTGGAGATGATAAATAAATTTAAGGGATTAGATCTGGTAGATAGAGACCTTGAGGAACCATGGACAGAGGTTTGCATTATTGTACAAAAGGCTCCAACAAAAAACATTCCCCTAAAAAGAAGAGTAAGAAAGCAAAATGGCCGTCTGCTAAGGCCTTAACAAATAGCTGAGGAAAGAAGGAAAGCAAAAGGGAAAGGAAAAAGGGAAAGATATACCCAACTGAATGCAGAATTCCAGGGAATAGCAAAGAGAGATAAGGATTTCTTAAATGAGCAATACAAAGACATAAAATAAAACAATAGAATGGGAAAGATGATATCTCTTCAAGAAAATTAGAGTTATTAAGGGAACATTTCATTCAGAATGGGCATGATAAAGACAAAAATTGGTAGTGACTTAACAGAAGTAGAAGATGTCAAGAAGAGATGGCAAAAATACATAGAACTACATAAGAAAGATCTTAACATCACCAATAACCATGATGGTGTGGTTATTGATCTAGAGCCATACATCTTGAAGAATGGAGTCAAGTGTGCCTTAGGAAGCACTGATAACAATAAAGCTAGTGAAGGTGACAGAATTCCTGATGAGCCATTTAAAATCCTAAAAGATGATGCTGTTAAAATGCTGTACTCTATATGCCAGCAATTTTGGAAAACTCAACAATGGCCACTGGATTGGAAAAGATCGCTTTATGTCCCAATCTTAAAGAAGGCCCATGCCAAAGAATATGCAAATTACCAATGTCACTCATCTCACATGAGCAAGGTTATGCGTAAGATTCTGCAAGCTAGCTTCGGTAATATATGAACCAAGAATTACTAGAGGAACAGGCTGGTTTTCAAAGAGGCAGAGAAACTAGAGACCAAATTGCCAACATCCACTGGATTATGGGGAAGTTCCAGAAAATAAAAATCTACTTCTGCTCTGCTGACTACACTAAAGCCTTTGTATGGATCACAACAAAATGTGGCAAGTCCTCAAAGAGATGGGAGTACCAGATCATCTTACTTGTCTCTTGAGGAACCTGTATGTGGGCCAAGAAGCAACAGTTAGAACTGACCATGGAACAACTGATTGGTTTAAGATTGGAAAAGGAGTATAACAAGGCTTGTATATTGTCACCTTATTTATTCAATTTATATGCAGAATGATTTCACATTTTGTGAAATGAATGAATCAAAAGCCAGATTGAGGTTAAGGTTGCCAGGAGAAATATCAACAATCTTAGATATGCAGATGATACCACTCTGATGACAGAAAGTGAAAAAGAATTAAGAAACCTCTTGAGGAGGGTGAAAGAGGAGAGTGTAAAAACTGACTTGAAGCTTAACATAAAAAAAAAAACAACACTAAGATCTTGGCAACTGGTCCTATTACTTCCTGTTAAATAGAGGGAGAAAAATAGAAGCAGTGTCAGATTTTATATTCTTGTGCTCAGAGATCATTGCAGACAGTGATTAAAGCCATGAAATTAAAAGATGACTTCTCCTCAGAAGTAAAGCTATGGCAAACTGCACAGCATATTAAGAAGAGATATCACCTTGCCAACAAAGGATCGATAAAGTCAAAGCTATTGTTTTTCTAGGAGGAATGTATGGCTGTGAGTGCTGGACTATAAGGAAAGCTGGAGAATCAACGTTTTCAAATTGTGGTACTGGAGAAGACTTCCTTACTCTAGTTATTCAGTTTTTTGTTTTGTTTTGTTTTGTTTTGGCTAGGCAGTGGAGTTAAGTGACTTGCCCAGGGTCAAACAGCTAATAAGTGTCAAATGTCTGAGACCGGATTTGAACTCAGGTTCTCCTGTCTCCAGGGCTGGTGCTCTATCCACCGTACTACCTAGCTGCCTCTACTGTACTTATTCTCCATTATGACTTTCACTACTCTATCTCTCTCCTTCTTTTCTACCTCCCTCCCTCCCCCCATCCTTTCCAAGCCCACCAACCCAAATCCTCCTTTCAAACTTATTCCATGGAGACTCTCCATTTAGACTCTGCTCTCTAGGATAGAGAAGTAGGTGGTAATGGTGTGGGGGTAGAGGCAAGATTGGGAATAACACATTTGTAGCCCTTACAAGACTCTAAACAGAAGAAAAGAGGTAGGAAATTCAAGAATGTTCATTGAAAGCATTTTTAGAAGTGATGAGCTGGAATAGAGGGGAGCTTTTCACAAATTGTTCTTGGGTATCCCCAAATTCACATTTCTACTACTAATGAAGATTAAACCATGGAACCACAGAATCTCAAGGTTAGAAGGAAATGCAGAGACCATATAGTCCAGCCTATATCTGAAAAGAAATCCCTCTACAACATCCCCAATAAGTGATTATGCAGCCTATAATTAAACAGTCCCAGAGTGAATCCACAACCCACTAGATTCCACCTCAGGATAACTCTAATTGTTAGAAATAATGTTCCATACATCGAGCCTCTCTGAAATATCTACTATTGTTCTTAATTCTACTCTGTGGGAACAAATAAAATAATTCTCATCTCTCTTCTAAGTGACAAGCCTTCACATTCTTAAAGGCAGCTGCTATGTCATATAATCACAGAATTTCTAGGCTGGAAGGAACCGAAGAGGCCCTCCAACCAGAACCCTACTAGAACAAGAATCCCTTCTAAACCATGCCCCACAAATGACCATTTAGTATTTTCTTGACTTCAACTGAGGGAGAACTCACTAGCTCCCATGGGAGCCTCTTCTGCTTCTAGAAAGCTCTTATGATTAGGCAGGTTTTTCTTTCCTGCAAGCTAGGTTTGAATCTGCAACTTCTGTCCAATTGTTTCTGCTCTCTCAGGCCAAGCAGAATAAATCTAATTCTTATTCCAAATGACAGTACTTCAGATGTTTGAAGACAGCCATCATGCCTCACCACCATGGCATTTTTTTAAAGGATCTTACTGGTTTGTTCTTTCTTACGTTGTTATCACTTCCCAATGACTCTGTCTTCTCTAATTTAACTGTCATTTGTTACAAAGAAATACAGATAAATCAGCACATTGGCTGTATCTGACAACATATGCCTCATTCATCAGCTCACACACTGCTCATATCATGGTTCACAAGTTTTCTGCCAAGAAGAGGGAGGCATGCTTCCCCAAAGACTGGTTAGTGCATCGATCAGAGCTCTGCATCTTTTGCTATTGTTTTTCTTTTGTCATTATGGTCATTGTGTATAACAGAATGTTGATGTTTAGCCGTTTCAGTCACATCTGACTCTTTGTGACCCCATTTGGGGTTTTCTTGGGGAAGAAACCAGAGTGGTTTACCATTTCCTTCTCCAGCTCATTTGACAGATGAGGAAACTGAGGCAAACAGGGTGAAGTGACTTGCCCAGGACCACACAGCCAGTAAATGTCTGAGGCCAGATTTGAATTCAGGAAGATGAGTTTTCCTTACTCAGGCGTGGCACTCTATCCAATATGCCACCCATATCTACCAGGATATATTCAAGCATGCACAATGACTGCTTGTTTCACTTTTCATCATTTCATACATGCTTTTTTCCAAGTTTTCCTGAATTGTTCATATTTGTCATTTCTTATAGTTCAAGAATATTCCATTGCATTTATATGTCACAATTTGTTTTCACTCCCCAGGTGATGGAGATCCACTTTCCTTCAAGATCTTTGCTATCTCAAGAAGTGTTATAAATATTCTTAGACTTTTTTAGAACTCTACCTCCTTAATATCTCTTCCATTTGTCCTCTTCTTTCTACTCATATGGCTGCTACCCTCTTTCAGACCCTCAGTACCTCTCCTCTGGACTGTTGCTATAGACCACAAGTTTGATGAGGAGCCAGCCCTGAAAGGGACCTACTTGACCTAGTCCAACAGTAAACTGACCCAGCAGCAAAGAGGGAATGATGGACATTGGCTGTGCCTCATCCGGAAGCGAACTGGGTTGGGTTGTCAACACTTTATGTTTGAGCCCAGGGACCAAGGTGTAGAGGGAATATGTTCCCCAGTTCTGGAGGATATATTTTATAGTTCATGTCTTACTATATTCTCAGTAAACAGATGCCAATGGATTAATTGAAATTGTGAAGAGACCATCTGGTCATGATTATAGTGGGGCAATAATCATTGATTAGATGGCATTGAGAAGATAGTAACTGGTTGATTGGTATTGGGGGGATATACCAGATGGGGGTTCATCAGTAGTAGTAGCAGAAAAAGATACTTCCCACCTCTTAGGGTTACCCCTAGAGCCCTGAGAGGGACATCTTTCCAAAGTCACTAATTATCTCTTACCTGCCAAATCCAGTGGCCTTTTTTGGGGGGTAGAGGGTTAGGCAATGGGTTAGGTGACTTGCCCAGGGTCACACAGCTAGCAAGTGTCAAGTGTCTGAGGGAGGATTTCAACTCAGGTCCTCCTGACTCCAGAGCCAGTGCTCTATCCACTGCGCCCATCTAGCAGCCCCTAGTGGCCTTTTCTTAATCCTCATCCTTCTTGATTTCTCTGCAGGCTTTAATACTCTTGATTACCCTCTTCTCCATGATATTCTTTTTCACTCTAGGTTATTATGACCCTACTCTCTCCTGGTTCTTCTCTTAACTCTCACCCCCAATATCCAAACTGTTGCCAAGGCCTGTTGGTTCTACCTTCATAACATCTCCCATATACACTCTCTTCTCTCCTCTGACACTGCTACCATCCTGGAACAGGCCCTCATCTCCTCATGCCCGGACAATTGCAATAGCCTGCTCTGACAGAAGTCTCTCCTCTCTTCAGTTCGTCCTCCCCTTAGCTGTCAAAGTGATCTTCCTAAAGTGAAGGTCTGACCATGTCACCTCCCCAACTTAACAAACTCCAGCAACTCCCTTTCTCCTACAGGACTAAATATAGACTCCTCTGTTTGGTACTTAAGGTCCTTTATAACCTAGACTCTCTTTACCATTCCAGTCTTTATACTTTGCATTTCTTCATGTAATCTTTGAGCCGATGACATTGGCCTCTTTAATGTTCTTCCAACAAGATGCTCCATTTCCAGACTCTGCAAATTTTCACTGGCTATGCCCCATGCCTGCAATGCTTTCCCTCCTCATCTCTGCCTCTTGGCTTCCCTGGCTTCCTTCAAATCCCAACTAAAACCAGGAAGCCTTTCCAGAACCCTCTTAATGCTAGTATCCCCCCTCTGTTGACCACTTCTAATTTATCCCATATATAACTTGTTTCTACATAGTTATTTGCATGTTGTCTCCCCAACTAGACTGTGAGCTCTTTGAGAGCAGAGGCTATCTTTTGCCTTTCTTTGTATCCCCAGTGCTTTAGCACAGTGCCTGACACATAGTAGGAGCTAAATAAATGTTTATTGACTGACAGACTGAGATGTAACCAGATGGACTCCAGAGACCCAAACTGTCAATGAAAGCCAGACTTAGAAGAGTGAGCCCAAAGTTAATTTGCTCCATGGCATTTGCTTTTTGGTGAACATGTTGAGTCCTCTCAGAAGAAAATACATCTGAAGTCAGGAAATGTTTCACTTCTGTATGTGTGCCCAGTGCTTAGCAGAGTGTCTTGTATGTACTAGGCAGGTAATAAATGCTTATGGTTTGATTCACTGGAGTAAAGGAAAAGAGAATGCAGTATTTCAAGAGATTTTGAGATTTAGAATAGCACAGACAAGACAGCTTATGAGAATGGTCTCTATTTCCTCAATAAATTATGAAGTAATACCTTCTGCTGAAAGGGTAAGAGAAAAGAGTAATGTTGGAAACTTAAGGATAGAGATTTGGAAAAGTCACTGTAAAAAATACCGCTGAGTAAATTAGGGAAGAGTGAAAGGATCAGCTTGCTGCAATAGGAGTCCAGTTGATATTAGATACCACACATTTGTAGCTGACCCAGTCATTTGGTCATGAGACTTCCTCCAGCACTGTTTAGCAGCACATGAAGACCGAGCAGGGGAAGAGGTAGATGGTGAGGGTGATCCAACCTTGTGGTTTGTCAAGGCACAAGCTGCAATATGACAAAAGGACAAGGATGAGAGAGCATGACTTCAGCATGACTTCAAACTGGTTAACTGTAGGGTCCAGATTAGGAAGGGAGGGAAGTAAAACCGGGGCAGGGATAATGGATTGGGAGAATAAGGGGAATGACAGTATTGAAGATGAAGAATAACTTAAAGAGGAGTCAGGCTTAGGAAAAGATGGAATGATAGGAGGTCATGGCCAAATAGGGATACTTCAGAATTTGTGATCATGGAAGTGGAATACTTCTATGGGTGTGACTAATGATGTTCTTGGGCTTATTAAATACTAGGCTATTACATCCTATACAGCAGCTAGGTACCTCAGTGGATAAAGTGCCAGGCCCATAATAAAGAAGACATCTTTCTGAGTTCAAATCTGGCCTCAGATATTTACTAGCTGTGTGATTCTAGGCAAGTCACTTAACCCTAAATGCCTCAAAAAAAAAGTCACCTAGACCATTTTATACCCACCAACTCAGGCAAATTGAAGGATACTCCACAGGCCCCATAGTGGGTTACTTCCACCCTATCTCTCTCTCCTTCCTTTTTGGCTTGTCTGTCTTTAAGTACATTTGAGGCTGCCTGGTAAAGTAGAAATATCATTGAATTCAGAATCGGAGGACTTAACATTAATTATTGGCTCTAATTGACTATTTGTGTGACCCTTCCTTCCTTCCAAGATTAGCTCCAGTGTATCTTGGATAGATCCCTCCAACCGAGGGACTAGTTTTTGCCTTTCGTTGCATCCCCAGTGCTTTGCACGGTACCTGGCACGTTTCGTTGTTCAGTCGTTTTCAGTCATATCTGACTGACAGTATTCTGGGGGTTTTCTTTGCAAAGGTACTAGAGTGATTTGCCATTTCCTTCTCTAGCTCATTTGACAGATTGGGAAACTGAGGCAAACAGGGTTAAATGACTTGCCTAAGGTCACGCACAGCTAGTAAGTGTCTGAGGCCAGATTTGAGGCTCAGGTCTTCCTGACTCCAGGAACAATAACCTGGCACATAGTAGGTACTTAATAAATGCTTATTGACTTGAGCACTTAACTTTCTTCAGCATTTCAGGGTTCCCCCCTTTCCTGTAACAAACTATAATCTGTGTGTTAAATTTCACAAGGTAGTAAGAAAAATGTCGAGTCTCCTTCTGAACTCGTTTTTATTTTCTTCTAGAGTCAGGAAGACTGACTTCAAATCCCACCTTAGTTATTCCCTAGCCATATGACACTGATTAAGTCATTTAACCTTGTTCAGGTAACCTCAGTTTCCTCATCTGGAAAATGAGGAAAATAACAGCACCTACCTTACAAGGTTATTGTAAGAATCAAATGGGATAATATATATTAAGCATTTTGAAAACCCTAAAGTGCTATATAAGTGTTAGTGGTTATTATTGTTCTTTGCATTTTTTAAATGTCTTTTCAGTGCTCCTTCCCTCTCTTCTTTTCTCCCTTCCTTCCTTCTCATCTTTCAGTTTCTTTATTAGTGAAATGAGCTAGTTGGAAGTGAGCTCTAAGATTCCTCCAGCTTGAAATCCTTTGGCCATATGATCTTTTAAGCCCTCTATGCCCTTCCCTGGCATTAGCAGCCTGATCCTCTCCACCAAGTAGGAGAGGATCTGCCTTGATCAGTAGGAGCGTCCATAAAACATCACTGACAACTTAAATTCTTCACACAAATGAAGGGTAATTTGTTATTAGGGACTTGACAGTGCAATGAACTTGGCAGCGTGCCTGGAGTCCTGGATGTTTAATGGTAGTTGTGCTAGTTGTCTGCAGAGTGCTTTTCTGTGTACTGTGATGGGCCCAGCTCTAATCAATGTGTAAATCAATCTGCCTTCTTCTGAGGCTTCAGCTGGGGCCCTTCATGATGTGGTCAAGGACCCCAAGATTGCTGAGATGGCTGGCAAGGTGAGGAAAGCTGTGCCAGAAGGTAGGTTTCAAATTCACTAACACCAATGTTGTTCTTATCCAGAAAGAAAAACAGGGAGAGGGCAAGAAAGAGGGAAAATGGCAGGAGATGGTGGCATGATAAGGATAGGAAAGAAAAGAAACAGAAAAAATGAAGAGGAGGAGAGTTAAGAACATAGGAGAAAAGAGGAGGAGGAAAGAAAGGACCTTGGAAGGAGAAGGAAAAGGTAAAAGGAACAGAGAGAAAAATAAAGGGAGATACAACATAATTGTTTAGAACAGTTTAGAAAATACCTTAAAAATAGAGGTCCGTTTCCCCCTCCCTGCCTGGATGCTTAGAAAATGAGTCCCACCTACACCGCATAGAGAGCAATCACTTGTACTGTTTGTTAGGGAGGTGATAGTGCTAATTTATAGCAAGAGGTTAAGAAAATCCAATGCTCTGTGCTAACAAACTGTTCTCTCCACATCTTTGTGATTCAGAGTCATAGACCACCTAGGCAAAATCTCTCTTAGCCTGCTGCTACTACCTGTTACCTCATCTTCTCCTACTTTAACTTGACCCCTCCAGAACCCCTTTCCTCCTCTGCCATTCCTTTCTTGTTATGCCTGCTGGAATGCCATTCTATGACTAACAAACTATACTTCATTTTTTTTTTTTGCTTTTTTGGTGAGACAATCGGGGTTAAGTGACTTGCCCAGGGTCACACGGCTACTAAGTGCCAAGTGTCTGAGCTCAGATTTGAACTCAGGTCCTCCTGACTCCAAAGCCCAAGCTCTATCCATTGCGCCATCTAGCTGCCCCCTATCCTTCGTATTATACCCTTTCCTCCCAGGCTCCCTTTTTGCACTGACAGAAACCGATCTTTCACCAGAAGACCCAGTGTCTTTGGCTACCCTCTCTAGTACTAAGTAGATCATCTCTCATCTCACTCCACCCAGGAGGAGGGAGAGCAGGATTACTGTTTTGTAACTTCTTACCCTTCCTGGACCCTCCTTCTGCCACCAAGTCATAGTAATCTCTCCTTCTTCGAAGATTATATTATCCTTTGATCACCTTATGGAGGAGTTCTCATCTATTGGTTCCCCTTCTTTCTTTGGTAGTTCAAGTAATCGGAGGTTCAAAGTCTATTTGCATAAGATCTCCATATTGGTGGAGATTAACAACAATATTCCTGCATGAGAGGCCTCCTTTGTGTCTATACTGTTTCAGGCTTGATCTTTGCTAGGGACTTCAAAGAATTTCAGCCCGGGGACAAATGTTATCCTTGGCTCAAAGCCCGTTTGCTTAGGAATCTCCTCATTGGTAAGAGATTGATTACTCGGTGTTTCTGTCTGCTTGAGGGGCAAAGTTAGTGAGAGCCTGAGAGAAGAGAGAGCCTGGTCTTAGCTTCCAGCTTAGAGGAAGGACACTTAGTTCCAAATTCTCTTCCTTCAAGCTCTTGCTAACTACACTCCTTATGCAATGAAGAGATTTTTAAGCAGATGGGCTTTGGGTTACTTCAGTTCCTAGATTAATCTTCTTCACCCCAACCCTTGCCCTCATGCTCAGAGACTTCAATAGGGATATTTATGTTCTCTCCCCCTGAAGTGCCTCCTCCTCCTCCTCATCTGATCATGGGTAGCACTTCATCTCCACCAGGCACTTTCCCAGGGCTGCAGCAACACAACTATGTTGCCCCTCTCTTCCCATAGCAATTGATCAAAAAAAGCCTTTCCATGTCTCCAAGAAATCCAGCCACTATTCCCCAGAGATCCTTAAGCACTCCCCAACCTATCTCCCTTCCTCTGACCTCTGCTACCAAAGATCTTGCTCCTCCATCCTCTTCCTAGGGTCATGGTATAAGGCAGGCATTACCATCTGCTTTGCTGCTGCACCTGAGGACCATGAGACATTCCCTAATTTTCCAAATGTGTTGTGTCTCTCGTTAAAACGTGAGCCTCTTGAGGGCAAGAGCTACCTTACTTTTCTATTTGTATCCCCAGAGTTTAGCACAGTGCTTTGTACTTAATAAGTGTTTGATAAATGCTTTATTCATCTATTAATTTATTCTTTGTAAAGGGGAAGAATGATACCTCCCCTCCACAAACAGCATCCCCTCTTGTTGCCTAGAGATTACCCTGATTGCTCTGTCCTAGTTACAACTCCAACTACATGTGAATGTTTGAGTGGGAGGAAAGAGTAGGGGAGAGAGACAGGAGAAGGAAGAGGTAAGAGGGGAATGAGAGAGATACATAAGAGATAGAGACAGAGTCAGAGAGACAGAGAGAGAGAGAGTGAAAGAGAGTGAAAGAGACAGAGAGAATGAGATAGATAGATAAAGACAGTGAAAGAGAGGGAGAATGAGAGAAAGAGAGATAGTGAAAGAGAGAGAGAATGAGAGAAAGACAGTGAAAGACACAAAGAGAATGAAAGAGAGAGACAGAGAAAGAGAGAATGAAAGAGAGAGAGATGCAAAAGTACATTACTTTTCTAAGAGGGTCCCTTTACTCTCAGTTAATTTCTGAGGTACTGTCTAGGTTGAGGCTTAAGTCTGTGAAGACAGAACTGCTTTTATCAGAAAATCAGGTGTTCAGCATTAAGGGAGCATAGATCAACAAGGTACCTGATTGCTTCATGTCTATAAAAGAACATTCTTGCCCAGGGCGTGGAGAGCAAAGACACTGAGCTGGGCTCCCTTGGTCACATTCTTGCTCCCTTTGTCAGTCGGGTGTTTCAGCAGGGGGAAAGGAAAATCTAGCCCATAGATATGTCCTGTGTACAAGACTAGCCTTGAAGAAAATTCTGAAACCTTTGGCTTGCAAAACAGAAAGAACAGTGGCCTGCAGGGGTTAAATAGGAAACCCAGCCGAAGGCTGAAGGCTGCCTGGGTTTCTCATTCCTGGCTAGAGCACATCCAGCAGTCAACATCATAATAGCTATTATTTAACTGATTTGTAGATTGTGAAGTACTTTCCTCACAACAACTACTATCTTCATTTTAGAAATCGAATTAAGAAATTGAGATTCAGAGGTGGCTTGGCATCACCACTATCTACCATGTGCCAGATACTATGCTAGGCACTGGGATACGAATGCACTGATTGAAACAATCCCTACTGTAAAGGAGTTTGTATTCTAATGAATACTGTAATGGTGGTCTGACCTACAAGCATAGGCCTCTGAGCACACAAAAAGTACCTCTGATACGAATGCATGGAAAAGACTGGGGAGCCACTTTCCAGAAAAGTTATGAAGATGTGTGATCAGAATGCCTTCTGAGAGATCTGGAGCACATTAGACACATTCTGTAACTGGCTCTAATCTCTTGTTGATTGTCCTTCATTTTTGTTTGTTTGTTTGTTTTGGCTAGGCAATGGGATTAGGTGATTTGCCCAAGGTCACACAGCTAGTAAGTGTTATGTGTCTGAGGCTGGATTTGAACTCAGGTCTTCCTGACTCCAGGGCCAGTGCTCTATCCACTGCACCACCTAGCTGCCCCTGTCCTTCATTTTTGAAGAGGATCAATGCCATCACAAGTGATGTCTTGACTTGTGGTTGAGAAGTGTCACTTGGACAGAGTTTTGAAGGAGGGAAAGAATTCCAAGGTGAGTTGGGAGAATATTGCAGCAGGCATGGGAGATAGGCAGTGCAAAAGCTTAGGGATAGGAGATTCCTTCCACTGACTGAAGTGTGATGTTGCTGGAGAGGAGGCAGTAGGCCCAGACTGACAACCTCTGGAATCCTCAGTTTCTGCTTAGACTACCTACCTCATAGTGCTATTGTGAAGAAAGCACTTTGTAAATCTGAAAAGATTATATAAATGTGATCTGTTATTTACTTAAACCCAAGTTATATGATACCAAAAGCAGATTATAACAAGGCCAGGAGAGATAGCAGAGCCAAAGGTCACTCCCACTTTGGTGGGACTTCTGCCTGTCCAAATACTACAATACTGAGACTTATTGTTCCAACCCATACCTTATTAGCAAATCAGGAATCCAGTGCTCGGATGGCTACATCTCCTCCTCATAGGGTTAACTTTGAGGACCTCTGGATTTCTCCTAATGCTGTTGGGTTAAATCCCCATTCTGGTGTGTTTTCTCCAAAATCAGATCAACCAGTTAGTCTCTTCAGTATCCTCTAACTCAGGGGTGGGGAACCTTTGGCCTCGAGGTCACATGTAGCCTTCTAGGTCCTTGGGTTTGGCCTTTTGACTGAGTCCAAGTTTTACAGAACAAATTCTTGTATTAAGGGGATTTGTTCTGTGAAATTTGGATTCAAAGGGCTGCACTTGAGAACCTAGAGGGCCACAAGTGGCCTGGAGGCCTCAGGTTCCCCACTCCTGATCTAGCCAGTAGTTAGCACTCCAATATCATTTGACCAATTGATGTCTCCTCGACGTCAGTGATAATTAACATTAATTAGCTTTAGTAAATGGATGAGTACATGAAAAAGACTAGCCAGAAGTATAAATATGTGTCCCCTGAACTGGGGCACCTGCATGCTTCTACACTTCAGTCTTGGTGAAGAGTAGGTTCAAACTTAAAGTAGTTGCTAGAAAAACATTCCTTTCACCAAGTTCACTTCACTTCTCCATATCCACGGCTGATAGACAGTTGCTTCCAGGACACTGTGTCAGCTTCGAGCCAGTCCGTTTCTGGGCTGGGGGAAGAAGGCCACTGCCGATGCTGGCTCCTCAGTGGGCTCAACTGCTGACAAACTCTGATGTAGACTCCAGTTCTAGGACTCCTGGCTTCATGGTAAATGAGAGATGCCTCAAAGCCCCTTCCCAATTGGGTGGCCTACAGCAGGTCTTCCTCCTCCGTTGAAATCTGCCCAGGGAGAGGAAGATCAAGTTCCTCATTGGACCTTTCTGTAGGCACACCCCATTCTGACTTGGCAGCCAATTAAAAAGCTTTCTGTTACCATACAGTAAACTAACGAGAAACAGTCAGAATATGCTCTAAAATGGAGGACATTTTCCATCACCCATCATTACACAATTCCAGAAATAGACATCCCAAGTATCTTTGTCTGTTGGCACCATGCAGAGCATAATCTGTGTGCTTAAAGGATTGGGTCTCTACTTACCAATTATGCTACCTCAGGCCCCCAACCCAAACTCCAGCTCCTCTATGAAGCCTTAATTATTCCCGATTGATCCCATAGTATCTTCTTTACTCCTACAGTACTGAGAATCTATACAGTAGTCATTTTAATTTTCTTGAGCATGAATCCCCAATATGTTTATATTTACTTATATATAAATCATAAACATGTACTACTATACTAATACACTCTAATATATTAATACACTAATACATAAACGGTAAAAAATGAGACAAAGATGAAATGGTATTTGATTTTTGTCAATAGAGAGACACTAGAATTTGTAGGGAATAACACCATCTTCCTGAGCTTTAGGAAAATCACTTCGGCAGCTTTGTGGAGGGTGGCTTAGAGAGGGAAGAGACTTAAAGTAGAGAACAATTAAGAGGCTATTGCAATAGGACAGGTAAGAGATGAGAAGGTTTGGATTGGGATGGCAGCTGAGTGAGTAGAGAGAAGAGAACAGGTGGGAGAAAAAAGATGGGAAAAGTGAGGAGTAGAAATGAAAATATTTGGCTATTGATTGGATATATGGGAAGGAGAATGAAGAGTGGAAAATGACACTAAAGTTGTGAACCTGGGTGACTGAGAGGATCTTAAAAATAATAGGAAAGTTGGGAAGAGGGGTAGGTTTAGAGGGGAAAATACGGTAAGGAGATCGGGATTTGTTGCACCCTATCCAAGTGGGCTCATCCTGTTCAACTTGTTCTGTCCCACCTAAATTGAAAATGGGGGTGGTGAGGTCCTTTCTGGTTACTGTCCTAGAAAGCAGAGTCTACCTTCTTAGAGGCATCTGCCACAGCCAAGGTGTGATTTGGAGGTAAGGAGCTGAATGAGTGAGGAGATTTTTGCAGTGTCAATGGGGCAATTACTGTTGATGCCCATTTAGTGCTTAGGTTATATATAACTGCCACACCTGGCTCAGAAGGGATCGTTTGGAAGCAGTGGTCAGAGTGGAAAGCAGTAAGATTATATTGGAGATAAGCCCCAGGCCTGGCTATGGCAGGAGAGTGGATCAACTCATCTTCTGACCCTCTGATTGATCACCTACCTCTTAGGGCCATGCAATAGCCCCCTGAGGGCTCAAGCCACAGCCTCCCCTTTAGAGACTAAATAGCATTTTATTATATGCTATTTAGAATGTGTTTGTCTTGCTTTATGCGTGACAACCTGGTCTCCAGGAAGGCAGGTGTCAGAGGTCACAGTCCCAGAACTTTCAGGCGGTACCTGGCATATAGTAAACAATAAAGATTTTTTGATTTTAGACTGATTCGGGGGAGGTGAGGAAGAGGAGGGATATATGTTCACCTGGGAAGACAGGAAAACAAATAGGTTAAACGCAGCCCCTGACCTGAGGCAGCTCCCTTCCTAAAGGGAAAGAGGGAACAGTTTGATGAACGCAGGTGAGGATGCGGCTCCCCAAACGTGGGGGGATATTTTTGATTACGAAACATTTAGGCCTAAGGGCTCTGAAGCAATTTTCCATTGAGTCTCCAGGATTGGAAAGTGATCTGAAAAGCCCAGGGGGGAAAAAAAGCGGATTATCCCCTTAAAGCAAAAAGTCCAGGAGCCTGCCAATGCAGGCTGCCGTGCGGACGAGTAAGGACCGTTCGGGCGCCGGCTCAGGGTAGAATTTTGCGGTGAAAGCAACAGTGCGCGTCATGTGACTTGCTGATTTCCTAGTGACGGGTTGTTTCTTGTATTTGTGTTTGGGTTCCGAGACCGAGAGACTCGTCGCAACGGGGAAATACCCCTCCCCTACGTGCCCTGGAGCGGCTGAATCCGGGACACGTGACTCAGGTTTACTGTAGGGCAAAAGTATTTCACTAAGTGACATAGAGCCCTGTTGGTTTTCCAGGTGTTTCACCATCCCGAGGTGCCAATCAGTCAACCTCCTCGAAACTTGCATCACCGCAGATGCTCTGATTGTAATCTGTTTATCTTCAGTTAATAGTAACAGAGGGATGAGGGTGGGGGGTATGGATTATCAGACTGAGACAGCAAAATATTCAGGGGCATGCGAGGGGACAGAGCTCCTCCCAAGCCCGTCTTTCCTCTCCGTGAGGCATTGCACTGTTCTGCCTGAAAACCCCCTCCTTCACTCCTGCGCTTGAATAGCAGTTATAGGTGGCCTGGCTGCTTTTTGCATCATCCCCAGGGGACATTTTCAAAGGTCTCAAGCCAGGGTGCTAGGAGCTGCTAGGGCTGGGGCCAGCCTGGCAAGCTAGAGTGACTCATCACCTATTATCACAAGAATCAGGGTAACTGGTGGTGACTCTGGGTTACATACTATGGAACCCTGAGGTTTGTCAGGGCTAGGATGTGGTCAGTTTCAAATGGCTTATTGCCATGTAGAAAAAGAGCAATGGCTTAGGATTCAGGGCTCTGGGATGTCAAATCTGAATTTTGTCATTTCTTCCTGGGTGTCCAGTAGTGGGTCACTTGTGATCTGACCTTGGTGTGTCAGCCAGTCAAGTGGAGAATAAGGAACTTATTGTCTATCTGTCCTAAGGGCAAGTTGAATCATTCCATCCAGTCCAATTCCTTCATTTTATAGATGGGAAACTGAGTCTTAGCACTCTGTGAATTACCTAAAGGCAATCCCTTAATCGGTGGAGCCTGCGTTCAAACTTGACCTGACTCCAAATCCACAGCTCTTGGCTAGACCATGATGTCTGGGTTCATTGTCAGTGGTAAGAGGGAGGGCTTCCTTGGGCGTGTGATGGGATAGTTCCTGAACAATGCCTCTTTTCATGAGGTAGCACAGCCAAACACGCACTCCAGAAGTTTCTTAGCTGATTTTCAGAACTATTCAACAATCTCTGTTACCCTGAGGAGACCTCCAGGTAGATGGTCAGTATGCCTTGAGCCTATGAAGGAAGAGCAATTGGGTGCTGTGGGAGTTAGCAAGGGAGAATTAATACAAGTACCATTCCCCCTCCCTACCTCTCAAGACCACCATTGCCTTTGCCTACAAAACTCTTTGAGTTAATTAGAAGTTCCTCTTCATAGACTCGAGATATTATTTCAGCATAAATGGTCCAGCCTTAAGCAAATCAACTCCCTCAATAGCCCCTGTTATTGAAAACCCTAGCTAGTCAGAGGACTCCACGTCTTAATAAGCACTTGTCCCTGTGCCTCTCTCTGTGTCAAGAGCTTATTAAGGAAAAAAGAAATTCTTTGCCTATTCACAACACTGAATTTTTATAGTGTTCATTATGTTCCTTTATTATTATCTCTTTTGTTGTTAAGTCATTTCAGTCACATCCAACTCTTCATGACCCAATTTGGGGTTTTCTTAGCAAAGACACTGGAGTGGTTTGCCATTTCCTTCTCCAGTTTATTTTACAGATGAGGAAACTGAGTCAAGCAGGGTTAAGTGACTTTCCCAGGGTCACATAGCTGGTAAAATGTCTGAGACTGGATTTGAATTCAGGTCTTCCTGACTCCAGACCTGGCACTCTATCCACTGCACCACTTAGCTGCCCCATTTTGTCCATAGATTCAGTTTTGTTTGTGTTTGACCTGTTTCCCTTAGCACAAAAGCCACCTTCTCTAGGAAGCCTTCCTTGATTATCTTTCTGTGAAATCATCTTTTCTTCCTGTGGCATTTGTGGTCTGGTATTACTGTTATTTATATACATATATATCTTGTATATCATATCATATATCGTATATGTATCTTATTTATCTTATATATCATATCATATAGATATAAAATCTCTCTTACTAGATGATAAACACTCGGAGGTGAGGGATTATGCCTCATAGATCTTTGTGCTTGTTATAGGACCTAGCTTAAAGCCTTTCTCACATCTAGTAGGCATATACGAGATATTTACTACTTAACTGAATGAAGAGTAAGCATGATGAAATGCTAAGAATGCTAGAACCAGAATCAGAGCTAGGTTTGGCTCTTGGCTCTGTTGCTGGCTAGTGGGGTGATCTAGGACAAGGCCTTCCACCTGCTTAGGCCTTCGTTGCCTCATCTCTAAAACAAGGAGGTTGGACCAGATGACCTCTAAAGTTCACTGCTGTTTTGGAGAGGAAGAGAGAAAGGAGCTGACATCGCTGACCTTCATATAAGTGCGGCGGTGTTGCATGGACCATGAACAACTTCCCTGCGTTCTACTGACCAGATGCTTATGACTCAGCACTGTAGGGGCTCAGTGCTCTGAGACTGCAATTTCCTTAAAGAGCCACTGAGTCATCAGTGCCTCAGGTTGAGTGGTCAATAAGGGGATTGCTTAGTCATCTCAAAGTGCCAGGCCTCATAACGATGGGTCACATACACATAGTTGTCTGGATGTAGGCAGAGAAAATTTGCTAATGTTCTGTGCAACCCCCATTATTACACTGATGCAGTGCTTTCTCCCTGATCTCACTTGATCCCGAGAACACCCCTCAAAGGTTCGCTGTACAGGCACCTTTGTTGGAATTTACGGATAAGGAGACTAAGGCGCAGAGAGATGAATGGATTTTGCCCAGACTGGTCATGTGGTGATTATTTATGAGTTTGTACAGAGGTGATCTGGTTTGTCAGGGAAAATTATACGGTAGAGTTGGGTTGGGGTTGGAATTTGCTTTTTAAGGGCATGTGGGATGAAGTGAACACCACAAAGAAAGTTGCGTGGGGTGTATTGTATGATGAATTTGGAAGGTAAGGGGGAAGTAGGAGATTTGGGCAGGCCTGAGCAGCAAACCACCTTCCCCAAGTTCCCTTGAATTTCTCCTTTGATGCATGTACTAGACCACAGAGAGTCTTGGGACTCAGAGTCAGGTATTGGGCTAGTCTGTGTTCCAACAGCACTGGCTGAAGAGTGATTTCATGGAGTCGAGTCCTGAGGTTTTCCAAATGTGTAAAAAAGCATTGTGGAAGCCCCCCACCCCCAATTCTCTGCCCTAGAGGAAATGTATCAGACAAAATAGAGGCAGATGAAATTCTCTAGGGATTTCCCTGTGGTAGTGTTAACTTCTTTTCCAAACCGAACCTCAATTGAAGGATCTGTCAGGCCCCTGTGAATCATAGCATAGGCCCTGCAGAGGCAGTGAGAATAGAACCCCAATGCCAGCTGGGCCTCTACAAGGTCATCCAATCCATGCCCCTACTCCAGACAAGAGCCATATCTAAAGCATTCAACTGTTCACTCATTTCAGTCATGTCCAACTCTATATGACCCCATTTGGGGTTTCCTTAGCAAAGATAATGGAGTGGTTTGCCATTTCCTTCTCCAGCTTATTTTACAGATGAGAAAACTAAGGTAAACAGAGTTAAGTGGCTTTCCTAGGGTCACACAGCTGTTCTTGTTTGTCCTTCATTTTCAAAAAGGATCAATAACATCATGGGTGATATCTTGACTTGCGTGTAAATTGGATTTTAGAGAGGCAGAGCTGCACAAAGTTGTCAGCCTCACTTTCTCTTCTGGAGTCATTGAAGTCCAGTGGAAGGACAAAAGTCAAACTGTGGTGATGGGCCAGGATGCAGAGGACGACCTTGGAGTCTTCTATGCCTGACCAAGCTTTAAGCTCTCCACTGTACTTGCTTCAACTGCCTTCATGGCCTTTGGAACAAATTGTTCTCATCCCCCTATTCCATCAGCGGAAGTCTTCACATGCTTGGTGTAGACATCCCCCTAACTCACCAATGGGTTTGAGGCCTGTTGGTTATCTTCAACCTAGTTTAGCCCTTCTGCTGAGTTGGTTTACTGGAATGTGGCTGCTGTGCATGCTATAGCTACTTGGAGCCAAGGAGAGAGGGGACTGAAAGGTGGACACCAAAGGTGAATGAGCAGCCCTGAAAAGGGCTCAGCAAGCCCACATACCATAGGTACTAGGCCTCTTGGAACACCCCATACACACAGCTAGTAAGTGTCTGAGACTGGATTTGAACTCAGGTCTTCCTGACACCAGGCCTGGTGCTTTATCCACTGCGCCATCTAGCTGCTAAGACATTCTGAAACGGCTTGGAACTCTGGTCCAACATCAAACAGCCTTCTCACAGTTGTTCTTACTCATGACTACTGTGTCTTCAGTCTTCCATTGTGGCCAGAACTAGGGCGAGGGGTAGCATAAATGAAGCAGAAGGAATAGGGGACAAAACACTATGCTGATAGAGCTGATAGAAAAGGTTCATAAATGGTACTGAGATTTTTTAGCCTGAGAGACTGGAAGGATGGTGTTACCACGTAGAGGTTTATAGAGTGTCGATAAGGGAAGCCAGTTTTGGGGGAAAGAGGATGGATTCAACTTTGGAAGCGTTGATTTTAAAAATGATGGTGGTATATCCAAGTGGAGATTGCCTAGCACAAGCCTAACACATGGTAGACATTCAATTATTGTATAAATGTTGAATGATTATATCAATCAATCAATCAATCAATAAATAAATATGTCTTTAAAAAATCTTTTATTTCATTGGTGTAGGTATTCCACACTTCACTCCTGCAGACCCCTACAACTCACGAGACAATCTTTTGAGTTGCTGCGGCCAAAGAATTCATTGCTTAGTAGTTAACTTTGATGATGGACCTCTTGTCACTTAGCTAGAATGGACACATATACCATTGAGGGACATGTGCTTGAAAGCTTTCCCATTTAGCTGGATGTAACAGGGCTTGTATTCTATTAGCACAGCCTCTTAGAATCCAAGATCTCTTCCATAACATGAGGAATAGAGGGACTTTAGTGGAAAGATTGAATGAACTGGAGAACCTAAGTCCTACTCATCGTAAGTCAATAGCAGTGCCTACAAGAGAACTCAGGTCTCCTGATCCCTAGCAGTCTATGGGCCAGAAAGATGGACTTTACATGTCCACAAATGAGATATACTCTCTGAATGGTACATGCAGTTACGCTAATAACCTTGGAGAAATGAGTCATTTTGGATTTTAACATTAACCCATTTAGGCACAGCATGGAGGGATTTGAGCCTCAGAAGGCTTTCTCTCTTTCTTTCTCTTTCTCTCATATATTATACATGTTATATATATATATGTGTGTGTGTGTGTGTGTGTGTGTGTGTTTGTGTGTGTATATATATATATATATATATATATACACATACATACATACACGCACACATTACACATATATTACAACTAGTAGGGGAATTTGTTTTCCTTGCTGTGCATATTGTTACAAGGAATTTGTTTTTCTTTTCTCTTTTTTCCCCCAATGGGATGGGAGGGGGGGAGGGAGAAAGGACAGATTTCTATTAATCAAAAAAAAATTTTAAATAGAGAGGTTTGGGGTGGGGTGCTTCAAATATGGACTTTGCATGTAGTTTCAGATAAGGTCCTTATATTATTGGTTTTACTTAATTGTTTTACTTTGTTACACAGGATCTCTCAGAGAATTAGGGTAATCTGTACATATTTGTCATGTAAACCAAAACACATCAATAAAACTTAAAAAAAACCAACAATGAATTCATGATTTCATATCCAATTCCCTTTTCAACGTAGCTATAAAGTTGCTTTGATGACTTTAGCTGAAGCAATATGAACCCAAAAGAGAAAAACAAATCTTTCTCCAAAATTTTCTACAGCATTGAGAACTAACATATTTCTAAAATGAAGTTTAATTAAAAATAGAATTTTGACAGTTTCAGTGAAACAATAGGAAAGTCTATGTGAAAGCTAACAGCATTTGAAATGTAAAACTGCTTTGGGGGGTTGCTTAGCTAGCAGAATTAACCTAGTCTGGAGACCAAATCAATGTTTTCCTTTAGATCAAACCTTCAGGTCTCTCTCTTAAAAGCTCAGAAGTGTAAAACAGAAAGCTACAAAAGTCCTTGGGGGAATGACAGGTTACACATAACTCTTAGTCAGACTAACTAGAATCCCTTATATAGTAAGATTTTAACCGAAGTGTACAGTGCTTCCCCAATGGTGACATTTGCTATCCATAAATAACATGTACAATATTTCCAAGGGACTTCTGAAACTTTTTGTTATTGATATTTTGTTTTTACATAACCTTTATGCCTGAACATATTCTTTTCTCTCTCTCTTCCCCTCAGAGAGCCATTCCTTATAACAAAGAAGGAAAAAAAATGTAGTTCGGCTAAACTATTTAAAATGTCACACAATCTGGCATTATGTACAGTCCTTCATCCACGTTCAGCACTTCTGCAAGAAAGGAAGGGGGTGAATTTTCCCATCTCTTCTCCTTGGGTTAAGCTTGAACATTATACTTACACAGCATTCAGCTTCTTTTTCTCATTTTTTTCATTTACATTATTGTAGGCATTATGTATATTGTTTTCCTGGTTCTGATTACTTTGTTCACTCTGAATGAGTTTATATGTCTTGGAATTCATCATTTTCATCATTTCTTATGGTGCAATAACGTTCCATTACATTTGCATGCAACAATTTATCTGTTTCCTAGTTCCTTACCACTACAAAATGTGCTGCTATAATAATAATAGTAATAATAACAACTAACATTTACACAGTGCTTACTATGTGCCAAGCACTGTACTAAGCATGTTGTAAATATGTCATTTGATCCTCACAATGACCTTAGGAGGTAGGTGCTGTGAATATTTTGGTCTATATGAGACCTTTCTTTTTTTTATTGTTTTATTTTTAGGCAATTGGGGTTAAGTGACTTGCCCAGAGTCACACAGCTAGTAAGTATGTATGGGACCTTTCTGTCTTTAACCTTCTTCAGGGATATACTTAGCAATTAGATCTCTGGGTCAAAAGGTAAGGACCTTTTTTATTTTTTAAAGCAAAATTCCAAATTGGGAAGCTTTTTATTTTGGTCTGAAGATTTCCCTCCAGCTCTCTCAGAATGGAAATTTCTCCTAATGTTAACTGTAGGTTGCATCTTTCCACAGTGGGAAGAGCATTAAATATGGGGTTAAAAGACCTTGGGTTCAAATCCCACCTGATTCTTACTACTTCTGTCATCTTGGGCACATCTCTTAACCTCCCTGGGACTCAATTTCCTTATCTATAAAATGGGGTTATTGGACTTGATGACTGCTGAGGTCTCTTATAGCTCTAGATGTCTGATTCTGTTATGTGACCTTGGTATTAATTATTTTGTGGTCCTTCACATTCCTCTATGGATTGTTGCCTCTGTGTGTGTGGTGTGTGTGTGTGTGTGTGTGTGTGTGTGTGTGTATGTGTGCACATGCATACAAGCATATATCTGGGTGGGATGTATATGTGCGCTAATGTCTGACCAACAGGTTTTTCAACTCCATGCTCGTAGACAGACAGTAGTCTTCAGTCACTCCTCATACACATAACTCCTCTACTATTCCTGACTGCAGATGCCTGTCAGGAATAATAATGACTAATAAACACTTGGTGAATGATTGACAGACTGCTCTCTCAGTCACCCTTAGCAAGGCTTTTCTGAAGTTATATTTCACTGAATCTCTTGGACCTTTCTCCAGCCTGCTCTATTGTGTCCCATGTATTTGAGGTTCAGTTTCCTTATCTATAAATGGGGCATAATAATAACTTGCACCATCTGACTCCTAGGTTGTTTGTAAGGAAATTACTTTAATATCCCTATATAAATATGCCTTAAAAGTGCTATATTACAATTATTATGGAAGCAATGGAAAGGACATATATAACTACATATATTTCTGATTTCTCATCTCTTCAAAATCTTTATGAGAATGAGCTTACAAACATATCAATCAGCTATGTGGTATAATGGATCAAACACTGAACCTGTAGTTGGGAAGACCTAAGTTCAAATCTAGCCTCAGATACTTACCAGCTGTGTGACCCTGGGCAAGTCACTTAAAGTCTCTGTTTGCCTCAGTTTCCTATTTTGTAAAATGGGGGTAATAATAGCACCTCCCTCCCAGGGTTTTGTGAGGATCAAATGAGATAACATTTGTAATGCACCTTTCAAACCTTAAAGCACTTTATAAATGCTACCTATTATAATTATAATAATAATAATTATTATTAAAAGCATTTCTAAAACACCTATTGGCATATACCAGGCATTGTGCTAGGTCTCGGAATAAAAATACAATGAATGAAACAGTCTCTAGTCACAATGAACTTATGTTCTAATGGGAGAGATGAGTATGTTGAAAAAGAAAAACAATAAATATAAAACATATACATACAAATTAGATAATACAGTGTAGTTTGGAAGGGAAGGCAGGAAGGAAAATGAATAAGCATTTATATAGAGCCTACTCCCTGAGAGATAGGTGCTATTATGATGCTCATCCACTGGGCCACCAGCTGCCTAGTATTTTGGAGGATCAGAAGAAGTTTTGTGTTATACTTGATGAAAATGTAAGAAAGGAACAGTCAGGTTTTCCCACGTAATATTGTGCAATTCAATCTTTGCAGTTATGCAGGTGACTAAAAGGTGCAGAGAACAAATAAATGTGCCACTGTGTTTATTTCTTGTTGATTATTTTTTAAGCATTTAGTTCAATTAAGCAAAATGCAGCAGCCTTAAAGGCTCTTCCACAACGTGGAATCTCCCTGCAGATACTAAGATCATGTAAGATTCCTTATTAAGTACAACAAGCAAGATCACTTTGTTCAACTGTCCTTTGGAAACAGACTTATTACAGTTGATTGTCACTGTCACAAAGGATGTCAATCAATGAATCAATCAGCAAGCATTAAGCCCCTACTCCATGTCAGGCACTAAGGATAAAAACAAACAAACAAACAAAAACAAAATGGTTCCTGCCTTCAATGAGTTTACAATCTATTAGGGAGAGCAACACACCCTCTTATAAGTTTCACGTTAAAAGAGGCACCTTTCTCTGTGGTATACCAGTCCTTGTGCTTTGTGGACCACGTTCCATTCTGAGGAGCTGACTTCTAATCAGGGAGATTAAGCCCTGCTTTTCCACACTCTGTGACTCATTAACAAATCCCTACCTCATTGTCCTGGGGTCAATACTAATTATAGTAAAAGTTATGGTGGGAAATTCAAAGGGAGGAACAAAAGAATTATGGGACAGGTAGTTTATTCCTATGCAAGATAATGCAAAACATGCATTGACAGAATCACAACATGCATTGATAGAATTAGCAGGACAATTCTAGTTACAATGGTTTGGAAGACTAGTATTCATGCCTTACCAAAACATAAAACACATGCATTGATAGAATTAACAGGACAATTCTAGTTACAATGGTTTGGAAGACTAGTATTCATGCCTTACCAAAACATAAAACAGTTTAAAAGGCTTTTAATTAGCCATTTTGCATTTCACCTGGACAACAGTCAACAAAACAGTGACGCTTAATCTTCTTTCAGGTGGACAACTTTCCCCATGTAGACATTTCCCATACCGTCAGCCACTATTACTCTGGGGTCACTTCCCTGCCTCGATTCAGCTCAAACTGCCTCCCATGGTACCACTACATCTTCCAAATTCACAAGGTCCTCAAGATAGGTCCCCTTGAGGGGCCTTGTTTGCCTGAGGTCAGGAAAGAACAAATACAAAAGGTCAAAGACAGCCAAGCCTATCTAGTTGAGTCTGCACACCAATGGTAGTAGGGTTGCCATGATACTGGGTCATTTACCCCTCAATGGAATCACATATGCTTCCCAGAGAGCCAAAGTTGAGAGCACCAGTCAGAAGCTGTCTTTTCTTTTAACAGATTCATTATTGAACTTGTTTGTGGCTGTCATGGAATCAGGGGTAGGACTAAAGGATCACTCAGGGTTTTCCATATTACTCTAAAATTCAAAATCCTTTTAGCTCTAGACTACCACATGCCTGGAAGCAACCAGGGAGTTCATCATCTCCAAAAGGCCCAAGCAATGAGTCACTATGTCTTTGGAATCCCCAGAAATTCTAGCCCTGGGTGCATACGCATGGCTCCTATAATCTCCATATATAAGTAAATACAAAACATGTGTAAGGTAGATATCAAATAATTTCTTGGGGCATTAGCAGCTGGGTGAATCAGGAAAGGTCTCATGTAGAAGGTAGCATTTTAGCAGAAATCTGAAGAGGATTATGGATTCCAAGAGGCAGAGGTAAGGAGAGAGTGCATTCCAGGCATGGAGGACAGGAGATAGAATGTCAGGTATGAAAAATAACAAGTGAGCTAGTTCAGCTGGAGTAACGTGTAATAAGCCTAGAAAGGTAGATCTGAGTCAGACTGAGAAGGGGTTTAAATGTCAAATGGAGAAGAGTTTATTTTCTGTAACAGACAACAGGGAGTTGCTATGGTTTTTTGTTTGTTTCTGTTGTTGTTGTTTTGGTTTTGTTTTTTGAGCAGGAAAGTGATGTAGTCAGACTTGTGTTTTAGGAGTATCACTTTAACAAACTATTATATTGGTAGACTGTCAAGGGGAGACCAATTAGGAGAATACTGCAATAAAACAAACAGGTGATGATGTCCTGAGCTAGGCAGGTGGCTATGTGATTGGAAATCAGGAGACAGAGGTGAAAGATATTTCGGAGGTAAAATCAATAAAATATGGCAAATAACTAGATATATAGGGTGACTGTGAATGAGAACTGAGGATGATGCTGAGTTTGTCAACCTGGATGTCTGGAAAGATGATGGTACCCTCAAAAGAAACTGGAAAGGTAGAAAGAGAGGAGGGTTTTGTGGGGAAAGATATAATTATAGAGCGTTCTGTTTTGGACATAATGAGATGAGATGCCTACAGGACATTCAGTGTGATGTCCAATAGATGATTAATGATATGTAACTGGAGCTCAGGAGAGAGAACAGGACCAGTTGTATATTTAGATCTAGGAGTCATTCGTATAGAGATGATAATTGAACCAATGGGAGCTGGTGGGATGCCTAGAGAAAGTATAGACAGCCTAGGACAGAGCTCTGGGATATACCCGTGGTTAGGGGGAAGTATATGGATGATGGTCTAGGAAAGGATGCTGAAGTAGGATTTGGACTCATGTCTTCCAGGTCTAGAGCTCTGTTTTCTAAACCACAGTGCTGCCCAGCACCACCATATATGGATTTACAGTCATTTGAATGCTTGTCTTTATGCTTCTTTTGGAGTATGGCGTTTTCGTCTATTTCCATCAGACCTTAGGGAACTCCTGAAGCTGGGCGTTTAGCTCCTTCCTCTTTATTCTCATTATTCATAGTATAAGCCTGTTTAAATCAGGATGGCTCCAGATCTGAGGCAAAGACCTCCACTCTTCAGCAGAATTTCAGGCCCAGAGACCCACAAGCATGGACTTGTGATCAACAGAGGGCTTCCAGGTTTAGATAAGATCAGACATTCCAAGAGACAGTTTGTGGCTGTTTACCTGATCTACTCAAGGCCAGGATGAGAGAAACTAGGCCCAGGATGGAACCTGGGAGGCCAAGGGTTGGGTCCAAAGTCCAGGTGAAGGGGGCAGGGAAGTATTCCTTTTATCTGGTCTCGTCTTCACCTAATCTATCTCAGAAGACCCTAACCCAGAGATTGCATGGCATCCAGTGTGGTTTCTGGTTCCTATGGAGACTAAGGCACACAGCCAAGGAATTGTTATCGTTCAATGGAGAAAAATAAACAACCTTAACAAGGGGACTGACATCCAGGGTTAGCTGAGTCACTCCTCTATCTTCCCTCCTTCCATTCCCTCAGGCCCTGATGTGTCCTGGCTACCATTTCCTTGTGGTCTAAAGCTCACTCCATCCTTCTCTCTCCTGCTATCTAATCTCTGTCAGTCTGTTGGTAGCATGTATGGCCCACGGGTTAAAGTAGATTCTGTGTGTTGGGTGGGGAGGTGGTAGTGGTGGGGCCACTTAGGAAGAAGGAAACACAGTTGCATCGAAGGAGCTCCTATTCTACTGAAAGGGAAGGATAGAGCTCCTATCCCCAGAAAGCCCCCAGTTAGGTGGAAGAGGCACACTCTTAGTCTTTAGAGCCATAACACAGAAAACCCAAGGGGACACACACACACACACACACACACACACACACACACACACACACACAGCTTGCCTGGCAATGAACACCTTGTCACCTGAGATATTTAAATAGGTCACCTGGGTGACCACTTGTTAGGGGATGTTGTTGAAGAAACTCATATATCAAAAGGCCTTGGGGCTGAAAGGGACTTAGAGCTGGAAGGGCCTCTAAAAGTCAGAGCCCACCCCCTTCATTTTACAGATGAGGAAACTGAAGTACTGAGATGCTAAATGAATTGGCCAATGTCTAAAGCAGGATTTGAATTCAGGTCTTTCTGACAAGTCTATTGCTCTAGCCAGGGGAAGGCAGCTAGGTGGTATGGTGGAAGTTAGGAAGACCTGACTTTCAAATATGGCCTCAGATATTTGTTTGTTGTGTGACCCTGGACAAGTGACTAACCTTTGTCTGCCTCAGTTTCTTCAGTTGTAAAATGGGGATAATAATAGCATTTATCTCCCAGGGTTTGAGGATCAAATGAGATAATATGCTACTGTGGTCCTCACTCTCCTCATCAGGGTTCTCCAGTACCCTTAAGGGGTTTTGAATGGGAGGATGGATCTAGGTTCTCTGCCCCCAACTAATGTTCCCTCAAGTGAATGGAGAGTGTCCCCCATAGTGGTGTTATCCACTAACATCAGATTAGCTTCTACACAGAAATATTTACTTTAAAAGATATATTCACAAATATACAAACTTAATCCCCCAAAACATGGGAAGCAAAATCTCTTTTCCCTGGTATGCACCACATCAGTCTCTGGGGTAGTATTAAAAAGGGAGAAGCTTTGGGAGGAAGTGAGTCTTAAGCTGGGTTCTGAGGGAAGGGAATGACATGAATTGGGGCTTACCCTCCAACAACCACTACTGGTGGTATCAGAAGCAATGGCAACAAAAGCATTTAGTCTGCATACAGCCCTTGGCTTGGTGCTATACAGTGGGAGTTTAATACACACACCAGTTTCTTCCTTTTGGGAGTTACACTCTGAAAGTGTTATGTGCTGCCCATATAGTTTATACACACACACACACACACACACAGGAGATATATAGATAGATAGATAGATAGATAGATAGATAGATAGATAGATAGATATAGATATAGATATATATGCACACATGTATGTGCATATACACACACATACATGGGAGATATATACATATACACACACATATATATACATATATATGCACACACACATACATATATATATGTGTATATATATATATATGAATTGTTTACATGTGGCTCATGGGGAGGCATGAAATTTTGGAATTATAAAATCTGTGAAATTTTGTTCTTCTGTCTCCAAAGGAGACCTTGATTCCTGCCCGGAGGGGAAAAGAAGGGGCCACAAGGCTGACCATTCTGTTGTCCTCTAGGGGAGGCGGTGAGTACCAAACCAGAATTATATCTTGTCTGTCTCTCTTAATACTGCTGATCTAGGAGCATGAATTTTTTAGGTTTAAAAGCCAGAGAGAGAGAGGAGAGAGAGAGAGAGAGAGAGAGAGAGAGAGAGAGAGAGAGAGAGAGAGAGAGAGAGAAGGGAGGGAGGGAGAGAAGGAAGAAAAAAGAAAGGTACTAGCTTCCATAATTGCTGTTCCTTAAAGGAGGAAGATACCCCAATCTTAACCAGCTTTGCCCATTCTTATCTCAAGCTAGTTACACAAAAAACCATCACAAATAGTGAATAGCAAGTAAACCTGTTTATCCAAACAGTGAATGAGAATCAAAAATTATACAGATTAGCATATGCCAGAAAATACACAAAGGGTACAAGCTGTCCCACTGGGAGCTAAGTATTTCAGTTCAACTAAGAGAAAGGCCCTGATCTCATCTCATCTCCAAAGTCTTTAGGGAGGCAAACTGAAAATCAAGGATATATTAGTCTCCAACCTCCTCTATATGTTTGCCACTTCAAAGTCTTTTTTTCCTCTCTCCTCCCTGGAGTTGGTTCCGATGATGATGATGATAATGATGATGATGATGATAATAATAATAGCTAGCATTAAGGTTTACAATGCACTATACATACATACATACATACATACATATGTGCACACATATTTGTATATATGTAATATACACTCATTTGATCCTCACAATAACCCCATGGAGTGCATATGTTATCATTATCCCCATTTCAAAGGGGAGGAAATTGAGGATGAGAGCGACTAAGTGACTTGCACAGGGTTACCTAGGTAGGGAGTACCTGAGGCAGAATTTGAACTCAGGCCTTCCTGATTTCAGGTCCTGCCCTCTATCCACTGTACTACCTAGCTACCCAAAGAGAAGAAGCCATGTGTGTGCTCTCTTGAAGGAGTGAAGGATGTTTCTCTTCTCCAAAGCTCTCCCAATGACTTCATCCCTCACATGCTCATACAGGGTTGTGTCAGGATTCTCTCCACCAATCCAGAATCATATTAACCTGCTACCATACACTATGTCCCACCCAGCTTGATTTTGAGTCAGGTTACAAGTGTAAGACCCCTTTCATGGATCATAAGATAATAGATTTAAGGCTAGAAGAGACCTTAGATGCAACTTAGTACAAATCTTTCATTTTACAGATGAGGAAACTGAGCAATAGAGAGGTAAAGTGATTTACCTGAGGTCACACAGGAAGTAATGACAGAGGTCTTAAAAGGATTTTGAACCTGTAGCCTCTTGATTCTGGTCAAGCCCACCCTTAAACCATCAAAGACAGAGGAGAATCTCTCCCATTTGTAAAGAACTTGAGGGGTGGGATCCCAAAGACTTTGAGGAAAGTGACCAGGGGATCCAGTATTTAACCTTCTTGCTAGTACTAACAGATCTGTGGTCAAGCTGTCCTTTTTGCCACTGTCCCCTCCCCCAAATATTTTAGCCACATGTGAAAATGTTTTTAGTCACAAGTCTGGTAATACACACAGAAGACACACACCACTGGACAAATGGACCCAGACCACACAGTCTAATCTTCCCTGGCTAATTGTCTCTTCTTTCCTCTCTATGAAACTAGTAGTGTCTTGGGTGGAAGGAGCTGGTAGCCACACTAGTTTATTCAAATTAGTATTTTAGCACAAGAGTTTCACTCAGCAGACCTGCGCCCTTCCACCTCACTCGATGACAGCAGTCCCTCCACAGCTTCCTGGCACTCATGCCTCCAATTTTCCCACTGGTTCACTTTAATGGTCTCAGAGGCCATCTCATCTACCATATGCCTAAAAAGACTTCCCACTCAGCATAACCACTAAATGGTCATCTAACTTCATATTTAAGGATGTGTAGTGAGAACTCACTACCTCCCAAGGCAACCCATTCCATGTTTGCGGAGTTCTAATTATTTTGCAGTTTTTCTGACTTCAAGCCTCTATTTACCTCTTTGTAATTTCTATCAATGGCTTCTGGTTCTGCCCTTTGGGATTAAGCAAACGAACAAAAAATCACCTAATCAATCCCTCTTCTATATAGCACTTCAAATACTTTGATTCAAATATCATGCCTCTTCTACCTCAAGTCTTCCCTAGGCTAAACATTCCTAGTCCCTTCAGCCAATTCTCATATGCCATAGACTCAAGGCCTTTCACCAACCTTGTTGCCCTTCTTGGGATGCTTTCCATTTTATCAGTGTCCTCCCTAAGCTGTGATGCCCAGAACCGAATACAATGTGAGAGACGTTGTCCAACAAAGGCAGACTAGATCAGGACTCTGACCTCCTTATTCCTGGAAGCATACGTAGCCTCTCAACTCAGCCTATGATTACATTAGCTTTTTTGGCTACCGTATCACAATGTTGACTCACGATGACTTTGCAGTCTACTAACAACCCCAGATCTTTTCCATAGAAACTGCTATCTAACTATACCTCTCCCATCTTGTATTTGTGAAGTTGATCTTTTGAATATGAGTGTAAGACTTTACCTTTATTCCTGTTGAATTGCATCTTATGCCAATCCATTTTTCTATCCCATCACAATCTTTTTTTAGATCCTGATTATCATCCAGTCTCTTTTGTGTCATCTGCAAATTTAATAAGCGTTCTATCTATGATTTTGTCGAAAGCATTGATAAACATATCAGACACAAGGCCAAGCACTGATCCCTCGGGCACCCATTGGAGACCTGCCAGGTTTTTATTGAACCATTAATGATTACTATTTCAGTCTGGCCATCCTGAGTTCCAAATCCATTGAATAATGCCCACATCTTATTTAACTTGCATTTCTCTCTATTTTTCATAAGAATAGATTCTTTATCCAATGCTTTGTTTAAAAAAACTGGATTAAAAATATATGCATATACATATAGGTCAGGGAACTTATATATAATACATATATGCCTATCTATCTATCTATCTATCCATCTAACTATCTATCTATCTAAAGTTCCCTGATCTTCCAATTTAATTCTCCCTGAGGCCAACATGTGGCCCTAATAAATTTAGGCTATGGTTCTTTACCTGCCTTGGGGTGCTTTCGTTTGAGATAAAGGAAGTTGGAAGCTATGACCTTGTGAGTTTCAAAGGGCAGAAGAATGAACCACTTATGGTCCAGGGGTCTGGGAGTTGAATCCATATGGTATTTTGCAATGTTATTTACAGATTGAAGGATTGTCATATGGAAGAGAGACCTGACATGTTTTGCTCAGCTCCAGAGTACTAAACTGGTATCACTGGGTAGATATTATAGATTGGCATATTTAGACTTGATGTGAAGAGAAGTTTCCTAACACTTAGAGGTCTCCAAAGGTGAAATGGGCTGCCTTGGAAGGTGGTGGGTCTCCCTTCATTGGAGGTCTTCAAGCATAGGCTAGATAAAGACTAGTGTAAGATGTAGAGGGGATTCTTGGTCATGTACAGGTTTCAACTCTGAAGTTTTGAAATTCTGAAAAACTAACAAAGAGAAAAGGAAAAACTTTAAAATCTTGTTTTAATTGTGTCAAAGTAATATTAAGTACTCATTTGCTCCTGAAAAAGTCCCCCTCCAGTTCCTCTTCATCAGTAATCCTTTGGTCTTGATGGCTATGCCAGTGCAGTACAAGCTGTGGCAAATCTCACAAGTTTCCAGTATGGGTTTAGTATCTCTTATCCAAGAACAAACCTAGCTAAGTGTGAAAAGACTCATCACCAGAAGGTTGGCCAACAATGAATTTTTTTTGGCTATTGCAGTTCATGAACTTGTCTAATGAAGTATGTAGGGCTTGCAATCTGTCAATGGAATTAGCATGGAGACTGATGGAATCATAGTTCTTTGGACACTTGAGTAATTTATATGATTTATATTTACCATTTGTGGATAATTCACATATGCATGATACCCATGTATGTCCTTAAAGTATCTAATAACTTATTTTTGGCACATTTTACCTTATCACACTTGGCTCTATTCATATATGCTTAGTCTTCTATCACTCAAGAAATAATTGAATGTTAGAACTGGAAAAGACCTTTGAAATAATCTAATTCAACCTTTTCCCACTCCCACCAAGTTTTACAGACGAGGAAAGTAAGATGCAGAAAAGTGAAATGATTTGTCCAACATCATATACCTAAAAGACAGTCATAGGAATCAAAGGTGAATATTCTGAGTTTTTTAAGACCAAGCCCACTGATATTTTAAGTGTATCATATTTCCTCCCTATGTAATGTGGCCATCTGTCCATAATTTTAAAAAATAGATTTTTATTGATGTTTGTTGATATTTGTTATTTTTGTATCACCTAGATTCCCCCCCCCCCCGCCATGTTCTTTTTCGTCTTCTCTTTTTCCTCCCTTTATAAGGAATACTTTTTTAGGAAGAGAAAACAATCATCAATACCAGTCAATCAATACAAAAAAATTGATATTATATTCAGTATCCCACACGTGGAGTCCTCAGTCTCTATAAAGGAATAGGGTGAAGTATCTTCTCATATTTCTTCTCTGGGGCCAACCTTGTTCTTCCTACTTTCACAACATTCAGTTTCAATTGTTTTCTGGCTATTGTTCTTTCTATTTATTTTGTTATAGTCATTGTATAAATTGTGTTACTGGCTCTGCACACTTTACTTTTTCATCAATTCATGTAAATCTTCCCATGCTTCTCTCTAATAATTGTGTCCATCGTTTCTTACAGTGGTATCAAATTCAAAAACAGGGCCACTAGTACATACCGAAGGATCCCTGTGGGTCACATTGACTTAATTTTAAAATGAAATGTTATCTATGTTTAATTGTATTTTTATTTATGTTGCTAAAGATTTCCCAGTTACATTTTAATCTGGTTTGGGCTGCATTTGAAAGTGTTGTGGGCTGGCCTGTAGCCTGTATTTGATACCTCTATTTTACAGCACAGTATTATTCCATTACATTAATGTGTCATAATTTGTTTAATCTATGGACATCTACTTTGTTTTCAGTTCTTTGCTATCACAAAAAGTGCAGCAATAAATATTTTGGTGTATCTTTGCTATATATGGAGACTTTCTTTTTTTCTCCAATAACTTCCTTGAATTATATACCTAACAGTGAAATCTCTCAAAGAGTGTGAACACGTTAGTCACTTTTTGGATAATTCCAAATTGCTTTCCAGAATGGTTAAATCAATTCATAGCTCCACCAGCAATGCATTAGTGTGCTCATCTCTCCACGTGTTCACAGTTTTGTTTTTTTTAACAGAAGGAACATTGTTTATATCCTTATTCTTAGATACTAATGATTTTTGTTTGCTTTTCCTTATTAGTCTATGAATTCCCTGAGAACATGTCTCATATTCATCTTTAGTATAGCTCAGTCTAGGAGACCATCTCCAGCCTAGAGGTGGGATGTATGAGGATGATCTGAGTACTTCATAAAAATATAACACAGACTCTCCTCTAAGGGAATTTACAATCTGATAAGGGAAGTGTAAGTATACAAATACTATGATAAAAGGGAGAATGCAATAAAGGTAAAGGAGAGATTCAGGCAAAGGGCTATGAGAAATTAGATCACTTTTGGGGGGAAGGTGGTGCCTCCCCCGGTAGGTTCCAAGGAAGGCTTCATGGAGAAAGTGGCACCTAAGTTGGTCCCTGAAGGAAGGCAGAGGCTTTGATTATAAAAAGTAAGACTTGTATAAGCCTTCCCCACCCCCAAAGCTTTTGGGCCTGTATGCACTAGATATAATTTTAGGGGCTGACCCCCAAAGGATTATCTTCTCCCCTAGGTTTGTTATGGTCCCTATCCAGACTTCAGGACAATCTCTTGATATCACACCTAGGCTTCCCTGAATTTGGAGAATAGGGTTCCTAGCTCCTTCATAAGCACTCAAAGTAATATATGCAAATAAGGAATGGGACAACCTATATTTTACCCTTCAGGAAATGATAAAAGATGCAAAGAATGTAACTTAGAAATTTGTTCAGTCATTTCAGTTGTATTCAACTCTCTGTGTCCGTATTTGGGGTTTTCTTGGCAGAGATAATGGAGTTTTTTGTCATTTCCTTTTCCAATGCATTTTACAGATGAGGAAACTGAGGCTAACAGGGTAAAGTGACTTTCCCAGGGTCACACAGCTAGTTAAGTGTTTGAGGCCAGATTTGAACTCAGGAAGACTCATCTTCCTGACTTCAGGCCCAGTTCTCTGCGCACTATGGCACCGTCTCACTGCCCATCTTTGAAATAGATTAAGAAAATAAAGGCACTCAGGTAGAACGTGGTCTCCTTGGAGGTAGTCCTTGGAAGGATTCTTCCCATTGAGCCTGCACTGTCTGAATCGCTTAAAAGCAAGGGGATAGCAGAGTCCAAGTTGCTTCTGCAAGCTGAGGGGCCCATTTACTGCTCCTTTATCCATGGGGGAGGGGGTGGTATCTGAGCGATCCTCTTCTTCTTCCAAGAAGGTATATTATTTAGGAAGTAACTTCTCCTTCTAGAAGATCGGGCAAACTTCCCAACTCTAGAAGTTGGGGGTCCCCCACAAGGCAGTCCCTGAGGCTGAAACTGATCATAGGTCTAGAGGTCAAATGCACCTTGGAGATCATCCACTCCAACTTCCTTGTTTTACCAATGAGCAGCAGGCTGAGAGGAGTTAACTCATAGCTGGAGCCAGTGCTGACACCCAGGCCTTGTGGCCCTCGGGCCAGGACTCTTCCCACCACTGGCTTTATCTCCAACTCTTCTAAGGCAGAGATCGATGCCCTGCTCTTTCCTCTCATCCTACCAAGACCAGTTTTAGAAAAGCAAAAAAACCTCCTCCAACTCCCCCGCACTTGTGACTGACTAAGAGGCTGAAGTTCCTTGTTTTTTTTTTTTCATATTTCACCTTTCTCAGTTTAATTTCAGAGCTGCTGAGTCAACTAACAACCCTCTCTCACTTGATCACATGCAAAAGGCTGCATGTATTTTTCAATGATATGACAAAGCTAGAAAGTCAGGCTTGGCCACAGACAAGGTCTCCTGATTGTTGGTGACTGCGCCTAACCACATAGGTGCCTCTAGGCAGAACCTTGGAAAAAACTGAGTTTGAAACCAAAGCCCTTTTCCAAATCAACCTTCAGGTGAAGTGATCTAGGAGGGTATAGGTTGTGGGCAAAGGAAACAATTGGTGTCTTCGTTATGTCAAGTCCACAGCTTTTATTAAGAACCTAATGTGTGTCAGGTACTGTGCTAAGTACTGGGAAAACAGAAAGGCAAAAACCAGTTCCTGCTCTGAAGGAGCAGAGTCTAATTGGGAGACAATATGCAGACAACTATGTACAAACAAGATAAATAGAGGATAAGCTGGGGAGAGTCTAAGAGGGAAGGCACAGAGATTAGAGAAGGCCAGAAGGGGATTTTTGCAGGTGAGACTTTATTTTTTATTCATTCATTAATTTATTTATTTTTGGGCAGGCAATTGGGGTTAAGTGACTTGCCTAGACTCACACAGCTAGTAAGTGTTATGTGTCTTGAACTCCGGTCCTCCTGACTCCAAGGCTGGTACTCTATCCAGTGTGCCACCTGGCTGACCTCAGCAAGTGAGACTTTAGCTGAGACTTGAAGGGAAACCGGAAGGGGGAGATGAAGAGGGAGAGAATTCCAGGCCTGGGGGACGGTCAGTGAGAACACTCAGGATCAGGAAGACGGAGTGTCTGATGACAGCAAGGAGGCCAGTGTCCTTGGATTGCGAAGAATACCGAGGGGAGGTAGGCATAAGAAGATTAGCAAGGAAGGAAGGCAATGGTTATGAAGGTCTTTTAAAACCAAACAGAAGATTTAAAGATCCTATTACTACTTCCTATTCTTGCTGTTGATTTGTTTTAGTCATTGATGAGGGGAATAGGGTGTCGATGGAGATATTAGAGTGGTCACAGCATACCCTCCCCACCATCACCATTTTCTTTCTCTGCCCAGGAAAATATCTGTTGATTTGTAAGTGATATCATTTTATCAGGATTGTAGGTTTTAAGGTCATAAGATCATGGATTCAAAGTTGGAAGGAACCTCAGAGCTCAATACTCTCATTTTACAGATAAGGAAACTGAGGCCCAGAGAGGCTAAGTGATTCATCCAAAGTCACACAAGTAGTCAGTGGACAAGATGGGGATTTGAACCTAGCTGCTCTGGTTCCAATTTATTTTGTTTTAAGGTTTTTTTTCTCACTCCACTTTGTCCTATGGGCCAATGAGAGCAATTGATGTCTTTTTACGTTTAAAATTCATGTTACCACTTTCCCACCTAAACCTGCTGTTGACCTGTTTTAGTCATGAGTTAATAACTGTATAGACGATCCTGCCCTTTGAGCTCTCTTCCTTATTCAGAGTTCCTTAGTTTCTTTGTTGATAGCTTGTTTACCTTGTGAAAATCCCGACAGTCTTATAGTGGCTGTGGTCTGGAATGAGTCCCAGAGAGAACTATGAATTCTTCATGGACTATGCCCTGTCCTGGGTTCTCTGCCTGCAGGCGAATTGGTACTGATTTGGTGGAGTCTAGCTGCCAATACTATAGTGTAAGAGTGAGGCAGCTGACTCACTTGCCTCAGGTGTGAAAACCAGAGGGGAAAAAGAAACACAGAAAGTATGTAACTACTATCCCAAGAGCACACACTCCTTTAGGACAAAGGAGCATGATTCTATAGAATCTTGCTGAGGGCACAGAATTAGGTAATTATGGCTCTAACCAGCACAGTGAAATCCAGATTGACCTATGAGGAAATCCCAGGGAAATATCCCACCACTGCAGTTAAGTTGCATGGAGGAAGCAAAAGAGAGCTCGGCCTGGAGTCAGGAAAACCTGTGTTCAAATCCTGCTTGATACAATTACCAGCTCTGTGATCCTGGGCAAGTCACTTAAACTCTCTCTGCCTCAGTTTCTTCAGCTGTAAAATGAGGATAATAATAGCACCTACCTCCCAGGGTTATTGTGAGGTTGAAATGAGGTAATATTTGTAAAGTGCTTTGCAAACCTTAAAGCATTATATAAATGCTAGTTATTATTATTATACATTTTATAAATTGTAACCAAAAGTAATCATACATTTAAACAACCAAAAAATAAGTCAAATAATACTAAAATGAAAAGTAAAGGGAAAGGAAATCTGAAATTTTATGTAAGAAGTATGCTGTTTCTTCCTATTTGGTTTGTAATATCAGTTGGAGAAAAAGAAAGGTAAAAAAAGAGATGATATGCACATCAGTACATTTGGCTCTACTGAGCAGTTGTCATTGTGTGGAATTGAATTGGAAAAAAGTTACATGAGGCAGGAGCTGTAAAGTATTGGCTAAATGATATTTTTGGAGTCTTTGGATATTAATTATCCAAACTCTCCCTCCTCCCCGTCAAAGCCTTCCTGGAAAGAGACCTCAATGGAAGCATCTCAGAACCATTTACTAGTATCATTAGTAAGGCAGAGTGGGTATACTGGAAAGGGCCCTGGCCTTGGGGTCCAGGGTCCTGAGTTTGAATCTGAACTCTGAGACTTACTCTTTGTAACCTTCCATGGGCAAATCTTATTGAACATCTCTGAGCCTAAGATGCCTCACTTCTAAAATGGATGACCTCTTATAATAACTTATAATATCAAAAGAGGAGGGTCACCTTGTTGAATTAGAAGCTCTAATTTGCTGAGATTTTGGCCTGTCCCCTCAGGGCTTGGGAGAGCTATTCTTACAGCAGCTCAGGGTGATGTGATAAGAGGTCCAAGGGTGTGGTGGAACCAACTCATACAAAGGCAACTGTTAAATTTTCAATGTGACCATTTACCCCTTTGGAAATTGCAAAGGCTACTAAACAGGGCTTGATTTATTGTTTTGGTGATTGTCCGGATGTAAGAAAGTGGTGGAGAAAATGTCAATAATGCAAATTAGATTTAAAAGTATGTCTTGCTTACAGTTGTGTTTGTTTGTTTGTTTGTTTTTTTGGAGAGCCAGTTGATAAACATTTACTAGAACGCCTCTGGATGAGAACCTGAAAACTGTGGTTATAGAAACAGAGGAAAATAAAGATCCAAAATATATTTTGGAGAAAGAATAAATGATTTTATCATTTTGGTTATTTTGTAGATGAGAAAAATGAAGCTCACAGAGCATCAATTTAGGGTTAGAAGAAGCCTCAAAGGCCGCCTAATCCAACCCCTTAATTTTATAAAGCAATGAAAAGCCAAAGTGATTCGAGGATTTGTCCAAAGTCACATAAGTGAAATACCAGAGGCAAGATTTGAACACGGATCCTTGTCCAGCCCTTAGCACAGAATCTGGCACTTAGTAGGTACTTAATAAATGTTTATTGACTAATGTTAGCATTCCTGTGTTACCTCTGTTGTTCTCCTTAGATTTGGAAGAGTATCAATGACATCACAAGGGTGATGTCTTGACTTGTGTGTGAATTATATTTAAATGAGGCAGAATTGCACAAAATCTTCGACCTCACTCTCTCTTCCAGAGTCATTCTAGAGTCCTATAGCAAAACATAAATCAAGATAGCTGGCTATGGCCTGGGATGCAGCTGATGCCCCTGGAGTCTTTGATGTCTGACCGAGCCTCAAGTACTCCAGAGTACCTGCTTCAGCCACCTTCATGACCTTTGGAACCAATTGTTCTCATCCACCTATTCTACCAGGAGAAGTCTTCACATGCTTGGAGGTAGACATCCTCTTAATTTACTGATGGGTTTGAGGACCCTCGGTTACCCTTAACCTGGTTTAGCCTATCTACAATTTATTTGCACATGCTACAGCTTCTTGGAACCATACGTGAGAGTTGGGTGACAGGTGGACCCCAAAGATGGGTGAGTATCCCTGAAAAGGGCTCAGCAAGCCCTCACGCTAGAGGTGCTGGTGCTCCCTGAACACCCCATACCCCACACCTCTCACCTCAGTATCATGTTCTATGCACCACAGGATTCCCTGTAAGATACCAGAGAATCCTGATGTCAAGGAAAGAATCCAGTCCAAAAGGAATAGTATTTGTCAGACCATGTGTCACAATTTTTGTTTCAGAAATATTGTCACCATACCTGGATGTGGACATTTCCGTAGGATCTGTGTGTGTCACAGCAGCAAAGTGCCTTAATCCTTCCCATCACCTACACTCTATTGCCCTCCAGTGGCCATGCTTTTCATTGGATTTCAGAACAATCCCCACAGAACCATTGAATGTCAAGGTGGGAAGAGATGGACTTAATGAATGAGAAATCTGAGGCCCAGAGACCTGAAGTGATTTGTCCAAGGTCACACAGATGATAAGGAACAGAGCTGGGAAAAGAATCCGGTTTTTCTGTCTCCAAATTCAGGTCTCTTTCTACTACGCTGTCAGTCTCCCACCTACCCAGAGTGCCTCGTTGCCTGGGTTTTGCCCAAATAAGCCCTCCCGGCCCAGCCAGCCTTGGCGCCTAGACCTAACTTCCAGCTTCCCCTTCCCAGTCACAAAGCTTATAGCCCCATGAGAAGGGTTAAGGTATGATGTTCAAATACCAACCTCCAGGTTGGGGCAACAAATATCAGTGTCACTCAAGTTTTATACTTATATAGAACTTTAAGGCTTACAAAGTACTTTCCTTGGAACAATCCTGTGTAAAGAAAGTAGTATAAGTATTACCCTTATTTCACAGATGAAGAAAAGAAACCAAGACTTGTTGTTGTTGTTCCATTGTGTCTGACTCTTCATGACCCTGTGCACCATACTGTCCGTGGAGTTTTCTTGGCAAGGATACTGGAGTGGTTTGCCATCTCCTTCTCCAGAGCCAAGGCTTAGAGCAGTTAATTGACTACATAAAACAAATATTAGAAACAAGATTTTAAACCCAGGTTTGGGGGTTCCAAGAGTTGTATTCTTTCCCCTCTACCAGTCTACCACATAACGGTGCCTTCAGATCTGTGAATTAATTACAAACCACTTCTGGAGCCAAGGTGGGAGAAAGCACTGAACCCTTCTTCGTCTCTACTAATGGGGCTTCTCTTCTCTGACTCCCTTACTTGGTGACCTGGTTTAATCTTGGGGGAGCCTGGCTACATAAAAGAAGGATTATGCTCTTCTTTGACACTCTTTGGTTCTTCATATCTTTCACCACACTTAAAGACTACATTTGGCTTATGTCTGAAGTTGCCCCAAAGTGAGGTGTAGAAAGGTTTTGGATACATAACATTACAGCTTTTCAAAAGAACGAAAATTTGTGTGTGTGTGGGGGGGGTCATTTGAATTTTCATGTAATCTAAAGAGGGAGCACTTCATTATTACACATATTTCAGAGATGAATCTTTGAGAGATCAAGATACTTATTCAAGATTTCATGACTGCTAAGTGTTTGAGCTGGGATTCAGACCAGGCCTTCTGATGCCTACTAAGTCACAGAATCCTAGAACTATAAACAGAATCATAAAATCTGAGGATTGGAAAAGACCTCAGGGACCATCTAATCCAACTCTTACTTGAGCAAGAATTCCATCTGTAACAACCTCGACATGGTCATCTGGCCTTTGCTTGATGAATTTAAGTGAGGAGGAGCCTAAGCCCTTTTAAAGTAACCCATTCTGCTTTAGGACAGCTCTCTTTGTCAGGAAGCTTTTCTTTACCTTGGTCCCCAATGTGGTGCTTTGTATTTCCATGCACCTAGTTCTGCTCTCTAGGGCCAAACAGAATGAATTAGATCCTCGTCCACATGCTAGCCTTCCACATAGCTGAAGACAGTCATCATGTTTTCTCTTCTCAAAGCTAAAAAATCTCAGGTCCTTCAATGAATCCTCAGATACATCTGAAGGCCTTTTGACAATCTTGGTGATTCTTCTTTGTAAGTTCTCCACCTCATGAATGTCCTTCTTTAACTACAGTACCTGGAAATGAATGCAGCACTCCAGATTCACTCTGACCAGGGCAGAGTATAGTGGAGCTATCACCTTCTAAATCTTAGGCATAGGAGTCCTCTCTCCGTAATATAAGTATAATTTTGCCAAAGCAGTTCCTGGTGCGTAGCATACACTTAATTAATGCTTGTTGAATGAATATATATTTAACATGGAATTATTTGTATTTATAAGAACCCCAAGGGGCAGCTAGGTGGCGCAGTGGATAGAGCACCGGCCCTGAAGTCAGGAGTACCTGAGTTCAAATCCGGCCTCAGACCAAACACTTGACACTTACTAGCTGTGTGACCCTGGGCAAGTTACTTAACCCCAATTGCCAAAAAGAACCCCAAAACAACTGTTTCCTCTAATACATTTGGTCTTTAATCATTAAATAATTAATTTAATAATTTGGCCTTCATTGTCTGATGCTAGACAACTAATTTTTACTTTAAAAGAGCAGGGCAGATAGGTGAACAACATTTTGAAAGCCATGGTAGAACCAAATGTATGGACTACTAGTATTAATTTTGAAAGAAATTGTAAGTGTTTATTGAAGAATGAGATGGATTTTACATAATAGCACATGTAAAAACTATTATTAAACTGCCTACCATGGGGTGGAAGGAAGGGAGGAAAATTTGGAACTCAAAGTCTTGTAAAAATGAATACTAAATATTTTTTTGACATGTAACTGGGGAAAAAAATAAAATGCCATTAAACTAAAAAAAAAAAAGAATAAGATGGAGATGCCCAGGGGGTAAACATCATCTTTATTGGGCTAATTGGTACAGCCAAATGGACAACACAAAATTCATCTCCAAAGCTGTCAGGTAGCCAGTTAGTCACCAAGCATTTATTAAGCACCTACTATGTGCCAGGCGCTGTGCTAAACCCTGGGAATTTAAAAAAGGCAAAAAAAGCATCACAGAGTCAAATACTATTCCCTTCTTCCTCCCTCTTTTTCCTCTCTTCATCCCCTTGCTTCTTTGCAACCCACTCTTCCAAGATAAGGAAGAGACAAGATGACTTGGTTGCTAAATTTGTTCCAATTAAAAATTAACCCCAAAGAGAAGACTCTGGCAGCCAAGGACCCAAATCTTCCCATTTTCTTCCCAGGGCATACTTTGGCCATTATTCCCATCCCCATTGGAAATGACTAGTCTTAACATGAGACCATGAATCTTGTGGACACCATTGGATTAGAACTTAAGCCATTCAGAGAAATAATCTTGGAGGTTGTCTGCCCCCGAAGAACTTATAAGGGGGAAGAGACAAGACCTGTCAGTTCTTGATTTTCCCCATTAATTGAAAGAATGTGAGAGCAAGGCATCTAAAACTCATTTCCATTGGTATTGCATACATGTTATGATATTTTCTTGTAGCATTTTTATGTCCATTTATTCTGCTGAAGTTAATATTAAAACTGCTTTGAATTCCATGGCACTTAGAGTCAGAAGGGGCCTTGGAGTTCAACTAGCCAAAGCTCATATTTTACATACAGGAAAACATAAACACAGAGCAGTAATTCCACCTGCCTAAAGCCACAGAGGTAGGAAGTCACAAAACCAGTATTCAGACCCAAGTCCTTTGATGCCACATCCAACATTCTTCCCACTACACTATGGTGACCTCTTGGTGGCTATGCACCCTAAGAATCAATGGTCTACAAGCCTAATGGATAAGAAGGTGCATACACTTGCCCACGTTTTACCCACAAATTGAAATTCTATACATTATAATTGAACGGTGACTCTAATAACTTGTAAATAGACCCACAGAGATACAGCAGTTAGTGGAAATAGCACCAACATTGGCAAAAGATGTGTCCCAAGCCCAGCATTTATTACTTATATAACAGGAGATAGGTACATTTTAACCTTTCTGAGCTTCAGTTTCCTTATCTGTAAACAGGAATAATAATATTTATACTGCCTATAAAATAAGAATAAACTTTTTACCCTGTTAAGCCCTCATATAAATATGAAAAATTATAATCTACATCTAGGTTTTTATATGATACACTGTCTAATGTTCATGAGAGGAATATTAATTATCCAATTAAGTAATAGCCTGCTTATACTTCTATTAGGAAGGCAAATCATTAATTTGGAGTAAAATATTCTTTCTTTACTTATAATTCAAAATTTTTGTCTCCAGAGAAAGAGCTGATGGAGTCTGAATGTAGATTGAAGCATACTTTTTTAACTTTATTTTTCTTGGGGTTTTTTTTATTGGGTCTATGTCATCTTTCATAACATGACTAATATGGAAATATGTTTTGTATGACTGAATATGTGTAAGATATCAAATTACTTGCCTTCTCAATGGGGGGAGGGGTAGAAAGGAGGGAGAGAATCTAGAGCTCAAAAATTTTTTAAATGAATGTTAAAAATTGTTTTTATGTATAATTGGGGGAAAATAAAATATTAAATGAATATATAGTTTAAAAAACATGTTTTTCTTTGTTAAAGTCATTACTGCCTATAAACAGATGAAAACATGTTTGAAATTTCTTCAGGTCTGTTAGGAGCCAAATTCAGTCAACATTTTTTCCATACTGTGATCAAGGTCTTGCTTGTAATGTCAAGGCTAGTCTAAAGGTATTGACTTATTAGATTGATAGCTTTTTATTTTTTCTTTAATTTTTTAAATTTTATTTATTTATTTTGTCTAGGCAATGGGATTAAGTGACTTGCCCAGCGTCACACAGCTAGTGTTATAAGTCTAAGGCCAGATTTTAACTCGGGTCCTCCTGAATCCAGGGCTAGTGCTCTATCCACTGCGCCACCTAGATGCCCCCCAACTGATAGCTTTTTATAAACACAGTAGTGTTAAGGGCCCATCTTGTTCATAAGTAAGTAGGCTTGGAGTACAGTAAACACAATGAGATTCATTAGGTCATCAAGACAATAACTTAGGATCCTGCCAGCCTTGGAGATGGATGGGGGTGGAGTGGGCTATCCATTGCACATTCATGGCCCATGATATGGGCCATCATGCTTTTACTATCTAGCACTAACTTCATCATCAATCCCCCTTGAAGTGTCATCTACAGCCCTTCACAATCTGACTCGAAGCTATCATAATAGAGTTTATACTTTACTCCTGCTCACACACCCTAAGGTCCATTGACCTTGTCGTGCCCTATGCATGACATCGTGCCTTCATACAGGCTTTTCCACTTGCCTGGAATGCTCTGTCTCCTTATTATTCCTACTTGAAATCCTTGCTTTCTTCAAGGCCCAGCTCATACACTGCCGATCACAAGAAGCCTTTCCTGTTTTCCCTATTGTCTATGCTCCTTTCTTCTCCAGAAAGTACTTTGTATTTGTCTTGTATACATTTTGTATTTAATTATGTTGCACTGTTTCCCACTCCTTTCCCACCCCCAGTAGAATAAACTTTGTATCTACAGCATTTGGGAGATAACCTGCCACCTATGCACATAGTAAGTGCTAACAAAGGCTATTTGAATTGAAAATATCTGTCTCTTCATGATTCTCTCTTTATTCCTTCCTGAAGGCCTATCTTCTCCATCCCAAAGTCAAGCCCTCCATTCGCATTCCAATGATTACCTATAGCCTTCCTCTGCCACGCCCCCCCAGTCTTATTGGTGTGTTTTCTTTTTACATTACAAACTTTTAGATTACCCTCCACCTACTTTATAAGAGGTCTCTTATAATAAAGTAAAACAGTAAAGCTAATAATACAGTGACCTGTCTGAAAGTGCATACAACACTTCACATATGTCCCTCCTCTCCACCAGAAATGAACAGAAATCTATTTTCTCTCTCTTCCACCTCACCCTGACTCCATTGGGGAAAAAAAAGAAAAGAAAAACAAATTTCTTATAACAAATATGCATAGCAAAACAACTCCTCCCACACCATGCTGTATATAAAAAAAAAGTCTTCTCCTGTACCCTAAATCCATCACCTCTCTTTAATAGATAGCTAATTTCATTGTCAGGCCTTTAGAACACTGGTGTTAAATAGAAACAGGGCCACTAAACAGTCCATAAAGATCCCTGTAGGCTGCATGTTGAGTTAGAAAATCACATATTAACATTACCTATATTCTGTTATATTTTATTTATTTTGTTAAATATTTTTCATTTACATTTTCATCTGGTTTGGCTGTATTGGGAGTGTTGCCGGCCACATAGATTCCCTGGACTAGTCCAAAATCATGAATGTATTGATTGTATTGATCATATTTCTTATAGCTTTTAAAATTGTGGGTGTTGTGTTTTTACAGTGTTGTCATTGTATAAATTGTCCTCCTGGTTCTGCTTCTTTCTTTCATCAGTTTATGAAATCCTCCAAACTGTTCATCTTTCTAATAGTGATGGAATAGAGTAGTTATTCTTTTGGTTCTGTTCACTTCACCCTGCAACAGTTCACACAACTACATACCTTTTGGGAATCATCTCTTTCCTCATGTTTTACAGCACCGTGACGTTCTATCATATTCATACACTACCACTTATTCAGCCATTGCTTGATTGTGAACATCTTCTTAGTTTCCTATTTGGAGTTTTTTTTTTTTAATGTCAACACTAAAAAGAACTGCTATACAGATTTTGGTATAAGAAAGAACATTTTCTTCTCTCTTTGACCTCTTTTGGGTATAGGCCTGGCAGTAGTATAGCTGGGTCAAAGGGCACAGATTAGTCAGTGACCTTTCCTCTCCTGAATGGTTGTATCTCCTCTCAGGTCCACAATGCATCGATATGCCTGCTTTCCCACAGCCCCTCCAACATTTATCATTTTTTTGTTCCAACCATTAGTTTTCATCTGCACTCTTCTACAGTCTTGTTCCATCGATTCATTCCCTCTTTAAATCTGCAGTCTTTGTCACTTCCCCCCTTTCTTCTCTTCGGACAATTATGCTCAGCTCTTTCCATTCTAATAAACCCCTCCAAAACAAACAAAAACAAAACTTCCTTGGCTGTATGTTCCTCTTTAGGCTACCAGCCTTTTTCTCTCCTTCCCTTTGGTACTAATCTTAAGCATAGCATTATTCACTCCTGTGATATGGTTTCTTTCTGTTACTCCCCTAAACTTCTTCCTCTGAGCTCACCCATGACTTCCCAATTGTCTAGCCCAAGAACTTTTTTTTTTTAGTCCACAGTCCATTTGACCTCTGTTGGACTCTCTGGAATTTGATCCCTTTTTAACTTCCATTTTCCATTTTCATTTGTTGCACATTTTTTTGGAATGCTTACTTTGTTGAAGGAACTGCACTAGGCAACATTGGGGATCTAAACATGAACAAATCAAGGTTCCTGCCTTCAGAGGATTTATAACTTGGTGGATTGGCTGATTCATCTACACAAATACAAGCAATGAAGTTATAAGAACTATGAAACAAGTTGTATAGGGGTTCATAAAATGAGAGATGCCTTACAGGAGCAGCTATGTGGCACAGTGGATGGAATGCTGGGCCTGGAGTTAGGAATACCTGAGTTCAGATCCAGCCTCAGACATTTACCAGCTATGTGGTTATAACTAGTCCCATGGTTAATGTCTCAGACACTAAGATTGAAAACCTGGGTGATTCAAAGGTGGTAGTTGTTGTTCAGTCACGTCCAACTCTTTGTGACCTCATTCTGGGTTTTCTTGGTAAGGAAACTGAAGTGGTTTGCCATTTCCTTCTCCAGCTCATTCTTCAGATATGAGGAAACTGAGGGAAATGAGGTTAAGTGACTTGCCCAGGGTCACACAGCTAGTAAGTATCTGAGGCCAGATTTGATCTCAGGGAAGATGAGACTTCTTGACTCTAGGTCCTGTGCCCTATCCACTGCGCCACCTGACTGTCCACATAAGTAAGTTCAATCCAAGTCCCAAACGCTCCCCGTCCTATAAGCTGGTCAGAGTGATGAGGGGGACTCTCCGATCAACTCTCCACATAGGTTTTAAGAAGTAACAGCCTTTGATAGCAAACATTTTGCAGACTGGTGAAAACATGGTGGTTAGGAAATGCTCCTCTTAAAAAAAATGAGCTAATCAGAAGGAAGATTCCTATTCACATGTATCAGAGAGGCTAAGGTAAACCAGGGTTAGTTGAATTATCTAGTTGTTATAAAAAAGGGAATTTTTGAGTGGAAATATCATGGAAGCCAGATGTGCTGTTTGATTTGTTATATTCCTATGTCTGAGAAGTTCCAGCAAAACACTCCAAATGATATAAAATTAGAGCTTCCCTTAGGATTATAGATTTAGGTCTGGAAGAGACCTTACAGGTCATCTTATCCAACTTCCTCCTTTAACAGATTAAGGAAATTAAAACCCAGGGAAGTTAAAAGATTTACCCAAGGTCACACAAGTAATAACAAGAAGAGTTAGGATTTGAATCCAGGTTTTCTGATTCTAAATCCAGTACTCTTTCCACTATAACAGCTACCTCGTGTTCATGTATCTCTTTAGTCTTCATAGCGTTTTTATATCTATATTTTCTACAAAAGGGGAATAGGTCAGAGATTATTACTTCCATTTTGCCACTGAGGAAACTGAGGCCCAAAAAAGCTAAGTCATCTGTTCAAGACCAACCAAGTACCTAATTAGTGGCAGAGGTGAAAAAAACTCAGTCTCCTGAGTCTCAGAGCTTTTTGTTATTTCAATTGTGTCTGACTCTTTGTGACCCCAAATGGGTCTTGGCAAAGATATTAGAGTGGTTTGCCATTTCCATATCATTTTACAGATGAAGAAACTGAGACAAACAGGATTGAGTGACTTGCCCAGGGTCACACAGCTAGTAAGTATCTGAGGACAGATTTGAACTCAGGTCTTTTTGACTCCAGTGTTTTATCCACTGTGCTACCTAGCTGTCTTAAAGCTAGAACTGACCAAATTCTTTTTATAGTCTTAGAGATTTCAGGGGTCTCAGAACTGAACCAAATACACAGAATCAGGCATGTTTTCAGGTCTGTTGGACTAGGTAGTTATGGTCACAGGGATCGACCACCATAAAACCCAGCTAGCTTCACACTAAGAAAAACTTAATCCACAGGCACAGACTAACATTTCTAACCTTGAATGATCTCACATGTTTGTACCACTGATAACAAAATCTTAAAATGTTAGCTCTGAAAGGGGCCTTAGAGATCACCTAGTCCATTACCTCATTTTACAACTAGGAAAATTTAAAGGGAGGTTAGATAGGTAGATAGATCTGTAGCAAGGGTGCTCCTCACTCATAGCATGAGAGTGTGGCTGTGTGGTTCAAAGATACACAGAATGGGGTACAGCCAAGATGGCAAAATACAGGCAGCGACCCAGCTGAACTCTCCCAACATTCCCCTCCAAACAACTTTAAAATAACTCCTCAAATCAAATTTTGGAGTGGCAGAGACAGGGAGAGGTTAGAGTGAGATATTTCTCCAACCTAAGATAACTTAGGAGGTCAGCAGGAGAGGTCTAGCACTCCACAGTGGGAGCTGTCCCTGGGTGGGGCAGGAACACCAGCAGTAAGCCTTGGAGGTGGTTTTGATAGCAGCTTCAGGTGCTCTCAGCCCAGAGATGGTAGGGAAGTTGGACAACTGGTCAGAAAGAGATTACGTGGAACCTTTTGCTGGTACTGGGTACAGGACCTGGTGCTGATTGTCAACTCTAGTGCCCATGTACAGTTCTGGGTTACAGGTCCAGGGTAAAGAGCACTTCTCATCAGTCACAAAGGAACAGGGATTCTAGTTGCAGTTCCAAGACCAAGAGGAGCACTAGCACTTGCAGCTGCAGGGGAGAAGGGGCCCCTCCTGGATAAACACCAGAGCTCAGACCAGGAAAGCACCAACCACACCTCTCCCCCAAGTCACATCACCTTGGAAGCACTGAAAAGTTGCAGACCCCAGAACTAGCTCTGAAAATATCACAAAAAAGCCTGAAGCTTAGAACATTGTCTCTCCACTTTCAGGGGAGCAGAGCCCATCTTAACATAAAGTTCAAAGTCAAGAAGTAGGCTGAACAACAACAATAACAAGAACTTGACCATAAAAAGCTACAACAATGGCAGGGAAGACCAAGACATAAACTCAGAAGAAGACAATAATGTGGAAACAGCTACAAGCAAAGCCTCAAGGAAAAATGCTAGTTGGACCCCACCCCCCCCACAAGAATTTCTAGAGGACTTAAAGAAAGACCTAAGAATGGCAAAGGAAAGATTGGGAAGAGAAATGAGAGGGATGAAAGAAAACTATGGGAAGAGAATTAACAACTTGGTAAAAGAGGCACAAAAATGAAGAAAATAACACTTAAAAAAAACAGAATTGACCTAACGGTAAAAGAGGTACAAAAATTCACTGAAGAAAAGAACTCCTTTAGAAGCAGAATGGGCCAAAAGGAAAAAGAAGCTGAGGTCACTGAAGAAAAATAATTCCTGGGGGCAGCGAGGCGTGCAGTGGATAGAGCACCGGCCCTGAAGTCAGGAGTACCTCAGTTCAAATCTGGCCTCAGACCAAACGCTTGACATGTACTAGCTGTGTGACCCTGGGCAAGTCACTTAACCCCAATTGCCTAAAAAAAAAATTCCTTAAAAATTAGGGTTGGGCAAACAGAAGCTAATGACTCCATGAAACATCAAGAAACAATAAAGCAAAGTCTCAAAACAATGGGGAAAAAATTGAAGAAAATGTGAAATATCTCACCAGAAAAAACAACTGACCTGGAAAAAGATTGAGGAGAGTGAATTTAAAAATGATTAAACTACCTAAAAGCCATGATAAAAACAAAAGAGCCTAGACAGAATATTTCAAGAAATTATAAAGGAAAACTACCCTGATATCTAAGAACCAGAGGGTAAAATAGAAATGGAAAGAATCCATCAGTAGCCTTCTGAAAGATATCCCAAAATGAAAACTTCCAGGAATTTTATAGCCAAATTCCAGAGCTCCCAGGTCAAGGAAAAAATATTTCAAGTGGCCAAAAAGAAATAATTCAAATATTGTAGAGCCACAGTCAGGATCACACAAGATTCTTTAATGTAGCTTCCACATTAAAAGAGTATAGGGCTTAGAATATTATATTCTAGGAGGTGAAGAAGCTAAGATTGCACCAAGAATCACTCACTCAGAAAAACTGAGTATAATCCTTCAGGGGAAATTAGATATTTAATAAAATAGAGGACTTTCAAGCATTTCTGATGAAAAGACCAGAGCCGAATAGAAAATTTGACATTCAAATTCAAGAGACTCAGGAGAAGCATGAAAAGGTAAACACAAAAGAGTAAATGTACAAGACTCAATAAAGACAAACTTTTTACCCTATATGGGAAGATGATACATATAACTCCTAAGAACTTTATCATTATAGGGACAGTTAGAAAGAGTCTATATAGAGAAAAAGCATAAATGTGAGTCAATTATGTAGGGGATGATCTCAAAAAAAAAAAAGAGGTGAGAAGAGGGATGCACTGGGAGAAGGGGAAAGGGAGAGGTAGAATGGGAAAAATTTCTTACATAAGAGGCACACAAGAAAGGGCTTTTATAATGGAGAGTGACAGGCAAGACTTGAACCTCACTCTAATTGGAATTGGTTCAAAGAAGGAAGAATATATGTACATACTCAGTTGTGTATAGACATCTATCTTATCCAATAGGGAAATAGGAGGGGAAGGAGATAAGAGATGTGGGAGGTGGTGGATTAAGGGAATCAGTGGTCAGAAGCAAAACAGACTTTTGAGGAGGAACAAGACAAAAAGAGGGGATAAACAGAAGGAAATAGGATAGAGAGAAATACACAGTTAGTAAACATACCTTTGAATGTGTATGGGTTGAGCTCACTCATAAAATGGAAGCAGATAGCAGAATGGATTAGAAATGAGAATCCAACAATATGTTGTTTACAAAAGACACATTTGAAACAGACATACACAGAGCTAAAATAAGGGGCTGAAGCAGAATCTATTCTGCTTCAGCTGAAATAAAAATGGTAGGGATAGCAATCATGATCAAAGCAAAAGCAAAGCAAAAAGAAACCTAATTAAAAGAGATAATCAGGGAAACTACATTTAGTTTAAAATGTACTATAGACAATGAAGTAATATCCAAAAAATTTTACAGCATTTCTCTAATAAAGGTCTCATTTCTCAAATATATAGGGAACTAAGTCAAATTTGTAAAAACAAGAGCCATTCTCCAATTGATAAATGATCAAAGAATATAAACAGTTTTCAGAAGAAATCAAAGCTACCTATAGTCATATAAAAATGTTCTCAGTCGCTATTTACCAGAGAAATGAAGATTAAAACAACTCTGAAGTACCACTGCTCATCTATCAGAAATGAAAATGCTAGAAAGAATGAGGGAAAACAAGTACACTAATAAATTGTTGGAGTTGTGAACTGGTCCAAATATTCTGGAGAACAATTTGGAACTATGCCCAGAGGGCTATAAAATTGTACATAATCTTTGATCCAGCAATATCACTGCTAGGTCTGTACCCCAAAGAGATCAAAGGAAAAGGAAAAGGACCTACGTGTACAAAAATATTTATAACCACGCTTTTTGTGGTGACATTGAGTTAGAAATTGAGAGAATGCTCATCAATTGGGGAGTAACTGAACAAGTTGTGACATATGATTATGATGGAGTACTATTGTGCTGTAAAAAATAATGAGGGGGTGGTTTCAGAAAAAACAAATATGGCAAGACCTATACAAACTGAAGCAGAGTGAAGTGAGAAAAACCAGGAGAGATTATTATGCACAGCAATGTTGTAACAGTGATCAACTGTGGACGACTTGGCTACTGTGATCAATTCAATGATCTGAGACAATTCCAAAGGACTCACAATGAAAAAACATTATCCACCTCCAGAAAGATAACTGATGACCTCTAAATGCAAATTGAAGTATAATTTTCTCACTTTCTTTGTTTTTTTTTTAATATGGCTTATATGGAAATAGTTTTGTATGATTTCACATTTATAACATATCATTTGTTTGCCTTCTCAGTGTGTATGAGAGGGATGGGAGGGAAGGAAGGAATCTGGAACTCAATTTAAAAAGAAAAGAATGTTTAAAAAAATAAATTTTTTTTAAAAATGTTACAATACCAAAAAATGAGGCAGAATAGACATACTCTTCTCCCTGTATCCTTCTCCAAAGGAAACCTGATTTCCTGCTAAGAGGGGAGGCTAGAAGTTGGAGATAGAAACCTAGCCACTCTGCTCTCCTTAGGGAGAAAAGGTAAAGAACTAGAATTGTATTTATTTACTGCCTTAAATATCAATAGTCTTAGGGGACATGATTTCAGATTCAATCTGTCTTCTGATCATTGTTTCTTTACAGGAAAAGGAGGACCCCAAGCTTTATATCCAAGGCTTTATTCCCTTCCCACCAAATACCAGTTCCAGAATGAACACACAGAGGAAATAGTGAAGAAATCCATTTATCCAAGTCAAAAAGCACAACAGAAATCAGAGAAGGTATATGTAGAAGAATATATGCCAGCTAATACAATGAAGGAGCTCTCTCAGTAGGAAAGAGGTAACAGCTCAGCTAAGAGAGAGAGTCCCAGATTTCACCCAAGGGGAAGATCCCTGAAGCCTCTAGTGTAGCAGCCTGGAGATAAGGACATTAGACTGCTAGCTTCTCGTGTCTGCTTCTGCTCTTTAGTGAGCTGAAGTGAGGTTGGTATCATCCATTTTCTCTCTTAAAGCTGGAAGCTGGAAATACTTAAAGCTCAAGGAGAACCAAAGAATCCCCCAAAGACCTGAAGAGACTGGGACTTTCTGCTCTCCACTCTTCTGCTCTCAACAATTCCTCAAGCAGATGCAAGGCACCAATAAGGAGAGAGTCCCATACTGAGGGTCTTTTGGATTCTGGAGATAGATAGATAGATAGATAGATAGATAGATAGATAGATAGATAGATAGATAAACACATTTATTAAGGGCTTACAATGTGCCAAACACTGTATCAAATACTAAAGATACAAATACAAGCAGACAAAACAGTCTCTACCCTGAAGGTACTTACATCCTAATGAATTTGTAGCATAGAGCCTCTAAGCACAAGCAAACTTGAGAGTGCGGGCTTCTTGGCATAGGAATGGGACAATTGCTGAAATTCTGGACCACAGCTCAGCTATCACAAAGTCCTGGTGGGATGTCAATGTCAGTGCCCTCAAGAATGTCCATATTTGGAGGCTCCTCACACTATGAACTCACAAATAACCTTCTGGGCAATAGAGGTGTTAAGGGGCCATGGAATCTGCACCCTTAGACGGTTACAGTTGTCTTAGACTGACTGGAGACTTTGAAAGGACAAAAACTGCTTAAAATTCACAGCCCTGCATAGTGCCTCAGTGCTTAATGAAAAAACAATGGTTTTTTGAAATACAATTTCCTATTCTCTTCTTTCAACTCCCTTCTGCATAGTTTTAGTATAGAGCCACCATTTCCAAAACCAGTTCCTTTTTCCTTTCCCTCCAGGGTTTTCCAGCAAAGTTTCCTCAGAATATTTCTTGAGGGAAGATTGGGAGGTCACAGGGCCCTGGGTGGATTGCTATTTCTGACTCATTAAATTAAAAGAAATGTTAGACACAAAAGGAGCAGACAAAGGCCTGTGTTGAGTGCCTGGGTAATAACACGGTGTGGGAAGTGACTCATTCTTAGATTGGCTGGCATGCAGTCACCAAAGAAGTGAAAGAGTCATTTTCTGGTGTGACTAATGGTACCTTCTCAGGGACAGGACTGATAAAGACATTTCACAGAGGGAGGCCTCAGCAGCCCACAAACAGTATTCCAGGTAGGTCTGGGGGCTGTTTGTCACATATGTCAGAAACCTTGGAAAAGACCGCAGTCACCACCAGGGACAAAAGATGAAACGAATTTGAGTCCCAAAGAAAGACAAACAATAGTGGATAATACAGTTGAGAGGAACTGGGGGGAGAGACCAAGGAGGCAGGTGAGGGGAAAATCAGTTACCTTTGGGGGGAGAAAGGAAGAAAAAAGCCTGACAAAGAGGTCTACGAATTTACTAAAATCACAGATTCTGTCTTCTCCACTCATCTCTGTCTTTCAGTGGATAGAGCATTGGACCTGGAGTCAGGAAGAGCTAAGTTAAAAGCCTACGTCACACACTTACTAGTTGTGTGATCTTGGATGTCACATTATCTCTATTTGCCCCAGTTTCCTCATTTGTAAAATGAGGATAATAGTAACATCAACCTTCCAGGATGGCTGTGAGGTTAAAATCTGATAATATTTGTAAAGTGCTCTGCAAATCTTACAATGCTATATAAATGCTATTATTGTTACTACTACTACTACTACCACCACCACCATCACCACTACCACTACTACTATTACCACCACCACTATTACTTCCTCTACTACTATTACTACTACTACCACTACTATAGAGGACCATAGCACTCATTCTGGAATCAGAGCACTTAGATTCAAATCCTCCCTCTGCTCTTTACTACCCATGTAACCTTGTACAAGTCCCTTAATCTTCTTGGGCCTTAATCTTGTTCATAAAATGAGGCAGTTGAACTACATGGCCTCTGGGGTTCTTTTCAGTTCCATTTCAATGATCTGTGAAACAGAGGCACAGAAGTATAGTGATTTTCTCAAGGTCACGCAGCTAGTTAGTAGAACTTAGTTTCCTGGCTCTCCCAGTCCAGTGTAGTATTATAGGACCCCTTTCCTTCTTTCTAGGTCATTTCTTCTCATGAGCCTTCCATATACTTACAGGAATCAAGAAGAGAAGAAACTGAGTCAAGTACTTGTCATAAGCTCGGATTCACAAGGAGGAAGCAGGATGAAAAGAGAATTTTTCAGTAAGCTCTCCAAGAGCAGGCACCAGGACATGGCCTTGCATCTGTACATGGACCTCTTTGTATATGTGTGCAGAAGTTCCCTACATTGTGGACCTACAGCAACATTAGACAAAAGTTTGAGGTCTCCCTGCTTTCCCCTGGTCCTGCTTTGGGTGGCAGAGACACCCAACTAGGCCAAGCTACAGAGAACCTGGAAATGGTCAGGATTCAGGTACCTATCTAGCCTCAGATAAAATTGGAAAGAGATTGGTTCATCTTTACTCTCTACCCAACTTGTCTCTCTTTTATGCCTTTTCCCTAAAGCCCCAGGTACCCGATGTCTTTACTCATTTTCCCCTATCAAAACTGGCTTTTGAATCCTTCATTCTTACTTAAGATGACTACCTAGTTTCTAATGTCTTAACATCACTCTAGAGTATAAGCTTCATGAAGGTAAGGATTGTGTCATTCATTTTTGTAATGCAGTCAGCTCTTAGCACAGTGTGGTGTGCTAATGGAGGCTTTAAAAAAATCCATATTAAGTTAATGAATGAATTTGCAGCTTAAAGTGTTACTTCTTAGAGAGTTATTTGCATTCTAATAGGAACAAATTATTTAATGAAATACTAAGGGTAGAATTTCAGGCATCATCTAAGCAATATAGGAGGGTTTGAGAGCAATAAAGAATCCTCCCCCAGTCTCTGAAATCTCATCATCACGTAGGCCACCTCCTGCTTTAGCTAAGTGACAAGAAGCTGTCTAATGTCTTTCCAGTTCTCAGTCCTAAGATACTATGAGTCAGTCTTTGGAGAATGTCAAATGTAATGCATGTTAATTAAGTACACATCCTCATACTGACTAAGGTGGGAGTATAACAGGAACCACTTCCTTCTTTACAACTTTGCAACTGAGGTTACTTAAGATGCAGGATAACTCTAGGGCAATGTTTTGGAAAGAAAAGAAAGAAAGAGAGAGAAAAGAGAAAGAGAGAAAAGAAGAGGGAGAGTGGGAGGAAAGAAGGAAGGAAGGAAAAAAGAAGGAAGGAAAAGAAAGAAAAAGAAAAGGAAGAGAAAGAGGGAGGAAAGGAAGAAAAGGAAAGGCAGGAAGGAAATGGAGGAAAGGAAGAAAGGAAGGAAGAAGAGAGGGAGGGAGAAACAAAATGATAAAGGGAGAAATTGAAGAATAGGAGTTAAAGTGACTTCCTCTTTATGGGCTACCCACATGGATCAGGGATGTGGCTAGGAATTAGGTAACCAGTCTACAATGTTTTCTTCCTTCTGCCGTTTCCTCATAGAGACATAGAGAATTTTATTGGCGCTTCTGGAGTTGGGCTCCCAGCAGGTTCTAGTTTTTGCTGAGTCCCCAGAATCATGCTCCATTCCAAGACAACAGCTGCCACTTTCCACCCTCACTCTTCAACCCTCCAATCATGCCTTGATTTCTCTCTTCGTAATAATAGCTAGCATTTATATAGACTTAAGTTCATAAAATGCTTACATATATTAACTCATTTGATCCTCACAACATGGCGAGGTAGATGCTATTAATATTTCCATTTCCAACTGACATTGACAGAAGCTACATACATGACTTGCCGAGGATCACTCATCTAGGGAGTATATGAGCCAAGAGTTGAACTCAAGACTTTCAGACCAAGTCCTGTGCTCTACCCAATGGGCCATGTAGCTGATTAGATTAAATCTTCAAATCTATATCCAAGGGCTGGTAGTCACAATATGGTCACCTCTGGCTAATTCACTTTGTGGGTCATTTATTATCTTTCGTTACCAGGTAGTAGGGATATCCCAGGCTACTCTGTTGTTTGCTAGGTGGTGCAGTGAACAAAGCCCTCCACTTGAAGTCAAGAAAATTCCTGTTGAAATCCATCCTCAGACATTTGCTGTCTGACTCTGGAGAAGTCACTTAATCTCTGGCTGCCTCAGTTTTCTCATCTGTAAAATGGGGATATAATGGTACCCATCTTCTGTGTTGGTGTAAGAATAAAATGAGATACTATTTATAAAGTGCTTTGCTAACTTTAGCAAAAGGGAGGTGAGTCTTTTGGAGTTGTCTTCAATTCTTGCATTGCTATGAAGAGCCAAGTCTATCAAAGTCAGTCACCCCACGATGTGGCTGTTACTGTGTACAATGCTCTCCTGGTTCTGCTCACTTCACTCAGCATTAGTTCATACAAGTTAAAGTATTTGACTAATGCTAACTAAAAACTGCTTTTTCCTCAGTTCCTTCGGTTCAGCTAGCTGCGTGCTAATACACATTAAGATGCAAATGATTAGTAATAGTTTTCTGTATTCGAACTTTAGAATCATAAAACATCAGAGAGGGAAGGCACCTTAGAAATCATCTAGTCCAAGGCTGGGGAACCTGTGGCCTCCAGAACCACATGTGGCCCTCTAGGTCCTCAAGTGCAGCTTTTTGACTGAGTCCAAGTTTTACAGAACAAATCCTTTTATTAAAGGGATTTGTTGTGTGAAGTTTGGACTCAGTCAAAGGGCCACACTTGAGGACCTAGAGGGCCACCTGTGGTTCTGGAGGCCACAGGTTCCCCACCCCCGATCTAGTCTAGCTTCCAAATTTTACATTTGAGGAAACTAAACCCAGAGGTGTTAAGTGATCTGTCCCGTTCTTGCAGCTAAGTTAACAAAAATGCCAGAGCTAGAGACTAGGTCTTCTGACTTCTAGGCCAGGCCTCTTTCTATTACACCAACCTGATTCTCCCCTCCTGGGCTTATTCTCTTTGAAATTCTGTTCAATTTAATTCAAGCCCATAAGCATTTATTAAGCCTTTACTGTATCCTAGAGTTTTTGCTAGGTGCTGAAAAATGAAAACAGTCCCTGTTTTTAAGGAGTCAATTGGAGGGGAAAACATATACACAGGAAAAGAAAAAATATACACAAAGGATATCCAGTGTAATTGGGGAAGCACTAACAATTGGGGGAGGTGGAGAAGGAAAGGTCATATGTAAAACATGGTACTTGAGCTGAGCCTTGAGTGGAGCCAGAGATTTCTAGAGAGAGATGTGAGGAGGGAGAGCATTCCAGGCATGGGAGACCGCATGTAATGAAAGAAAAAAGAACTCTTCTGAAGTCAAAGGTATGCATTTCTAATGGTGTAATTCCAGGTAGTATGGTAGCCTAGAGCAGAGGAAATAATATATTTTGGGAAAGGGCAGCAAGGCCTTCCTAGTGTCCCTTAAATCGTACCATGATATTTTGCCTACAGGTCGGTCTTGCTCTGCCATCTTGGATTGATTAGCATTGAGGCTTCTGAGCTGATGCTTTACTTCCATCCCATGTATTCAGTTCAAAACCTGTTAGGCACCTACTATGATCAAATTAGATAGTATTTGTGATGTGTTTAGGTAATGCCCAGCACATAGCAGATGCAGTATACTTATCGTTTTCTTTTACTATGTGCAAGTTACCGTGCTAAGTGTTAGGTAAGAAAAGGCAAACAACTCAATGTTCTTGACTCAAAGGGGGCACACATTCTACTAGGGAGATAAAACTTGCAACTATAAATAAGTAAAAGGTAATTTGAGTATAGAATGAGCATTAATGACTGGGGGAGCTTCATAAAGGAGGTAGCATCTGAATCGAGGCTTAAAGGATTTGGGGAGATGAAGATGACAAAGGAGTGCATTCCAGGCATGGGGGAATGGCTTGAGCAAATGAAAGGAAGTAGGAGATAGACTGTTAAGTTCAAATGGTCCGGTTTGGCTAGAATGAAGAATGTGGGAAGAAGGAGAAGAAAGAAGAGGAGAAGGAGAAGGAGAAGGAGGAGGAAGCAGAGGAGGAGACTGAAAAGGTAATGTGGAGTTTGCATTTATTATAGAAAAAATGGGGAATCAGTGAAGGTTTCCTAGTAGAGGGTGACATTGTCAGGCTGGGGCCTGATGAAGATTTTGGCTGCTATACAAAGAATAAAGAAGAGAGATACTGGATACAGAAAAACCAGTTAGGAGGCTAGTGCAATGATCCAGGAGAAAGGTAAAAGAAACCTGAATCTCTGATTCAGTGGTGGCTATAAGAGTAGAGACAAAGGGATGGATGGGAGAGATATCTTGGGTATAGAATCTAAAAGACTTATACACTGACTAGATATGGAAGAAAAGGGAGAGTAAAGAGTCAAGAATGACTCCAAGGTCACCCTGGGCCTTTAATGCTGGAAATTCCTCCCTAAACTACCAACTGATATAACAGGCAATCTTCTTACCATTTACTTCAGAAAAGTATATTCAGGAAGATAAATCTGCTACTCTTGCTGCAAAAATGCCCACTATTAATAATAATCACTTTTTCTTGTTGAGTCATGTCTGGCTCTTCATGACCCCATTTGGGGTTTTCTTGGCAAAGATACTGGAGTGGTTTGTCATTTCCTTCTCCAGCTCATTTTACAGATGAAGAAACTGAGGCAAACAGGGTTAAGTGACTTGTCCAAGGTCACACAGCTAGTAAGTGTGTGAGGCCAGATTTGAACTTGTGAAGGTATCTTCCTGACTCCAGACCCCATGCTTTATCTGGCAACCCCAATAACAATAATCACAGTGCAAACCAAACATAAATAAAGTTGATTTATCCCTACTTCACTAGCAATGGACTAGACTAAGAATTCTTAACCTTTTCTGTGTCATGGACCCTCTTGGCAATCTGATAAACCCACAAATCTCTTCTCAGAATAGTGTTTTTAAATAATTGAAAGAAATGCTAAATTTCAATTAGAGATTAGTGAAAATAAAGATATAATTTTTTCCCCCACCTCCATTCACAAACCCTTAAAATCCCAGTTGTCCTAGATGATGGTTAAGGTTCTTCCAGCTCTTGGTCCTAGGATTTAATGAGTCAGGCTTTGGAGAATGCCACATGTAATGCCTGTTGATTAGCATATATCATCATACAGAATAAGATGCTCTTCTGGACTTATGTTAGGAATCACTTTTCACAGCTTCAGAAGATGCTCAGGTGCCCCCACTCCCATTTCCAACACCCTCATCTCTGTACATCTGGGATTTAGCTTCAATCCAGCCAACTCCATGGAGCCCAGCCCCAGCCCCAGGAAGCTCCTAGGGCTTGTAACTTTGACAAGCCTTTTCTCTGTGAAAACAGACAGAGACACACCCTGGTATGGTGTGGGTCGGGGTGTGTCCCCTCCCAGACCAACTTGCAAACCTGTTATTTTGCATTCCTTTATCAGAGGCCAGAAAGTCATGCTAACCACAGTTCCCTTTAGGTCTTGCAGCTGCTCGGATTCTTTTTCTCTTCTGTTGTGAAGCAGGACTGGACTCCATTCTCTGTCCCAGGCATGGAAATATAATAATAACAATGATAACTACATTTATATAGCACTTTGAGATTTGCAAAGTGATTTATCTTTATTGCTTCATTTTATCCTCACAATAACTCTGAATGGAAATATTATTATTTTCATTTTACAAATAAGTAAACTGAGGCTGAAAGAAATTAAATGACTTGCCCCATTCATACAACTAGTAAGTGTCTGAGGCAACATTCAAGCTCAGATTTTCCTGACTTCAACTCTAGTGCTTTTATGCCAAAGCATTCTCCTTCCTGGTCCTTCTCTTCTGGTCATCCAGAGACATTGTATTGGAGATCATACTTGCTTTAGCTTTGGGGTCTGTTCTCTTTTCTTTGGGTTTCCTCTGGAATCGTGGTACAATGGAAAGAACTTTGGACCAGAGTCCAAAAAGGGTTCAAGTCCACAATCTGCTATTAACTATTTGTATGACCTTGAATAGATGACTTTTTTCTCTCTAGACACCCTTTTCCTTATCTTAAAAAAAAAAAAAGAAAGAAAAAGAAAGGGTTGGACAGGATAATCCCTAGAACAGAGTATCAAATTCCTAGTCCACAAAACTCTTAAGTGCAGCCTGAACAAATTAAAATGCAGTTGGGAAATGTTTATTAAAATAAACAAAAATACAATGCAACATAGATAATGTTAATTTGTGGTTTTCTAAGTTACTAGACTGTTGGCAGGAATCCATTTCTATTTGAATTTGACGCCATTGCTCTAGAATCCCTTTGGGCTCTAAGTCAATGTAACTCTAAAACTAAGGCCTCTTAATAGCGGGTAGGGTGGGGCAGATGAAATGAGTTCATTAGTTCAACTGGTTAGAATATGGCTAGCAGTGTGAGATTAGCTAGCTGAAAAGGCCCTGGGTTTAGAGGCAAAGAACCTACATTTGAATACCAGCTTTGTCACTTACTGTCCGTGTGACCTTAACCTCCTTGGGCCTCTGAGCAGGTTGAACTAGACTGCCTCTGTCCTTCCAGTTCCAAATTCCATGTATTCTAGCTCAAGGTCTTAAGTGACAGATTCTCTGTAATGGTCAATTTTGCTTCATAAAGGGAAGAAATTCTGTAATCACAGCTAATGCCTGTGTGGCCCCTTCACGCATATTTAGTCTGTTCCTGGAGCAACTCAGAGCTGAGGTTCCTTCCCATTCTAACTTTTACTGATATGGGTCAGGAAAAGGATAGAGGTAAGACTTCAGCAGCAGGCCTCATGGGGAGACCCAATTAGCTTGGGGGCACTAAGAATGTGGTCAGGAGCTCCCCAGGTTATGAGACCTGGGTGAAAACTACATGGGACCACATCTCTGCCCAGCCTCTACATAAAAAGAAGCAAGAATTCTTCTCATATCCCTCAGCACTCCTAAATTCTGGATACTAAGGGAACATTTATTTAGCATCTATTATGTGCCAGGCATTGTACTAAGTACTTTACGGAAAACTCATTTGATCCTCACAACCACCTTGGGAGAGAGATACAATTATTATGCCCACTTTATAGTTGAGGAAACTGAGGCAGCCAGAGTTTAAGTGTTCTGCCCAGGCTCAGACAGCTAAGCCGTAAATGTCTGAGGCTGGATTTAAACTCGGGGTTTTCTGAATCCAAGCTCAGCATTCCCTGAAATTGCCCTCTAGAACTGCTCTAGAGTCAGAAGGCCCAGGGTTCAAATCCTACTGTGACCCTTACAACCTGCGTGACCTCTGATAAGTCACTTAATGTCTGTCAGCCTCAGTTTCTTCCATTGTAAAATGGAGGGGTTGTTGTAGGTGGCCTCTGGAGTCCTACCAGCTTAGAATCTTTGGTCCTATGACCTTTGGGAAGCTCAATAACTTAGAATTGTAGACGAAAAAAAGTAATAAGTTTTCTGTTGGGAATATATAGTCATTGGTTCACCTGGATGAGGTGACTTCCTGAGCGTGGAATCTTAAAAATCCCCTTCTTAATCAGAGCTGCCCCTCCCCACAGCCTCTTATTTCCTGGATCGCCTTGTCTTCAGTTAGTTACGTTATTCCTCTCCCTTCTGCTTCCTCAGGCTGGACCGTGTTACTGTATTGCCCTCTAGCTGAACTGATAATTCCTTGCATTCATTCATTCATTCATTCATTCATCAGATCTAGCAGTCAGTGAGCTCCTGGGTAAAGTCTGGAACATACACAGATGGAGGGAGAGAGAATGAGGGAAGGGGAGGGTGGCAGAGAGGGGCTGGCTTTGTCAAGGTGCAGGAAAGGACGTCTTCTAAGGCCATGGAGAAGAAGGGATGTGTGGGCAAAGATATGGAAGTTTTGAGGGACAGAGAAGGGAATCAAGGACTCCACATTGATCTCGGTCTTCAGAGAGTGAGAGGGGTTCATTGAGACAGCTCTAATCCTGCAAGAGCCATTTGTTCAAAGCTTTGGTGTGAACAGTGACACGTAGGGGCAGCTAGGTGGGGCAGCGTATAGACGGCCAGGCCTGGAGTCAGGAAGACTCATCTTGCTGAGTTCAAATCTGGCCTTAGACACTTACTTAGACCCTGGGCAAGTCACTGAACCCTGTTTGCCTCAGTTTCCTCATCTGCAAAATGAGCCGGAAAAGGAAATGGCAAACCACTCCATTATCCTTGCTAAGAAAATCCCAAATGGGATCATGAAGAGTCAGATATGACTGAAAAACAACTATAACAACAACAACAACATCCCCTACAGATGTTAAACGTTTACCAGAACTCCTCTGGATTTCCCTGTGAATATTGCTTAAGCTCAGCAGGAGTGCACTAGAAGGCTCAGGGAATGAAGTTATTACTAGACTGGAAACCTGGTGACTAGAAAATAATGTGAAGATGATGATGATGATGATGATGGTGATGATGATGATGATGATGATGATGATGATGATGATGATAACTGGCACTTATATAGGGTTTTAAGGTTTGCAAAGTGCTTTATATCCATGATCTCATTTCAACCCCATAGCATCCTGGCATGAGGCTATTCGCTGGGAAAGTAAGAGTAGGAATTTGTTCTATGTGTCAGTCAGTCACTAGCTTTTATTAATGACTAGCATTTATTAAGCACCTACTAATTCCAGGCCCTATGTTAAGTGCTTGGATACAAAGAAAGGGAAAAAAAAAACAATCCCCACTCTCAAGGAGCTCACAGTTTAATGTGTGTGTGTGTGTGTACGCATGCATGCACGCACATGCTTATATGTTCCATGTATGTATAATTGGGAGACTGGAGGTCTTGAGAAGAATGAAAAAGTTTGGCACTCCTAGCTTCTGAAAAGAATTTTATGAGGTCAATAAGACTGTAATAAAAGCATTATTGAGCAGCAGTGAGGGCCCAGATGAGGTTAAGTAGCATGAATTTTTAATGGACCCAATTGGCTATTTTACACCTATCTGTGTGACCTTGGACAAGTAACTTTACCTCTCCAATTTTCTCTTGTGAATGAGGGGGTTGGATTAAGTGACCTCTAAGATCCCTTCCAACCTATGACCCTATGAACTTGATCCAATGCCCCTAAGCCCAGAACCAAGTTTGAGGATTGGAAGGACAAAAATAGCTTAAGGTCAAGGGGTGAGGGACAGGGGAGACACCCGGTTGCCAAAGAAGGGTCAAACCAAGCCCAGGTTGGAAACTAAACAGGTCAAGTTTCTATGCCAATCAGAGAGACCCATAAGAAGCCCCTTCCCTTCCCTTCCTTTCCTGATTGGAACAAATAGGGAGACCCAGTCTTAAAAAAAAAAAAAGATGAAATAATTGGAAAGGTGAAAGATCAGGAGATTGTAGTCTGTGAGAGGAATAGCAGGATTCAGGATCTGCAAGGTGGTATATTTCCAGGGAAGGGTAGGGCTTAAGGTGCGGCCTTGCCTGTGGGAAACTGAAAAGGGATGGGGAAGAAAGTCAATAGAATTGAGGAAGCTGAAGAACTATGAGACTGGGCGTTAAAAGGGTCATTGCCTGCTTTCAAAATGTTGGGATAGAACGTAAAGAAAAACAATGAGTCAGGTGTTAAAGTTGTGGAAAGTGGGAGATTGAAATGTATAGAATGATCAAAGAGCATTTATTAAGCTTCTACTATGTGCCAATGGCAAGACAAAAAATGAAATAATTCTGCCCTCCCCTCAAAAGTTTACAGAATATTGGGTATCCACAAGGAGAATTCAATTCACTTCGATGAGCATTTGTTAATTTTCTACTGTAGTCAAGATGCTGGGGATAAAAAGGCCAAAAATGAAAGTCTGACCTCAAGGAAATAAAGTCCTCAAAAATCAGATTACAGGAATTCAATTTAACCTTTTATTGGATAACATCTTGTATTCTTTGTCCAGACTTTGGACAGACTGGACTTTGTCAAGAGCTCCCAGTGGGCAAGGAACCAGATAAATGTCCAAAACTGACTTAAGACAATGACAGCAGCCTTGGGGTAGGCATGCTTTACTAAAGACAGAGACTCAGGCTGGGATGACCCCTTTCCATTGTTCAGAATGTTTATAGTACAAGCACTAATGAAGACAGTTCCAACCTCATTCTTGCCCAAGTAGAATTTTCGGGTGGAAGAGTTGTGTGGGGGTTTTGATAAGCACAAAATGAAAGGGAGAAAGTCAGAGAAAAAACATACAGGCATGGAGCAGCATGACCCAAGAATAATCCTTTAGGTTTGTAGAGCCCTCTATAGTTTACAGTCATTTCACTTGACTCATGGGGATATTACTTGAATTTGTGGGATCCTGGGCAAGTCACTTAATTTCTCTGGGCTTAGGTGACATCCTAAATTAGATTTGCATGACTTGGCAGTAGGTAGGCACCAAAATTAAAACAGGCTAAACTTTTTCGAGCCACAGATAGGTTTTTAGTGGCTTGCTTTCCAAGTAAAGCTATAATTAATGATTAAATTATTTTATAAATAAACCATATAAAAAAGGGAAATTTCAATTAACATCAATTAATTACACTTATTCCTTAAGATTTTTTTTATCATGAAGTCACATTAATGTTAAAAATTACTTTGCAAAGCGATATGTTTTAATACATTTTTCAGATTTTCTTAGTGTTTACATTTAGTTAATGGGACATTATTATACTTCTTGTTAGCAATCAGTTTATCTTATTCCAGTTTGAAATCGATTTCTTTAGAAATCTGAAAACTGACCTTAGTTAGCATAGTGATAGCGGAAGGCAGGCTAAGTGGGGAGCAGACAAAACACTCGTTACATCTTTACTTTCTTTTATATCCTTTACATTTTTCGTGGGCCACCTGAAATCCTTTGGAGAACCGCAAGCAGCCTGTGAGCTGTATGTTGTGCAGGCCTGTCCTAAGTACTTATCTACTAAGTTATGAATGACTTGTGACCTCCTTTAGAGAAAGTTCCTACACCAAAGTCATAGGTCCTAAATACGTAGATGTGCCATAGGGTTGTTGGGAGGAAGGACTTTACAACCCTTAAGTGCAACATAAATTTGAGTTATTTTCATTATAATTATTTCTCATATGGGAGTTCCTAATACCAAATGAAATAAAAATTCTATTCCCTGCCTCCATCAATATCATCATCTTTATCACAGTGTCATCATCGTCATCATCATCATCATCATCACCATCATCCTCATCATCATTCATTGTTTAACTTACCCATCTAAAATTATAGTAGTAGAACTAGAATTTGGACCTAGATCTTCTGACACCAATCTGAGATTTTCCCTTTGCTTAATGATGTTACATTCTAGAGATCAGTCTCTTCTGAATAATTTCAGAAGTTATTCCACATAAACTTTTATCATTCAGAGGCTAACTACCCAATTTATGGCTTATTCATGAGCCTTACTTCAGCTTTTCTTTCTTTGTTTTAAGGCCATTACTTTCCATCCTAATCTACTCATTCAAATTCTTGAGGCCTCATTAGTCCTCTGACAGTATATGAGCCTTACTTCATACTGCCCTCAATCTGAAGGCCTGGCTCTCCTATACCTTTCCTCATGCCTGCTCCTCTCCACATTCTGCCAAGCTCTCATTTCTTTTCAAAACTAGAATGATAAAAGATGGCCAATACCACACTGAAATTTTTTTTTAAAAGTTTGAGTTGTCAAGGAGCAGGGTGGCTAATCTTGCTGGAACCCTTCTTGATGGTACAGCTAGAAGACAGTACAGAGGCCGTGCTCTGGTCTCACCACATCGGGAGTATTGTGTTGGTTACCACATTTTAGAAAGATATTAACTGTAGCGCAAAAGATGAAGACATGGTTTAGATGAAGAGCAGCAGCATCACACAGGGACTCACAAAGAGAGAACAGACGCCAACAGGGAAGAACCTCTGTGTGAGGCTCCTGTTGCCCTCAGTCCAAGGGCTGACAACCCACGCTGTGAGTTGGCTCTGAACATACCACAGTACAATAGTACTCAGACTCTGGTCAGAGGCTTAAAGCCCTCCGGGCTCAAATTTATAAAGAATTTTAGACAAAGAACTGTGGCAGTAATAGGAGACCACCTGTCTGTCACCCATGAGAGAAGACAGTAAGATAATTTGGACCAGTGAAATGAGAGAATTCTCTGAATTTCATAAGAGATGAGAAATGAAGGGCAAGGACTCATACCCTAATTGTGTCACAAAAGCAAGAGGAAAGTGAGGGTGATAATGTCCTGATTTTTTAGCTTTAGCATACATGCATCCTGAGAGACTGGGGCCATCCTAGGTAAACTGATTTTCACTGGCTCATATTAAGAAATTGGAACTCCTCTGTAGGTGGGAGGGGAGGGTGACCAAGATGGTGGAGGATAGGGAACCATGCCAAACAAGGATTGACTGATAGAGTGATGGGTGTTTAGACCAAAGAAGAGGAGATTATAAGGTATATAATAGCAGTCTCTTTGGATACTTATTTGAAGGGCTCTCACATGGAAGAAGGATTAAATTTGTTCTGCTTGGTGTGATAGGGCAGAAGCAGGGGCTGTAGTTCTAGAGATGCAAATTAATTTTTTTTATCATATAAGAGAAAATTTCATAATAATTAGAGCTGTCCAAAAGTAGAATGAGTGGGCTCAGGAAGTAGTGGGGGGTTTATCCTCTCTAGCTAAAGCTGGATTATTACATTTTGGGGATATTGTAGAGAAGATTTATGCCTTAATATTAGGTGGTTTTAAGAAAAAAGGAAAGAAAAAGAAAAGAAAGTTATTGAAATACACTTCTGAAATGCACAGAAGAGATAGGAATGAAAGGTAAATCGGTCTTCCAGACCTCAAACCATATTATGAAGCAGTAGTCATCAATTCAATATGATATTGTTAAAAAATAAAGAGAACAATCAATGGAAGAGATTAGACTGGGAGAATCAGAAACAACAGAACACAATAGCCCAATATTCAATAAACTGGAAAACATAAATTACTTGGGAAAAAACTCTTTATTGATAAAAAAAAAGCTGTTAGAAAAACTGGAAAACAAAAATTTGGCTTAGACCAATACCCTACTGTATTCTATTATAAATGCTAAATGGATATGTGACTTAAAGACCAAATCATAAAAAAAAAATAAAAGAGAAGAAAATTATATACCCTCTCACAGCTGCGGGTAGCAGATGTATTCTTGACCAAGTGAGGGACAGAGGCAATTACGAAAGATTAAATGGATAACTTTGACTGCATGAATCTGAAAAGCTTCTAAATGATATTGATGATGACGATGATGATAATGTTTATATACCTCTTTAAGTCTGGAAAAATGCTTTACGTTATCTCATTTCATCCTCATGTCATTACCTGGGAGGTAACATTAACAATAGTTAGCATTTATATAGCACTTGCTATGTGCCAGGCGCTTTACAAATGTTATCTTATTTGGTCCCCACAACAATCTTGGGAGCTAAGTACTATTATCCCCATTTTATAAATGAGGAAACTAAAGCACAGAGAGATTTAGTCATTTGCCCAGGGTTGCACAGCTAGTATCTAAGGCCAAATATGAACCCATATCTTCTTGTCTTTGGGTCTAGCTCTCGATTGCCTGTATCACCTGGCTGCCTGGGATAAGAAGGGAAGCAATTGAATGGGGAAAAAAATCTTTGTATCAAATTTCTCAGCAAAGGATTTGGTGCCCAAGAAATATAAGCAACTATTAGATATGTATGTACATACATGTTTTCATATGTGTGTTTCTATATCTGTATATATGTGTGTGTGTGTGTGTGTGTATATATACGTACACAAGATCGAAAGCCATTTTCCAATAGTGAAATGGTCAAGAGATAGAAACAAATAGTTTTCAAAAGAATTGCAAACTATTAACAACCCTGTGAAAGAATGCTGTGAACCACTATGATAAGAGGATGAAAATCAAGACAACTTCGATGTTTCACTTCATGCCCTGCAAAGTGATAATGATGACAAAGGATTTGTTGTTGTCATTTAATCATTTCAGTTCTGTCTGACTCTTCATGACCTCATTTGGGGTTTTCTTGGCAAAGGTACCTGAGTGGTTTGCTATTTCCTTCTCCAGTTCATTTTACAGATGAGGAAACAGAGGCAAGCAGTGGTTAAGTGACTTGCCCAGAATATGTTATAGGTGTAGTGGTAAGATAAGCGTACTAGTATATTGTTGGTGGAGCTGTGAATTGGTATAACCATTTTGGAAAGCAATTCAGAATTATTCAAATAAAGTAACTAAATTGTCCATACCCTTTAATCCAGTGATTCTACTACTAGGCTTATATGCCAGAGAGGACACTAATAAGAAAAAAAAAATCCTCATACACACCAAAATATTTATAGCAGCAATTTTTCTGTGATAGCAAAGAATTGGAAACAAAATAGATGTCTATGATTGGGGAATGGCTAGACAAATTTGTGGCACATGAATGTAATGGAATATTACTATGTTGTAAGAAATAACAAATGTGATAAATACAAAGAAGCAGAGAAAGATTTATATGATATAATGCAGAGTGAGATAAGCAGAGCCAAAGAAACAATATACACACTGACCAAAGCAATATAAATGGAAAGAACAACCACAAAACAATCAAAAGTGAATGCTGAAAAATTACAAAGAACAAGCATGTCTCTAAAGAACAGATATGAGGGGCAGCTAGGTGGTGCAGTGGATAGAGCACCAGCTCTGGAGTCAGGAGGACCTGAGTTCAAATCCTGCCCCAGACACATAACACTCACTAGCTGTGTGATTCTGGGCAAGTCACTTAACCCCAATTGCCTCACATTAAAAATAAAAAAGCAGATATGAGAAGATGCCCTCTCACTTCCATTCCTTTGCAGAGATAGGAGGTTCATTGGATATAGTTTTCGACTTTCTTGATCAGTTTTTGCTGGTTTTTCTCTTTTTTTTCCTTTAAAAAGATTGTTTTCTATATTTGAGATGGCTCTGTGGAAGGGGGAAGGCCTCCCAGAAATTTCTCTCAGAGAAATTTTAGTGACATAAAAAATAATAAAGTCATTTTTAAAAGAGAAATATATATATTGGAAATTCATTTAGATGTCTTAAAATCAAGTATTTTTTCTGTTGTTGTTTTTTTTACTTAAAAGCAAAAGTAGGAGTACTTTGAGTTATATGTTTCCTAAGTGGAAGGAGAGGCAGGATTTGAACCCCCAGCTTCCTGACTTCAAGTCCATTTCACTCTTCGCTATTTTATACTACCTGTTTGTTTAGTCACTGGATAGCAGAAACAAGAATAAATACATAGCACTGTCAGTGAATGAATGGTCACATATTAGATTCAGATCCTTTAGAATAGGAACTGAGTCTGTAACCTTTTCTATATCACAAACCCCTTTGTCAGTCTGGTGAAGTCCAGGACTCCTCGGAATAATATATAAAATAAAGGAAAACAAGGGTCAGTGAAAATAAAAATGAAATTTTTTCCATCTAAGTTCATGGACCCCCTAAAATATATCCATGGGCCTCTGGGGTTCTATGGATCCCAGGATCTAAAATCTCCAAGTTTAGAACCCTAGCTTTAGATGTGGGAAAACAGCAAATTCCATGCACTGACCACCAGGTGACGCTGTGGTCCTGCTCAAATTAAAAATGGCAGGCCTCTACATTGAACTTGTTCCGAGCTAGATATTTGTGAAGATTTCACTTGCTTCATAGCCAGACTCTTCTTGTGGACCAGTAGAATGTAACCACAGGATCTCCCCCTCCAGAACACAGGGCAGATAGGGTCACTGACCAATGAGCAGAATGGTTGAGAGAGTCCTTACAGGATAAACTGGTCTCATTTCTCACCTCATTCCTCTAATCAAACTGTTGGCCAGCTAGGGAAGTTTTCTGAACTTCTAGTAGTAGCCAGGAATTGATTTGCATGTTCAGTTTGCATATGTCTAAGCTTTTGGAGCAGCTTTTTTTTTTTGCTTTTTTTGGTAGGTAATTGGAGTTAAGTGACTTGCCCAGGGTCACACATCTAGCAAGTGTCAAGTATCTGAGGCTGGATTTGAACTCAGGCCCTCCTGACTCCAAGGCTGGAGCTCTATCCACTGTGACACCTAGCTGCCCCGTGGAGCAGCTTTTAATATCTAGCTTGCATTTATACAGGGTGACCCAAAAGACTTTGTAAAGAACTTTACAAATATCACTTCATTTGGTGCTCACAACAACCCTGGGAGGTAATTGCAATTATTATCCCCTTTATAGATGAGGAAACTGAGGCACAGAGAGGTTAAGAGACTTGCCCAAAGTCACACAGCTAGTAAGTGGCTGAGGCAGGATTTGAACTCAGATCTTTATGATTCCAGGCCCATCACTCCATCCCTAGGTATCTGAATCAAATTTGTGCTCCTTCATTCACTTTCAATATTAGATCTTTATTCTTGATTATATGTCCCTCAGTCACTCAACCTTGTGGATTCAGGAAGTATGGTTTAATGGATAAAACACTTGAGTAAGGAAGAGCTGGGTTCAAATCCTACCTTGGGAAGATCATTGAGCCTTTCTGAGCTTCAGTTTCCTTAAGTGTAAAATGGGGATAATAATAACACCTACTTCACAAGGTTCTTGTGAGGATCTAATGAGATAATGTATGTAAAGCTCTTTGCAAACAATGAAACACTATGTGTATAATAATAAGAATCCAGAGGAAGGAGAAAAAGTATAATAGGATCGTAGATTTAGAACTAGGAGGGACTTTAAGAGATCATCAGGTCCAAGGGTGTCAAACTAACATAGAAATGGGTCACCAAACCATAGGTAAGGATCCCTAGCCACCATATATTGGCTTAGAAAACCACATATTAACATTATCTGGGTTCCAATGTATTTTTTATTTATTTTGTTAAACATTTCCCAATTACATTTTAATCTGCTTTGAGATGCCCTCAGGTGAGGACTGTGTGTTTGACACCCCTGATAGTCTAACCCATTTATTTTTAAAGATGAAGTTTGCTAAGGCCGGGAGAGGTTAAGTGATCTGCCCAATGTCACACAAGCAGGGAGGGCTGGAATTCAAACCCAGATCATCTAATTCCAACTTCAGCTTTTTTTCTGTCCTCGGAGATCATACACTGGACAAATGCAAGAAACAGACATGAGAGCATACTCTCAGAATATTAGTCTTCCCCCTCCAGAATCAGCACAGTGTCTTAGAAGTAGTGCTGGAAACTTAAGAACCCTGATGGATTCAGTAATCAACCACCATTCAAGAAGATCAAGGGGGTTACAGGAAAATAGAAGGGGAAGGGGATAAGAGAAGGGTGGGGAGAGATAGAAGGGAGGGCAGACTAGGGGAAGGGGTATTCAGAATGCATGCCATCTTGGGGTGAGGGGAGGGGCAAGATGAGGTGAAAATATGGAATTCAAAATCTTGTGGTAAAAATAAATAAATTTATATACCAAAAATAAATAAATAAATAAAAATAAAAGGGGAAGGAAAAAAAAAATCAAGGGTAAAGCAGCTTCCCACCCCTTGGCAGAGCCGTCACAGACCAGAGCTACAAAATGATCTATTTTTGGTTATGGACAGATGTGTATCTGTTTTGTGTGATTGCTAACTTGTTACAAGGAAGAGTTTCTATTTTGGGGAATTGGGATTGGAGGAGAAAAGCATAGTGATATTGATGAAGGAAGAAATGAAAGAAGGAAAGAAGAAAGGAAGGAAAGAAAGGGAGGAAGGGAGGAAGAAAGGGAGGGAGGGGAAGGGAAAGATCAAGGAAGAAAGAGGAAAGAAGGAAGGGAGGGAGGGAGAGAGAAAAGGAAGGAAGGAAAGATAGAAATAACAAAAGAAAGACAGCATCAATGAAACATTTAAAATTCATAAAGAACAGAAGGAAGTTTAGAGGAAAACAGACAAGGAGGACAGCTTTTAGAATTAACATGCTGAATTTTGTATATACTTTTAAAAAAGAGATTTGTGGCTTAATATATAAACCTCTTTTTGTATATGGAAAAATATACAGGATTATACGGCTAGTATATTTTTGTATATGGAAATGTTCATGTTGGTTGGTGTTTATGAAATTCAGCATAAAAAATAATTTTTCAATATTTTAAATGAACAGCACTGACTTTGCTCCTAGAAGATATGGATTCAAATTCTGACTCAGCTACTTACTGGTTATGTGCCCTTGGGTAAGTTATTGACCTCTCAGTTTCTTCATCTATAAAATGGGGAAAATAATATTTGCATTACTTTCCTCATGAGATTGTCACTTTTATTCTTCAAGATGTAGTACAGTGGAAAGAACTCTGGCTCTGGAGTCAAAGGATCTGGATTCAAATCTTTCCTCTGATGCATACTACCCGCATGACTGAGCAAGTTATTTAACCTATTTGTGCCTCCGTTTCCTCATCTGTAAAATGAGGGGTGTGGACTAAAGGGCCTCCAAGGTACCTTTGAGCTTTTGATCTGTGATCCTATAACGATCTGGTCTTGCCTCTTCTGTGAAGGCTTTTCTGCTGGTTGGGGTCCAGAGTGACCCCCCCGCTCCTCTTCATTCCTAAGTGCTTACTATCAGTACTATTCAAATAGTGCACATGAGCTGCCTTGTACTGTTATCTTTTTGAAGTTAAAAAAAATGTGGGCACCAAGTGAAGAGATGTAGAGGGGAGGGAATGAGAGGGACTTAGACTTGAGAGATTAAAGATGGATTTAGCCCTTCTGACAGATCATAGACTTAGAGCTGGAAGTCAGTCAATAAACATTTATCAAGCACCTACTGTGTGCCAGGCACTGTGCTAAGCGCTAGAGATGTAAAAAGAAGGCTCCCTGCCTTCAAGGAGCTCACAGTCTAAAGGGGGAAGGAAACTTAGATTGAATCAAGTCTAACTTCCTCTTGTGACAAGTAAGGAAACTGAGGCATGGGAAGGGCAAGAGACTTGACAAAGATCATACAACCAATAAGTGTCTGAGGAAGAATTTAAAGTCAGGTCTTCTAACTCCAGTCCCTAACATCCTAAGTCCAGTATTCTATCCTGTACATCCCCCAGCTGCCATTTTGTACAAGCACAAGTTAGTCACTTGTGAACAGCACCAGCAAAGGGGACAGAAGAGATACATCATTACGGGAATGAGGAGGAATGGTTTTAAAGTTAACTTTCAATATTTAAATCGCTCCTTGGCTGGGTCTATGCTCTCAGATGTGGATGCTCCACCTAAAGATATAGGTCGTAACTCACCTTGGCTTTCTCATCCTAACTCTTGTCCACCACCATAAGATAACACAGCTAGGTGGTGCAGCAGATAGAGCACTGGGCCTGAAACAATTTATTAGCTGTGTGATCTTGGACAAGTCACTTAACTTGTCTGCCTCAGTCTTCTCAACGGTAAAACAGAGATAATAGTAACCGCTGCTTCCCAGGATCATTGTGAGGATCAAATGAGACAATATTTCTCATACCCTTAGCACAGTTCCTGGGACATAGTAGATGATATATAAATGCAATCTATCATTACTATTATTTTAATGGGTCTACTAAACACGCCTTTCTCTAGTTCTCTGTTTTCTGAGGCAATCAGGGTTAAGTGACTTACCTAGGGTCACACAGCTAGCAAGTGTCTAAGGCTGGATTTGAACTCTGGTCCTCCTGACTACAGGGCCTATGTGTTATTCGTTGTGCCATCTAGCTGCCCCTCTAGTTTTGTTTTGTTTTGTTTTTAACATTGCATAATAACAACAGAGCACACATGAAACAAACTAACCCTTCACCACTCAAAAATATCTTTGTGTGCCTGGAATCCATTTTGCTCGTATTTTGTCATTATTATAGCTTTTTTCTTTTCTTTTCTTTTCTTTTCTTTTCTTTTCTTTTCTTTTCTTTTCTTTTCTTTTCTTTTCTTTTCTTTTCTTTTCTTTTCTTTTCTTTTCTTTTCTTTCTTTCAGCTCTGTTGGGGGACAAGAAAAGATCAGAGGAAGGCTAGGTTTGCTGCTCAGGGTGGACAGATCCATGACATGGATGATAAAGAGAAGTCAAGAGTCAATCTTTATTTTGTCTATTTTCTCTACCAGGGAGAATGATCTTTGACATGAGAAAAATAGAACAAAAATGGTTAACATGCAGTTGAACCTCCCCTTCCCGCCCCACAAAGTGAGACAATGGTCAGAGAATAGCTAGCTGTCTCGTAGAAAAGTTCAAATCACCAGACCTAAACCAACTACATCTGAAGTACCAAAAGGCCTTGTAGATGTGATGGCTGAGCTACTACTGATGATCTTTGATGTTATCTCAATTTTCAGAAAGGGAAAGAAGATGCATCCTTCAAACCACCGGCTAGTGAGATTGTTCCTCTTCTGGGTATGCGGACAGGGTATATGGAAAGTGTTATTAAAAGCATTGTTTCAGAATATTTAGAAATAGAAGCGGTAACTGTGAAATTAAAATGCCAAGCTTGGCCCCAAAGAGAGATTTGAGAAGGTATCTCTTTCCAATAATTTGCAAAAGGGGAGGGGCATTTGTTGTTGTTTTTGAGTCATTTCAGTCATGTATGACTCTTCATGACCCCATTTGGAGTTTTATTGACAGAGATAAAGGAGTGATTTGCCATGTCCTTCTTCAACTCATTTTCTAGATGAGGAAACAGACAAACAGGGTTAAGTGACTTGTCCAGGGTCACCCAGCTAACAAATGTCTGAGGTCAGATTTGAACTCAGAAAGAGGAGTCTTTCTGATTCCAGGTTATCCAGATTGACACCTTCATTTCATAGATAAAGAAGCTGAAGGTCAGAGAAGTGAAATGATTTTCCCAAGTGTATATACATACATACATACATACATACATACATATATATATATATATATATATATATATATATATATATATATATATATATATATATATATATATATATATATATATATATATATTCATTACCGTGGCAGAGCTGGGATTTGAAGACAAGTCTTCGGATTCCTAATATTAATAATGATAATAGCTAACATTTGTATGTACCAAGCACTTTGCGGTTATTATCTCATGATCCTCACAACAACCCTAGGACATAGTTATTATCCCCACTTTACAGATGAGGAAACTGAGGCAAACAGAGGTTAAGTGACTTGCCCAAGGTCACACAGCTAGTAAGTATCTGAAGCTAGATTTGAGTTTAGGTCTTCTTGACTGCAGGTTGTTGTCGTTCGGCTGTTTTTAGTTTTTTCTGACTCTTTGTGACCCCATTTGGGGTTTTCTTGGCAAAGATACTGGAGTGGTTTGCCATTTCCTTCTCCAGCTCATTTTACAGATGAGGAAACTAAGGCAAACAGGGTAAAGTGACTTGCCCAGGGTCACACAGCTAGTAAGTGTCTGAGGCCAGATTTGAACTCAGCAAGATGAGTCTTCCTGATTGTAGACCTGGCACTCTATACAGCATGTTACCTGTCCCAAACTCTGCCCATTGTACCTCATGGTGAGTTTTTCATCACTGGAGGTCTTCAAGGCAAAGCTGGATATCTATTTGTAGAGCATGCTGTAAAATAGATGCCTGTTCAAGTAAAGGCCAGACTAGATGGCCCCCGTGGTCCTTACAGCTCTGAGATTCTGTGATTCCATCATTATGTATTATGTCCACATGTTGCTATCTTGCTTTGTGCTTCTCGTTTCATTCTCCCTTCCTATCTCCACTTCCAAGTATTAAATTATAGGCTCAGAAGGGCAAAGACCAATTTCTCAATATCATTCAAACAATAACCATTCATTATAGCTAGTGTGCATTATATATACATATAACACATACATATATGTACATATACTGGCTATAGCTAATGGTTGTATATATACATGTGTATATATATTATATATAAAAATTATATATATATAATCTATAGCATGCAGAGCATGCACTAGGATATGGCAGAACACACAAAGATAATTAAAATATCCCCGCCTGCATCAAGCTGTTAATGGAGTAGGCATAGTCATATGTTTGTTCAAGAATTTATTAAGCACCTATATTGTTCTGTGCTAGGTGCTAAAGATGCAGAAACAAAAATGAATGTATCTGCCCTCAAAAAGTTTATGTTTTCTTAAAGAGAGGGCAATATGTACATTAAAGTAAATGAGATACTAAATAGATACAGTGTACTTTCTGGGCAGGTAGGTAGCACAGTGGATAGAATGCTGGGCCTAGAGTTAGGAAGACCTGAGTTCAAATACAATTTCAGTCATTTACTAGCTGTGTGACCCTGGGCAAGTCACTCAACCCTGTTTGCCTCAGTTTCCTCATCTGTAAAGTGAGCTGGAGAAGGAAATGACAAACCATTCCTCTGCCTCTGCCAAGAAAACCCTAAATGGGAAATGGAGAGTCCGACATAACTGAGGGGACTGAACAACTTTCTGGAGAAAGGCCACTAACAGCTGGGGGATCAGGATAGGTTTTCTGTAGAGTGATGCTTGAAGTGAACTTTTAACTTTTGAGGCAAGCTTGAGGTAAGGCTGCTTTGAGGTGGAGGTGAAGTTGGTGTGCATTCCAGAGAAGGGAAACAGCTTGAGCAAAGACAGAGAGATAGGAGATGGAGCGCTGCATTTAGGAAACAGAAAGTAAAGCCAATTTGGGGAGAGTATTCAAGAGAGAGTAATAGGAAATAAGCCAGAATCATAACCTGGTTTAAGACAGATTATGAGGGATTTTAAAAGACAAAGAGAGGAGTTTGTACTTCATTCTAGATGCAACAGGGAGCCACTCACAGTTCTTGAGCTGGGGAGTAACACTACCACCTCACCACCAGTCTTAGGTGCCAGTCTTGCTCTGATTCTGAGAACTAATGCAGTGCATGTAACTTCAACCCAGGATAGTGTTTCTATCCATAACTACAGACAGATTCAGAGTGGCCCAAAATCTCTAAGTTCTTTATTGCTTTCTATATAGGCAAGGGGAGCTGGAGACTTTTATGTATGTATCAATCTTGGGTAAAGAGATCTCAGGAACCTTTGAATATATCAATCATGAGTAGAATAGTAGAATCATTCCAATTGTTCCTATCCACATATCAATCAACCAACTTTCTTTGCCAGGAATTCTTCCTACTCTTTCCTCTGGAGAAAGGGGCCCAGTCTGACCAGGCCATATCAGGATGGGGCCTTGAAAAAAATAAATAGGCACTGCTAGGTCTGTATTCCAAAGAGATCAAAGAAAAAAGAAAAGGACCTACATGTCCAAAAATATTTGTAACAGCTCTTTTTGTAGTAGCAAAAAACTGGAAATTAAGGGGTTGCCCATCAACTGGGGAATGGCTGAACAAGTTGCAGTATATGATTGTGAATGAATACTATTGTACTATAAGAAATGATGAAAGGGAGAGATTTCAGAAAAACTCGGGAAGACTTGGATAAACTGAGGCAACACGAAGGGAGCAGAACTGGGAGATCACTGTACATATTAACAGCAGCATTGTAACGAGTGGGGAAGACTCTTCTGATCAAACAAGTGATCCACAACAATTCCAAGGGACTCATAATGACAATGTTACCCCCCTCCAGAGACAGAACTGATGAAATCTGAGTGCGGATTGAAGAATATTTTTTTAACTTGATTTTTCTTGTAACACGGCAAGAATGGAAATATGTTTTATAGAACTTCTCATGTATAATGGGCATCAGATCACTTCCTTTCTCAATGGGTTGAAAAGGGTAGGGAGAGAGGGAGAGAATTTGGAACTCAAAATTTTAAAAATGAATGTTAAAAGATTTTAAAGTAGCTAAATAAGTAATGCTTTAAAAAGAAAAAAGGGGGGGGTCAGGATTTTGAAAGGCAGAGCTGCCAAAGGGCCTAAGCAATTTTATAAGCAAGGGTAGGAAAGTGCAGAATTTGTAGGAGGGACGGGGACTGCTCCTGTTTGGGTAGAACACAATGTGTGGGGCCCTCTGTGAGTGCCTTAGACTCAGAGCAGGCACTTCCTCATTGACTGTTGATGGAGACACTCATCTCTAGGCAGTGTTTTCCCAAAGCACCTGATACCCCGCCGTTATCAGCCCTGCTCCATAGAAAGAGAATAAAAAAGGTGGTCACTCAGGAGTAGGGCCAAGAAAAGAGCTCAGGCCTCCTGTTACCAGGCTAGCTTGCTGTATTCTGAATCCTGCTGCCCTGGGGAAATGCAAAACCCGGAGAAGACAATGTTTTCTGTGTGAAAGGAATCATTCTTCCACTGGAGTAAACCAGGGATAGGGTAGCCTAGGATGGAAGAGAGTAGCCTAAAATAGAAAAGAATAACTGAGAATGGGAGAGACGTTTTCTCCCTGTGAACATGGATGAGTCACTTACCCTCTACGTGGCTTAGTTTCTTCATCTGTAAAATGGGGATAATAATACTTACTTTGCAAGGTTCTCATGATGATCAAATGAGATAATATTTGTAACATACTTTGTAAGAATAGTCTAGCCAAGAATAGTCTAGAATTAGAGAACATAGCCAAGAATGGAAAAGAACTGCTTAAACTCCGAGTCACTAGGATGAAGTGAGTGGCTTTTCAATGGAATGCTTGCCTCTGGGGGCTTGGGACAGGCTGTTCCCAGGAACAAAATTGGTAGGAATCAGAGATGCAGCTCAGATGGCTCTTTGGCTGGGCCAGGACAATATATTTACTCTACAAAGCAGAGTTGGTTTCTCTTTTCAGTGATGCTGCACCATTTCCTATGTTTGTTGCTAAGGGAACCACTTACTATTTTCATATATTCCCCAGGTGATGAGGCTGGTGAAGCAGAGAGATTTGGGTGAGTAAACATGGCTGAGCAGCCTTTGACTTGAAGAGGAGTGGGGACAGGAAAGGCATCACCCTATATCACTGTAGATGTCTGCAATAGATAAAAAGGAAAAGAGAATATTTTAGCTCAGGGATTCAAGACTGAGTGGCAGGAGGATTCCTGGAAGTAGGAATGTGCCAATGGCCTACTTTATCCTTGGAACAGGTAGATAGGATGACCTCTCCCAATCAGACAGCAAATTCCCAAGAAGCCAGGCTAGTGGGCTGACTTTGAAGAGAGCCGAGCCCATTGCTTCTTCTCCTCCATTAGAGGTATAAAAAATTCAGATTACACCACAGGTTGCCAGGTCCCAGTTGACAAAAAATCAGATTATGGATAAGAGAAAAAATTATGAATAAACAAGAGATAGAGAGCATCATGGGATGTAAAATGGATAATTTTGATTATATTATATTAAAAAGGATTTGGCTTCTAACAAAGCAGATGGGTAATTACTGTTCAACTTAGAGGCTTAGAGAGTTGCCTGAAGCAATGAGAGGGTAAGAGACATAGACCGCATTTATGTCAGAGGAAGAACATAAACTCAGGTCTTCCTGACTCTGAGGCCCATTATCCACACTTCCCCAAGTTGTGATAAATACATTAATATAATTGTTGGCTCTCTTATGCATTTTCTGTTTATGATCACTATACCAACATGTAGGGAGAGAGTCACTTTCCAGAAGGGAATGACTTAACACCGAGACCCTCACTGCCTCTTATGTAGAGAAAAGAAATGGCCTGAAGAATGGTGCCTAGTATTCTCTGGCACCAGGGTGTCAGAGAACCTAACTGCAGCTAGACTAAAGAATAGGAATTGGGGGGCAGACCATTAGAGGTCATGTGGTTTAGGAATACAAAGATAATTCCGTTGGGTTCAGGTGAAAGATGATTCAGGTGAACGTGAGGATTAGTTAAGAGAAATCGTGGGTATTTACAATTTTCTGGGTTTTCTCAGAGAAGGCAGCCAGAAGTGATGGAGAATAATAAATAGAGATCCAATCCCCACCTTGGGAGACTGCTCACATCAATGAAGACTGAGTATGAATAAATAGCTCAGGACAAAAATATAAAGAACCTTAACCCTTCTCACCCCACTCCTTTTCTTTGGTCTCCATGGAAGTGAGCAAGAGCATTCCAATGGAAGCAATCTGCTCAAAGGGGAGACTGCTAGAGACAGGTTGAGAAGGTCTAGATCCAGGACAGATAAAGGGGTCTTTTTCCAGGCCAGGTCCAGTGAGGAGCAAAACTCTTCTCATGAAGAGAGGGCATGGGCTAGCAGTGCCAACAACTTCTCTACTCAAAGTGAAGGGTTGAAGAAGTGGAATCCAGAGACTTAAAACAAAGCAGCTTTGCCTTCTGAATAAACTGCTTTGAAACTGAGATCTGATGTGTCTACCAATGGGAACCTAGAATATGATCTAGGTGGCATAGTAGATAAAGCACTGGATCAGGGATCAAAAATACATGAGTTCAAATCTGGCTTCAGGCATTTCCTCCATGTGTGACCCTGGGTAAATCACAGCCTCTGTATGGCTTAGGTTTTTTTCCATCTGTGAAATGGGGATAATAATACCTACTTTGCAGGGTTTTTGTGATGATCAAATGAGATAATATTTGTACTGTATTTTGTAAGACTTAAAGCACTATATAATTGCTAGCTATTATTTATTAGTTGGTCATATTATGATATTAATAATAAAATTATTATATATTAAAAGAAGTCAGAAGCTAGGTGGTGCCAGGAATACTCATGTGGCCTTACAAATTTACTAGCTGAGTGACCCTGAGCAAGTCACTAAACCCTGTTTACCTCAGTTTACCTCATCTGTAAAATGAGCTGGAGAAGGAAATGGCAAAGCACTGCAGCATGTTTTCCAAGAAAACCTGAAATGGGGTCGTGAAAGTCAGGCGCGACTGAACAGCAATAACAGCAAAAGGAATCAGACTGAAGGGGAAGCTGAGAAAAGCTAGCTTTAGATACCTCCAGCATTCATAGGACATCAGGGTTGATTGAAATATGGTCTCAATCTCCCAACATGTTCTCCATCAGTACTTTGAACAAGTAAATCCCTTGAAATTACCTCCAAAGAAGTGGGGGCTGTTATGAGGATGTAGAAGGATTTATATACTTCCATATAAATGAATTGGTGTTTACAAAGAAAGGACAGAAAGGGGTGAAAAACACCTGAAAACTGGGGAAAAAAAGAGGTGACTTCAGGATTGTCATCCTTCCTTAGGGCCTTGCTTTGTCAGAGTCTCCAAGCAGTGAAGGAAACTCTCACATTCGGACCACTTGCACCAAGAAAACTGAGCTAATTTCTCCAATGTCAGGCCAGGGAGTGAGGGCCAAAGAGACATTCAGACACTCATAGATTTAGAGCTAGCCCGGGACCTTAGAGATCATTTGGCCCAACCCCTTTATTTAACGGATGGGGGAACAGGGTCAGAGAGAATAAGTAACTTGCCAAAGCTCACATAGATAGTAAATTGCAGAGCTAGAATTTGAATCCAGATCTCCTGATTTTGGTAAGCTGGGGGCATAGAGTTAGACTTGGAATCAGAAAGATCTGAGTTCCAGTTTTGCCTCAGACACTTACCAGCTGTCTGAGCTTGGGCAAATCACTGTGAAAGAGTAACTCCTCTCAGCCTCAGTTATCTCACCCGTAAAATGGGGATAATATCACCTACCTCACAGGGTAGTTATGAGGGTCAAATGAGATAACATATATGAAGCAAACCTTAAAGCACTATTTATATTATATTACATTTCCAAATCCATCACTGTTTCTATTATACCGCATTTTACCCCTATCCTCTACTTCTTCTTCCCTCACTCCCAATAACCCCATGGACCACTGGACAAATGCCCACCCCATCCCAATATGAACCATGTGTCTCAAAGTCCAAGACATACTCTAGTTCAGAAAGTGAAAGAACCAGATTAGATTAGATAAGGCATTTATTAAGAGCTTGTTATGTACTAGGCAATGTGTACCAGGGGCAGAGAGAGTAAATGCTATTTAACGACTTTGCAGATGATAATCAGATTTGAGCCACTAAATGGAGTGCTTTCTGCATGCATGAACTGGGCAGCTCTGCTTGGCAAGCAAGAGCATTAACTATTTCTGTACAATCTGAGGATAATCTCCCCTACCCAATCTGTGGGATGACCTGGCCTGATCTTTCTGGTGAGGCCATGTGCTATCTCAGTCTTATTTGATCGAGAGAGACTCTGGAACCCTTAGAGATGCTGTCAGCTGGATAAAATTGAATTCTCTGGGCCATGTTCACAACTAATAGTTCGTGATTCTGGACAACCTCAGGGGAGGAAAATGTACTTCAGAGCCATAATGTCATTGGCAACTGGCCTTGGCATGCATCTGCCCTGCTCCTGTCTCCCGGACATATCTCAAGGGTTTTAAGATACCCTGATGGGCTCACGTGTTTGCTGAGACTTGCAGACCATCCTTTGGAAAAGATGTAAACATGGAGGTGGACATGGTTCAGTATCTGCTTTACTAATCCCTGTAGCTTTTTCTCTCAACATTGGTTGTGATAAACCCATTCTCTGCCTTGTCAATGTAATAAATACAGAAATGCTTGGCCAAAGTTTATAGAATCTTGATCCATGGAGGCCTTCCAGAAGAGAATAATTATCCATACTGGATGGATTGAGCATCAAGGGCAGAGGACTAGACCACATGACCTCCCTGGAAGTCTGTCAAGGATCCAGAGAGGATCTAGCATCCTAAAGTTCTCATCATAGTCCTCTGTTCCTACTCTTTGCCTTAACTGGGAGCTCTATAGGTCCCTCTCCCTACTTGGCAAGGCTTGACAGTGAGTTTTTTCTAATGATGGACATGTTTGATGCCCCTGTCTACTTGTTTCATTTTGTGAAGCTTCATTTTCTTCATAATGAAGAAGCCATTATCAAATACAGTCTACACATGGTGCCAGGGAGGCTGCTATGCTCTGCCCTCAGGGCACTCTCAGAATAAGTGCAAAAAGTCTACCCTTCCATGAGGTAGCAGTTCCAGCAGGCTGTGGGGAGGCAGTCACATCTATACCATGGATCCAAACACCAAGGCTGCCCATTCTCTATGGCCAGGGTGACATCTACTGGGGCCTACATCTCTCCTGCTTCCCACAAACTAAATATCTCAGGTAAAAAGTTCCTCAAGGTCAAAAGAGAAAAACGTGGAATCTTGGAATCTGCATGCCCACACAGACATCCCTCCATTCCTTGGTATCTCACCAATCTTTTTCACCACTAGAGGAACTTCCGGAGTTCCCCTTAGCTTCTAAAAAAGATGAGACATGTTGCAGATGACCACTACATACAAATGAGTAAACTGAGGCCAAGACACAGGGACACATTTGTCCAGGATCACACAGGGGATAAGAGACAGAGCTGAGATTCGAACCTAGGTATCCTAACTCAAAATTCAATGTTCTTTCCACTAAAAAACACTGCCTCCTGTGATCTTTGGCCTTTCATGTGTGTCTGTCTTGTTTCCTCAATGAGACTGTTAAGTTCCTTGAGTACAGGGGTGGGGTCTTATACTTCTGTGGGAGAAAAAAAATTAATACTATATTCTCTGCTTTTGGCATGCCTACCAGCCACAATATTATTTAATTTATCATTATTCTAAATATAAGCATTTCTGGCCTAGAGTAAGAAATGTCCAAACTGGCATAATTCTCATATGCCCTGCAATAACCCTCTCCCAAGATAATATGGGATAATGTTTAAAGGAATCTTATATAGGAAAAAAAGATCACAATATGAGGTAGCTAGGAGACTCAGTGGCAAGAGGACTGGGTTTGGAGTCAGGAAGATCTGAGTTCAAATCTGCCCTCAGACACTTCCTAGCTGTGTGACCCTGGATAAGTCATTTAATCTCTGTCTGCATCAGTTTCCTCAACTGCAAAATGGAGATCATAATAGCACCTATCTCCCAGGGTTGTTGTGAGGATCGATGAAATAACCGTAAATTGAGTACTAGGTACTTAATAACTTGTCCCCTTCCCATTACTTACCCATATGTTAAAATGCAATTTGGGATTAACATTCCAAAACAATGATCTCTACTGGATTCCTACATTATAGATTTCCTTATAGATTGAAGAAAGCTTCCTCTGGGGCAGCTAGGTGGCACAGTGGATAGAGCACTGGCCCTGGATTCAGGAGGACCTGAGTTCAGATCTGACCTCAGACTCATAACACTTACTAACTGTGTGACCCTGGGCAAGTTATTTAACCCCATTGCCCAGCCAAAAAAAAAGAAGAAAGAAAGAAAGAAAAAAGCTTCCTCCCTATGATCAATATCCACAGTCCTTTTTGGATGGAGGAAAGGTCATATGTAGCCCAACATCATCACTTCAGGGCATGGGGAAAGAAGAAACCACTTTTAGTGAATCAATAGCCCAAACCCTTGTGGGAGTAGGGAAAGCAAGAGTCTAACTTGGACCAGAAGTATTTTTGTCCAAAGGTTAGTTTCCACCTCTAAGGAAACTTCAGAAAGATCTTTTGTTCTTGACCTAACCCATCATAGGGGACAAATTTGGAAAGTGTTTTTAAATTAGAGAAATTATTACATCAATATTTTTAACTGAACTAAAAAAGAGATTTTTAATATACTTCCTCACCTCTTAGTGCTCCCTAGCTCAGGTCTGCTGGCTTCTGTATACTAGATGGGGGGGGGGGGGGGTGTTGATGACACAGTACCATAGACTGACAGATAAAGGACAGACATGTGGTCAATGAACAAGGGATAAAGTACATTTGAGAAGATAAAATGTATATGTAGAGATGAGCAGGCTGAAAACTAAGCACATTAATGATCAATGAGTGGGGGAGATTCATGGGACTTCAGTACTCAGAATGGATTTAGTGGAAATGGTCATCTCTCTTTCTCTTAGATATCCAGGAAAACTTCAAGGCTCAGGTTGTCATTGTTTTCCCTAAGAAAGAGACAATAGGAGAGGGGCTTGTTGGATTTGAGGAAGAACTTCCCAACTTTACCTGAAATAAAAGGAATGGTAGTGGTGGAAGCACATTTATCTAGTGCATTTACCAAGTGATATACTGGGAAACAGAGACAGAGACACAGACAGAGAGACAGAAACAGAGAGAAAGACAGAGACAGAGAGACAGACAGAGACAGAGAGAGAATGTTGTGGTGAGTCAACAAAGTAGCTATCATCACAAATTGCTGTCTGTCTTTTTTCTAAGAGGACCAGTGACATCACAGGATGTTATCTTGACTTGCGCATGAATTGATTTAAGAGAGGCAGAGTCACACAAAGTCATCCCAAATGAACTGCCTGTGATGATACAGTATGGCATTGTAGGAAGTGTGATCTTTTCTTTCATTATGCAAGAGACCTGGGTTTAAATCAGGGATGTGCTGGAGCTACCTTTTACTAGCTCAAAAGAGCCTATTGTTAAATTTTTAGCATGAGCATCTACATCTCAGAAATAGGCAAACATTACAGCAAACTTTTTTTTCCCTGAGAGAGCCTATGGTTAAACATTTATCAGGACTATTTTAGTTTGAATAACTGACTCTGATATTTGTCATGTGACTTCGGGCAAGTCACATTATGTGGCTTCAGTTTCCTCATCTGAAAAATGGGAATAAGAATATATGTACTATCCTCCTTCCTGGGGTTGTTGTGAGGAAAGCAATTTATAAACCTTAAGATGCTAGAGCATCAGATTTGGAATCAGAAGACCTTGGCTGAAATCCTGGCTCATCCAGTCAGGATTGACTGACTATATGACCTTGGGGGCAACTAGGTGGCACAGTCAACAAAGCATGGGGGCCTGGAGTCAGGAAGACTTCAGATCAAATCCAGCCTCATATTTATTATCTGTGTGACCCTGGGCAAGTCACTTAACCCTGTTTGCCTCAGTTTCCTCAGCTGTAAAATGAGGATAATAATAGTACCTACCTGCCAGGGTTTTTGTGAAAAGATAATTGTAAAGTGATTAGCTTGGCATAGAGTCTGCACTATATAAATGTTAGCTATTATTGTTGTTGTTGTTCTATCTTTCTGGCTTTTAGCTTCCTCATCTGTAAAAGGTGGTGGTTGAACTAGACTGCCTCTGGCTTCCTTCCATGTCTAATCCCATGATCTTATGCTGTGCTGTAGAGATGTGTTATTACCATCTTCATCATCATCATTATTATAGATGGGGGACTAAAATTAAATAGATCAATAAACATTTGTTGAACTAAATTCAAAGGAATTGAATTAAGCACCAAGCCTTTCCTGTTGTCTGTGTCTAATTCTTTAGGGATCTGGGAAGATTTGGGCGCCCCCTCGGAATCCGATGGGCGTCTTTAAGTGCCATCTTCCCTCTCTCCTTTTCTGCATCCTGCTGGGTTGATTTTCATCACCGGTTGATGTTATCCTCCATTCAGGCCCCACGTTCCCTATTGTTTAGCCCATGAATCATCCATAGCTCTTTGCAGAAAGCAACACCGGTTTAACACCTCGCGCTGAGTCAGTTTTCACAAAGTACAGACTGAAAATACCGAGAATCAATCACGAAGGTAATTCTTCCTGTACTGAACAGCCAGCTTGTGCATGCAGAAGGGTGGGACCAGGATGTGAATAGGTAGAACAGTGGTCAGAGCCCTGTGCCTGGAGTCAGGAAGACTCGAGTTCACATCCTGCCCTGGATGCTTACTAGCTGTATGACCCTGGGCAAGTCTTTTAATCCCTCTTGGCCTCAGTTTCCTCATCTGTAAAATGGGAATAATAATAGCACTACCTTATAGAGTTGTGAGGATCAAATAAGATAGCTTACATAAATGCTAGTGTGAAAACACAGGTGATTAGAGAAGATGAAATCCCCTAGGATTCAATGAGGCTGTCTTTGGAGGTAATGTTCACAGCCTCAACATGAGGATAGAAGTAGATGAAAGAGGAAACCCTTGGAAACCACCTCATGGCCTGGCAACAGACCATTTTCCCAGTGAAGATCATGTTCCCCTTCAAAAAAGATTGACTCTTCTTGTAGAACTAGTTCTTTCTCCTCTCATGTTACTTTGTATCAACTCTATAGGTATTTATGCACAAGTCGTCTCCCCCATTAAAATATATGCTCCTTGAGGGCAGGGACTCTTCACTTTTTCTTTGTGAAACTAGAGTTTAATTGGTTGAGATGTAGAAAGGGGCCAGGTGAGTGAATGAGACTAGGGTAAGTTACTACTCATCTCTCTCCTCTCTCTCTCCTCACTCTCTGTCTCCATCTTTTCCTGGATGGTTGCCTTGGAAGAGTTGAAACAACCCAGAGGCTTTTGCCCAATGATATTTATAGACTATACCAGATATTAAGGGAATGCCAGATGCCATCTGTACAGCTCCAACTCAAGCCTATCCATTGGGGATGTCACAGATGAAGGAGACATTGGAATCTTTCCCTCTTCCCTTTCCTTTTTCTATTTGTGTATGAGAGAATGAATTGTATGTGAAGATGTGTATGGTGGGTGGTGATAAGGACAAAATGTGGAGTACAAATGGAAGGGGAGAGAACAAGAGCTGGAATGGTGACACCCAGGAAATTCTACGCTGGAAGTTTTGCTCTCTTCTGGAATGGGGGAGTTGGCACTGAAAGATTGGAGAACCTAAGAGACTTAGCCTCTCCTTGGCTGAGAAACTGCATATGGAGCTGAGGAGAGTCATGAGAAATAGCAGGAAGCTGGAAGAAAGTGGTGGGGGGAAGAGAAACCATCCTATCTCTCACTTAAGTCAGCAGAGACCTCAGTCAAACTGAGACCTGTTAAAGACCTTAGCTTGAAAAGACCAGGGTTCCCCACTGCATCCTGGGCCATCTCCAGTCGTTCTGACCCATATCGAGCCACTGGACCCAGATGGCTCTGAAGGAGAAAGTGAATCTGGTGACCTTGCACAGCCCTCCCTCACTCAAATCCAATTCGTTTGCATATCATGGCATCACCTTCCTGATGTCATGGTCCTCTTCAGACCGAAAGACAAACAGTAGCAGCAACTGCAGCTAGTCAGCAGACAGCAACAGACGACAGCGGGGCTTAGGGTTGAGACTCTGCCAAGGAGCCCTCTTATTTAGGATTGTAAGTGATGGAGAGCAGAGTCCAAACTGAAGAGAGATTCCCTGCAGATGGTGAGGTCCTACAGACGCCATGATTGGGGAATGCCATTGTGCTAACTACATGAAGCCTAAGCAAAGCCTCCTAAACTGATCTATAACTACACAAAAGAGTTAGGTCTAACTATCCATACCAGAAAAACTAAGTGGATGAAGAATGCCTTATTGTCCAGACCAGTTAGAATGACAATCCATAGAACTTGTTCATCAGTACATGTCTTAGGAAAACAGCATTGATGGACAGTAATAGGAATATTCAGAAGAGGGATGAGTTGGAAGAATATTGGTTTTGGACTGCTGAGTTTGAGTTGCCTACTGGAATCCAGTTAGTTAAAAAAATAAGAGCTGGCATTTACATAGTGCTTTAAGGTTTACAGAGCACTTTACATATATTATCTCACTTGATCCTCAAAATCACTGCGTGAGGTCAGTGCAATTTTTATCACCATTTAATAGATGGAGAAACTGAAATTGAAAAGTTAAGTAACTTGTCCAGTGTCACACAGCTAAAAAGTATCTGAGCCAGGATTCAGATCCAAGTCTTTCTAACATCAGGTCTTGTTGGGGATCTGTAAGGATGTAGAGGGCCACAGGCTATTCATGAGGTCTCACTGATGGGCGGAGGCCCCTCTCAGGTGACTGATCTATGGGCAAAGGTTGCCTGGCTGGGTGCTCCATTCTATGGTCTTTAACAATCTTTAACTCCCCTAGTTATTGTATGGTCATTAGCAGTTTATCTGGGATTGGAGTCAGATAAGTGCATAGAATGTGCATGCACCGTCCCTAGCACAGCATGAGCTCTACGTCATCATAACTTGAGAAGAAGTTCCTGTTAACTTCACTATTTAAGTGAATGCTTTGTTAAAATTAAACGGAGTTGCTTCCACCTTCTCTCCCGCCTCATCAATGCACATTCGAGATAGAAGGTTAAGCTGGTCTTATCCCTTCAAGGTTAGTATAGGATCCTTGCTCTTGTGGTGAGCTGAGCTAGTCGCGTGACAGGGTCTGGCACCATATCTACTCCAGTCTGTCTTTGTGAAAGATACCTTAACTTGTTTGGTTCTCAGTTCTCTCCTGTGTAAAATGAGTGCATTAGATGAGTTGATCTCCTTTCAGCTCTAAACTCTGTGATCTTGTGGGTGAAATGTGCACAAAAAAAAAAGGAAGAAGAAAAAGGAGAAAAAGGAAGAGGAAGAGAAAGAGAAGAAATGTTCTATGTAAAAAATTCATTTTATTCCTATCAAAAAGTGATTCAGAGATTCCATACTGGGCCACTTTGAGTACTTCTGAAGTGTGAAATTACTTCACTCACTCCTCAGCTAATGCGGAAGACTGTGTCCTGCCCTCTGTGCTTGGCATCTCCCCCCAGTGGCATCTGCTCTACTACTGTCAGAACTCATCCTTAATATCAAAATGGGGCTGGTCTTCTGGCTTGAAATTCCAGTTGGGGCTGCCATCTTCATTTAGGATTCTACGTGCTGTGTAGCCAACAATAGGATATTTGGCTTTGTACACGTTAGTGAAGACATCATCCAGGGACTTCAGTTCTTCTTCTGTGAGTCCAGTCTGAGTGAGGAAAAATCCAAAAAGTAAGAGAGTTTAAAGGAGGAGGACTGATTTTTCACTGGGCTTTCTCCTTTCTTTTTTGCCCTTTCCACAAATCAACTGATAAGGAAAGGAAACCTTTTGACAAAACCAAATGGAGAAAGTTTGAAAAATAAATGGCTACCCCAGGATGTAAGTGGCTGGAATATATAATTTTGGGCTGGATATAAGATGACATTGTTGTAGGGAATTCCTAATGAGGAAACTTCCTCCACCAATGCAGATTGACATTTGCTTTACAACTTACAGAGAGGAAAAGGAGGAGGAAAAATTGGAACCAAAGTAAGTGCACAATAAGAAATGACTGAACAAAGTGTGGTATATCATTATATGCAACTAGACTTTAACTAACAGGACAAAATAGAAAGTGCCATTAAAGACCAGCCTTGGGGCTTAAAAGAAATTAAGACAGTGGGCACATCCTCTGTTCTGGGTATTATGCCCCTCTTAATGAAGTCTAACATTATAACTTATACCAATGGTTTAGAGTGAAGCTGGAAAATGAGGGTGAGCATTTTAAAAGTTTTGGAGAAGCAAGATTTCTGAAGATGACAGATTTGGGGAAAGGGGTCTTGAAAATGCTTACAGTATCATGTGTGAGGTCTGCAGGATCCAGAGACATCTTGGCCACCCCTCTTGTGGAGTCTTTCCCAACCAGGGCATTGTATGGTGCTCCCCTCCCATAGAACTCTGTACCAAGGAAGAAGAAAGATTAAGTGGGTGTGGAACTGTTAATAAATGTGCATGTCGAGTGGCCTTTGAGGCCAAAAATCATTTTAAAAGAGAGATCATCAGCCTGGAGGTAGGGAAAACACAATACCCCAAAAGCAATGTGCTAGTGAACATTTTGAACTCTATTGAAATAATAACAATGTCTCATTATTTTATTATTATAGATATTTGTGTTGTACTTAATTACTCATATAATGCTTATATCCATCATTTTGGGTATGGGATAGTTCAAATGTGCTAGGTTGAGTTTACCTCTGAAACATCTACCAGTCAATAAATCCAAAAGCAGTTATTAAAATTCTACTTATACCATGTACTGTGTGCTAAGGGTTGAGGATATAAAAGTGAAATCGTTCCTGCCCTCAAGGAGTTTGCCTTCTAACGAGGGAAAAAACCTGCACATATATATATGGATCTTCAGAATATATTCAAGATAGTTTGGGGTGGAAGAGTACCAGAAGTTAGGGGGCATGCACTGCTGTAGAAGGTGGCACTTGATTCAAGTTTTAAAGGAGGATGGAGATTCCAAGAGGCAAAAGGGAAAAGGCAGTGAATTCCTGGAATGGGGGAATATCCAGTGAAAAAGCAGAGGTGCACAATAGAACATAATGTATACAGAAAATCAAGTAGGTCCTTGTGGCTAGATCATAGAATATGCAGAGGGGACTTCACATATAAGACCTGGAGAGGTAGGGAGAGACTAGCTTGTGAGGAACTTTAAATCTGTGGAGGTCATACTTGATCCTACAGGTGATAGGGAGTCATTAGAATGTATTGAGTAGAGGAGTGAAATGGTCAGACTTATGCTTTAGCCTGGGAAGGCTTATGTGAACTGATGTAAAGTGAAGTGAGCAGAACCAAGAGGACACTGTAAACAGTAAAAGCAATATTGCGACAATGATCAACTGTGAAAGAGTTAGCTACCCTAATCAATACAGCGATCCAGGACAGTTCCAAAAGACTCATGATGAACAATGTTATCTCTATCCAGAGAGAGAACCGCTCAACTCTTGAGTGCAGATTGAAGCATACTTTTTTCATTTTATTTTTCATGCCTTTTTTGGTTAATATTGGAAATATAATTTTACAAATAGATTCTTTATCTTCAAATATATCACAAATCATTTACAACATTTCTGCTCTAATTACCTAAAAGTAGATTGCATTCTATAAAGCAGCTAGGTGGTGTGGTGGATAGAGAGCCTGACCTGAAGTAAGGAATATCTGAGCTCAAATCCTGCCTCCAATATGTACTAGTTGTGTGAACCTAGGCAAGTCACTTAACTCTGTTTGCTTCAGTTTCTTCATCTGTAAAATGGGATAACAATAGCACCTACCTCCCAGGACTGTTGTGAGGATTGAATGAGATAATATTTCTAAAGCACTTTGTAAACCATAAGGCACAATATAAATACTAGTTCTTATTATTAATAATAATCAGTCAAATTGTGTCCCCTTTCTAAGGCAAATATACATACTAGAGCAGATAAGTAAGAATTGACCTGTATTGCTCATGTCAGAACCTAGTGTGGAAAAAAATGTTATTTATCATTTATAGATATTGTTTTATGTGATTAGAAATTGTTGAACCCGAAAGCTTATTGTAGAGGCCAGAGACATTTCCTGGAGAAACTGGATGGCTACAGGAATATTTGATGCCACCCAGTCTAGAATCTACGGAAAACTTGAGTTTTGAGTTCCCCAAATGTGAATGTTTAAGTTTACATCTCAATCGATCTTAATTTGATGTTAATGCTTACTGATATACATCTCAATGGAGCTCATCAGGGAACAGCCCTATCTACAATACAGCTCAACTGCTGTGTGGTTATGCGATGATCTGAACCCTATATGACATAGACTGGCATAGACCTGATTGACAGTCTTCTGCTCTATCCCCTAACAAATGACCAAATAAATTTCTTTCTAAAATGATTTCAGATTTTGGGGTTCCTCATGACTAGTACTAGCAAAGAATAAAAACTGAGTATGGTCGTGGAAGTCAGGAATCATAAATTCTAGCTTACACTTATATGGGACTGATGAGGCAGATACAAGTGTTCAAGGCAGATGAAGCAAACAGGATGCAGGATGTGCGATGTGAGATAAAATGCTGGATGTGACCAGCCAGAAAAATGCTCAAGAGGACTATGCATTAATGCCCCCACCTCAGACTTATCTGTATGCCTTCACAAAGCATCCCCAATTACCAGACATTCCAGAACAGCTCTGACCCTCCCCTTTCCTGTTCTCCTTGTATACATACAAAGACACTCTGATTACCTGATATTCCAGGCATTCCAGAGCTGTTTTTCCCCCACCCCCACCTTCTCCTGTTCCCCCTTCCCCCTTCAAACTATATATAGACCAGACATCTGACCTGGTGAAGTGGTCTGCTCCCATGGGGAGCAGGGCCCACTGGGTGTTCTGGTCTCCCAAAAGGAACAGAATCCACTGGGTACGTCACCCCCAATAAACACCTTTATTTAACCTGGAGATGGTCTGAGCGAATTCATTCAAGACACCAAGACCCATGTGTCTATTTCTCATCATTCTGGTGCGCTCCAACATTTTGGGATGTCCCCTGAACCTCAATAGTACTTTATAATTACACAGAAGCTTTCATGATCATTACCACAATTACCCTATGAGGTAAGCAGGGCAAGTATTACTAACATTCCGATTTTATAGATGAGGACAATGGTGGTAAGATGGAGTAACCTGCCCATAATCACACAGCTAGAAGAACTGGTCCCCAGATTCCCAGGTTTTGTTCTCTGAACTACAACAAGTCGTTTCCCAATTCTTCTGTTGATTCTGTCCTCTGGTCCCCTCCCCCTTCTACCTCCATCTCCCAAGCTTCTCATGAAAAGGGAAAATTCAGGGAACTACACAACTCACCCTTTCCAGAAGTGACATCAAATACTACTCCTTTCACTGCCAGATAAATGGGCTGGTCTTCCTAGAAGGCAAACAGAAGGGGTGAGAATATTTTCCTGGAAAATCTGAGGATCAGATAGAGAGTCTCAAAAGGTCTCACTCACACCTCTATTGGCTAGGAACTAGCAATTATCTTATTCAGTACTCAGTGTGTATGTAAAGAATTCAATATAAGTATAACCAAGTCTCTCTTAAGGAATTTAATTCTAATCAAGAAGATCTCACACATACACATGTATCCAGAATGATTAAAAAATAAAAGAGATGTAGCTACTGAATTTCTAACAGTGGTTTTTGAAAGATCAAGGAGAATGGAGAAGGTACTGTAGGCCTGGAGAAGGACAAATGTTGTCTTAATTTTCAAAAAGGGAAAGACACATGAAGCTGTAAACTATTGGCTACTGAGTTTAACTTTGCTTTCTGGTAAAATTCTAGGCCATATTATTATAGGATTGACTAATGGACATCTGGGGGGAAAGTGATGATGATAAGGAGCTGGCATGACCAACCTCTGGGCAGCTAGGTGGTGCAGTGGTTAGAGCACCAGGCCTGGAGTCAGAAAGACTCCTTCCTGAGTTCAAATCTGACCTCAGACACTTACTAGCTATGTGGCCCTGGGCAAGTCACTTAACCTGTTTGCCTATAATGGATATAAAGCATTATATGAGTAATTAAATACAACATAAATATCATCTATGATAATAAAATGAGACATTATTATTATTATTTCACTACAGTTCAAAATGTTCACTAGTACATTGCTTCTGGGGTGTTGTGTTTTCCCCACTTCCAGGCTGATGATCTCTCTTTTAAGATGAGTTTTGGCCTCAAAGGCCACTCACCATGCACATTTATTAACAGTTCCACACTCACTTAGGTTTATCTGGGTGTGGGAACTCATGTTCAGGAAGCTCAAAACTCAGTCTATTAGGGACCTGAGACACATAGAGATTAAATGGCTTCTGTAGGGTTACACTGAAGGTCAACACAGGAGGAGGAAAAGGAGGAAAGCTAGGTGGCCCAGTGAATTGAGCACTGGGCCTGGAATCAGGAAGACTCATCTTCATAAGTTCAAATCTGGCCTCAGACACTTACTAGCTGTGTGACCCTGAGCAAGTCACTTAACCTTTTTGCCTCAGTTCCTCATTTGTAAAAATGAGCTGGAGAAAGAAATGGCAAACCACTCTCTGCCAGGAAAACCCCAAAAGGGGTCACAGAGAGTCAGACATGATTGAAATGGCTGAACAGCGACAAGCACAGGAGGTGCAAGTACAATCCAGGTCTTCCTAACTCCAAGCCCAGTATTCTATCACCTATGCCATGCTGCCTCTTGGAAAGTTAATGATCATTAAATGTAAAATTGGAAGTAAGCCCCAGTGGAGTGCCCAAGGGAACTGTCCTTGGTCCCAAGCGGTTCATTTTTTTTTTTCATGCTCAGGTAAAGATATCAATAGTATGCTTGTCAAATTTATTTATGGCACAAAGCTCACATAGATAGTGAGCATGGTGGATGACATAATCAGAATTCAAAAAGACTTCAAGAGTTTGGAATGTTAGATCAAATTTAAATAGAACAAATGTAAAGTCTTTCACTTGGGTTCAAAATGGGATGCTGAGGCAGTTATAAGGACCCATGGTGATGGCTATAATGATCATTTTAGAGGTAAGAGAACCAGGCAACCAAGGTGAAAGGGCTTCAAGGCCACATCATACAAGTGAAGGGAACATGAAGAAGTAAAGTCCTAAGGAGAACATGATAACAGTCTTTAGGTATCCAAAGGGCTTTCACTTGGAAGAGGGATTAGCTGTGGGGTTTGCCCTAAAGGTAAGAATTAGACTCAATGAGTGCTTGATACAGAAACACAGATTTAGGTGCAGTCTAAAGAAAAACTTCTTAACATTTCAAGCTATCCAAAAATAGAATGGGCTGCCTTAGAGGCTGCGGGCTCCTTTTCTCTGGAAGTCTTCAAAGATGGATGATCACTTGGTGATGTGGTGAATGGGATTTTTGCTCATGTATATGTCGGACCAGGAGACCTTGCCATCTCTTCCAACTCAGAGATTCTGTGATTCTGAAGGTAAATGAATTACCTAATCAACTGAGACTTACCTATACCAGCTATATGTTACAAAGATCTTAGATACAAGCACATTTATCTTCTATAAGGATAAGGGATGTTTAATTTCTTATTTAATCTTCATATCATTTTAACTTTGCATTTTATACTGTTTGTGTCCAGCAATTTCTCTAAATTTTTGGGCAGCTAGGTGGTGCTGTGGACAGAGTGTCAGGCCTGAAGTCAAGAAGACTCATCATCTTCCTGAGTTCAAATCTGGCCTCAGGCACTTACTAGCAGAGTGACCATGGGCAAGTTTCTTAACCCTGTTTGCCTCAGTTTCCTTATCTGTAAAATGAGGTGGAGAAGGAAATGGCAAACTACTCTAGTCTCTTTGCCAAGAAAATGCCAAATGGGGTCATGAAGGAGTTGGACAAAACTGAAAACAACTCAACAAAATTTCTTCTAACTTCTTAGTCCAAGATTGATGTTTTGTACCTGGATACTTTCCTTAAGATTAGCATTGCTAGGACAGGAAACAGTGTAGTGAAAAGAGCCCTGGAATGGGAGTCAGGAGACCTTGGTTCTATCTTAGCTGTGATGCTAACCAGCAGAGAAGTCAAAGTCTTTGGGCATCAGTTTCTTATCTGTAAAATGTGGGGATTGGACTAGAGGATCTCTAAGATTTTTCTGAGCCCTAGCATTTTATGAAAATGATTAAGGTTGAGAGAGCCTAAGAATGAAAAAGTAATTATAGTGGGGTTAAGTCAGAAAGCTTCCTGCCAGAGTTTGAGCTTGTGAAATTGATATAAATTCGGAGCAAAGTAGCAGGAGAAAGAAAAGTAGCAGGCAAAGAAAGGAAGGCAATGTGGGCCTTTATAAGGGGCACAAATTGCATAACTAGGGCCATATGGAAGCATATTAAAAACAAGTTTTTATTTCAACTGGAAATAATATTTCTAAAGTTCTCTGCAGACTTTTTCCCTTTACAAAAGCATGCAAAGCATCCAGCACAATAGCTGACATGCCAGTGAATTGATCAAGAGAGGTAACCCAACTTAGAGCAAGAAATACTTCTTGCCTGTCTAAGATCATTGCCTTTCTTTCTTCCCCTGAAGGGATCAGAGTATGGACCCACCTAATGGCAGGTCTTTCTTTCCCCATTTCCTGAAAGGATCACGGTATTGATCATAGGGAGGAGGTCCTTGTGACCATTTCAGGTGGAGCCATGGATAGAACACTAGACTTGGAGTTAGAAGAACAAACCTCGAATCCTGCCTCAGACACTTAACTGTTTGCTGTTCAGTCATTTCAGTCCTGTCTGACTCTCTGTGACCCCATTTGGGGTTTTCCTGGCAAAGATATTAGAGTGGTTTGCCAATTCCTTTGCCACCCCACTTGATAGATGAGGAAACTGAGGCAAACAAGGTTAAATGACTTGCCCAGGGTCACACAGCTAATAAGTGTCTGAGGCCAGATTTGAACTCAGGAAGATGGGTCCTCTGACTCCAGACCTGGCATTCTATACACTATGGTGCCACCTAGCAGTCCCACTTATTAGCTGCATCACCTCTGTGGCAAATCCCTTACCCTTTCTTAGCCTCAGTTCATCATCTTTAAAATGGCGATAACAATAGCATGTACTTTTCAGGGCTGTTGTGAGAATCAAAATGAGTTAACATATGTAAAGTGCTTTGCAACTACATAAATGCTAGCTAATGTTATTTAGCTTGTGACCATCTTAGGGGAAGCCCTTGAGGAAAGTGGTCAAAGAAGGAGGAATAGTTTTAGGAGAATGGTTCTACAGATATGTTCCCTCAAAAGACTAAGTGATGGCCAGATGAGGTACAAACCAGACTGGACCAAGAGTTGCTGCACAGCCAGGACCAACCATGATGGCGGCTGCCAAGGAAGCACCTCCATAGAGAATGTGGATGACTCAGACTATGATCTGCAGCTTGAGCCCATAGTGTCTCTTCCTGAGCAGGAAATTAAGACCCTTGAAAGAGATGAAGAAGAGCTCTTTAAGACGCAGGCCAAGCTGTTCTGATTTGCCTCTAAGAATGACCTTCCAGAATGGAAAGAGCAAGGGATGGGTGACATGAAGCTGCTGAAACAGGGAGAAAGGGACGATTTGCCTCCTCATGAGAAGGAACAAAACTCTGATGATCTGTGGAAATCACTATATAATACCATTGATGGAGCTGAAGCCCAATACATGGCCTGGGTCTGGAACACACGTGCTGACTTTGCTGATGAAAGTCCCAAGCCGGAACTGCTGGCCATTTGATTTCTAAATGCAGAAGATGCCCAGAAGTTTAAGGCAAAGTTTGAAGAATACAGGAATGAGATAGAAGAAAGAGAAAAGGGAGCAGGAGCAGGCAAAGAAAATACCAACAAAGTGGTGGAGAAGTTGTTGGAGCTGTCGGTGAAGGAGAAGGACAAGGAAGACAGCCAAGAGCTCTGGGGCGCCCAAGAAGGAGACCAAGGACCAGGACATGTCACTGCAATAAATCATCTTGTGGCCTTGCCTTCTTTCCTTTTATTTTCTTTATTTTCGTTTCCTTTTTTTTTTTAATAAGGGACTTTATATATAGAACTGAATTCCAGCCTCCCGTTTGTTTTCTAAGTTTTTACCCTTTCGAAGATGTCTTCAGCAAACCCATTCCCAGTCACATGTACTGTGCTCATACCATTCTTTTCCATAGTGGAAACACTTATTTATAGTACATACAAAAGAGTGAATAAAACATTTGAAAGCTGCCTCAAAAAAAAAAAAAGGTTAAGTAACTATTGTTCCATCAAAAGAAGTTAACCCCAAACTTTTTTTTAAATCTTCCTGTGACTTTTTCCCTTGTTCAAGATTTCTTTTAAAGTTATTTCAAATGGTATTAGAGATATGTCCAAGGATATGGAGGGATTATTCCAGTCTGGACACTTCCCTCAATAAGCTAACCATGTTTGGATGTAGAATAATGTGAAATCAATTTTTAAAAATTGTGTCTGGCAGACTTGGGTCTAAAATGCAGAATACAGTATTTGTATTTTTTTTCTTTTCTATCCAGAAAAACATGATAGAGAAAAGGCCTCTCATCACTAATGACATGTGATTAATTACTTCGTTTCTGACTTATACCTGAATTCACTTCTACATTCAGTCAGCATTGATTAAGCATCTACCATGTCCAAAGCACTGAATGTGTGATTTCCCCATGTCCCAGTTATATTTATAATTACACATCTGGCCACATCAATAAATCAAAGAACAAGCATTTATTAAATGCTTCCTAGGAACCAGGCACCGTACTAGATGCTAGAGACAGAAAGACAAAAATAGAACAAATCCCTGACCTGTAGGAACTCCAATTTTATTGGAGGAGGCAACATGTATACATATAAGTATACATGAAGCTGCTGAAACACAGGGAGAAAGGGACAATTTGCCTCCTCATGAGAAGGGACAAAACTCTGATGATCTGTGCAAATCACTATATAGTACATGTCATATGTAAAATAAATATAGTACAAGGTAATTTGGGGGAGAGGAGAGCAGTAGCAATTGAGGGATCAGGAAAGGCCTTTTTAGGAGGTGTTACCTGAGCTGAACTTTAAAGGAAATTGGGGATCTTAAGAGACAGGAGGAGGGAGGGCATTGCAGACACGGGGCCTGAGAAGGGATCTCCAGAAAGAGTCATGAAGGCACAGGAGTTCTAAGTAATGAAAGTGGGGAGGGCTTGGGCCTTCCTCAATGGATCAGTGCCCCCAATAAAGCATCTATAAGTAACACACGCACAGTGGCAGCCAAGGGTGGTGAATGGAGAGTTTGGCTTTGGAGCCAGGAAGGCCTGGAATCAATCCCCACTTCTGATATATTCTGGCTGTTGGCTGTGTGAACCTGAGCAAATCACTTAACATCTCTGTGCCCCAAGCAGCTCTCTAACATCATGAGTTGCAGAAAAAGATGCCCAGGTGCATTGGCATAGGAGATTCCTTACTAAGATCACTGATGAAATCATAGGTCTGATACATAATGTGGGCATATGTGCATGCACATATACAAGAGCCCCCATGTGCTGCTTTTATATACATTGATGTCCCAGACAGGCAGAATAGCAATGAACAGAGGCAGGAAGACCAGGGATCAGACCCCACATCTGGCACCCATGTGTGTGACTATGGGCAAGTCACTTAACCTCTCTGAACCTGAGGCCAGAGACAGATCTAAGATAAATCTATTAAGTTATATAGCTGCTTTGATGGAAGGAATTCCCATGCCAACAAAATCATAGATCTTTGACATATTGACTTCACTATTAATAGACAGCTAGGTAAGAGTACTCAGCTTTAAGTCAGGAAGATCTGAGTTCAAAATCAGCCATAGACACTTAGTGGTTGTGTGACTGAAATGTTGCTGAAGCTTTGATTTGCCTCAGTTTCCTCATCTGTAAAATGAGGATAATAATACTACCTATGTCCTAGGTTTATTGTGAAGATAAAATGAGATATTTGCAAGTATCTCACTTTGCAGACTTTAAATCACTTTGCAAACCATAAAGTTTTACATAAATGCTTTGTTGTTCAGTTATTTAGCTGTGTCCAATTCTTCATGACCCCTTGGACCATAGCACACCAATACTATCCATGGGGTTTTCTTGGCAAAGATCCTGGAGTGGTTTGCCATTTTTTTCTCCAGTGGATTAAGGCAAATAGAAGTTATAAGACTTGCCCAGGGTCACATAGCTATTGCATATCTCAGGATGAATTTGAACTCAGGTCTTCCTGCCTCCAGGCCCAGCTCTGTATCCACTGAGCCACCTAGCTGCCTATAGAAATGCCAGCTATTATTAATAATTATTATAACTGTGGGTAAAATAGAGATGTCATTCTATTCTCTATGACAAAAAAAAAATATCAGCGAGAAACCAGAGCCAGGCACCTGAATGATCAGTCAGAGAAATCAGTGTCTTCTGAAAAATAATTAGACCTCTCAAATATTAGAGCTGAAAGCTGATTTGCAGATTGTTAATCCAGTCCTTTCCTTTTGCTAGAGTGAAAATTGCTAGAATACATTAAATTTTATGAGGACCATTCCTGACGACCATCCTGAGAAGAAGGATTTTAATCCCCGTTTTTCAAATGAGGAAACCAAAGTTCAAAGTTGAATGACTTGCCTAGGATCTCGAGATTAGTAAATGACAGAGCTGAAACTTGATTGAGCTCAGGTCTTCTGACTCCAAGATCAGTACCTGTCCACTCTATTACTCTTCATTAGCATTTTAGAATAAAAAGCTTTCTTTCCCTGGGCTTGGAGAGTTTCTAATGCCCTAATCAATGGCACATCAGCCCTTCCCAGAGACAGATAAAACAGATACATTATCATGTAACGTCACGTGTACAGTTTGTCCACTTAACAAAATTGCAGATTCCTAGGGAACAATCAGTCCATTCTCCATCCCCACCTCCAGCTTCCAGAGTTCCTGTCCTTGTTTGACTAAACCGTAAGTAATTTGTACCACTAGTAGATTTGGCTGCCCTTCCCCTCCCTCCCCACCAATGGCTTGGGTGTGTGAGTAAAGAAAGCAGTGACCCTGGGTTGAGTATTGACAAGATATAATGGCTGTAGGACAAGGCTGAGAAGGTGATGACTTAGTAAAAGAAAGAATACAGGAAACAATGGGCTGAAAACTGATTCATTGATGCTAGGTCTCCAAGACATGGCCGTAAGAGAGAAATCTTGAACGTGGGCCTTGGCAGTGTGGCTCACAAGTTGCAGGCCCTTTCCTCCTTGACATGCCCTCAGACCACTGACAGCCAGTGCATAAATCTTACACTCGTTCCTCTTTTCTCCTCCTAGATAGAATGGAAAGAAAGTTTTCTACCCCTTCCCCTTCAGAAATTACTTAATTTCTACCTAAGTTCTAATGTATGATGGAAACATTTGTTCTCACTTTTTTTTTTGTATCTGATTTTATCCTGCATTTTATCACTGTGAGTTTGCCTTATGTGTCTCCTTTGTTGTACTGGCTAAAATTCAGCTTCGGATAATTTCAAAGTTTTGTTCATTAAAACAAAACAAGTGACCCTGTTCCACATTGCTAGAGATTTTGGGGAAAATTTTTGGCTATAAGTACAGCTGGCATAATAGGCTGGGGGAGTAGAGCTCCCAGTGTGGGATAGACAAGATTGCAATATAGGAAAATGCCACACTTACTCGGGATAAATATTAAGTCCAGAGCGTTGCTATATTAATTCATGTACCAATGGCTTGTCTGGGTCAGCCTCCCAGAACCACAGAATTCTAGAATTGAAAGAGACTTAGGAGATTGCCTAGTCTAATTGCCACATTTTACAGATGTAGGGGCAGCTAGGTAGTGCAGTGGATAGAGCTCCAGCCTTGGAGTCAGGAGGGCCTGAGTTCAAATCCAACCTCAGACACTTGACACTTACTAGCTGTGTGACCCTGGGCAAGTCTCTTAACCCCACTGCCTCACCAAAAAAGCAAAAACAGTCATTCCCATTCTACAGATGAGGAAATCTGAAACCCACAGAGAGCAAATGATTTCCAAGCCAGGGCTCTTTCTACTGCACCACGTTGCCTCCCTCCTATACCAACTCATTTCTATACCTCAGTACATTATCCACTGGGACTAAAGCAGGTTTCCCACCTCTGGATCAGACCAATGTCAAGTCAGGTCATGAAGAATATATTAAGTGCACTGCACTGTTTTAAGCATGGTCCGCAAAACAGGCCACAGCTTGCAACGACATATTTCTTCCAGAAGGAGAGTGGGGAGGGAGGACCTGCTATTGAGAAGCCAGAAGTTAGGCCAGAAACAATCTATTTCTCTGAATGGGTAAATGCCACTTCATGATTCCCTTAACAAATCCTATTCCTATTTAGCTTCCTGAAAGATGATTATAGCTGTAGTTCCACTCTCTGCAGATAATGGACAATATCTTAGAACAAAAAGGCTAAGAGGATAGGCAGCAGGCTTCACTCCCCAAATCTAATCTCTTCCCAACATCTGTTTTGTTTAATAGGATGATTCTTCCCTTGTTTTTTTCCCTCCACCAACTCACTAAGACAGGAAAATTATCATTCATCAGTCAATGACATAGTAAGAGGATCTCCTCCTTCTGGGAAAATTGTTAAGAAACTAAATAACCTGCCTACTCCCCAAAGATCACCAGCACCGGGAGTCGGCAGGAAAAGCACTTCCCACACCCATGCCTCTTGCCTTCACTGTTAATATTTCACTCTCACCTTCATCAGCACATGCACAATTGGCAAATTTGTATCCTGTTACTCATATTGCCCCTCAATTCCAAAAGCTAAATAATTAATGGAAGCTATGCTTTGTATTCTGATCAAAAAGCACTCACTGAGCTTGGTTAACTTTTGTGAAATGCAACACTTGTCAGATGCAAAGTTTCATTGGTGAAAAGCCTAGTAATTCAAGCACAGTACAATTCAGTTGAAGTCAACCATTTATTAAATGACTTCTAAATGCAAGGCACTGTTATAGGTGCTGGGGTACACAGATGAAAAAAGGACAGTCTCTGCTTTCAAGGAGGCTACAATTTAATAGAGGACGCAACTTTACAAGTAAATTTCACAAGGTGGAATGTAATGAAAGCCTAAAAGAGATCCACAGAAAGTGCTCCAGTAATATAGCATACAAAGAGATCACTTTCATCCAGGAGTTCAGAGAGTGTTTCTTGGAGGACTCAGCACTGTTTTCAGCCTAAACAAAGAAAACTTCATGAGTTTGCTAAGTATTCTTCCCAAGGAGATGCATTAGCTCTAGCCTCAGCCAAATGTAAATACAATAGAATCTTATTGCCAAGATGAATCAATCAATCAGTCAATAAGCATTTATTAATAACTGTGCTAGGTCATCGGAATACAAAGACAAAAGTGGTACAGAAGTCGATTTTACACCAGCGAAGGCTAATTTTTTTTTCAGGCACCTAAAAGAAGATGTATTCATTTATATAGCAGAATTGATTCAGGAAGTTAATAATTATGATAAAATAAACAATAGTTATTTATCTAGCACCTTTAATCTAAAGGCAGTCAACAAACATTCATTAAGTGTTGCCCTAATGTGTGTCTCAAAGCTAGAAAATGTTAGATTTTAGACACTCTCACATCTCAATCTTCCTCCAAGATAAGTCCCCTACCTTCCTCACGTGACCATATCACTCTCTACTCTACTCTACAAACTCTTATATCTTGCCATCATACAAACCATACTCACTTCTGCCACTTACGTTGCAGCTCCCCATTCACCTCCCCCAAAACCCATAGAACACTATCCCCTTCCCCTCCACTTCTCTCTCCCAATCCGAATTTTACTCATCTTTCAAAGCCTAACCCAATTCCCACTTCTTCCATGAAGCCTTTTCTTCCATAGTACCCCATGAGCTTTCCCTTTTCTGAATTCCTATTGTACTTATTGTCTATACCAGTGGTTCTTGTTTTTTGCTGATGTGTTTTTCTCAGGTCCAATTCTTCATGACTTGGGGTTGTCTTGGCAAAAATACTGGAGTGGTTTGCCATTGCCTTCTCCAGCTCTTTTTGCAGATGAGGAAACTGAGGCAAACAGGGTTAAGGGACTTGCCCAGAGTCACACAGCTAGTAAGTATCTGAGGCCAGATTAGAACTCCGGAAGATGAGTCTTCCTGACTCCAAGCCTAGCACTCTATCCACTGTACCACCTACCCACCAGTTCCTATTTAGTGGTTGCTTAAATTAGACTGTTAAACAATTAAATTATGGTCAGATGTATGTACATATTCTCATTATTGTTCTGTGCACTGCACCACAGCAGCTCCCTCAATCTCTCTGTTACCCTGTAATCTTACCTCATCAGCTGTGTGATCAAGTGATTGAGATATGAGGAATGTTTGTGTTCCAGGGCAAATGTCAGACTGCTGGAAAACTACGATCACTGGGTATTTGCCTCACGAGCCACTTTGGAACTATCACCAACCATCCTAAATGTTCTGCATAAGCAAACCATATATTACGTATCGCAATTTTAAGGTTGCTTTCAGATTTAAACTTATCTTCCACTTATTAGTCACTACTTACTTGCTTATTACTTACTTAGTTACTACGTCTCCTTTGCTTATTAGTTACTTCCTTACTGTTGTTGTATCTGGTGAATTTTTAAATGAACTGGTTGGCAACATAGCTGCTGTGCCAGTGTTAGAAGAGAAGAAAATCATGACCGATGAGATTCTTTCCTTATAAAAATTAGTTTATATTTAAAATGTTAAAATGAAACAAAATATGCAATTTCACTTTAAGAGAATTTATTATTTAATACAGTCTTTGTCATTAGCCAGTGAAAGAATAAGCATTTTATATGTTGTAAATCATTTGCTTAGGTAACTAAAAGTTAAAAATTAATTTCCATTTCTTAGCAAGAGAGCTTGTAAAATTTTCCTACCATTTTCTACCTCATATTTGTGTGAGAAAGTATTTTCATTTTATTTTTGCTTCAAATCAAAATACAGAGCTCAATATGGAATCAGATTTGACGGTTTTTGTTGTTAAGCCAAATGTTGCAAACCTGTGTTCAAATAAAAGTCCAACATCAAAATTAAGTTTATGTGATTACTGTATTATTTTTAAACATCTTCAAAATTGTAACTTATTTAATTTATTTGTATTCAACAAAATTTGCAAAATGAAAAAAATTTATATTTAGTCTCACAGATATGAGATTTTTTGGATTACTTCTTTTAATTAGTTTTATAATTTTATATTTAGTTTTCATAATTATAGATAGAATAGAATGTTATAGCTCATAATTGTGTAATTATGATATGTTATAACATAATATAAATGTTAATTTAGAGTTCTGGGTGGCAAATGATATCCTTGTAATTAGTAAGTACTTTATGAATGAACCTAAAGATGTGAGCAGTATATTTAATTACCCTGGAGGTTCATGGCACATTTTTGTTATTGGTGAAAATGGTTCATGGAACAAACAACACTGGTCTAGTTCAGTGCCTTGCACATAGTAGGTGCTTAATCAGTATTTGTTCAAATGAGTATAGGACTTGATAATTTAACAAAGTCCTTCTGCCTCCCTGATGCTCACAATAATCCTGTGATGTAGGATAGGCATTATTATACTGATTTTACAGATTAGACAACTGAAGTTAAGTGACTGATTGACTTGAACCATGGTCACAGTGGCAGAGGAGGAGCTCAAAACCAGGCTTGCTGACTCCATGTGCTCATTTCTATTATACCACCACGCATGTGAAATAATCAGGGAAAAATCCAGGCTCAAGGAGGAGATCATGTTGTGAGACTACCTAGGTGGTACAGGCAGTGGAAAGAGCAGCATGTGTAAGACATGGAAATACGTATTGTCTCCTGCTTGGAGTTTTATTGAGTACATTCACAAGGAAGTAAAAAGGATATACTGGGCTGTGGTTTCTCTCTAATTAGTGAATTAAAGGTCTAGTAAATGTAAGGAAAGGTGATGGGATGGGGTGTTCAAATGAAGAAAGCTTGAAAAGCTGAAACTAGGGATTTTTGTTCTTAGGGAAGTTCATCTGGGGCAAAGGTAGGAAGACAGAAGAGACCTACCCTTGGACACCATGAATTTTTTACATTGCAGAAGGACTTGTTGATGGGGTGGGAGGAAGAGTATGCTAGTCAGTGTTAGGGGTGTCCTGGGGGTGGTGAGGAAACACTGAGGGCACTGGGACTTTACTATGGAATAATAATGATAATAGCTAGCATCTATACAGCACTCCAAGGGCAGCTAGGATAGAGTACTATGCCTAGAGTCAGGAACTCATCTTCCTGAGTCCAAATTTGGCCTCAGACACTTACTAGCTTTGTGACCCTTGGCAAGTCACTTAACTCTGTTTGCCTCAGTTTCCTCATCTGCAAAAATGAGCAGGAAAAGAAAATGGCAAATCATCACTCTAGTATCTTTGCAAACAAAACTCCAAATGGGGTTATGAAGAGTTGAACACAACTTTACATATATTATCTCATTTGATCCTCACAACAACTCCCGGAGAGAGGTGCTACTATCCCATTTTTACAGATGAGGAAATTGAGGCTGAGAGAGGTTAAGTGATTTGCCCAGTAGCAAGTAGCATACATCTGGTGTCTGAATATAGATTTGAATTCAGATATTACCCCTTCGCAGGGGCAATATTACCTATAAATTACCTATAAATTTTCAGTAGTGTACACAACTTTGGTTGTTAGGAACTTAGGCCTTGATAAGACACTCTGTCCTGGAGTGGTGGCATTACTCACCACACCAGGAGGATGACTGAAGTTTTACTGGGATTAGGGGGTTGGAGGAGAGGGCCTGCATTAGGATAAAGATCTTAAGGGGGGGGCAGCTAGGGAGCGCAGTGGATAGATCTCTGGCCTTGGAGTCAGAAGGACCTGAGTTCAAATTTGGCCTCAGACACATGAGATTCACTAGCTGTGTGACCCTGGGCAAGTCACTTAACCCCAATTGCCTACCAAAAAGAAAAAAAAAGGTCTGAAGTGGACATTTTACATTAAGAGGCTCCCATAAATATTATGAAACACATTAAAATGATGGGGGAAGGAAGAGGCAGACAACTCCCCAAAACTCCATATGTTTACACCCTGGACAAGGTCAGTCAGTAGGTCAATAAGCATTTATTAAGCCCCAACTATGTCCCAGGCACTGTGCCTAGCGCTAGGAATATCAAGAAAGGCAAAAGATAGTCACTGCACTCAAAGAGCAGAGTCTAATGGACTCACATGGAGCAGACATGAAAGTAACTATTTGCAAACAAAATACACCCAGTATAAACTGGACATCATCAATAGACGAGAGGTATTAGCATTAAGGGGCATATGGAAAGGCTTCTTGCAGAAGATGAGATTTTATCTAGGACCTGAAGGTAGCCAGGAAAGCAGGGAGGCAGAGATGTTTAACCTCCTCATTTCACAGATGAGTTAACTGAGGTCCAGAGAAGGAAAGCCACTTGCCCAAAGGTTACACAAGGAGTTAGTGATTCAGGACCAGAATTCAGGAGATTACCTGAGGTTTCACTAGGGGGAGGGGAGGTCAGACACAAAATGAGGCCTGTCCTAGGAGCACAACTCCTTCTCTCGTCTCCTCCTTCTCCTTTCTTTCTCTCTCTCCTGCAGGAGTCCAGGACTCCGTTTATGGCTACAGTCTCCTCCTCCCTATGTCCGCCGCGGGAAGTCCCGCCCTTTGGCTCTAGACTGGACCCAGCCCCCGTCGCTCGCGGTCTGCCACCTCTCCCGGAGCCCCCCGAGTCTCCCGGTCCCCCCTGCCCTTCCAGGATTGGGAGTCCTGGGCTGGGCTGTCGATCTGTCCGTCAGTCCTTGGGTCAGTCCGTCTGTGCCCAAGGCCACCTCGTCCAGTCCCGTCCCGCCCCATCTGCTACCTCCTCCCCGCCATAGCGGGCCAGCTCCTCCTCGGTAAAGAGCCGCACTGGGGGCCCCCGCTCTGGGGTGCGCGGCGTCTGCTGGGCTCGGACAGCGGCCAAGTTCAAGGCCAGCACCACCGCCAGCAGAAAGTGCCAGAGACACGGCCGCCTCCGCAGCCCCGGAGCCGCCATCGCGAGGGGCGGGGAGGCCGGGCCGGGGAGGGCAGGCTCAGGTTGGCCGAGCCGGGAGAGCCGGAGCCTCCCAGCCCCGCCCCGGCCCTCCGAGCCCGAGCCCGGCTCCTAGCTACCTCCCCACCCTAGATCTGGGCCGACTTTCAACCCCGCCCCATCCGGGAGCTAGAAGGGACTTAGACTTCAGTTTAGTCTAATGCCCTCTCAATCCTCCCTCTCCGTTTCTGTAATTCGCATCTGGAGAAACTGAGGCCTAGAGAGGGGACTTGGTGAGAGAGTCTGCCTGTTGTGCTGGATTCAGTCTGAACTACTGCCTTTTATTAGTTGTGTGAGGTTAAGTGGGTCACATGGCCTCTAAGTGCCTCAGTTTCCTCATCTGTAAAATGAGGATAATAATGCCTGCAAGATGTTGTGAGATACAAATGCACTTTGCAAACTTAAAATTGCTATATGAATAACAGTTATTGTCCCAGGTCACACAAGGAGCTATTGAAAAATTCAAGACTACAATCCAGATTTCCTGACCTCAGTCCTGTATTTCTTCCACTTCATCTCTGCCTTTGAAGTAGAAGAAAGTGAAAAGGTTACATAGAAGAGGGATCCATCGAGATATTGTGTACATTAAAATAATATAAAAATCGATCCCTTTATGGTTAAAAAAATACATCGATACAGTGTTTATGTTGGACACTTAGATTTTTCTTTTGGTCGGGACCTGTGATTTCATTAGTGCAGGGAACTCCTAGGGAGGAGGCTTCCTCTACCAATGAAGAAGGACCACTCTTTGAAATTTGAAATCTTAAGAGAGTTGCCTCAGGTCACTGAAAGGTTAAGTGGTTTGCTAAGGAATGCTTAGCTAACTTGTGTCTCAAGCAGGAATTGAATACATACATATGCTGGATTAGACACACAGACCAGATGCTGTAAGTATTTATTCTCTGTTCTGGGTGCTCAGCCTTTTGTAGAGAAAGGAAACCCTAAGTTTCTTTTAGCTACCTACCATCCGTTTAGAATCATTCATTCTGTATCTCTTTAAGTTGCAAATCTATCATCTTTCTGTCAGGAAAGGTGCTTCATCATTGGTTTGGGGGAATCATCATTGGTTATTGCATTGACCAGAGTGTTCTTAAATCTTTCAAAGCTGTTTGTCTTTGCAGGGTTGTTGTTGTTGGATACATTTTATTCCTGGTTCTGACTGACCATCCCATGTCTTTGACTCTTCTGTGTGTGTATGTGATGAGGTGAAGTGGAAAGGGGGGTTTGAAGCAGATGGAGCAAGCAGGATGCAGTCTATGAGATATGAGAAAAGATGCAGGATGTGACCAGCCAGAAAAGTGATCCAGGAACCTATGCATTGAAGCCCCCCCACTGTGGACTTAACTGTGTACTTTCACAAAGCACCCCCCAACTACCTGACATTCCAGAACAGCTCTTCCCCTCTCCTTTCCTGTTCCCTTTGCTTATCTTTAATGGACTATATGGCATTCTGGAGCAGTGTTTTTCCTCCCATTCTCCTGCTCCCCTTCCCTCTCTCCTGACAACTAACCCGGCTCAGTGCTCTGCCTCCCCCCCCCCCCAGCAGGGCTGGATGAGTGCATCACCCCAATAAATGAACAAATTCATTCAAGATACCATTATTCCTCATCATTCTGGTGCACCCCAACATTTTGGGTGCCTGTGAACCCCAACCTGTGTTCACATAAGCTTGCCACTTGGGGGTCCACCTAACATGCTAAATTTCTAGTGACATCTAACATTCTCAATATCAAATGACAATAACAAGAAACCAACAGAGCCTTTCCACATCACTAGTCCCTCTTCTCTTCCCATCATGCATTTCCTTGAGGGCTGACGTCTTTTACTCCCATTCTGTAAAGTTCCTCATTGCTTACACTTTGCAACCTACTTATACTCACCATGTGTCTCTATCCATTGCCCTCTGAGAGAAACTATTTTAATTTTTTGAAAACTGTTGAATTCCATGGTTTTTTTTTGTGGGGGCAGGGAAAGAAGAATAGAACAAGCTTTTATTAAGTACCTAGGGGGGTGCCAGGCACCGTATGTACAAAGAAGCTAAGTATCTATGTACAAAGAAACTATACACAGGATAAAGTGGAAATAATCAACAAAGGGAAGGCATTAGAATTAAGGAATCTGGGAAAGGAATTAAGGAAATTAAGGAATTGGGAAAGACTTCTTGTAGATGGTGAAATGTTAGCTGGGCCTTGAGGGAAGCCAGATGTAGATGATGTAGATGAAAAGAGCGAATTCCAGACAGGGGGTGGGGGTGAGGTGGGGATGGGGGAGTGGGGGAGGGTGCGTGGAGATAGAAAATGGAGTGTCTTGTTTAAGAAACAGCAAAGAGTCCAAGGTCACAGGATCTTAGAGAGCAAGATGGTGGTGATGGTGGTGGTGGTGGTAGAAAGTGTAAGAAGACAGGAAAGATATGGGGTGGGGGGATCAGATTTTGTAGGGCTTTGCATTCTAAATAGAGAATTTTATATTTGGCTCTGGAGGTGATAGGGAATCACTAAAATTTATCAAGTGGTGGTTTTGGAGAAGGGAGAATGACAGCATCAGACTTGTACTTTAGGAAGATCATTTTGACAGCTGAATGGGGGATGTACTAAAGAGCAGAGAGACTTGTGGTAGACAGACCAGTCTGGAGGCTATTTCAATAGCTGACGTGTGAGGTGATGAATCAGGGTGGTTGTAGTGTCAGGAGAGAGAAGGTTACATATATGAGAGATGTCATGAAGGTAAAATCCACAGGCTTTGGCAACAAATTGGCTATGGCTGGGGGGCAGGGAAGGTGAGGGTGAGAAGTTGAGGATGACATCTAAGTTACCAGCGTTGGTGACTGGGAGGATGGAGGCACAATCATTCGTATCAAGGAAGTTAGGAAGAGGTTTTTTTGGGAGGAGAAGATAATGAGTTCAGTTTTGGAAATCATGAGTTTAAGAAGTCTATGATACATCTAATTTGAGATGCACAGTAGGCAGTTGGAGATGTGAGACAGGAAATCAGCACAGAGATTAGGAGTAGATATATAGATTTGAGATGTGTGAAGCTTAGTTTTCCTCTTCCTCTGGGCCTAAGTCTAAATTTTTTCTTATAACTTTTATCTAATTGCTCCAAGTTCTGCCCCCAGGGCCCAAACTAAGTGTACCCAGAAGAAAGTAGCAGTAACTGCCCCTAAGGTGAATTCAATTGAATTGATGGAGGGGCAGAGGACAATCAGTCCCATAGTTTGACTAGGAGGGCCTACTTAGAGCCATGTACCATCCAACTCCTTTTTCATATAACCACCCTTCGAAAACTTGAAAATAGTTACTGCATTTTTTCTAAATCTTCTGTTTTTCAGACTACACATCCCTATTCCTTTAACTAACCATCTTATCGTATGAACTTCAGGCCCTTCACCATTCTGGATCCTCTCCTCTGGATATTCTTCTAGCTTAACAATTTCTTTCCTAACTCAATTAAAAAAAAAAGAATGTTTAAAATTATCTTTATATGTAATTGGGGGAAAATAAAATATTTTTTTAAAAATAAAAGAAAAAAAACCAATTTCTTGCCTAAGCAGTGGTGTCTTGTACAGAATACAATACTCCTTTTGTGATCTGCCCAGAGGAAAGTGCAGGGAAGATCAATTAATTGGTCAATAAATGTTTATTCAACACCTACCAGGTGTCAGTCACTGTGCTAAATGCTAGGGATGTAAAGAAAGGGGAAAGGAAGTCTGCTCTCGAGGTACCATCACCTCCTTATTTAGATCACCAAGGAGGAAAGAGGAAAGAGAAGAGAAGGGAGAGACGAAAAAGCCAAGGACAACTAGCTTGGTGACATCACTTCCCTTCTTGAGGCCTCCCTCAGTTTACTTTTTTTTTTAATAAAATGGGGAGTTGGGTTAGATGAGATGCTTTCAAAGAGCCTTTCCAGCTCTGACATTCTGCGTTTCCCCCCCAAGTTATGCTGACTGCTTGCCCATCTAAGAAGGAAGAAGCTCATTCTTGTTTGTGCACCCAAATATGCTTGGGGTGAGTAGAGTTGCCGTCCCACAGTGGAAGGAGAGAGGATACAGGTCTGCAGCTGCAGTGGGCACAGAGCTGCATTCATTAAGGTATAAGCAGCCAACTATTTGCTCCTCTCGTCTGAAACCTCAGACAGGCACACAAAGAAAGACCATTCATTCCCAGCTGCCTGAGAGCTCTCACTTGTAATCTCTGAGGAGGACTGAGTCAGGAAGATGTGGCCATTGAGTTCCAATGCTGCCACATGGGCAAAGCCAAGTTCTCCTCTAAAGTTAAACTTGGACTCCAAAGTTAAAGCTTGCATGCTCAGGACACGCTTATGTCTTAAATTACAAGACTCTAGCATATTTTCGACTTGGCTACCCTTTTTTCCCCCATCCACTCAACTCTCCGACTTCCCCGTCTCCCTCTGAAGAAAAAAAAATTATAGAGAAAAAAAAATTGTGCAACTGGGCAAACTGGCCCCGTTCCTTCCTGTACTACAGTTAACAACAGTCTCTGAATCGCTCCCAATGGAGGACTACATTTCCCAGCAAGCTCTGAAATCAGCCCTCTTTCAACCCCGACAATCGCCTTCAGGCGAGACGCATGCGCCCCAGAACCTCCCGGGGGGCCGGCACTCCCGGTAAGGTTCTGTTGAATCCGTTTACCCTCGCACTGTTCACTGTCCTTGCTGCTTCCCATCCTTGCGGTCCTCCTCCTTCTCTGCCCCGGGGAGCAGTGCTAGCTCCGGGCTGCAGCATCTCTTTCAGTCGATGCCATGATCAGGCAGGAGCTGTCTTCATCTTATCAGGAGGTACTGGGGAGCCAGGGGCAAAAGAAAAGTTTATTGGGGTGGCGAGGGAGGTGGGGGGAGGGTCGTGGGCGTCACCTTCTCAAGCACTAGTTGCAAAGGCAGATTGTGTGTGTGTGTGTGTGTGTGTGTGTGTGTGTCTGTGTGTCTGTGTGTTCGCTTGTGTGCAAAGAAAACTGGCTGCAAAAGAACTCAAGCTGTCTCCACTTGCTGGGACACTTAGGAAGCCCCATAATCCGAAGAGGAGTAGTTAAATAACCAGCAGGTGAATGATTCATGCACTGGCAGAAGTGAAGCCAGACTAGAGCTGGGACCCCTGGACTGCCCTAGGGAGCGGGAAGTTTGCAAAGAGTTAGAAGTGCACTTTACTCTTCTGCCATCGTGACCAGATGGCATCACCTTTTCCTTCCCAGGTCCTCTAGGCTCATGGCCAGGCTGGTTAGTAATAATAATAATAATAATAATAATAATAATAATAATAATAATAATAATAATAATAATAATATTTACACCCATATACACTATTAACTTTTTGCAAGAGCTTTCACCTGTCTCCTCTCTGTACACTGTCTCCCTCATTGAAGACACCCACTCATTCAGTTTTAACTACCACCTCTGTGCAGATGATCCCCAAATCTTGTTCTACAGCCCTGGGCCTTTTCCTTGAGCTCCAATCAGATACATTTCCTGCTGGAATGACGTTTCCAATTTGGATGGCTCAGTGCCACTGCAAGCTATCTAAAACCAGACTCATCTTCCCCTCCCCCAAACCTGCTTGTCCTCTGGACTTCCCTATTTCCACCAGTGGCATCACTGTTCTCATAGTCACCCAAGCTTGAAATCTCAGTGTCAGTCTCAGACTGGCTGCTCCTTTCTCCGTTTTCATCCCTCCCCTCCTCTTCCCCATTTCTAGTCAGCTTGTTGCCAAGACCTGTTAATTAATTAATTAGTTCTTCCTCCAAAGTGTCTCATGCATCTTTTTGCTGACTTGACCGTTCTATTCCCACTATCCACACCCACACCAGGATGACTGCAGAGCCTTGAAACTTTTTTCCTATACTTCAACAGCTCATTCCTCCAAATTCCTTCACATTATTGCAAGATTGATTTTCCTAAAGAGGCAGCTTGGCATAACTCTGACATATACCTTGTATGACTGTGGGTGAGTCACTTAATTTCTCTGTGTTCTAGACTGCTTCACAAGACTTCAAGTTGCAGAAAAGGTCAATGACCTGCAGTGGTAGAATTTCCTTACTGGGGATTTCCTTGTGCCAGGGAAATTACAGTTCTAGTTGCCATTCCTATAGTGATCTTATAATTTCGCTCCTATGGTCAAACAACTTCAATGCCTGGCCATTACCTCTGGAACAAAATTGTAACAACCTTGCCTGGAACTCAAGGTTCCCCTACCGATTCAACTTTATCTCCCACATTCTTGGTACATATACATTCAGTTTTAGTTTTAGCCAAATTCATCTGTGCATTTTTCCTCATATATGTTCCATATTTTCCAGTCTTTGTTTTGCCTGGAATGCCTCTGTTCACCTGCCCAAATTCTACTCCTCCTTGGAGAACTAGCTCAAATGCTCCTTCCTCAAAGCCTCCTCCTAGCTGAAAGTAATCTTTGCCTTTTCTAAACTCTCATAGTTTTTTGTATCCTCATAACAATTTGGTGAAATATGTGTGGTAGAGTATCGTTATCCCTATTTGACAGGCCAAGGAACTGCATCATGCAGCTAGCTAATGGTAGCCCCAGTATTAGAACTTGGCTCTGGGTCAGGTTCCTTTCTTCTCTCTTCATTCCATCCCTATTGACAGTAGTATACTGTTGGCTATGGAATAATAACATCTCAGAGTCCATCTAGTCTAATCCTTAGCAAAGCAGGAATGTTCTCTACAACAGTGGGGCAAACTCCAATAGAAATAGAGGTCACTAAACCCTTCATTAGAAAACCACAAATTAACATTATCTATACAGTATTGCATTTTTATCTTGTTAAACATTTCTCAGGGCAGCCAGGTAGCACAGTGGATAGAGCACTGGCCCTGGAATCAGGAGGACCTGAGTTCAAATCCAGCCTCAGACACATGATACTCACTAGCTGTGTGACCCTGGGCAAGTCCCTTAACCCAAGTGCCTCACCAAAAAACAAAAACAACAACCAAAAAAAAAATTCCCAATTACATTTTACTTTGATTCTGGCCACACTAGGGGCTGGCAGAGTTTGACACCTCTGCTCTACATCATCCCCCAAGAAGTATTTAGCTAGCTTCCTCCTGAGAACTCCAGTGATGGGAAACTCCCTCCCAAGCGAATCCATTATAGTTTTGGGAATCTCTAACTCAAGTCATTGAATACTTCCAATTCAATATCCCTTGTAATAACAAGTCCCACTTACATGGCACTTTAAAGTTTGTCGGATGCTTTATATACATCATCTCATTTCAGTCAATCGATCAACTTACCTGCTCAATGCTAGTCACTGTGTTAGGCTCTGGGATTCAAAGGCAAAGATGAAACTGTCCTTGCTTTCAAGGACCTTACATTCTATCTCATTTGATCTTTGCTACAACTCTCTGAGTAGGTGTTATTATTAGTCCCATTTTATTAATGAGGCAGTGAAGACTCAAAAAATTTAAGAGATTTGTCCAGGGTCACATGGGTTTTGAGGATCTGAGGTAGGATTCAAATTCAGCCTTTCTTGACTCCAAGTATCATTCTGTCCACTGAGCCACACTACCTCTCTCTATGTAGAGAGGACTGAACTGGACTGGGAACCATAAGAAAAACCATCTGATGGAGACGTGGTTCCTGGAAACTCCCAGTCAAATAGGGGAGACCTACCTCCTGTCACTGGGAGAATTAGAATCATTTGTTCCATTTCAGTTGAACCAAGCTCCTCTATCTGAAACCATTCAGTCATTAAAATAGTATCAGTGCACCTGCAGGGACAAAAAAGAATGGTTAGATAAGGAGTCATCATATTTGTTTTGAGTATCCTTATATTGCATACCTGAAATAGGGTTGTTCTAGATTTGGGCTATAGCCAGTGTGTTTCTGAGATTCTTGCCCTTTGATTCATACTGGAGGAAAATGTAATTTGGATAGCTGTCTATGTAGTTCTTGCCTTGGGAGAGAATTTAGCTTGGGGTTATGATATTTGCTGAGTGCAGATTTCTTTGGCCTGGGTCATGTGAATGAGTGAGCATGTTTAGAACTTACTTTAGAAAGTGTATATGGAACTTTGTTGGGGAGAGTGGGAGTTGGAGTCTAGAAGACTGTGGAAAAAGAAAGGAGCCAGCTACTGAATGGCAGGTTCTTCAGAGCCACTGTGCCCTTGACCTAAATAAGTAACTGAAACTCAAATATTCTTTAGGGTCTTGAGATGCAGTATGACTTACCAGATAGAGAACCAGCCTTGGAGTTACAAAGTTCCTTAACTCCTGACTGTCCCATACTATGATTTGGTAATCTCATCACTAAAACAAGTTTCTACACTTATATGTGGATCCAGATCTGGTCTGATCATAGGTCTAGACAGAAACAAAACAAAACAGACCTTTGAAGACAACCACCTCAGCTGTTTCCTTAAGTGTGAGCCCACAGCTGTGGCAAGCCTTACCTCTATCCCAGCCTCTGTCACACTACCATCCTTCCCAATTTCTTTTTTTTTTTTTGCTTTTTGGTGAGGCAGTTGGAGTTAAGTGACTTGCCCAGGGTCACACAGCTAGTAAGTATCGTGTCTGAGGCTGGATTTGAACTCAGCTTCTCCTGACTTCAAGGCCAGAGCTCTATCCACTGTGCCATCTAGCTGCCCCCCAATTTCTTTCTAGTTACTTTCATACTTTGTTTATCTTTTTAAAAAAATACAGTAATAATTATCAAGATGACTTGAATTCACATAGAACCACCTTAAAAATTCAGAGAAATTTCTCATGTTATTTCATCATTTTGATGAGAGTTAGTGTAGCGTGCTGACTAGAGAGCTGGCCTTGAAGACAGGAAGACCTGGGTTCAAGTCCTGTCTATGTTACATAACTCTGTGACCTTAAAGGCAGCTAGGTGGTGCAGTGGATAGAGCTCTGGGCCTGGAGTCAGGAAGACCTGAATTCAAATACAGCCTCAGACACTAGCTGTCTGACCCTGGGTAAATTACTTAACTTTTATCTGCCTCAGTTTCCTCAACTGTGAAATGGGGATCATAATAGTACCTACCTCCCAGGGTTGTTGTGAGGATCAAATAATATATTTGTAAAGCACTAAACACAGTGCCTAGCACATAGTAGGGCCTTAAGAAATACTTGTTCACTTTCCTTCCACTCCCCTGGGCAAGTTACTTAACATCTCAGTGCTTTAGGCAACCGTAAGTTGCCAAGAAGGTACTGATCTGCATTGGTAGAGGGAGTTTCCTCACCTGGGAATTCTTTATACCAGTGAAGACACCAGTCCCTATACCTGTCCTTCTGATAGCCTTGCAGTATGACAGGAGAACTTACTGTCTGTGTCATACAAAGAATTTAGTCTGGAGAAGATTTCTGGGGCATAGGATAGTTCTAACATTTGAAAGGCTGCTATATAGAAAAAAATATTAGACTTGTTTTGTATTATTAGTCCAGAAACAGGCCTGGGTAGGAATTTCCAAGGGATAAAATTCAACTTAAGATAAGGAAAAAACTTCTAACTTCTAGAACTGTCCAACAATAGAATGGGTTGGTTTGTGCTAAGTGGTGAACTCTTGGTCACTAGAAGTATTCAGGCAGAGGCTGTTGCAGAAAACATTCTTGCAATGAGTAGTTTAGAACAGATGATGTCTAAGGATCCTTCCAACTCTTAAGATCCTTTGTAACATAATGCGTGATGATATGTTGTATACCTATGGAGAAGTCTGTGTGATGTATTGAATGGAAAAAACATTGGACTTGGGAATTAAGTGACTGGAATAAAATATCTACCAGCCCATTGGCTGGAAAATGAGGATGATAATATTTGTTCTACCTGTCTAACTATACTATATAAAGGTCCATTTTTATTACCACTGCTATGATCATATATCCCCATTTTACAATCTGCAAGATCATGAAGCCAATGAATGGTAGAGTGGTCCCCTTGCCCACAGAGCAGATCTTTTCTAGGATTTAGCAACTGGTTATGAGGGACTAAGGAGAGCCTCTGAGAATCACTGGCAATCTCTCTCTCTCTCTCTCTCTCTCTCTCTCTCTCTCTCTCTCTCTCTCTCTCTTACTCTCTCCTCTTAAATCTTTCTGCTTTTTAAAAATTTATTTTTTGTTTATTTTTAACATTCTTTTTTAAAAATTTTGAGTTCCAAATTCTCTCTCCCTCCCTTCCCCCACCCACTAAGGAGGCAAGCAATATGATATCAATTATACATGTGAAATCATGCAAAAAATATTAGCCATATCAAAAAGACCCAAGAAAAATAAAGTGAGAAAATTATACTTTAATTTGTACTCAGAATTCATCAGTTCTTTCTCTGGAGGAGAAAGGTAGCATTTTCCCTCCTGAGTCCTTTGGAACTGTCTTGGGTCATTGTTTTGATCAGAGTAGCTAAGTCTCTCACAGTTGATCATTGTTACAGTTTTGCTGTTACTGTGTGCAATGCTCTGGTTCTGCTCACCTCACTTTGCATCAGTTCATATAAGCCTTCCCAGGTTTTTCTGAAACAATCTCCCTCTTCCTTTCTTATAGAACAATAGTACTCCATCACAATCATATGCTACAACTTGTTCATCCATTTCCCAATTGATGAGCATCACCTCAAATCATTGGCAATTTTAAAACATAGATAGGAAAGACAAGGAAAAGAGAGGAGAAAAAAATAGAAATCAGAGGAATAGGAGTAGAAGAGAGAATAATTTCCAGTATACTCTAAACAGTAGCAATGCTACTTTCCTGGATTGAGGTTAATAAAGTCAAAATCATAAAAATAAGAGAGTAGAACAGAATGAATTAATAACCAATACTCGTGTTCATATAGTGTTTTAAGGCTGACAAGGCACCTTTTCACAATAATGTTAGGAGATTGGTTGTGTAAGTATTATTCTCATTTTGCAAATGAAAAAACTGAGGCTCATCATTGAAGTGCCTAGCTGAAGGTCATACCATTAAGAGCTGGGATTCAGGCCCAGGTCTTCTTGCTATATATCCGGTGCTCTTTGCACCATGACACACTGGTGTAGTGGGGGAGGGGAGGGGCCCTGAGGATGAGGCCAGCCACTTGTGATATGGCAGGTTCCATATCGTCACTGATCCTTTGCTTGACGGTCTTTCTCTCTTAGCTAAATGAAGAGCTGGATCAAGTGGTTGAGAATTCAGATAGAGTGGAGGAGAAAGAAAGGAAGGACTCCAAGGACAAAGGCTCAGGTATTTTGCCAGGTGAGTTGGGGAATGAGTACCAGGGTAGGGGAGCAGGGGTGGAAAGGGGAGGGGCAGCAGGAATACAGTGGGTTGGGTTGGGGTAGAGCTCATGTGTCTTTATGGCTTTGATGCAAAGAGTCTTCAGTAAAGCATCAGGAGCAGCAAGAACCCTCCACCTAGGGGCTGGAGAATGGCTCTGAGTGGGTGAGTGAATACCCTCATCTGTCTTTGGTGTCTGGTTACTGAACTTGCTCTTCTGTCCCAGAGAGGAGATCCCTGTTCCCTTATTTCTGAAGCTGTACATATTTAACAAGATTGTGCAGATGGAGGACTCATGATGGAGAATGCCATCCCTTCAGTCTAGCTATGTCTCACACCCAGGGGTAGGCTGATCTCTCCCAAAGCTGTCTGGGGAGGCTCAATGACGCCAGGCCACTTGGTGGAGTATCTAGAAGTTCAAAGGTTTCCCACTGCCTCCCTCCCTGCCAAGAGGTTACTCCTCAGAGTGCCCCTCAGGGCACATAGGTCAGTGCCTTTGGGGGAGTCCCCTGTAGTTCTCTTCAGGCATCACTCAGTACCATGACTTCTTTAAGTCATGGTCTCCTTGGGGAGTCTGGTGAATCCTATGGACCCCTTCTCAGAATAATGTTTTTAAATGTACAAAATAAAATACATAAAATATATTTTAGGGATTACAGATGAAACCAATTACATTAAAATACAGTTATTCAAATATTAAAAGAAAAACACTCATGGACCCCAGGTTAAGAACGCCTGGTATAGTGGGAAGGGATCTGGACTTGTCGTCAGGAGCCCTGGGTTCAAATTTTATCTCTTGGCACTGGCTGTGTGATCAGGTCCTTGAGTCCTAGTTTTCTTATCTTTTAATGTGGGATAGTAACCCTGGCACTATGTATCTTACAGTGCTGTTGTAAGAAAACCTGCTTTGTGAGGTGCCAGGAGAATATGAGCACTTGTTATCTCTGGGATGGGTACACTTGCAGCCTGCCAGACAGGTCGGTTGACATGTGATACGTAGTCTCGGCCTTTCTTAAGTTTCGGCTAAACTTGATGCCCTTTCTTCCTGTACTTGCATCGGGGAGGGTAATGAACTAGGAAAGTCTATGAAGTCGCTGGCTGTCATGCAGTTAGTCAGGAAAGGCTCTCTAGAGGAGACAGGCATCTTCGCAGGAACCATTGGCCTCCCAGGGACCCGAGACGCAGAACAGAATCACAGAAGCACAAACACTCGGCATTGAATGAGACCGCAGGGGACATCTAGTCCTGTACAAGACACCCAACACGTGATCATGCAGCCTTTTCTTGAGGACCTCCTGTGACAACAAATCCGCTGCCTTCTGGGCTAGCTCATTTTCACTTCTGGATAGTTCTTATTGTTAGGAACTTTGGCTTTAAATTGAGCTCCAAATGTATCACAGCTTTCCCCTATTATTCCTAGTACTACCTTCAGGGCCCAAGCAGAACAAATTTAGTCCTTTCTTTTGACCTTTAACACTAGAAAAAAGAGAGCAGAACACAAAAAGAGGATTGGATAGGAAACCATGAATCTCTATTATATACATACATATATATGTATGTATGTATGTATGTATATATATATATATATATATATATGTATATATAAAGAGTATATAATAAATTCCATACCTGATCTTCTTTCCAGCCCTTTAAATACTTGAATACAGATAGCATATTTCCCCTAAGTCTTCTCTTCTCAAGGCTAAACACCCCTTGTTCCTTCAACTGATGGTTAAATGGTATGGTCCTCCAGTCCCTTCACTGTCTAGGTCATCATCTTCTGAGTTTGTGTTCTCTAGTTTGTCCGTGCCCTTCCTAAAGCATGGTGCACAGAACTAAATATAGTACTCCCAATGTGTAAGGACACTCTCAAGGCCTCTTTGAAGAACTCTGGAATCAATTGTGAGACATAGGAGACACTGGCATAGGACCGTCCAGCATGGTGTGCCCTCGTGAAAGACACTGGATCAGACAGTGAGGTCCTCTCTCGAGCTGCAGTGCCAAACTTTCAAACTCTACTGCAGAGAACACAACTCTGATGGATTGGCCATGTTGTTCGAATGCCAAATGTATGTTGCTTGAAAGACTTTTATGGAGAACTCAGGCAAGGGAGATGCATATGCAGAGGTAGGAAGAAGGGATACAAAGACACTCTCAAGGCCTCTCTGAAGAATTTTGGAATTGATTGCATGACATCGGAGATACTGGCAAAGGACCTCTCAGCATGGTGTGCCCACATCAAAAAAGATGATATGTTCTATGAGCAAAGCAGAATTGCAGGAGCTAAAAAGAAACATAAATGTGCAAATTTAGAGGTATCTCCACTCCAAATGTTCATAGGGATTATTTGTGCCCAACCTGTGGTATAGCTCATATTGGTGTGATCAGCCACAGTCGGACACACTGTCCTTTGATCCCAACATAGTGATGTTATTTTGGTCCTCTTCAGGAGCAAGGGACCACAGCCAACCAACCTACTCCCGATGTGATGTGAGCAGGTTAAAGGCCAGTGGCATCATTACTTCCCTCAGTATCCATACTATGTCTCTCTCAGTGCAGCCTAAGGTTTGACACCTTCATGACACTCATGCCGTATGCCGTAGAGAGACTCATTGAACTGGCAGCTATGTTAAAACAAACAAAAAGCTACTGCTTGAACTGCTCTCTACCTACCTCTCTTCCCATTCTGTTTGTGTGAAGGCGACTTTTTTAACCCACTAAAAGAATGTGAGAACTTGCTAGGCTAATTCCACAGGAGGATCTTTCTTTGGTGTTTTCTTTTATTGAAGGAAAGACTAGTCAGGAAGTGATTGTAGGGAATTTTAGCCTTGTCAGCCTCTCTGTTTTTTAGTCTCCTTGTTTAAGGCTCCAGGGCATTATACAAACTCAGATCAGGAAGTGAAGTCCTAGACTGGCATCTTCTGCTTTCAGATCTGGAGGGTTATCTAGGAAGTTTCACTGACAGCCAAGATCCCTGTTTCCTGCCTTCAGGAGACAAAGGTCTGGCTTATCTTTTTTTTTTTCTCTCTCTCTCTCTTTTAAAGAATAGAGGTAGACACCAACAAGATTCCAGTCAGATGGGAAACTTTGAGATCAGAGATAGCCTAGAGGTTTCTGGAAGGATGTAGGTTCTTATTGAAATGACTTTGTTTCTATTTTCTTTTTACAAATACGTAATTTTAGTTATTTCATTAAATATTTCCTAATTACATGCAAAAAGTTAACTTTCATTTTTAAACACTTTAGGTTCCAAATTCTCTCCTTCCTTTCCACCCTTCCCCCCTCCTTGAGAAGGCAAGCATTTTGATATTGATTATACATGTGAAGTCATGCAAAATATATTTCCATTTTAGCCATGCTGCAAAAGAAAACACAGACCAAAAAGAAAAAAAAGTAGACATAGTATCCTTCAATCTGCGTTCAGAGTTCATCAGTTTTCTCTCTGGAGTTGGATAGCATTTTTCATGATGCATCCTTTGGAATTGTCTTGTATTTACTTTCAAAATGTTCCATGTTTACTTATCAGTGTACATGTGTTCACTGCCACCCCTTTTCACCAAATACAATATGAACTCCCAAGTAAGACTTTCATTTTCAAATCTTGGGATCCCCAGCACTTATCACAATGCCTTGCATATAGTATGTGCTTAATAAATGCATGTTTAATTAAATCCAGCAAGTCATTTTTTAAAAATATTCTTTTATTGCTACCTTTTAGGGAGCCATCTCTTATAATAAAGAAGTTTTTTAAAAAGAGGAAGAAAAAAGTTCAGGAAAACGAACCAAAATAATCAAAAAAGTCTGATGTACATGCAGTGTGCCACACCCTCGTCCCCTGCATCTGAAAAAAAAATAATAAAGCAGTGGGTTTTTGTGGGGTCATTGTGTTCCCCTGTTCCCTCTTTGGGGCTGAGCTTGATCACTGTAATTTTGAAGTATTGGGTTTTGATTTGGTTTTCACTGTTGTTACTGCATTTGCATTGTTGTGGTCATTATGGATATCATGTTCCTGGCTCTGTTTTCTTTATCTCTTTCTACATTTTCCCATGTTTCTTGGTAATCTTGTTGATGGTTTTTTACAACATAATAATATTCTATTTCATTGACATTGTGCATCTTACAGTGTAGTCTAAACCATTCCTCAGTTGATAGGCATTTGCTTTGTTTCCAGCTCTTTGTTTTTACAAAAGGTGCTACTCTCAATATTTTGGTGTGTATGGGACCTTTATTTTGGTCGTGGAATGTATTGGAGTCAATGCCTAGCAGTGGGTTCTCAGGGTCAAATGGTGTGGGTTTTATTGTCATTTTCTCAGCAACTCAATTTAAAAATTTTTAAAAGAACTTTTCTTATTTCAGACCTTTTATGGTTGAGTTGTTTCAGTCATGTCTGATTCTCTGTGACCCCAGTTGGAGTTTTCTTGACAAAGATACTGGAGTGGTCTGCCATTTCCTTCTCCAGCTCATTTTGTAGATGAGGAAACTGAGGCAAACAGGGTTAAATGACTTGCCCATATAGCTAGTGAATGTCTAAGGTCAGATTTGAACTTAGATCCTCCTGACTCCAGAGCTGGTGCTTTATCCACTGTGCCACCTAGCTGCCCCACTTGAAACTTAACAAACATTATATAAAATAAGTATTTCCATGTATACAGTAGAACATGAAAATGCAAATCTCTATTATTTTCAGCTTGATTTTCTTTTAAAATACATATTAAATTCAAGTGTACCTCTCGAAGCTGTCTTACTAATCTGTGATTCTTTCTGTCTTTTTGTTCTCTATACATTTTAAAAAATGCTTTGATGACCTTTCTGTCTTTTTTTCTTTCTTTCCTTCCTTCCTTCTTTCTTCTTTTCTTCCTTTCTTTGTTTCTTCTTCCCCTATTCCTAATCGTAACTCTCCCTCCCAGCCCTTCAAAGAAAAACCAAAGGAAACACAAAACCCAAGTAACAAATATTCAGCAAGTCGATTTAAGAGACATTTGTTGAATGCCTACTACGTTCATTGCCCTGTGCTGGGTGCTGAGAGAGACATTAAGATGCATTGTAATGACTATAATAGTTGACATTGTGCATATAATTTGCAATGTGTTTTACATACATTATCTCATTGTCTGATAGGTACTATAGGTATTATTATCTCCATTTCCTATTTGCCCCATTTACAGATGGAAAACATTTTATAGACAGATACAGATGAGAAGTTCAGAGAGGTTTAAATGACTTTCCCATGGAGAGTAAATATCTAGGATGGGATTCAAACACAGATTTTCCTAACTCTAAATGTAGTACTCTCTCCACTGTGCCATTCTAAATGACATAACTTCTCTGGGCCTCAGTTTCCTCAATTGTAAAATGAGGCAGTTGAACTAGATGGCTTCTGTGTCTCCTTCCAGCTCCAAGTCAATGATTTTATGAGTCCTGTTGCATCGAGAAATAAGACAGAAGAGTATTTGTAATAATCATCAAGGTCATGTTCCCGATCTTGAGCCTTCCCCATGAGACTCTTCAGATCTCTTTTCTCCACTCCCACAAGAAAAGGAGATTTACATTTCCTTAGTCACCATTGTCATCATCAAGAAGCATTTATATAGCTCTGGCTACTTGGTAGATGCTATGATGCAATGTTTACCCTTGAGAAGCTTTCAGTCTAGTTTGGGAGAAGGACACGGATACAGAAAGGTTCATAACAAGACCAACTAATACGGATTGTCATGGTACTGGTACAGGCCATAAATGATATAGGAATTCGTAGGATCACAGATTCAAAACTAGAAGGGACCCTTCTATTGGGACTATCTAGTGCACCCCATAAATTTTGCAAATAAGGAAACAGAAGGTGGGTGAATTGTTTAGGGTCACACAGCTAGTCAGTATCAAGGGAACCAATTCAAGTCAAGAAAACCTCCATGGAAGATGTGGAACCTGAAGTGAGCTTCGAAGGATGAATAAGACTTATACTAATAAAGAAGATAAGGTAATGGAAGAAAGACATTACAGACAGGAAGAGCACGTGTGAGGTGAGGTGAGGAGAGGCATTGTATTATGGACATCATGGACTAGGTGAGTTTGGCCAGAACTTTCTGTGTATTTATCAGGAAGTACAGTTGTCCCTTCCACAACTTTCCCCATCGAAATGTTGATAAAATACAGGTCAGTATTAAGAAATTAAATGGGAATTTTAGGGGAGTTTTGTGGAAGCACAGATGAAATGCAAAAGCCAACAGATGACACAGAGCCTCTGACCAAATACTTAACCCAAATTTTACAATAAGGTACTGTGAACACCCCACAAAAGAAAAAAAAAACAGAGTTCTTCTCTGGCACAGAGAGAGGGCCAAAAAATTTTACATGGATTTTTCAGATCAGGAAGGTGCTCTACCCCTAACTCCGGCTAAGTGGAAGGAATAACTGTAGTGGGAGCAAAGCTTGGAAAAACACGTAGGGGCAGGTTGTGAGTGGTCCTGAAGGCAAACTAAGTATGTGGATATTATCCTGTAACTCTATAGATAGCATTTCCAAAGCTATGTTCCACTTGATGCTAATAAATTCTTTCCTTCTAAAGTATTATTATTATTATGGCTGGACCTGAGGTCAGGAAAACCTGAGTTCAAATTCTACCTCAGACATTAGCTGTGTTTCCTTGAGCAAGTCAGTTATCCTTTGCCTCTGTTACCTCATCTGTAAAATGGGGACAATAATAGCATCTACCTTCCGGGTTTGTTGTAAGGATCAAATGAGTTAATGTTTGTAAAGCACTTTGCAAACTTTAAGGTGCTATACAAATGCTAGCTATTTTTATTTTTTGAAGTTAATTTTTTCAAACAAAACCTGGTTCTGAACACATATAGTCAAGTAAAACAAATTTCTGCATTAGCCATGTCCAAAAGAAGTCTCAATTTGTACTCTGAGTCCATCACCTCTCTATCAGGAAATGTGTAGCCTTTTTCACCATGAGTCCTTTGGAGTGATTGCTGGTAATTTTGTTGATCAGAGTTCCTAAATCTTTCAAAATTAATTGTCTTTACAATATTGTTAGTGCATAAGTTCTGGTTCTGCTCACTTCACTCAGCTACAGTTCATACAAGTCTTTCCAAGTTTCTCTGAAACCCTCTCCTTCATCATTTCTTACAATATCCATAGTATTCCATCACATTTATATACTGTAATTTGTTCAGCCATTCCCCAATTTATGGCTACCCTCTCAGTTTCCAATTCCTTGCCACTGTGAAAGAGTTGCTATAAATACTTTTATACATATGGGTCCTTTTCCTCTTTCTTTGATCTCTTTGTGGTATAGACATATGGTAATAATATTGCTTAAAGAGTGTGCACAATTTAATAGCTTTGGGGACATTGAGGACCAAATTGCTTTCCAGAATGGCTAGACCAATTCATAGCTCCACCAACAGTGCATTAACCATTAGCTATATTTAAATTTTTATTTAAAATAGTATTTTATTTTTTCCAATTACAAACAAAGATAATTTTCAACATTCATTTTTGTAAGATTTTGAATTCCATATTTTTCTCCCTCTTTCCCTACTCTATCTCCCCACCCACAATATGGCAAGCAATCTGATATAGGTCATACATGTGCAGTCGTGTAAAACATATTTCCACATTAGTCATGTTGAACCACTAGCTATTAATATAATTTTTATTAACTAGTGAGAGAAAAGTTTGGAAGAGTAGTTAGTGGCCAGGCTGTGGGTGGTCTTGGATGCCTAGCTAAGGATTTGGATATTATTCTGTAGGATGTATTATTCCCAGAACTCTGTTCCACATCATATGGGGAAGGCGGGCAGTGATCAGTAAGAAATCTTTTAAGAAAATGGAATGTTGTTCATGAGGAACATGGGGAGGGCCAGTTTCAATAGCCCATAGAATAAAGGAAGGTAAGTGTGTATAATACAGTAGGAAAAGCAGGTTGGGGCCAGAGTGTGGAGGCTTTAGAAGCCAAACAGAGCAGCTTATATTTGATCCTAGAGGCAACAGGGAGCCATTGGAATTTATTGAATTGGGAAGTGACATGATCAATTTAGGTAACTCACTGCAATTTAGGTAAATCACTTTGGCATTCATGGCAAGGATGGATTCGAGAGGCAAGAGACTTGAGGTAGGGAGACACCTAGGAGGCTATTTCAAAAGTCCAGGCAAAAGGTGAAGAGGGCCTGTATTAGGTTAGTGGCTGTGAGAATAGACAGAAGGACACAGATTTGAGTAGATATTGTGGAGGTACAAATGTCGAGAGTTGGCAGCTAATTAGACACTTGTGGTGAGAGTGAGTGAGGAGTCAAGTATAATGATGGAAGAGAGCTGAGAGGTGATTGGAATATGGTGCCAGAGGCACCTGTCCCTACTCTAACTATCCCCCCACCCCCCACACCAGCCCAACTATGGTGTTATGGAGTGTGGCAGTGTTGAAATGGCTGACTCTGGGGCCTAGGTGAGATCAGAAAGAAGCTGTCAGCTTGGGAATGTAGGAAGGGGATTTGGCGTGGAGGACAAACAGCAGGTCCAATGGGTGGGAGGTGTAAAAAGTTTGGAGCTCATGACTAAAGAGTGAGAGCCCTCAGCTTCTTGCCTTTACTTGTTTATTCAACAAGAGGTTCTTGATTAAAAAAAATGATAAAAATTGTCTTTATGTGTTTTTAGAGAATAAAATATTTTTTTAAAAAGAGTTTATTAAATGGTTTTTATATGCTAGGCACTTGCTAGATGCTTGGGTCACAAAGACAAAGATAAAACAGTTCCTGCCCTAAGGGAACTTACTTCGTGTTAGAGTGAGAAAACAGGTACCAAGATAAATAAATATGAAGCAACTTTGAGTGGGGGTGGGGAGGACACTAGCAACTGATCTTGGTGGATCAAGGTAGTCTTCACAGAGGAGGGCATGAGCTGTACCTTGAAGCAAACTGGGGATTCTGTGACATGTGGGGGAGGAGGGAAAGAATTCTGGGCATGGAGGGTGGACCTTCTGTATGCCAGGGACTCTGGTGGAACAGCACAGGTACTGGGGACAGTATCTATTGGTACATAGAGTCCATGAAGACTGCTTAATGTGTAGTAAGCATGGAAAGGTAGGCCAGGGTCAGATTGTGAAAAGTTTTGCTCATCAAACAAAGGAGTTTTTGTTTCATCTCAGAGATAAGAGGGTAGCCATTGGAGTTTCTTGAACAGGGGACTGGAAAATCAGTTGTTCCAAGTAATGAGGAAGTCTCCAGTGTGACTTTGCCAATAGGTGGCTAAAATAGAGTTGAGGTTAATAATACTACTACTACTACTACTACTACTACTAATAATAATAATGATTTACATTTATATAGTATTTTAAGCTTTACAAGGCGCTTTCCTCACAACAACAGTGTGAAGTAAAGGTTCAAGTCTTATCATCCTCATTTTACAGATGAGTAAACTGAGCCTTGAAGAGGTTAAGTGACTTGCCCATGGTCAGTCACAGAGCTAGTAAGCATTAGAGCCACAATTTGAACCTACAGTCTCCTGGTTCCAAATCCAGGGCCCTTTCCACTGGCCCCCTCAGGTTAAAGAGTGACATTGAGGCTTCTGCTTCCGGGAGCCAAGATGGCGGAGTAAAAAGGTAGTCGCTTTCACCCTCCCCTATCAACCTCTGAAAACCCAGAAAATATCACCCCAGGAAAAAAAAAACCCTGGAACAGCTGAACTAGAAGAAAGATGGGGAACAGCAGTGCAGCAGCCCAGCAAATGGGTCTCCCAGTGCCTCAGCAAAACTAAGGGAAGCAGCACTACAAAGGACCCCAGGCGGATAAGCACCTTGCAGCATTCATCTGAAAGGAGCTGAAGAAGGCAACCTAGAGTCTTCCTAAAGTCCCAGCCTTGCTGATTCCAACCCAACACCAGGTAAGCTGTCAGAATCCTACAGCCTCCAACTGTCAACCAGGAGGAGATCCTGAAGCCCAGGTGGTAGAGCAGGCAAACACCAACACCTGGACCTCTGAGTGCCTCAGTGAGGGCAGGGGGAACTGGTGGAAACCAGCTCAGAAAACCACCAGGTGCCTTGGCACTCTACTGCAAAGGAATCTCCCAGTGCATTAGCAGAAACGAGGGAGGCAGCATTGCAAGGGGCCCCAGGCAGATAAACACCCTGCAGCACCCATCTAAAAGGAGCTGAAGAAAGCTAAAGGAAAGGAAAAGCAGGCAACCTAGAATTGCCTGAAAGTTCCAGCCTTGCTGATTCCAGCCCAACACGAGGTAAGCTGCCAAAACCCTACAGCCTCCAATTGCCAACATAAGAGGCCCCAGCACACAAAGCCAGTGACCAAGACCTAGGCTCCCAACACAAGAAGCTTGGGTCAGTGCCCTCTGTTCCCCAGCAGGAGAGCTCAATCTCTTTAAAGGCCAGGGAATAAAGAAACCATGAGTAAAAAGAAATGTACCATAGATTCATATTATGAGAAGAGTGAAGATCAAGACAGAAATTCTGAAGAGGACAACATTGTCAACAAACCCACATCTGCAACATCAAAAGGGAATATGAACTGGTCTGAAGCCCAAAAAGCCTTCTTAGAAGAGCTCAAGAAGGATTTTAAAAGTCTAATGAGAGAGGTAGAAGAGTCCTTAAAAAATACAATTGGCCAATTGGAAAAAAAGTACACTGAAGAAAACAAGTCCCTAAAAAACACAATTGGCAAACTGGAAAAAAAGTACACTGAAGAAAACAAATCCCTTAAAAATACAATTGGCCAATTGAAGAAGGAAGTACAAAAACTAACAGAAGAAAACAATCTGTTAAAAACTAGAATTGGACAAATGGAAACTAATGACTCTATGAGAGAGCAAGAATCAGTCAAACAGAAACAAAAAAATGAAAAAATAGATGAAAACATAAAATACCTCATCGGTAAAACAACCGACCTGGAAAATTGATCCAGGAGAGACAATTTAAAAATCATTGGACTACCTGAAAATCATGATGAAAAAAAAGCCTGGACAGTATCTTTCAGGAAATCATAAAGGAAAACTGCCTGGAAGTCCTAGAACCAGAAGGTAAAATAACCATAGAAAGAATACACCACTCACCACCTGAAAGAGATCCCAAATTGACAACGCCAAGGAATATAATAGCAAAATTCCAAAATTACCAGATGAAAGAGAAGGTGCTGCAAGCAGCCAGAAAGAAACAATTTAAATATCATGGAACCACAGTCAGGATTACACAGGACCTTGCAGCTTCTACATTAAAAGACCAAAGGGCATGGAACATGATATTCCATAAGGCAAAGGAGCTTGGATTGCAGCCAAGGATCAACTACCCTGCAAAAATGAGCATGATTTTTCAAGGGAGGAGATGGATATTCAATGAAATAGGGGACTTCCAAACCTTCCTGATAAAAAGACCAGAGCTCAACAAAAAATTTGATCTTCAAGTACAAGATTCAAGAAAGACATAAAAAGGTAAATGGGACAGAAAGATACAAAATGTTGTTACATCCCTGCAAGGGAAGATGACACTTGCAACTCTTAAGAACTGTATTGTTATTACTCCATGTTAAAGGAGTATACATAAAGGGGGTGGATATTAGTTGACTTTGATGTAATGATAAAAAAAATCTAATCAAGTGGGTTAAATGGATCCAAGTAAGTGGATTAGTCTGATCTTAGAAAATGTACTGAGAAAGGAGGAGGCAGACAAGGGTAAATTACATTACAGGAAAAGACAGAAAATCCTATTACAGCAGAGGGAAAGAAGGGAGGGGGTGAGCATTGTTTGAACCTTACTCTCATCAGATTTGGCTCAAGAAGGGAATAAATAATCAGTTAGGTATAGAAATCTAACTTGCCCTATAGGCAGTAGGAGGGAAAAGGGGAAAGAAAAGGGAGGGGGATAGAAAGGAGGGAAGAAGCAGTAAGGGCAAAGGGGAAGAAAAGGAAAAGGGATAATAGAAGGTAGAAGAGACTGAAGGAGGTGGTGGTCAAAAGCAAAACACTAGAGGGAGGGAAAGGAGAAAGGAGAAAGAAAAGCATAGACGGGGAAAAAAAGGATGGAGAAAAAGACACAGGTAGTAATCATAACTGTGAAAGTTGAATTGCTGTCTTTTTTTTCTCTTCTGTTGAGTTTTGTTTCCTCTTTCTGATGGTTCCTCCTATTGGTCCTAATTTTTACTTAAAACTTCACTAATGTGAAAATATATTTAATAGGAATGTAAATGTATAACCTATATTAGATTGTGCACTGTCTTGGGGAGGGTGGGGGGGAGGAAGGGGGAGAAAAATTTTAAATTCAAAAGCATATGGAAGTGATTGTTGATAAATCAAAATAAATTAATAAAAAACAAAAAACAAAAACAAAGAGTGACATTGATGTGGCTTTTGAAACCACAGAGAATGATACCAGAAGGGAGGGAAAGCTCAGGTAGGCAGAGATTGGCCATCAGAGCTGCCTTTCAGTTCTCTGTGACCTCTAACATCATGAGTGAGGAATCTTTATTTAAGGAATGGAGACTGTTGCTGCTGTTGCCTCTAGGAAAGGAAACTTGGAGGGGGGGGGCTCACTTTTCTCATGCTAGATATGGGCAAAAAGTGTTTCATCTCTTAGTCCCTCCAAAGCAAGCTTATGCTTTTCTCTGAAAAAAAATTTCACCAGGCAACGAAGGGAAAATAGAACAAAACAAAACAAAATACAAAAGTGTAGAAATGGTTGCATTTATGGAGCCTAGAGATCTTATCGTAATATAATTTTGTTGGATTCTGGCTGGTAGACTTCTGTGCTTTGTGTCATCTCTTTCCATCTGCATTCTTATCAGATTTCTGTTGCTGTTATTTTTAATACAGTCACAGTGTGCAAGTCATTGTTTTGATTTTGTTTTCTTTGATTCATATCAGGATATTTTCCCACATTTCATTGCATTTTTCACATTTATTATTTTAAAAATAATGTTGTTACATTAATGTGTCACAGTTAATTCATCTTTTCCCAGTGATTGGCCATATGGGTTGTTTCCAGTTTTTCACTTCTATAAAGTTATTATATTAGTATTTTATAATAAATCATTTATTTCCCTTTAAATAACATATTCAGGAGATAGACCTGTTAGTGAGATCACTTACTCAAAAGGTATAATCAATTTTGTAATTCATTGCAAGATAGCTCTCAAAAAGATTGCAGAATTCACAGTTCCACCAACAATCTAATTCTGTGCCATGATCCCACCAATGGTAAGTTTTATTGTTCTTACCTATTTTTGCTAACTTGGGGGTATTATGTGGTACCTCAGTTTATTTTAATCTAAATTATCCTGGTTATTACAAAAAAAAATCCAAACAGTTTTTCTAGTATACCTGCATCACAGGTGTAGAATATCCAAAAATGCATTAACTATATCATGATTCTAAATAGGCTACACACACTAGGATGGGGAACCTGTGGTGTTCTAGGTCCTTAAGAGTGGCCTTTTGACTGAATCAGCTAAAATTTGGATTCAGTCAAAAGATTGCACTTAAGGACCCTTAAGGCCACAGGTTCGCCACCCCTGGCCTACAGTGATGGTTCTTTTAAACCCCAGATACGGGGTAAAGGTCAAAGTTTCAATTCTTGTGGGAATTGTTACCTTTCTTCAGTTTTTATGGTCATAGGCCACCCCCAGTTCCCAGCCAACCAACTCATAAATGTCATTTATCATCAGGAGAACCAGATGAGTGAGTACAGATGTATCTGTGCAGCTAATCCCTACAGTTGGGAAGATGACTCACAATTTGAGTGTTTTATGATTAGGTGGATTAGGAGCGTCTTTTTCTGTAGATGAGGGATAATCTCGTCATCATTACTTTGTCTTTCCCCAGTCCTAGACAGTGAATCTGTCATCAGCAGCATCCGCTTCAGCAAGGCGTGCCTAAAGAATGTGTTTTCAGTGCTGTTAATCTTCATTTACCTGTTGCTCATGGCTGTGGCTGTCTTCCTGGTCTACCAGACCATCACTGATTTCCGGGAGAAGCTCAAGCATCCAGTCATGTCAGTCTCCTACAAGGAGGTGGACCGCTATGATGCACCAGGTAAGACTTGCTTCCAAACCCCGTTGCCAACTTGTCTTTTAGGCCCTAGCTGTCAATCAAAATACGATTGAACTGAAAGATCTTTAAAGCACTAAAATCTGACACCAAAATTCTGTGGTTTTCCTTATTGAGTACCTGAGGAGGCAGCTTGGTATAGCAGAAAGAACATTGAACTTGGGTTCAAATATTGGATCTGTTTTACTGTGATTTGGCTCTATAGCCTACTCTGCTATCTCCTACCTGTGTGACTTTGGGCAGGTTACCTCACTTTCTGTGCCTCACTTTCCTCATCTGTGAAATGAGATTATATTCTATATGATCTCTAAGGTTCCTTCTAGCTCTAAATCCCATGATCCTAGGTGTATCTGAGATGTAGGGATTTGAATTTCTGTGTCTCTCTTTGTTCAAAATTCAAGCTGGCTTTCTTATCACAAGAGAAGGTGACAGAGTTCAAGGTATGCCTCTTTGTATTCTAGGCTATAGGGGATAATGGCAGTTGAGGTCAAGGATCTGATGGCAGAAGGGAAACTTGACCTGTCTCAGTATATTGGGGGTGGAATGGAAGAATGTTATGTTGAGGAGGAAAGGAAGAAAGACCCCTGTATACTTTGAACTAAAAACCCACTTGTGACTCTTCCTGAAGAGAAGAGAGCTAGGTATTCAGAGGAGGAAGTATTACTGCTTAATTTTTAAGCAATGATGATTAGAGTTATGGGTACTGCCAGGTGAGTAAGGGTAAGAGGAAGAAGAGAAGAGAGTTACGGTGGTCAAAGACTATTTGTTCAGGGGTGCTGAGGCAGCTGTCTATTGGTCTGATGATAACAGTAAACGTCTGTTGCCTACCTGGATGCAAGGTATGAAGAAAACCTCCCAAGACTTCTCAGAATAGATTACTGTTGTCTGCTTCTGGTGATTTATAATGGCTGGAAGGGACCTAGAAAGCTTTGCCAAGATTACAAAGTCTTGGGCCAGAGAAGGAAAATCAGAGGAGCTCACCAGGTATTTTCATCAATGCTTACCACTGAAAGTAAGGGGTGCAGGGAGAAAAAAATTTTTGATTTGGGAAGCAAACTGGCTAAGATGATGATGTTTGTAAATGAGATTTAGATTTCTGGACCATGGCTTTAAATATAGCTTTGACAGGCTACCAGACAGCTAGGTGATACAGTAGATAGAATGTTGGGCTTGAAATCAAAAAGACTCATCTTCATGAGTTCAAATCAGGCCTCTGGCACTTACCAATTGTGTGACCCTGAGCAAGTAACTTACCCTGTTTGCCTCAGTTCCTCATCTATAAAACAAGCTGGAGAAAGGAATGGCAAACTACTCCAGTATCTTTGTCAAGAAAATCCTAAATGGGGTCATGAAGAGGCAGACACTACTGAAACAACCGAAAACCACCAACAACAAATGACCAGAGATGAAGAGAATAAATGAGAAATAAACACAAAGTCATGGGGGGAGGGCACTAGAAGTTGGGGAAAATTGGGAAAAGTTTCATATGGAAAGTGGTGCTGGAGCTGTGTCTTAAAGGAAGATAGCTTAGATGAGAAGGGAATAAAACCTAGACCTGGGCGGCAGCCAGTACAGGGGTACAGAGTTAGAAGATAGAGTGCCACATGTGAGGAACAGAGAGAAGATAAGTGGGGTTGCGTTGAGGCTGGAACGATAAATTGGGGCTAGATCGTGAAAAGTTTTACAAGCAAAACCAGAGGAATTTATGTTTTTATCCTAGAGGCATTAGGGAAGAAAAACAGAGCAGTTAATAACTTCTGGACTTGTTTTAACAATAATTTGACCCTTCAAAAGATGGAGAAATGAAGAAAGGGGAAATTCCATTGTAGATCTGAATCTCACTAACTCATCTTCCCTGTGCTAGAAGCTTGGACTCTGCCCCTAGAAGCAGACCTCCAAGTTCCTTCTGCCACTTTCACACTACATCCATTCCCTCCCTCATCACTTTTCAGTGTGTTTCCCTCCTTAGAATATAAGGCCATTGAGGATAGGGACTGTCTTGGTTTCTTGTTGTTGCATCCGCAGCCCTTAATAAATACATGGTTTATCTACTGTCTATTCTAGGGGAAATGGTAAGGCTCAGCCTCTGTACTGGACATTTTGCCTTTGTCTTGTTCTGGTTGGGAGATAATGTGAGGCAGCATGGTGTATACAGTACGTAAAATGATTGTGGGCTTGGAGTCAGGAGGAGATATAAATTCATAGTCAGCCTTAGATACCTGTTTAACTTTGATAAACTATTAACTACCCTGAACCTTAATTTCCTCATTTGTGAAATGGGGATAATACTTACACTCTCTACCTCATAGGCTTGTTGGAAGGAAAGTGCTTTATTAACCTTAAAATGTTACATAAATGTGAGTTATTGCTATTTGACCACCCTCTGCCTCCCATGCCCACCTCTATTTTTTTTTCCAATCAAGAATGCATCCTTTTTGAACCAGCAACTGTGTCCTTTCCCATGAACAGAGTAGACAATACTGCTCCACTCAGGCAGAAAGTGGGGGAAATTCTGTCCCCTTTGGAACTCCTTGGCCCCCCACGTTCAGCAAGGATGTATTTCAGTGATGTGCTGGAGTTCTTGAGAGCTGATTGTTAAATTTCTGGTGTGATCATGTACACCTTGGAAATTAGCAAATGGTACAAACCAGGACTTAATTTATTGTTTTGTTGATTATCTAGACTTAAGAAAGTGATGGAGGATATGTTAAATTTAATTTTAGATTAAACTTAAAAGTGTGTTGCACTGCCTTTTCTCCCCCAGAGAGCTGGTTGTTAAACATTTACCAGCACACATCTAGCGTAACATCAAATTGCAGGGCACCACCTTTGCAGACAAAGTGTCTGTATTTGACCCAATGGCCAAACAATTTTGGAAAAGTCTGAGGCGGCTTTTGTGCAATCCCAGGATCATGGATCTAAAGGTAGAAAGGACCTCTGGGGAGATCTAATCCAACCTCCTTTTTTGGGGGTAACAAATACACAGACAAGCAAAATAAATCCCCAGGTTTGGTCATGTCCAAAGATGTGAGTCTCATTCTGCATATTTAGTGTATTAGCTTCCTTTCAGGAGGTAAGTACCTTTCTTTATCATGGTTGATTATTATAGTGATCAGAGTTCTTAAGTTGTTCAAAATGGCTTATTTTCACAATGTTGTTATAGTATCAGTTGTCCTCCTGGTTCTGCTCACTTCACTCTGCGTCATTCTCCCCAATTTTCTCAGAAACTATCCATTTTGTCATTTCTTTGGCACAATAATATTCCATTACATTATTATACACTAATTTGTTTAGCCATTTCCCAATAGGTGGGTACCCCCTTAAGTTCCAGTTTTTTGCTACTACAAAAAAGCCTACTTTAAATATTTTTGTACATGTGGATCCTTACCTCTTTCTTTGACCCCTTTGAGGCAATGGCCTAATAGTGGTATTGCTGGGTCGAAGGGCATGGACAGTTTAGTGAGCTTTTTGGATGTAGTTCCAAATTGTGTTCCAGAATGGCTGGACCACTCACCCCATGACCGGAGAGGTAATGAACTAAAAATGCAGAAAAAGACATACATTTTGGGGCAGTACTAACATGAAGTTGTTGGGGCTTTTTTTTGGGGGGGTATGTAGGGCTTTAATTTGGAGGGCTTTTTTTTTTCAATTTACTCAATTGAGATATGTGGGAGAGATAATTTTTTTAAATGCTTTAATAAAAACCCCAGAATAGATAAACCAATTTACAACTTCACCAACAATAAATACACACGCGTGCTTGCCTATTTTCTTGCAGCTCCTCTGACATTTGCCATTTTCTTCATTTTTCCTCTTTGCCAATCTGATGGGTATGAGTTTCTCCAATTTACATTACTCTAATTATTAATGATTTTGAGCATTTTTTCTGCATAGCTATAGAGAGCTTGGGTTTCTTCTCTTGAGACTTTCTGTTCATATCCTTTGACCTCCCCCCCCCATTTTACAGATGAAGAACCTTGGGCCCAGGGAGGTAATTAGTAAGGTCATAAAGCTAATAAGCATCAGATGGGATTTGAATTTTCCTAGGTCATCATGAATGGTAGCTTACCCAGCATTTGTAGAAACAATCACTCAGTGGAAAGACTGCTAGACTTGGAAGTCAGGAGACAGAAGTTTCAATCCTGACATGATATTTACTAGCTGTCTGGCCTTGGGCAAATCATGCAACCTCTGCAAGTTCCAGTTTCCTCATCTGTGAAATGGGCATATTAATATTCGTACCTATATCACACTAACCTGTTATGGAAAACATTCTGTAAACCTTGAAGTGTTTTGGAAATATTACTGATAGAATTAATAGCAGTATAATGGGAGTTTCTTGAGAGCCAAGACTCCAGGTCCCTAGTCAAACCCTGAGCCTCCAAGATAGGGCTGTATTTTGTGACATCTCACAGGTTGCTTCATATAGTTTGCTGATGGTAAAAAGTATAAGAAATAAAAGGTGTTGAACCTGGGCCCCTGAGGATTTCTGATGTTTTCTGGTCTCCATTTCTTTTTTCCCAACTTAGGTATTGCCCTGTACCCTGGGCAGGCTCAGTTGTTAAGCTGTAAGCACCATTATGATGTCATCCCCCCTCTGAACAGGCCAGGGCAGCCGGGAGTCGTGAACTGCACTACCAAGAGGATTAATTACACGGACCCTTTCTCCAACCAAACCATGGTAACCCTCCTGGGGGGCTAGTCCAGTCAACCTGAGAGGTTCAGACTTCCCAGGCTCCAAGGATGTGGGCTACATTAACTCCTTCTCCAGCCTGGCTCTGAGAGGCTGATTGCTTAGAATTCCTTGGGTGGGCCCCCGTTTTCCTAATAGCATCCTCTATGGAGGCAGAAAATGGAAAAAAATGTGAATGTGGCTCCAGCAAGATCCCTTACATTGGGCATGTGAAGTGAAATTTATTCCAGGCCTTGCCTAATAATTACTAGACAACTTGCAAATGGCAGCTGATGGGATACTGAAATGGCGTAGCTTTTGTCTGAGGATAGGTAGAAAGGGCTTCTCTTGGGAGCACAAGTTTCTTTTGCAAGCAACATTCTTCTGCCTCAGTGGGGAATTCTTTGAATGTCAGTGTGTGTGTGATGGAGAGGGCCAGTGGTGAGGTGGCGGTGAAGGGCAGCAGACGTCACTGAGAGAAGAAGGGCTTAAAGGATAGAGGCTGATTTCTTGGGATTCTTTTCGGTAGGCTCCCCAAGGTATTCATGGACTTTTCCTAGGCCCATGGATTAGACGAGGTAGGAAATGTGGCATCCTAGCCCCTAACCTTATTCTAGGACAACTCCCTAACAGCATCTTGGGACATGCCACCAAGCCAGGAAATTCTACCCCAAGAAACCAAGATTCGCTGCAGCCCTGTCACCATTTCTACTTCTGTAATCAATCTACGAGCATTTATGAAGCACCTACTATGTGCCAGGCCCTGTGCTCATTGCTGGGGACAGAAAAAGTGAGATGGACCCTACCCTCAAGGAGCTTACATTCTAATAGGGGAGACAACATTTACATAAGCCCTCCTCTCTGTTCTCACTGCCTCTCCCTAGATGTAAGCCCTCCTTATGGCTGGCCTAACCCCTGCAGCACTTCCTTCTTCCAGTCTTTCATACCGTTACTGAAGGAGAAATATAAAGATACAGCCTAATCATTGCTAATGTAGCTCTTTAAGTTTTGCTGAGTTCTTTACGTACATTAACTCATTTAATTCTCACAAAAGCCTTCAAAGGGAGAGGGGAAGGAATAAGCATTTATATAGCACCTATTGTGCACCGTGCTAAACACTTTAATAATAGCTAACATTTCCATAGTACTTACCGTGTTCCATACACTTTACAAATAGCAGCTCATTTGATTCTCACAACAACCCTGAGAGGTAGATGCTGTTATTTCCCCATTTAACAGTTGAGGAAATGGAGGCATATGGCAGTTAAATGACTTGCCCAGAGTCACATGGCTAGTAAGTGAACTCAGATCTTCCTGACTCCAGGCGTGGTACTCTACCCATTGGACCACCCAGGTGCCTAGATTACAAGGGGTTATTATTATCTAGTCCTTGTAGTGCCTGGTACTACATGGTATTATTATTAAAGCCACCATTCTTATCATCTCTGTTTCACAAGTGAGGCAATGAAGGCTCACAGAGGTTGTAGGACTTCCCCATGATCACAACAGAGGCGTCATTTTCAAAATCAAGTTTCTCCGGACTCAAAGTCTGACGTATATTAGGTTGCGTCTCGTATGTGCTGTCTTTCCTTACTAAATTGTCCGTTCCTTATGGCCAATAACTGTTTGATCTTTCTATTTTCCTAGTGGTTAACACAGGGCTCTGCATACCATAGATATTCAACGAATATTTAAAATTGATGTCTTTTGTTTTTACATCACCTACATCAGTCCATCAGTCAGCAAGCATTTATTAAGCTCTTACTGTGTTCCAGGCACTGTACTAAGCTTTGGGAATACAAATACAAGTAGAAAAAAAGTCTCTCCCCTCGAGGGGGAGACTCCTCCCATTGTAATGGGGGAAGACAACAAGAAAGAAGTGAAAAGAGGGATGGAGGTAACTTGGAGCACCGTAGAGAAAGCCCAAATGTGGCCTAGAGAGGAACAAAGACATGACCGGCCTAAGCGCTGTCCTTCAGTGGATGTTCTGGGAGGATCCGTCCAATCAGAAGGACAGTGTGTGAATTCCAGGCCTGGAATGAGCTTCCAGGATGAAGTGAAATCTACATTTACAGATATATCTCCCCTTATCTCCCCAGAAAGCCATCCTTTATAACAAAGATTAAAAAAAGAAAAAAAAGTTCAGCAAAATTAACTGACAGATCAGCCTAGTCTGACAGTGCATGCCTCATTCCACAGCCATAGTCCCCCACCTCTATAAAAAAGGAAGGAGGCCCATTTTCTCCTTTCTTCTTTGAGGCCAAACTTGATCATTCCTTATATATAATTTTATAGTTTCCCACTCAGTTATTCTTTTCATTTACGTTGTTGTCCATATTTGGTATACTGTTTTCTAGTTCATAATATCATTAGATCTTCTTTTGAAAGCCTTCTATTCCAAGTCCTTATTTTCCTCCGGAGGAAACTGAGGTCCTGGGTGGTTGACTTGCCCTGGATCACACAGGTACTAGGCAGCAGAGACAGGATTTGAACTCAGGTCTCTACACTTGAGAGTCCTAGCTCAGTTTTACTGTACTATATTCCTTTCTTGACTTTGCTTCAGTTCATAGAAGTCTTTCTATGCTTCTCTTTGTATCCATCGTATCTGATGGCCCAGCAATATTCCAATACATTCACGTATTGTTTAGCAGTTCCTGGTTAGCTAGATATCTGCAGGGGCTTAGCAAAAGTTGAAATTTGCTGTTCATTTCATGTGCCGTGAGCCTTGGCTAGAGGAAGAATAGGTAGGTAATTCTGAAGAAGGGTAAATGTGGTTTCCACATTAGGCAGAGCAGATAGAAGCCGTCAGCTCTCTTTTCACTAGCATGGGAAGGCTTGAATGGAGTAGGATGTGGCCTGAGGAGAGGTGTCAAAGATCAGAAGAGCTATAATCTTCTTGCCCTTCCCCAATCCCCCACTCACCCATTCTAACTTCTGGTTTTGCTCTTTTCTTTGCGGTAGAAATATGCTCTGATTGTCCAGGGACCCCGGGAAGTAAAGAAGAGGGAACTGGTCTTCCTTCAGTTCCGCCTGAATGAAACCAATGAAGACTTCAGTGCCATTGATTACCTCCTCTTCTCTTCTTTCCAGGAGTTTGTGCAGAGGTAGGGCTGTGCTGAACTGTGCTGGGTTGGGTGGTTGGGCTTGGCTGAGCTGAGCTGGGCTGGGTTGGACTGGGCTAGGTTGGGTTGAGCTGGGCTGGGCTAAGGTTGGGTTGGGTTAGGTTGGGCTGGGTTGGGCTGGGCTGAGCTAGGTTGGGTTGGGCTGGGTCGGTCTAGTCTAGGCATCTTCATAGAGGATCAGAAGCCTTCCATGAAATTGCTGGATTAGAACCTGATCTGGCTGGTAGAGCTAGGAGGAGCAAGTTATCGGGACAAGCTATTTGTCTTCCTTGGCTTTCTTTAGAAACAGAATCCCAAGGCTGGAAGAGGACCTTGAGAGGCCCGTTCCCCTTCCTTTACACCAAACCTTTTAAAAATCTGATCTTGGCAGAGACTGTAATCACAACTAAACCACACAGTGGTGCACAGGTGACAGAGAAATGAGTGAGAGATAGGCTGCAGTGTTCTGCCAAATGCTGGTGCAGGGTCCTTGCGAGGTCATTTGGCTCAGCCAACCTCTTATCCCTAAGTAACTCTGTCAAATCTCTCCAAAACAGATGGGAGGAAAGAGTGGGTAGGGGGAAGATATCTATTTTGTTTTTCTCCTGATTTAAAAAAAATTTTGAACTTAAGAATCAACTAAAATGAGCACTTCCTTATATATAATAGAATAGAAAGAGGTTGTCCAAGAAGCTGGGAATCTCTGTTATATACAGCTTATTTTCTTTTGAAGTATATAAGTTTGACATGCCATTTTCAAAGCTGTCCTTGTCCATGATTCCTTCTGGCCTCCCTTCTGTTCTCTTCAGTGCATTTCAAAAAATGTTTCAACGACCCTCCTTTCTTTCCTTTTTTTTTTTTTTTGGCAGCTCAATTCCTAGCTCTTCCCATTTCTTTCCTCTGCCCTAGCTGAGAAAAAAGAAAAAGAAAATCTTAGTAACAAACATGCATAGTCAAGCAAAACAAATTCCCACTGTGGCTACATCTGAAAATGCCTCACATTCCACAACTTGAGTCTATCACCTCTCTGTCATGAATCTGGCACATTTCATCATTGGTCCTCTGGGATTATGTGCCATGCAGGTAAAGATGTCCAGCAGGAAGTTAGAGATATGGGACTAGAGTTTAGGACAGAAAAGAGCTAGATATATAGATCTGAGAGTCATCTGGATAGAGATGATAATTAAACCCCTGGAAGCTTATGAGATCACTGAGAAATGATATAAAGAGGGGACGTTCTAAGACAGTGTTCTGCATCTACATAGCGAGTAAAACAGATTTAGCCAAAGATTCTGCAAAGGCACTGTGAGATGTGTAGAAGACAGGATGATGACAGGTCCTGAGATTATACTGTGTGAGGACCAGCTGAAAAAAAAACAGGGCATGTGTAACCAAGAGGAGAAACGAGAAGACTTGGCAAACACCTGAGCTGTCGTATGGAAAAGAAATTGAACGTATTTTGTTTGGCCCCAGAGGGTTGTACTGAGAGCAATGGGTGGATCTGGCAGAGGCCAATTCAGGCTTAGGATCATGGATTTAATTTGAAGGGACCTTAGAGGACATCTGGTTCAATCTCTTCATTTTTACAGGTCACACAGGTAGGAGGAGGGAGAGCCAGGATACAAAATGAGATCCCCCAACTCCAAACTCACTATTCTTTCCACTGTACTATGGTTGATGTAAGGAAAAACTTCTTAACAGTTAGAGCTATCCAAAAATGAAACAGGCTGCCTTGGAAGTTAGTGGGTGCTAGAGAATGAATTTCTCTGGAGTAGAGAGAGGATGTTGGGTCTAGCTGCTTAAGTTTTTCTCTCAGGACTAGAGATCAGCTAGGAATTGGAACCTGGCTTTGCTGCTGAGCGATCCTGGGCTAGTTATGTAACTTCCTTCTCTGGAAGGTGGGAGATGGGGGAGTTTGGATGTGATGATTGCCAAGATCCTTTTCCATTCTTTAATTCTATAAATAAGTCTGTCTTTTTCTCCCATCTCTCCCTTCCCCTTCCTTCCAAGCCCAGACAAAGTACGCTTCATGCAGGACTGTGAGAGTGCCTATTCCAGCTGGAAATTCTCTGGGGGGTTCCGGACCTGGGTCAAGATGTCACTTGTGAAAACAAAAGAAGAGGATGGACGGGAAGCGGTGGAATTCCGGCAGGAGGTAGTTGATTCTAGGCTTCCTTTAGCACAGGGAACATGAAAATGATGGGAGAGTCCTGGTGGGTGACTGTGTACATTTCTCTGCTTATGTCTAAAGCTTACCATCTGTCATCACGGTCATCTAGTAACACAGGCCGGTGCCCTTGAGAGGTCTCAACCCTCTTAGGAGCAAGCCTTTGATGAAGAGATAAGAAAATGTACTTCCCTTCCTTCTTTGCCGAGGTGGGGAATTACTGGTATAGAATATTGCATGTATTATCAGGCTCACTTGATGTATTGATTTATTTTTCTGAACTCCTTTTTTTCTTCACTTATTCTTACAAGGAACGTGTGGGGAATTGGGAGGGATTTATTTACAAATGAAGGTGATGTAAAAGCAAAAGATATTGTTAAATAATGTTTTTTAAAGAAAGTTTTTATTGATGCCTTTAGGTTTTTTTTACATCATCATGGTTTTCCTCAGTATCTTTTCCCTATCTTTCCCAGAGAGCTACCCCTATATATCAAAATAGTGTTTTTTTAAGACAAAAAAAAAAGGAAACGAAGAGGGAAAAAAATCAGTATAACATATCAATGGATTGAAGGTATATGTTACACCTCTGGACCTCCCACCTCCATGACTGTGCCTCTGTTCTCTCATATCTCTTCATTCAAGTCATGCTTGAATTTTATAGTTTTGCTACATTCACTTTTGGGCGTGTGTGTATTAGGGTTCTTTCCATTTACATTGTTGTAGTCATCATGTGTATTTTGTTTTTTGGCTCTGCTTACTTCACTCTGCATCAGTTCATGTAGATCTTTCCCTGCTTCTCTGTATTCAACACATTCATCACGTTCATCATTGCTTACAGCACAGTAATACTCTAGTACAGGGATGGGAACCTGTAGCCGAGAGGCCTCATGTGGTCCTCTAGGTCCTCAAGTGCGGCCCTTTGACTGAATCCAAACGTCACAGAACAAACCCCCTTAATAAAAGGATTTGTTCTGTAAAACTAGGACTCAGTCAAAAGGCCATACCCAAGGGCCTAGAAGGCCACATGTGGCCTCAAGGCCTCAGGTCCCCCCCCCCCGTTCTGTTACATTCATTTAACCACCATTTATTCAGCCGTTCTACTTTGTTTCCAATTCTTTGCTGTAACAATAAAGTGCTGCTGTAAATGTTTTGTTGTATCTGGGGACTTTCTTCTTACCATTGCCATTTTTGTCATTCTTGCCAGTTTTCAGAGTATCAGATGTTTTTATTTGCATTTCTCTTATTATCAGTGATTTGGAGCATTCTTTCATATGGTTGTGAATACTTTGCGTTCTTTTGAGAAATGTTTGTTCATATCCTTTGACTATCTTTTGAGGAATGGATATTAGTTTCATGTGTATATATATGTGTATATATATGTATACACATACATATAATTTGTATATCTTGGATTCTAAAATCCTTATCAGAGATTTGATACAAATGAAAAAGAAACAATGCATCAATAAAACTTAAAAAATATACAGGGATAGAAGGGCTCTACAAAGAGGAAACCAGTAAAGGCTTTTTGGAAGGAACTGAAACTGAACTTTGAAGGCCACTAAGGGTTCCAAGAAATAGAGGGACAATATCTATCCCCATCAGGGGGCACAGCCAAGGCAAAGGCATGGAGGCAGGGGATGGGGACTGTTGTGTATGAGAGATAGCAATTAGGCCAGTTTGTCTGGGATGCAGAAAATATAGAGAGTGATGTAGCAAATATAATTATGTAATGTAGAGTGAATAGAGAGTCAATAAGCATTCAAGTGCCTACTTTGTGTCAAACACTGTGCCAACCTTTGGGGAGTAAATTGAAGTGTGGAGGAGAGTATAATCAGCTTGGACTAACAGACTGAAGCCAAATCTGCAGAGTTTTCAATGTCAAACAGCGGAACATATCATATCCTTGAGTCAATGAGGAACAGTTAAAGCTCCTTAAACAAGAGAGCAATGTAGTCAGACCCATGTCTTAGGAAAACCAGCTTTTCATAATAGCTTTGCAGCTATGTGGAAGATGGATCAGGCAGGGACTGGGACTGGACATTTGACTCACCTTCACATCAGTGACACTGACCTGGGCTGTTCCTTGCACAGGACACCCATCTCCCAACTCCGTGCCTTTTCATTGGCTTTCTCCCATGCCTGGAATGCTCTTCCTCCTCATCTTCCCTTTCATGCTTCTCTGGCTTCCTTCAAGGGTCAGCTCATATGCTTCCTCCTACAAGAAGCCCTCTGTGGTTTCTTACCAACCTTTTCCCTCCCCTCCACCCCCGATGCTAGTGCCTTCCCTCTGAACCTCTTTTCCATTTATGCAGTCTGTATCTTGTATGGGAGTTACTTGCACATTATCTCTCTCCTCCATTAGAATGTGAGCTCTTTGAGGGTCACAACTCTGCTTTTGCTTTTCTTTGCATCCCACAATGTCTGACACATCGTAAACTCTTATAAATGTTGACTGACTGGCAGAGAGGCCAATTAAGAGCAGATCCAGGGTGGGTCTGATGTGAGTAGAGGGACTGATGTCACAGATTAACTTAAATTGGAATTTCTAAGACCTGGCCGTAGTTGAATGACTGCAGTGATGGGTGTGCTTTAGAAATGCAGATTTTAGCCAGGCGTGGTGCTGGCCGGTAATCTTTGCTTCCTGGGAGGCTGTCTCTCAGCCCTGAGCTCAGGAGTGCTAAATTGCAATGGGTTACACCAAATAGGTGTCCACACTCTTTAAGGAATCCGTGTTGTGAGTTCCCAGGAGTGGGGAAGGAGGGGAAGAGGAAACCACATTTTCTAGGGATGGGCCAAACAGTCCAGGTCAGAAACAGCAGGTCAAAGCTTTTCTGCGCATCAAGCAGTGGGATCAGATCCATGTCCCAGCACGTCTGGCCTGAGAGAGATGGGGAAAGCCAGCAAATGCAGACTTTGAATCCTTTTATTATATTTTCCTGGGTCTGATGGTGAACGGTGAGGTAGGAAAGGAAGGGAGAAGGGAGGATCTGGAGGAAGGAAGGTGTACAAGGGGATGGTAACGCTGCTTTCTCTCCTTCCAGACAAGCGTGGTGAACTACATTGACCAGAGGCCAGACGCAGAAAAAAGCGTCCAGTTGTTCTTTGTGGTCTTTGAGTGGAAAGATCCCTTCATTCAGAAAGTCCAAGATGTAAGTAATGTTTGTGATTAGCCAGCTCCCTGTACAGTGTAGGATGCAGCTTCCTTTCCTTGGGCAAAATGTCTTCATTTTGTATTTTTTATACATTAACTTCAGCTCACTCCTGTTGGATATAATCTAGGAAAAACTAGTAAAAAAAAAAAATCCAAAGTGACTATTGCCATAGGGAACCAGAGCAGAAAAGTACACATAATTGAGCAGAGTGGCTAGGAAGGGAGCAGAAGCCAACCTCTTGCTTAAATAAGAGATTATGAAGATGAGTGTCCCCTCATCAGGGGTATTGTGACAGGCGTCTGGCTGACAGCCTCTGAAATTAACGAGCTTTGTGTTTGGTGGCAACTACATGGTGGGATGGATGGAGCCATGAATGTGGAGCCAGGAAGACCCAAGTTCCAATCAGCTTTTGCCTTATACTAGAAGTGTCTGAGGCCTCACTCACTAGGTGTACAACCCCGGGGGCAGCTAGGTGGTACAGTGGATAGAATGCCAAGCCTGGAGTCAGGGAGACTCATCTTCTGAGTTCAAATGTGTCCTCAGACACTTACTAGCTATGTGACCCTGGGCAAGTCACTTCACCCTGTTTGCCTTAGTTTCCTCATCAGTAAAATGAGCTGGAGAAGGAAATGGCAAACCACTCCAATATCTTTGCCTAGGAAACCCCAAATGGGGTCATGAAGAGTAGGACAGGACTAAAATGAAATAACTGTATGACCCTGGGCAAGTCACTTACCCTCAATGTACCTTAGTTTCCTTCTCTCTAAAATGGGTATAATAGTAATACCTACCTCTCAGTGTTGTTATGAAGATCAAATCATGATAACATATGTAAGGTAGTTTGCAAACTTCATGTGGTACATAAATGCTATCATCATCACAGCACTGCCAAGTCTCACTTTAAAGTGAGAGGATTCAATCAGACCAATCAGGGGACAAGTATTTATTAAGCGCTTACTTTGTGTCAGAGGCGCTGTGCTGGATTCTGGGGATTCAAATATAACGAGTCAAATAGTTCCTAAACACAACGAGCTTACATTCTAAGGACAACAACTTCCATTTACATAGTGGTATACAATTTACAAAGCTTTTTTTTTTTAGGTAATTGGGGTTAAGTGACTTGCCCAAGGTCACACAGCTAGTGTCAAGTGTTTGGTCTGAGGCCAGATTTGAACTCAGGCCCTCCTGACTTCAGGGCTGGTACTTCCACTGTGCCACCTAGCTGCCCCTATGAAGCTTTTTACATACCAAGTTTCATTTGATTCTCTCCACTACTTTGTGAAGTAGAGTGCCATCTTCCTGTTATTCATGAACAAATAAGCTTAGTGATAATAATAAAAAAATCTTTAAAGTTTGCAAAACGCTTTACATGTATTATCCCATTCAGCCTCACATCGGGAGGTGTTATCCTCACTTTACAGACAGAGGAAACTGAGGCACATTGAAGTTAAGTGACTTGTCCACTAGGAAGTATCTGAGGAGAATTTATACAGCTCCTCCTGAATCCAAGTCCAGTGCCTTATCCACCGTACCTCCCACCTGGCTGTCCAGAGAGGTTGTGACTTCACCTGAGTATTAGTTAGATGAGAACAGATCAGTTCTCAGAGCAGTCCCCAAAGAAAACAGTTGTTAGAGATGACAAAGACCCACGACGGACTTCTCTGCTTCCCTGAGTTGTTTGAGCATGGTGTATCATCTTATGCATTCAGCCGAGGCAGAGAGCCATCCATTAGTCAAAATAGAATGCTTGACAAAGAAGTTGGCATCTTATTGGTCTAGAAACAATGAATGTGCCCAACGGCATATTATGTAGGTCGATATCTTGGCAGAAGGTGTGAAGCATAATTGGGGTGTTTATATGCATAGATTTTTTTTAAAAAACTATGATTATTTTTGGAACCAACTCATCATGAATAATTGGGCAAATTTGGGAAGTTTGGAAAGATAGTAAGAAAGCAAGTTGTGTATAACCAAACTGAATAATCATCTGAGAACTGAGTTTGGAAATCACATCCTATGTTCAGGATAGGGCCTGGCACAGGGAACTCCCAACCTATGCAGGTCATCACCTTCTTGGTAACTTATAGTCTTATATAAGTGTTGCTTGAGCACTGAGGGTAAAATGACTTGCCCAGGGTCACACAGCCCTATGTGTCTGAGGCAGAGGTTATAAGCTGGTCTTCCCAGAAGGGAGACTGGTTCTTTATTTGTGATGCCACACAGGAGAAATACTGGTTATCTGCAATGCAGATTTGCTCTGAGTGATCTCAATTCATTCAGTTAACCAAACTGGTTCAAATGACTTTAAAATTTAAGCAAAAATGTTGTGAACTGAGATAATTTCTTCCAAATACTGGCTTATGGGGGAAATGACAATTGGTAGGATCATATAAGGTGAGCTATTGCATCAAGTATTGTTCCAAATTAGAAAGCAATTTATTGAAAAGCAATCACATCATTCTCTTTTTTTTTTTTGGTGAGGCAATTGGGGTTAAGTGACTTGCCCAGGGTCACATAGCAAGTGTCAATTGTTTGAGGCCGGATTTGAATTCAGGTCCTCCTAACTCCAGGGTCAGTGCTCCATCCACTGTGCCACCTAGCTGCTTCTCTTGATGGTCACTGTTACACACATAATCTTTTGGGGGCAGCTAGGTGGCACAGTGGACAGAGCACAGGTCCTGGATTCAGGAGGACCCGAGTTCAAATCCCGCTTCAGACACATAACACTTACTAGCTGTGTGACCCTGGGCAAGTCACTTAACCCCATTGCCTAGCCAAATCAAAAAAACCAAACCAAACAAAACAAACGTAATCTTTTCAGTCACTGAGCAGCAGCTGATGAAAATTTTTATAAAGTTCAAAAATCAACTAGAGCCACATACAGCACAAGACTGTGGTTAAGTTGAATTTACTAAGAAACATTAATATCTTAAAACTTGTGTGATTTACTTGTCAAAGTTTTTTAAGTTTATAGCATTTACACTTTTGAAGTTATTTCAACTTTAAACTAAGACTTTCAGGACACCCTATATAATACAATTTTACTCCACGGGTTTTGAAGTTTTCTTTAAAATGAAGTGTTACATTATTGCAGAAAATCTGCTGACCACTGAACCTAGATAAATGCCAATATCCCTCCGAGCTAAAAAATGTCGAGCCCGAGTCATGGGCCAGCTTTACAAAAGGTTCTAACCACCCCGAGTCAACCTCATCATGGCACACCTCAAAGGCAGAGGCAGTTTACAATGTAGTCACTCCGTTGTCCTGATGTGGTAGCTGAGGGCTCTCTTCGGGGATATCTTCAGTGGATAAGTTTCACAGGTGTGAGCTCCAGCAAAGACCGTGTATCATGGATGTATTCCCAGAGTGAATGCATGTGGCTTTCCAGTGCTATATATTACAACCAACACTGGTGTCAAAGACTGATTATATATGGGGGTCTGTGTAGAGTCAGAGTGGTACAGGTACTCCAACACTGTGCCAGACAGTATACAAAAAGTTCCAGAAGTACATAGAACAATTCGGTACATGGAGTAGGAGTTTGAAAGAGGCATAGGTAAGGGCAAGTCTCCAGTGAGGGAACAGGATTTGGGCAACGGATGGGAAGGCTTTGGAGAGGCAAAGGAGGAGAGGACATTCTAGGTGAGGGAAATGGCATAAGTAAAAACTGGAGACAGGATATGTAAGGTAGACAGATTCTAACAAAATCAGTGGACTGTCATGGCTAAAGTGTCAAGTCTGAATTGCAGAGTGGTGAGAGGAGACACACCAAGGGAAAAAAGCAAAGGTAAAAGGTAGGAATGGTGATTTTAGCCTATTGGATTGGTACTGTCTTAGACTGAGGCCTTCACTTAATAGGACATGCCAAGTACTGTAGAAGTAAATTAAAAATTTTAATTAATCTTACATTAGGGGCAGCTAGGTGGTACAGTACATAAGGTGCCAGGCGGGTATCAGGAAGACAGAAGTTCAAATCTGTGTGTGGGTCTGAATTCAAATGTGGCCACAGACACTTACTAGCTGTGTGACCCTGGACAAGTCACTTAACCCTATTTGCATCTGTTTCCTCACCTGTAAAATGAGCTGGAGAAGAAAATGGCAAATCACTACAGTATCTGCCAAGAAAACCCCAAATGCAGTCATGAAGAGCTGGACGTGACTGAAAAACAACTAAACCATAAATTTCTATTTTTCAGATCATCACTGCCAACCCTTGGAATACAATTGCTCTTCTTTGTGGAGCCTTCTTAGCATTATTCAAGGCAGCAGAGTTTGCCAAACTAAGTGTGAAGTGGATGATCAAAATCCGAAAACGCTACCTGAAAAGGAAGGGTCAAGCAACCAACCACATCAGCTGAATGCACCTGTGTGGGACATTATTGATACACTGGGTGGAACTGTGAACTTGATGGATGCTAACCCCCCAGCTGGGACAAAGCCAGCCAGTCACCACCAAGCCTGCATTTGCCTGAACAGATATTTGTCATGCTTAAAAGGGACGGTTTGGAAAAATAGCCCTCCTGACTTGGCCCGAGAAGAGGCTGACTGGAGCTCAGGACGGGTCCAACTGCAACTCCTAAAGTTATTTAAATGTTTAAGTTATTAATGAACCATTAAAAAAAATTGGACCAACAAGCAAATTAGGGGTGGGAGTTCAGGTAGCTTGACAAATGACCTCAACTGTGTAAGATGCTGTGCTATGTCTTTCTCTGTGTTGGAAATACACTTCAACATTCCTCCATGGTTTTGATGGAACACAGCTGCTTCAAGAGCCTACGAGCCTTCTAGGTGAACTGCGCTTCTCTTAAGATGGTTATGGTGCTGCAAGGACATCAGACTTTTCTCCTGATCCACCAGGGCAGCAGTCAGGAGAGCTTGGGCTCTGACACCTTCCCTGAATCTGTGCATTGTCCTGTAGTACAAGTGCATCATGTCCCATCAACGTGAGACTGTCAGCAGCTGATGAGCTTTTTCACGTGGAATATGAAGTGACATAACATCTTTTAAAGTTACTTGAAATGAGTGATTAAATGTCTCCTGAATGGCCGTTCACTTAATTGTCCAAGCGTTACACATCAGTAGCCACACAAAAGCTTGAAGAAATAAGTTCTACTTGACACGTGAGGACAGGGAATGGGGGGAACAAATGTCTGGGGAGGAAGCCAGCCCAGAGAGGGCAGGGTAAGCAGGGCTTGTAGGCTAAACACATTTGCCAAAACTGCTCCTTTATCCTGTGACTTCTCTCACATTAGAAAGGTGTCAATTTCTATGCTGATGAGGAAGTTAGTTAGTTAACACTTTACCCTTACTTCCAGAATGATCGATTCTCAGGCTTGACTGCAGTCCATCTGCGTCAGGAGGGAAGGGAGACTGGGGGTGGAGGGTAGTAGTGGTGGGGGCACACGAAGGAAGTGACAGTGGCCGCCTGTTTAAGCTGGCCTCCATCAAGGCTCTATAAATAAATTGTGCTAATTTCTTTGTACCCCTCACGGTTCCATCAGTTTAAGATTCCCCTTATGGTCTGGTCTCTGACTTTTAATGCTTCTGTTCCAGTGGGATGGGTCTCAGTACTTAGTAGGGGAAGGGAATAAGCATTCAATGGCACCTACTATGTGCCAGGCCACGTGCGAAATACTTCACAAATATCTCAACTGATCCTCACAACTGTGGGAAGGTAGGTGCCATTATGATCCTCATTTTACAGACTGAGGCGGGCAGAGGTTAAGTGATTTGCCTAGGGTCACCCAGCTAGTATGAATCTGAGGGCTGGATTTGACTTCCTGACCCCAAGCCTAGTGCTCTATCCACTGTGCCACCAGTTGTCCCTGGTGCCATAGAGAAATGAACTCTACCCAGGCAGAAACAAACACCTGCATGATTTCTTGAAGTCTCTTCCAGTGCATAAGCAATCATGGACCAAATCAGAACAAGTTTCAGAATTTTCACCATGCTGTTGCTCTTCCAATGGTTGGGAGAAGGGGGGAGTGCCAAGTTGATAAGTGGGGCACATCTGTCCTGTGTCCAACAGGGAAGCAAGAGTTCTGCTTTTGACCAAGGAAGCCCATCTGAAAGAAACTATCCCTTGCAATTTTTCTCCTCCACAAAAGCACAAGAAAACAATCCCAGCGGTGCTTTCTCCCTACATCTTGTTCTAGGGCAAATGCAGAGCCAAGCATACAATTTATTTCAAAAACACTTGTGAAAGCTTACATTAATAGTACTAAAAGTAGCCTCATTAGAGGTATTTTAGAAATAAATATCTTTTAAAGATGATGGGTCACTTTAGTGTTGCTTAAAACTTAATAAAAACATACTTCGAAGGCCACCTTGAACTGTGATGCCTACATCATATAAAGTTCACAGAGACCTTTTAAAATGCATTTTGGACAGAATAAACTTTGGAGAATCAGAAAAGGATACAAGCATCTTTAGCTATTTAAAGAAAAATACTGTTAAAACAATTAGCTACATAGCCAAGCCAAAGCCTGTAGTCCCACTGTTCAAGTGAAAAAAAAAAGTACTCCTATTACTTACCCTAAAATAGAAACTTTATAGAAAGGGAGCCTCCCAGCAGGCAGAAGATGAGGCTGCCTGCCTACCCTTCCTTCTCTTGGAAGGCAGCTGCTGCTGCTAGTCCATCGCCTTCACCCACATTTCTGTGGTTGGGAGTCGCTCATTGAATCTTGCTGGTGTTAAATTGGTATCTGTAGTTAAAGCACTTGGAGTAACAACATTTTAAAAGTTTACAAAGAGCTCTCCTCACAACAAGTGGGCAGTGGTTTATCATTATTCCTGTGTTACAGATTGGGAAAAAGGGAGAGAGATTTATTTGTATGGCACCTACTCTGTACCGTGAAAATGGAGATGCAGAGAAGTTACCTGCTTGGAATCACACAGGCTCATAAGTGATGTGGGTGGGATTCAAATGAGGGCAAGGGAATTTCGGATCTTGCGCTGGGACAATGAGCAGACCCTAGGGGAGGATACCTGCCACAGTCGAGAATACTTCAAAGGAGGTTGCTTCCGCAGGAACCCGAGGGAAATAACCCGCAGTGCACAAAGAAAAAGACAGATACTTTTACGGGAAAAGGGGTTCTTAGCCTTTTTTGTGTCATGGACTCTTTCTTAGAATGTTTTAGCAGAAAGGAAACAAGTATTTATATTAAGTGCTTTTATGAGCCAGGCACTGTGCTGCATGCATTACAATTACCACACCATTTAATCCTCACATCCTTGTCAGGTAAGTCTATGATTGTCCCCATTTTACAGCAAAGGAATCGAAGGCAAACAGAGGTTAAGTGACTTGCCCAGGGTCACACAGCTAGTAGGAGTGTCTGAGACTGGATGTGAACTTGGGTCTTCCTGACTCTAGGCCCTGTGTTTTATCCACAGTGGCACCTAGCTACTGCGCTTTAAATGTGTAAAATAAAACACATAGGATTATAAGGAAAGCCAATTATATTGAAGTATAGTTATCAAAATATTAAAACAGAGACAAAAGCTAATAAACATTTACATAGCACTTATTAGGTGCCAGGCGTTGTGCTCGAGCACTTTACCATTATTATTTCACTTGATCCTCACAACAACCTTGGGGAGTGGGTGCTATTATTATTCCCATTTTGCATTTGAGGAAAATGAGGCAGAGGGGAAGTGACTTGTCCAAGGTCACACAGCTAGCAACTGCCCGAGGCCCGATTTGAACTCGTCTTCCTGACTCCAGGCCTGACACCCTTCCTCCTCTGTGTCCCCTAGGTTCACAGACTTCCAGTTAAGAATGCCTGGCAAGAGAATGGATAGCTGATGCAATTAACCCTAAAAAAATTTTACTTCTTCCAAAAACAGTCTCTGCTAACAGGGGGGCATGGTTTGCACTACAACTTGTCTTCCTGCACCCATTCTATGAAGACTAATTTTCAAATTGATTTGCGTTCTCTAAGTTCGCCTGGGCCGTATGGTGTGCCGGAGAGGCCAACGTAGGATTTTAAAATTTCCTACAAATCAATCCACCAGAGTAAGCTCCAGCTGACAGCTGTTGATTACTATTGGCTGCACCACTTAGCCCTGGCACCCACCTTCGTGCTTTGATAAGCAGCATACATACCTATGGGCTCCATCATTGCTTTTTACACCAGGGTAAGCGTCATACTTGAGTTCAGCTATTTTATCAAAATAAACTTTGCTGGATGATTCCACTGGCGACATTTCTAGAGCCTGGCGGTCAGAAGTCAAAGATAACACACAACAAACTACAAACATAGACTTTATTAAATGCTGCTCAATCCCCCAGTGAAGATCTTCCATTACAAAACAGCTTTCTATGCAACCGCAAGAGACTGGAATGGTGCTCTGATAGCAAAAGATGCGAGAAACATCTGATCAAGTAAAAATGTACAAGGCCCCCAGAATCAGTTTCTTGAGTCTTCCATTTAGGAAGCGCACTGCATTTCTTTTAAATAAAGCCGGGCAGTGATCATTACAGCTCCGCATCCCCACACCGAGGGACCCAAAGCCTCCATCAGTGGGGAGGGGGAGGAGGGGGAGAAGAGGGAGAGAGGGGTGGAGGGAGGGCTCCAGAGGCCCTGCCTTCAGCCCTGTGCTTCATGGGGAAGGGAAGAGGAGGAATGAATGAGAGGTAATGTTGGAGATCACGTCACCATCACACTTCTACGAAGCTGCCTGCTGACCGGTGAATGTCATCAATGGGAGGGCAGGTAAAGGGGGATGTTCTCCAGCTGACCATGAGGAACATTCTGGAGAGTTTTGGTTTTATTTTTCCCAGCTTTTATTTCTAACTTGTGCTTTAAAAATATCACAATTTTTTTCCTGGAATTTTAAGCTTTTCACTCAAATTCCAGAATACAGTAATATCTTTAAGGACAAAAGGTAAAGGGCAAGCTAGGCTATTCCTCCCTTTGTGTTATTGGAAGGAAAAAGGAAAGGAAGGATTGTACCTTAGTTTTATTTTAGGAAATACTGCCTTTCCTAGAACTCAACCAAGGTGTGCAGCAATGTGAAAAGCACATTTAAAAAATGTACAGAGCAGACTACTACATCTATGTGCAATGCAACACAATCAAAAAAAAATTCAAGTCATAATTCTCACCACTCCCATAATTATCTCACTCATATCACGTATAATAAAAATTCATTCATTTCTGTGAAACCTCAGAAGTGACACAATAAATCAATGATTAGACAAAAAAGTTACAATATACTGTGGTCATGATGTAACATATGGCTATGTTTAGTCCACAAATTTTTCATTTACAGATGCCAGGAAAAAAAAATTGGCCTTTTAATTACATTATACTGTTGAGGTTTTTCCTTTGCAAATTTTTACATATTTCAAAAAAGTGTGTACAAAAAGTCTGCCTTTCAAGCAGAAGTCGTCATCATTTCATTTCTTTGGCACTTGTACTGTTGAGTGCATTGTGCACACTGTGAGTACTGTTATGCTTTTCAGTCAAAGCTTTCTTTAACTTTAGCTCCTCCAATTTCTTCCATAATTCTTCACGTTCCAATTCCTTTTTTTTCTCTCTGCAGAAGATATCGAACACAATTGCAATCAGATGTGTTTAAAACAGTGCTAAGAGAAACATACCATGCATCATAACACTGATGGGGAAAACAGACCTCATCCACATTCACTAAACCATTCTTTGATAGAGCATTTGATAAATAAAATAAAGTATATCTACCTCATCTCAAGCAACAAGCCAGTATGTGTGTTCCTCCCCTCATTTTTATGGCCCCAAAATAAAGCCTTGGAGGCAATGATTCGTGAGACTTAACTATTGTTTCTACAAAGGGAATGCTCATTTACTGACCAATTTATCCTGTTTCTAACTTGTTTGTATATAGTTATTTGCATGTTGTCTCTCCCACTAGACTGTTAGCTCCTTGAAAGCAGGGGGCCGATTCTGAACCCCAGTGCTTGACATATAGCAGGCATTTAATAAATGCTCGCTGACTGGTTGACTCAGAGCCAATGACATATATGAGATCTAACTTTCCAATAAAGAATGGTGCTGACTTCAAAATATCGTCTTTGTTAATAAATCTGATTTGTTAAATAAATTACAAATAACTGTGCAAGAGCAGTTCAGAAGCAAAAATATCCCCATCAAGCATGATGGAAAGCACAGATGATGGAGAAACAGAAGCAATCTTGTGGTGAGAATACATTATATTACAGGACATCCAGTTGGAAGGAAGAAATGGAAGATGATCCAAAAAAATCAATGAAAAACAAATACAGTAAGGCAAGTAGTAATGAGAGGAAACCTTTAATTATCTGGACATCATCTAGATCTCTTTTTCTGCTTTAAAAAAAAAGTAAAGCAATTGAGATATGATTTGCCTTGTTGATAATGTCAGGCTTCAGAAGTCAAGAAAAGCAATGGGGGCAGAGGCAGGGTGGTGTTTCTGACCAATAAGGAGACATTAGGTGCCAAAGCAGAAATAATGAGAATAAAAGTAAGCATGCTGTCCTAGAGTCACTAACAAATAGGGAAATGTTGGGTATAATCTTATCTGTACTTCCTAGATGATAGAAACGGTTTATTTTTTAAATCGTGAAAAACACAGGCAGGATCGTAGTGCTTCAGAAGATGTCATGTGAAGAAGGGTGGGTCCACTCTGAGTAACAAAATCCTGATGACATAACACAAATATTTCTGATGAAGAAGAAATGGAGGAACTGTCTAAGGAGACTGATGTGCTTCTAAAGGGAACTTAGCGACCAACCTAAAATTCTAAAAGACATGCTGAAAAGATGGATGCAAGGTAAGGGAGTTAGAAATAAATACAAAAGCGTGGGATGGTCTTGTAAAAATGTCAAAGCTAAGGTTTGTAAAGAATGTTAAGGACAGCTAAAAGTATTTTTCTGGAAGTTATGATAAGGGAAAGAGAAAGATCAGAGAAAAGACTGGACAGCTACTGAGAGCAGATGGATCATTGATGATGGAAGATTAAAAGAATGCAAAAATACTCAAAGACCTAATTTTGCGTCTGTTTTTTCTACTAAGAATAATATTTTTCAGACTTGGAGGACAACAAAATGATTCACAGAGAATTGAAAGTGGCATAAAGGAGTATATAGTAAAAGCTGCTCTTGACTTTAAGTCAAAAGATTTAAATGTGATTGCTGAGCTATTTTTGGTGATCTCTGAAAAATCTTAGAAAATAAGTTATCATAATATGATCAAAGGATATAAACAGGCAGTTTTCAGAAGAAGAAATCGAAACCATCAATAGTCACATGAAAAAAATGGTCTAAATCACTACTGATTAGAGAACTAATGCCCCAAGGGCTACAAAACTGTGCGTATCCTTTGACCCAACAACATTAGTACTAGGTCTATATCCCAGAGATGGAAGAACAAGGAAAAGTGCCTACGTGTACCAAAGTGTTTCTAGCAGCTCTTTTTGTGGTGACAAGGAATGGGAAGCTGAGAGGATGCTCATCCACTGGGGAATGTCTGAGCAAGTTGTGGCATGTGATTGTGATAGAATATCACTGTGCTATAAGAAAAGATGACCAGGATACTTTTAGAAAAAACATGGGAAGACTTGTATGAACTGATGCAAAATGACATGAACAGAACCAGGACAACTTCATACAGGGTAACAGTGATATTACAATGATGATCAACTGTGAAAGAGTTAGGTACTCTGATCAAGACAATGACCTAAGTATTTCCAAAGGACCCATGAAGAAAAATGCCATCTACTTCCAGAGAGAGAGAAAAAGAACTAGTGAAGTATGAGTGAAGATTGAAGCATACTCTTTTCATATTATTTTTCTTGCTTTGTTTTTGCAACATGGCTAGTGTGGAAATACGTTTTGCATGACATCATATGTATGATTGATATCATACTACTTGCCTTCTCAATGGGTGGGGGAGGAGTGGGAAGGAGGGAGAGAATTTGGAACTCAAATTTTTGAAAAAGAATGCTAAAAATAATTTTTTTGAGGGCAGGAAGTATTAAATTATTGCAACTGAGAAAGGGGAAGAAATAGTTTCTTTAAATTATCATGTATCTGACTTTGATTTCTATAAAAATTCTAGAACATATAGGGATAATTTTGTAAGCCCTGAAGAAAGAGGTGATCATTAAGAGCCAGTATGGGAAGGAGGGAGAGAATTTGGAACTCAAAATTTTAAAAATGAATGTTAAAAATTGTTTTTGCATGTAATTGGGAGAAAATATTAAATCACTGGAAATAAAAAGACCCAGTATGGGTTCATTGAGAACACATTACTTAATTTAGACTAGGCTGACAAAAAAAAGGGGGGGGCAGCTAAGTGGCACAATGGATAGAGCTCTGGCCTTGGAGTCAGGAGGAACTGAGTTCAAATCCAGCCTCAGACACATAACACTTACTAGCTGTATGACCCTGGGAAAGTCACTTAACCCCATTGCCTAATCCCCCCCCCCAAAAAAAATTTAGATTAGGTTTAGCTAAAATTCTTTCAAAGCTCTAAAGCAATGATTTTATAATATGCCAAACTAATCCTTTAAAAAAAGGTAATGATATTACTAGACTGGTAGATCAAGGGAATGCCAAGACAAAGAGAGATTAATAATAAGAGCTGGTGCGGTGATTAACGGATCAATGTCAGTCTCAAAGGAGGTTTTTCTAGTGAAATACGTCAAGGATCTGCCCCTTAGCCCTGTTCAGTCTAACCTTGACTTAGCTGAAGGCACAGATGTCACAGGAGCTTAACAAATCTGAAGATAACCCAAAGCTCAGGAAAAGAGCTAGCATACGAGATGACAAAAATCAAAATCCCCAAAGATTTTTAGGCTACAGTGGGACAAATTTTGTAAGATGACATTTCATAAAGATAAATGTACACTTGGTTTTAAAACATGTAAGATGCTTGGCAAATCAATGGATCACCTATGAAAGATACGGAGGTTTTAATGTATCAGAAACTCAATATGAGCCAATAGTGACACATGGCAGTCAAAAGCCAGGTTGTATTAACAGAAGCATATGCTCCAGAATGAGAAACAGTCTCATTCTGCATTTCCACTGAACACAAGTGCTCTTCCAGTTGCTTTATTTTAGGAAGAATATTCACAAGTGGTTGCACATTCAGAGACAGGCATCCTTGACAGAAAAGGGACAAGAAACCAAGCCATACAAGCATCAGTTCAAGGTACTGAGGATTCTTAGCTTGGGGAAGAGAAGGCTTAATAGGCTTAGGCATCATCAAGTAGGAGCAGCTAGGTGGTACCATAGTGCATGGAGCGCCAGGGTTGGAGTCAGGAAGACTCACCTTCCTGAGTTCAAATCCGGACACAGACACTTACTAGCTGTATGACCCTGAGCAAGTCACTTAACCCTGTTTTCCTTATCTGTAAAACGAGGTGGAGAAGAAAATGGCAAACCAGTCCAGTATTTTTGCCAAGGAAAACCCCAAAGAAGAGGCAGATATGACTGAAACAACTGAACAACATCTTGAAGCAGCCCAAGTGCAGAAGGATCAAGCTTGCCTTACTTGCCCAGTGGGCAGAAGTCAGATCGATATGAACTAGCAGAGAAGCAAATGCCAGCTTGATATGAAGAAAAATGTCTTAACAATTAGAAATTCCCCACAGTGGGTTAGGCTGCCTCAGGAGGCAGGGAGTACTCCAATTGTGGAGATTTTTAGGTGGATGCTAGATGACCCTTTGCTCGAGATGTTGTAAAAGTAATTCCTGCTAAGATATAAATTGGATTAAATGACCTCTGACGTGTCTTCCAACAGAAGTTCTAAAGGTCTGTGAAAACAAACACCCTTTTTAAAGCATATCATCATGAAACATGCTATCCATCTCCAGAAAAAGGACTGATATTGTCTGAATGCAGACTGAAACACAGTATTTTTCACTTTTTTCCCCTTTCCTTTCCCTTCCTTCTTTGAGTCTTCTTGTACAAAATAAATAAGATGGAAATTTTTACATGATTGTACATGTATAACCTATATTGGATTGCAGGGTGGGGGGAGATAGAATTTGGAAGTCAAAACTTTTAAAAAAATGTTAAAAATTGTTTTAACATGTAATTGGGGAAAAATCATAAAAGTATATCATCAAATAGGAAAGTATATATGGATATTTGCTTTCTGGACACATTTTATTTAACTGTATATACCACTTTATGGTCAGTATTAGGTGAATGGAAGATTTGGGCAATGTATATAAAAGCATTATTGATGATTACCAGCATTAATCTACACCTATTTCATAAAACCATAATGTTCTACATGATGTGAAAAGGTATTCCATGAGAACATTCAATGCTAGTCAATGTTAGTCTTTCTTCCAAAAACAATAATGTTATATCTGCATCAAAACTGTTACTTGTAGCAATTTTAGGGTTAGAAAATGGGCCTTATTTCCTCTACTTTGGATCAGAATTCTTCCCCAGATCCCTCTATCTTTGGAAAATGCCATACCCTCCAGGCTTTTTGGACTGGCATTTATGGGTTCATCATGTTTTATTTTTATATATTTTTTTCAAATTCTGAACTTAGTAAAAATATCAAATAAAACAAGCATCTCCTTATATAAAATAGAACAACCACAAAAAAAGGCCATTCCATCCTGTATTTTAAACCCGTGTTCTGTGGCCAAATTAGTCTGGAGAAATGCTGACCTATACCACTGAAGTTATATGATGTCTCTTCCAAGATGACATATTTTTGCTATTTCTGCTTAGCATAAATCTATTAAAAAGAGATAGCACACGTGAAGATGATCTATGGGTGCTGTTTGGATAGTTTTATTTAGTGTAAATAAAGCTCAAAATGCAACTAACTTTTCCATAAATACTCTAAAATATATCTACATGAAGTCACTACTCATTTTGGTCAGGATTAAATAGCACATGGATATTTCCAATATGAGACCCCTGGGACCATGGACTGTGGATACTCAAGTCATTTAAAACAATAAATACCTTTGTCTTTCAGCTTTGTATGAGCTTGTAAGATCATCGAAAAGCTTGCCGTTCATCTCCATTAATGTTTTCAACACGTTGTATACAAGTGCTACAATGGTCCTAGAACAAAAGAATCCGGATCTGTTACTGATGCTGATAGAGCATTTGGTTGAGTTGAGCGTGGTTATTTTCATTTCTGCTCTACGTTTCACTCTGGTGAGATGCTGCATTCTCAGGAATAAAGGTGGAAAGGGTAAATCAAAAGTGCCCCCTACATCTAGCATTTTAGGATTCTATCATTCTGACCTGTAAGGCAGCCAGTAGGAGGCAGGTAACAGCATTGCAAGGGTTACTGCAGTCAAGAAGTTTACTACACAATAAACAAGAGACCTAATGTCAATCCTGAGACCTTGAATGGCCTGTGTGTGCCCAGGACTTAGCTTTGACACTAAGGTGGTATTGCTTCTACAGTAAGAGGTAGGTGTACATAAAATCAATTCAAAGTGATTATGGTTTTCTGCTTTATCTACCTTGTGCTTTGAATAGATTAATAAAACTTTGTTATCACTTTGAAGAGATAAGCAGAGAGACCATGAGTCCATTCATCAAGCTTGAATATTTACTGAGCACCTACTAATTACAGTGGAGAAAATGTTGGATTTGGAGTTGGGGATCATAGACAAAAGAGTTCTACATGACCTTATATATCATTTCATCCAGTCTCTTGGACCAAAAATCCCAGTTTCACAGAAGAGGAAACTGAGACTCAGATAGATGAAGTGACTTGCCCAGGGTCATACAGGTAATTAATGCCAGAGCCAGTGCCTAAACCAAGGCCTCTGACTCAAACTCCAAGGATTTTTCTAGTATATTATGCCTCCTCTCTTAGATAATTTGGTTTCAAATCCTAGCTCTGCTTATTACTAGCTGTGTAACATTAGACATGGGAAATCCTTTCATATGGCTTCAGTTTCCTTATCTGGAAAATTAAGAGGTTAAACTAAATGATCTCCATCTCCTTCCACCATTAAATCCATGATCTATGATCTTAGAAAGATAATCCTTGCCCTCATGGAGATTATAATTATGGCTCAACTGAAGACCAAAACATGTTAAAAACAGACATACATAATAACATCCAAAATTTTACAAGGATGAGTGCAAGGGGACGAAAGGAATGGCTAGGATAGGCTGTGCTTGGAAGAGTGCCAAATCTGATTAGGTTTTAAGTAAAATTTAGAGACCAAACAAGAAAAAGTGTAAAAAGAAATACATACGGATTCCAGTGCTCTTTGGAAATTTTGTATAAACTGGCAAACATGATTGGAAGAATTTTATCAATATTTTCTTCAATCAAACTAAGAATATATTCATTATTCCAGAAGTACAATGCCCTTTCCGCAACCTGAAACAGATGTTTGGTAAGGTCAGAACAAGAAGAACACAAAAAGGACCAGTTTTTAAACGAAACAGATTCACTGAAAATAGGCTACCAAACCTGGAAATGAGAACTTGACACACACTTGGATATCTGCTTAAAGAGAGGCTCTTCAATTTTTTTGAACTGTGTTGGCTCTATTACATCTAAGATTTCTTCAATTTCTCCTAAAAACATCACCTGTGGGAAAAAGAAACAACCAAAAATATGTATGATATAGCATACACTGGCAGTTGGAAATCATACCACTGACAGCATTCATCCATCAAATACAGAAAAAAAAGTTTTAATTTTATATAAAAGTAGAGGGGTATAGAAATAAAAATCCTAAGTAGATATTTCTATGAAGCATTGAAACTAACCCAAGACTAGTTAATGAGAAGATTGGGGCGGGGGGAGAGGATTTTTTTTTTTTGTCAAAATAAACACAATCCTTATTGAGACTGAAATATAGTTTTTAAGATTTACCTCCTTCTGACTGCACGTTTTTGGCCAAAATTTCAGCAATCCTCTGATCACCTAAGAAAAAGAAAATTTTTAACAGAAGGCAAACTTTGCTTTTTAAACTAACCTAACATATTATGCTTCTAAATGGCATAATGACATATTAGTATCAATTAACCGTAAATAATTTTAACATGAATTTAGGGACTTAAATCTGACTAATGATAACACTTTTTATTTGCTTAGTAATGTAAATTGTAATAGTAAATAGTAATATAACATGCTTCTATACATATTATCACATTTCATGTACTTCAAACAATCCTGTAAGCTTGGTAGGGCAGCTATTTTACAGATGAAGAAAAATTCAAGAGATTAAGTGTCTTCCCCAAGCAAATAAATAGCAAACCATATAATTAAATCAAGACTTTCTGACTCCAAGATTCCACTCTCCCTTTTACTATACCACACTACCTTTCGTATTACCAAATATGCTACCATTATGGTGACTGTATTAATGTTTATGATGGATACGCATATCTCAGTTAAGACTTAATATGTCACATCTTCCTTTTCTAATAAAATATCACTATGACCCTATGAAAGAGATATAGAATCAAGATTAATTTTAAGAATTAAAAATTTGAGTTAGTTCAACTTCAAATAAAATGTTTATGATAGCACCATACTTCAATCTCATTTTTTTGGCTCAAAATTAATTAAAAACAAGTGTCTAGATTTATTGGCAATTCACACAATATTAATTTCACATAATATTAATACACTGCTTTTTGTGTAATTTTCCTTAAAATTTTAAAGCTCTTTACCAAGGATTAAATTTAACAAATTATCTGTGCTGCCTATCATATTTTCCTGACTTGTAATGGATTTAGGGGTGGAGTGGGTGGGTTTCAGTTATTGTAGCAAATAAGAAGTGGTTTTCTTTTATTTACACCCCCATCCTTACCCTGAGTTTCATAATGTCATATCAAGGATCCAATTTCTCAAGTCTTAATTTATACAAACAGGCCATGTAATCAACTGCTAATAGATATATCTTCATTAAGCACATGATACAAATTTGAAGACCTTATTGACCACAAGGTTTTATAAACATAACTTTAAAACAGAGTAATATACCTTTATTTCTTTATATACAAAATAATTTTTTTAACTATTTAGAAATATTATTGCTATTTGTATATACACTGTATTCCCTTCCCTTAAGTCAGTTTTAAGCTTCAAGAGTAGAGGGATCTATCTCATTCTTAATCATTTTGACACCTTACTTAGCATCTAGTTCAGTAATCTATATACAGCAAGTTAGTGTTTGTTGAACTGCATAAAAAAATGGAACTTCATTTTGAAACAATCTTTAAAGTACATTTAAGAAAAACAAATATATAAAAATAAAATACATTTTAAATTAAATATACAAACAAAATAAATGAATAAAAGTATGTTTTTTCAATCTATCAGAAGATTTATACATATTTTTGAGACAATGAGATTTTGGTTCATAAAACTCTTATGGTCATACTTTCTAACTTTCTCATTCACTAATTAAAGTCAGTCTTGTCTAACACTCTGATATTATGAGTCATTTAAGCACAGGAAATGATATATAACTTCAGACTAAAGACACTGAAGGACAATTTAAAGTCTTCAGGCATGTGAAAAATTATAAAAGATAAAAGCAAATAATTTTATATTTCTAGAAGATGTAATTTGAAAAAAAAAGTTTAAATTTCTAGAAAATGGCATACCCCAAAACTTCACCTTAGGGGTTGTTAAAACAACAGGACAGCCTACAGATAGAAGTTATGAAATCACACTTACCAGAGATAGAAAACAATTTTCTTTAGGTAATCTGGAATACCACCATAAAACAACCTAGATTCAAAGACCTATTAGGGGCCCTGCTAGTTTTAAGTTCCTATGAAATGTATAGGAAAAAAAAGATGTGTATAGGAAAAAAAATGAAAATAACAAAGTTTCAACTTGCTTTTCTTGAAAGTGACTGTGATAGAGCTATCTATGTACAATCCTATGAGAATCTTACTTCACACCAGCATTTATGAAGTGGGTATTCTTAAAGTAATAGGTATTAACCAACAGGCTAAGGCAGACAGATAAGACTGAGGAAAAATCACAAATATTTTTATGCATGAAGGAAAAACTTGCAGTTGGAATATTTTTCATTATTTGAATTAATTTAGAAATGTTCAGGTATAAAAACACATAGGATTATGCCCTGAGACAATCTTTGAAATCTACTTAGAGTAAAATAGTGACTGTGGCCTTCTTGGCATTTTTAGACCAGAAAATTGTTTTCCTTAATGAGAAAGGGGAATGGAATCACATAAACTGTTAAATAGCATTAGGCCTATTAAATAGGCCCCAAACCCTCCATTTAAAACAAATTTTTATGAATATATGGAGGAGGGCACTGAATCTATTCTCTCTTCTCACCCACTGCCCAATACTACATCCAAATTCAATATCTCTAGAAGTTACTATCTGGAATTGCCTTGAACCATATTTTGGGAAGGGAAGTTATGCTGTTTAAAACAGGTAGCCACCTGTTTCCTTTTAGGAAGGATGCTGATAAGCTGGAAAGCTCCCAGGAGAGCTAAAATGATGATAAAAGGCCTTGGGGCTTTGCCATATGAGAACCAATTGAAGGAACCAAAGAATTTTAATAATATGGAATAGAAAAGGAGGATTGGCCAGGGGTATGAACACAAATCTACCTTCAAACATTTGTAGGGCTGTCATGTATAAGGATTTAATTTGTTCTCTTTGGTTCCAGAGGGGTTGCTGTAGAAAGGATGACTTGGGGCCCATGAAAAGGAAAATTTCTTAACTGAGTGTCCAAAAGCAGAATGGATGCCTTGAGAGAGAGAGGCAGTACGTTCTCACTAGAACTTAGCTGGGTTAGGTTTGAGACTGTGGGTTAGGTTTAGGTCCCAAATGGGTGGTTCCTGAGGTCCTCTGTAACTCAGATTCTGAGATTCCGTATAGATTGTGCCCAGATACTATCCAAGCCCTGCAAATAATGGGTTTTGAGAACAGGCACCAAAGGTCTGGGGTCTTTTTCACAAGGGCTCTATTTTGCAACTGACAATGGGTTTTTAAATTTTGACAGGGAAACCAGGATTTAAATTTATACAAATGCTTGCTACAAATTTCAAGGAAGGAAACCTAATTAAAGCCTGTGACTACAGATGGCAGTCCTCCTAGTAAATATTAAGTGTTTTAAAAACACATTGAGAACAAACAAAACCCTACCTCCCATTTCCCCCCCGAGAGTTTTTATGTATATTAAACGAAATTAGCTTTCTTTACTACTAATACAGAAGAAAGCATGGTTTACTATGCAAGAGTGGGTGTGAATTCTAGTGAGTGCTCCTGTGGAGCCGGTAAGGCAGAAGCCTCATAGTTGGTTGCCAATTTTTATTTTATATTCACCTTGTTTAAATTATGTGGACTTAAGTATATTTGTTAATATTTTTATTCTGACTTGTCATTTTTAAAAAGTGCTTTTAGCTGTCTCCAAGAGAAATTCTAAATTAAAAAAAAAGGTGGGGGTAGTAGAGAAATGATTCTTGTTGCTTTATGTTGACAGTGTTAAAGTCAGTAAGTAATACTCAGTACTTTTAAAAAAATGCATTTCAAAAAATACCTCCAGAAGACATATTACATAAAGAAATTCTAGTATTTCAAATACTTCGTTATTTTCCATAAACTCTTTATCTAAAGTATTTTTGGATATCAAACACCAGACTCGCCTCTTAAAGGTCAAATGGGTTCACAACGAGTTAAAAATTTAAGGTTTGTCTTTATATTTGACTATTACTCTACTTCATGTTAGTTATATAACTCTTGAATCAGAAGTATATTTTTTTTAATTTGGTATACCGTACTATGACCTTTATTCTACCATCAATCTGCAATAGTTTCATTTTAGTGGCAAGTAGTAATTGAGATTTCTTAGTAAATACTGTTAAATTTACAATTCGAAATAGAACAATACTATCTTCATCAAGGACAAAGAAATGCTTTTGCTTCTAAAGAACTGAATCCTGGGCTCTGATTACAAGGTAGAGAAAAATGCCACATTTTAAAAGCTACTTAGGAAAAAAAGACTTAGCAAGTCTTTTAAAACTCTTAATTTCGCTAGTCTCCGATATACCATATCACAATCACTTGATCCAGTCACCTAAAGTACCTTATTTTTAAAATCTTCATTTTCACTATTCATGCTAGTTGTTGGAAGGTCTTTAACTTTATACACAACTTTCCAGAAAAGTAAGTTTCACATATATTACTAGCACCACACACCACTTCTATAATATTGTTTACTAAACACATAAAAATAAGTGAAACACTTACTGGTTCTGTTAGTGTTATGTCTTTCTCCAGGAACTGTACAACACAATACGCTAGCTAAAACACAAGTCACAATTATATGAATATTATTGTGCAAAAATATTTAATGATGTAGTTTTAGAACATGCATAACTAGAAATTATTATCTCTTAACAGATGTTACTTTATATAAGCTTCTAATATGACTAGCTACTTAATTTCTCAATGCTTGGAAACAGAAGATTTTTGTACTATTTCCAAAATTTCATTTTCATTAATACATAAAAATATATTATTGTCTTCATTTCATATAGAAAATATTGAATTACTGCTTCTGTGACAATATGTAGAATATACAACAAAATGGCAAATACAAGATTTTAAAATACATTTCTTCTTAAGCCAATATCACAATTTTGCAGGCCATTTTAAGGAGACAAGTATTCTGATTTTCAATGTGTTTCAACATGCACATTTATCCAGCTTTTTTGTTTTAGTTGGAGGAGACCTGAGAAGCTAAGCTCAGGAAAAGTTTAAAAGTTTGTCCAAAGTTATATACCAGAGATCCCATCAGAGACAGGTCTTGAATACAAATATTTCTCATTTTAAAGCTGGCTCTATTCACTAGTAATTAAATTAATTGCTTTCTATCTTTTACTCGGTATGATATAATGTATGTGTGTATGTATATTATTGAGCAATCTACAAAAGAAGCTAGCTAAATATACTTAACATTTCTCATTTCTCTGCCACCCATACTGGACTTCAAAAGTAGATTATTAATTCATTTTTTTTTGAACCCACCTGAGCATGAAACAAAGACAATCCTTTAGCAGTGTGCATAGGAATTAAAACCTTCATTAGAAACTGTTTATGTTCTGCTTTCAGAGGCAGGGCAAAACCGTTGATAATACTGAAAAAATGTAAGCAGTAAATATAATTACTTTGTGTCTTTGTTTATGTGTGGTAAAAGTATTTATCCATGTGTTCCCAGATGACTTCTTTTAAGTCTAGAGATTTGTAATTCAGCAGCTGTTAAGTTACCTTACAAAGACTATTACAAATTTTCCCTTTAAGTCATTCAGTAACATTCAGATGACTGGGACTCAAAATTATCATCAAATATATATCATTCTCATTTAACATGGGGAAAATAGGGGTCAAAGAAATCAAACAACTTACCCAAGGTCACATAAGTACACCCTTCTAGATACAATTTCCTTTTCTTGAACTTTTAGGACAACTAGTAACCTAATTTCTACTTGGATACAAATTGTTTCTTCAGAAATAAATAGGCAGGGTAAATTCTCCTTTACTTCACAGTAAGACCCAAAATGCCAAAGTATTTCTTTTGTTTTTAACTAAATTTTATTTTTTTCAAAAGAAAAGTCATCTTCTCTTCCTCTCATCTTACTCCCTCCTCCCTCTACTACTGAGAAAGCAAGAAAACAAAATCCCTATTACAAACATGTATAGTCAAGCAAAACAAACTCCCACATTGGCCATATGAAAAAAAAATGTCTCTATCTACAAATTGCCTCTTATTAGTGGGTAGGTAGCATATTTCAAATGAGTCCTCTGCAACTGTGGTTCATCATTGCATTGATCAGCAATCCTGAGTAGTTCAAAGTTGTCTGTCTTTGCAATCCTTTTGTAAGACTACCTTATTGACAAAAAGTTGACAAAGAAGGGAAATAAATGCTGGAGAGGCTGTGGGAAAATAGGTTTAAATGCACTCTTGGTAGAGCTGTGAACTGGTCCAGCCATTCTGGAAAGCATTTTGGAACTACACCCAAAACGCTATTAAACTGTGTATATCCTTTGAACCAATGATACCACTACTAGGTTTTTACCCAAAAAGAGATCCAAGAAAGAGAAAAGGGACCCATGCGCATAAAAATATAGCTATTCTTTTAGTGGTATCAAAGAATTGGAAACTGAGATGGTGCCCATCAATTGGGGAATGACTGAACAAGTTATGTCATATGAATGTGATGGAATACTACTGTGCTGTAAGAAATAAAGGGGATGGTTTCAGAAAACCTCGGAAGGAGAGTTGCATCAATTTATATAATCACAATACTGTAAAGATAAACAACTTTGAGACTTAGGAACTCTGAGCAGCACAAAGATAAACCATAATTTTAAAAAACTCAAGATAAATCATACTCTCCACTTCCAGAGAGAGAAGTGATGCACCCAAAGTACAGACTATAAAGCGTAATCAATCAATCACTCTCTCTCTCCTAATTTGGTGATTTGTTTGCTCGACTATATGTATTTCTTTCTTTATTTCTTTTTTTTTTGGTGAGGCAATCAGTGTTAAGTGACTTGTCACACAGCTACTAAGTATCATGTGTCTATGAGGCCAAATTTGAACTCAGGTCCTCCTGACTCCAGGGCCGGTGCTCTATCCACTGTGCCACCTAGCTGACTATATGTATTTCTAATAGTTTCTGTTTTTCTTTCCTTCTTAATAGCTGTGGGAAGGTAAAGGAAGAGGCAGATAATTTTGAAGTGAAAATAAAATTGAATTAAAAAACAATATTATTATTATTATATAAATTGTCCTCCTGATTCTGCTCATTTTATTCTTTACCAGTTCATACAAGTCTTCCCAGGTTTTTCTAAAAGGGCCTCCTTCATAATTTCTTACAATATGAGAGTATCCTATCACATTTATAAAACACAATTTGTTCAGCCATTCCCCACTTGATGGGCACTCCCTCGGTTTCCAATCCTTCACCACCACAAAAAGAGCTGCTATAATTATTTTTATACATATGAGTCCTTTTCTTCTTTCTTTGATCAGAGTACTTTTACCTGCAAACTATCTCCAAACATATGGCTAAAATCTCCTAATGAGAAGAACTACAATATTTATGTGATGAAAATAGTGTAAGATACTTAAATTTATGACTTTAGATTCTCCCATATCCCTGTAAGAAAGCTGGATTAATACAGGTTTTTAATATATCTTTATTAGTAGTTACTGAGGCAGACATATTTTTGGATATAGCCAAAGAGGGAATTTGTTTTGCTAGATTAGGCATATTTGTTGCAAGGATTTTTTTTTTCTTCACCAATGGGATAAGGTGTGGGAAGACAAAACAGATGTTAAATTTTTAAAAATACAATTTAATTGTAAAAATCTCCATCAATATTCTCTATAGTTCATTTTAATTCCTTCTCTTCCCCATATGCCCTCAACTCGAAATTAAATAAAGGCATATAGGAAGGAGTCTGGCAGTTTAGAGGGCTCAAGCAGGAAACATGCCACAACCTCAAAAGCAGGATGTCTACTCTGCAACAGATTTTCTTACACAGCCATGTTTCAAGTGTTTGACCTCCTATGATGCTATAAGGTTTCAACTGAAAAACTACATTTTGTGCTATATTTTAAAACATGAAGCATTAAATTTACCCCCTAATCCAACTCAAAATATAATTCAAAAAGCATTTAAGATCTATTAATAAAATTTATCAAAAAGTGTCCTACCTTCCTAATATCTCAAGAAGTTCAGCAACACCATTAAAATGTTCTGTTTCATATATAAACCTGCATTTTAACAATTAAAAGGGAGGTACTGTTAGTCAAGTAAATCAGCAAAGTCAAACTAAAAGACAGAAAAGACTAGAAGGGAAGAAATCACTCTCTTGCCAAATAAAATCAGTTGAAACAAGTATGTTTTGTCTTAAGTGACGTCATTTAAGATCTGTTATAGGGGACCAATGGTCCTCTCACTATCAAAGAATATTCAAACTTAAATTCTTTCCAATCTTAAATGCAAAGAAATTCCTGATCTGGTCAAGGAATGCCTAACTTCCTGTTCAATCACATCTGCTTTTCTCATGACTCATTAAGAGAATCATGTCAGCTTTAGAAGAATATTTTAACTGAAACATTCTACCTCATTCAACACTGAAGAGGAAGGATAGATTTTGTCAAATTAGTTTTCGAAACAGGTAAGGAAACACCCTACAACTCAACATAACAGCAGTGTAATAACGGCATTTTAAAGTCCTATCAGTCTGCCTCAGCTTCCCCCCTCACCATTTTTCAAGTTGAGGAGTAAGTTCCATTCCACCCGAATGTATGTACTGAGTGCCCTCAGTGCTTGTAAGATGTTGCAGGTTCACAAGAAGAGACAGGCATCCAAACTAAGAATGTCTTTGAGGGGCAGATATCCTACTTACACTCTATTTTTAGTAAATTACCATCACCCACCTTCCATTTCTAAAACAGTAGCAACAGAAACCTTTGATACATTTCATTATCTACACTAGAAAAATTAAAATTTTAATTCTATGTGATTATTTCTTTAGATTACTAGCCTAAAATAAAACACTGACTTCTTTAAAAACAAAACAAAAACCACACAGAGTATAAAAGTATGAAGTTCACAGTGAATTCTCCTTTTTTTTTCCCATTAAATTATACAAGTCAGTAGAAAGTTGGTTTCAGTCACATAACAAACTAGATACTGTTCTTGATATTATTTTAAATCTTTAAAAAAAATTGTATGAAAATGAATTATTGAATACCTTGTGGCTTAGAGCAACAATACTAAAAACTTTCTACTGTGGGCCGAATTTCTCTCTCTGTCCAACAAGCCGTCTGTGCCCTAGCCATACCTTCTGCTTGGTATCTACTTTCTCCCTTACTCCTTTTCTCTGGAGTCTTCTTCTAGCCTTGAAACTTCCAGTTCCCTAACTGAACGGTGTGTGTCTCCCTATTCATGACATTAGAGGTAGGAGATCAAAGAGACTCAACTAAAGCAAGACCCCTGATTCCCTACACAAATCCTGAACTGTCCTGAAGAATGGAGAGAGGAGGTATCCAGGAGTCCAAGCACATTGTGGACTTCCTCCTGCCCCATACTGGGGACTGCCTGGCCACGTCCCTTCCTCTATCCCTTCCTTGTCTTCTCCGTTCCGCTTTGGAGGTTCCAGTCATAGCCCCAGCGCTGAGGGGGAAAGCCAGTACTCTTCCCCTTGTGCCATCTATACTCCCTTTACTGACCTCAGTTATGCCATTGCCTTCCATTAAACACACCAATTAAATGGGCCTGAGGCTTTCATTATCAGCCAGTGAGGTTTATTCTTCTGCAGACCCTCTTTACTTCCAGCAATGGTCTTCAACAATAAATATTTCTTAACCAAAAGGAAAAAAAAGACTAAGTTTAAGTATTTAGGGCTTGGACAGGTAATCCAAATATTTATGAGACTATTCTACTAAAAAGCTGAAAGGTAAGTGCATATCTGTTTAAATATTAGTACTACAGTAAATCTCAAATATGACCTAAACATTAATATCACACTACAAAGTAGTTTTCATCTTATTAAAAAAATCACCTAGAAGCTATTAATTAATCTGTAGATTTCTCAATGCTCAAAAATTAGCCAAAATGAAGCCTGGGTGAAACAAATGCTGTGCAAAAAAAAGGATAAATTGTACATCTAATCTACCTACCTGAGGAAAATGTTATTAATCTGTTTTCTGATGAATGCTCTTAATCCGAGGAATTTCCCATAAATCCGATGCAGAACCGTCTTCAGGAAGTCACGCTCTCTGGGATCTTCACTATCAAAAAGCTCCAAGAGCTTTAAAAAAAATCTGAGAAATTACTTTTTAAAAAATAATCAAACTAAAAATTCATTCTACTTCTAACTCCTAAATCACACTACCTAAGTAGAAATACCCTCCCCCCCGCCACCCCCACCTCTGTCTTTTCTAACTGGGCTCAATTCTGTTCTTAGTAACTGAAAAGTGAAGATACGTAAATGTTTAACAACAAAGTTAATTACTCCTCCATATTCTCAAGAAAGGGGTGTGTGTGTGTGTGTGTGTGTGTGTGTGTGTGTGTGTGTGTGTGTGTGGTAGTGGTGGGGAAAATCCCCAAATTCTAGTTTACAACTGATCTTTTTTTTTTGCTATCTATATAATATCTTTCTATAAGAATATGGTCTTCTCCTATATACAATGCTGAAACCTAAGCAAACTTTTTTTTTAAGGCAATTGGGGTTAAGTGACTTGCCCAGGCCCACACTGCTCGTAAGTGTGAAGTGTTTGGTCTGAGACTGGGTTTGAACTCAGGTCCTCCTGACTTCAGGGCCAGTACTCTATCCACTGCACCACTTAAAAGTCTTAAATTTTTCTTCCTCAAATATACCACACAATGCACATCCATAAAGGAAATACACAGACACACACACACACACACACACAGAGTCTCCTAACTACTTAAATAGCCCTATTTCATTAATTTAAACTGAATAATTTTGCTGAAAGATACTTGAAGCGTCAGAGTTTAAAACAAAACAGTAATTTCTACACATTTTATTAAATTCTTTTTGAATGGCTAAACTAAGGCAGCAAGTTCAGGCAATTATTAAGTGAGTTATCTTAAGCTGACAATGTTCTTTATCCATAGCATTTGTTCAATTTTTTAAAAAGGAGTTTGGAAACTATAGGATAAAAATAAACACCTGAATTACACAAATAAAGTTTTATCTCTAACACAATGGTCACAAACTTCCAGTAATAATTTGCAGATCTGACCAAAAAGTAGCTCCCCTAAATGAAGCCACAAATCCTATCATGAACTTCCACTCCTTATATTAATCAGTGAACCTCGCCCAGTATCCTGTAGGTATAATACAAATAGCCCCGGAAAAGGTGACATGAAATCATGTGAATGATTTTATTTAAAACAAAGAAAAACCTAGAAGAGTCAGGAACTTCACGGGTCAGGAGGCAGGAGTTGACAGGAAGACATAAAAAGGTCACCAAAAGATTAACATCAGGATCTTTCATAATAAAACAAAAAAATTTAAATATAAAAAATCTTTCATAATGAAAATAAAAGTACTCAATCTCATGTTTGCCTAGGACTTAAACATTTAAAATATCTTTATATTACTAGTAGTTTGATTGATTTATCAGACTTATCTACCTAGACCTTTGGAACATAAGACTCAAAACCTTTGTCTAGACCAGGCCTGCACAACCTGAAGCCACCACTGGCTGCTTACAACCCTTGGCTTGCTGCACACCAAAGGATTTCAGGCAGCTGATAAAAATATAGAGGAAAACATCCTTTGTATGTAGAGGAAATCCTTTGCTGGGCTGCAGGTTGTAAAGGCTTAGGCTAGCCTCAAAACTAAAATGTTTGGTGCTAGTTTTAGACTGTATCTAAAGTTCTTAGTTAATGTTATAGCAGTCTAGCTACCTTGTACCTAGGTCCCACAATCACAGGCTTAGAGTGGAAGGGAAACCAAGAGCGCAAAGTAAAACAGAGAGAAGGGCTATGACTTGCCCAACAACACAAGGTTCTAAAGTAGCAGAGTTGGGATCTGAACCCATGTCCTCTAGATTCTAAATCTGGTGCTTTTCCCGCTGTACCACAATGGATCTTGGGCTTTGCGTGAGTTTGGAAATACAGATGGGGCCTGAAGTTAGATAGGGATACACACCAGACATTGCAAAAATGAAAGGTCTAGAAGAGGAGGAAAGATTTGCTATGTGATGGAAAAGAAAGGGATGAGAGGAAGGAGAGAGAGGTGGAAGAAGAGAGAGAAAGGGAGAAAGTGGGAGAGGGAGAAAGGAAGGGCAAGGGAGAGAGAGAAAGTTATCAGAGACAGTTGGGGCTGACCACAAAATGCATTTAAGTAATTTTCAGGTTCCATTAAAGTTTTTGTTTGGATGGAATCCCAACCTGTCTGCATAATAAAAGAAAAGGGTTTGTATACCAATGTTTGGTTGCTTTTACTTCTGCATTTGAGCAAAGAAGTGCTTTCTGACATGTTAGCTTGGGAAGTCAAACTAACCCACAGCATTGTTCTTGAAACTGGAGAGGACAGTGAGTATTCTGCAAAACCTGAGTCTTGTGTCAGACGTGAAAGAACTATGGGAACGTGAGTTAATCTGACTCCTGTTACAAGAAGTTCACCCTTCCCTCAAAGCCCTGCATTGCCAGAAGCTGTTTTACAGCTGTCCTGATGATGGAATATGTCTGAACACAGATCTGAAAAGTGGACGTACTCTGACAGTCTTGCAAGAATAACAAATGCTACACCAAACTAAGAGCTACTATCAAAGAAAGCCTCTGAGAAACTGAGCTCGTCTTCCTGGACGGGGGGTGGGGAGGCTGGGGGACAGTTTGGAACGTCCAAGACCATGGGTAGGATCACAGACTGAATGAAGTCAACTTTCTATCATACGTATTTATTCTTGCATTTAATAAAGCAATGTTAATAAGAGTTCCTTACCTGCTGTACAAATTTCTGGTCAATAGATCGCTTTGCAATACTTGGCTGGAAATCAGGGCTCTCCAAAAATCTTAAAAAGAACTCGTATACCAACTATAACAGAAATTTAAAGGGCAAGTAAAGAAACTGTTACACAGCTCCACCAAGACTCTTTTTAATAGTAGATACGCATGCAACACACACAGCCTGCAGTGGACTTTAGAAAACAGACTAAGTGCTTATAGATTCTAGACGAGGGAACAGAGGCTGCCAGCATGGACATACCAGGAAGCAATTAGAATCAGCAGCAGGTATGAATGGAACCTGAAGGTCATCTAGGTCATTAGTCCCCTGGAGGTATGACCACAAATCACATTAAGAGATCTGACTAGCTAGGCTGGAGTTACACCCTACACTCCTCTCCCACCACTACAGTGGAATCTGCCCAGATCAAAGAGCAGCTTGGCTGGGCACGTGAACCAGAATGGGTACTTCTCAAAAATGCTATGAAATTGGTCTACTACAGGAGTACTATTGGACCTACTCTAAAGAGTAGCCTTTCATTCCATCCCGAATGAAGACTGCAGATACATGTACCTTTTAAAAATTGGTAAGCTAGTTCACTAATCACATTAAATGGCAGGACTTTTATAAATATATAGTCCTTTTAAAGACTATGTTTTTAAAAAGCAAAATTTTAATTAAGTTTTTTATTAATAATTGGTATGACTTTGCCTATACACATTTCCAGGAGAAAATAGAATTGTTTAAGTTGTAACAGTCTAAAGTTGAAAAAAATCAACTTCATTAAATGATTACTAAGTAGTAGGCACTGGGGATACAACTGCAAAGACAGTTCTTACCCTCAAGGGGTAAGGAGGGGGCACATAAGTACAACATGTTCAAAGATAAGTAAATTAAGGATATATATAAGGTAAATCTACATTTCACTGAAGGAGAATCACTAACAACTGGGGGAATCAGGAAAGACCTCTAGAAGAAGGTGGCACTTGAGTTAAGCCTGGAAGGGATCTAGGGACTCCAAGAAGTAGAGGTGGAGGTGAGCATTCCAGGCATTGGTGGAAAGAGACAACATATGCCAAGGCATAAATGGGGGAGATGGAGTTGATTAAATATGGAAGGTAAAACTGAAGTGATTGGGAGGTAGAAGGTGGAGGCAAAGAAGTACAGACAGTCTGTTTTTAGGGATTTTGCTGTGAAGGGAAGGAGAAGTGTACAGCTAGAAGATGATAGGGTCGAGTGAAGATCAAGGGGATATTTTAGCATATTTTCAAGCAGCAAAGAAGAAGCCAGTAGAAAAGAAAAAGCTCTGAAAATTAGGAAGATGGGGATGATCAAAGAAAGAAGCAAGCTACCAAAGGGAAGAGATGAGATCAAGGACAGAAAGGGGGGGAGGGGGAACTAGCAAGGAGAAGGGCAGCTTCATCGTCCAAGACTAGAGCAAAGTTGAAGCTTCTGGAAAACGATACTGAAATGATGTGAAGTATACATTGGGGGAAGGGGGCAGAGAAAGAAAATTTGCCACAAATGACATCTTTTCCCTCCCTCCCCAACGTCCCCAACTAAGGAGGAGAAGAGACAATTTTGGAGGAAAGAAGAGAAGATAAAATTTGGAATATGTGCTTAAGGGAAGGACTGGAATGCTTCAGTGAAGGCCCAAGTGAGACTAGATAACAAATATTCAGCGGACCCATTTGGCAGCTATGCGGCCTTTGATGATGAATGCTGATGGAGAAAGAGGAGTGGTAAATGGGGGTGGGGTGGGGCAATTTGGGGCTGAGATTTAGCAAGGGATGAATAGCAACAGGACACTGGGATAAGGGATTCAAGGACCAAGGACAGTGTAAAGTTAAATCCAAAGTTTGTTTACATGTAGTAAGCCCAACAGATATTTTATTGTACTGAATTTTTACTCACCCCTTTCCACAAACATTTAAAATGACCCCCAAAAGAAAAACTACCAAAAGATATATATCAGATAAATGAAAATTAAAGTTAGTTAGTTTAAATATTTATATTTTAATTGAAGAGAAATTCCATTTAAGCATATTAAATCAATTTGATTATTTTTTGAGTGGGAATGTAAGAAATCATTGAAACTTGAGGATTAGGGAATGTAGAGGGACTTAACACTTTAAGCAGGATTATTATTATTATTTTGGTTAGAGCTTTTTAGGTGTACTTTTCCTCCCAAATGCACACAATGACTTCCCCTAGGGGAAAGAAGACAAGTAAAAGAAGGTGGGGAATGGGTTTGGTATATTAAGATAATATATTCATCTATTGAGGGGGGGGATGAGTTTCAATATATGAGATATACTCTGAGCTGTCAGATTATGTCTGGAGTACTGTGTTCAATTTGGGATGCCATATTTTGGGAAGGATATTGACAAGCTTGAGGGTATATGCAGAATAGGCAATGAGGATGGTGAAAGGCCCGGGAGTTCAAGCCATGTAAGGACCGGCTGAGCCACCTGGGGCTGGATATGATAACTATATTCTGCAGATGAGCAGCCATCATGTGTAAGACAGATTAGTCTTGTTCTTTTTGTCCCCAGACGCCAGAACCAGAAAGAATGGGCAGAAGTTGCAAAAGGTTAAATTTAGGATTCACATCTGGAAAAACAAAAAACTTAACTAAAACTATCCAAAAGTGAATTGGGACAGGTAGGTGGCACAATGGATAGAGTGCTGGGCCTGGAGTCAGGAAGACTTGAGTTCAAATCCTGCACCAGACACTTACTAGCTGTGTGACCTTGGGCAAGTTGCTTCACCCTATTTGCCTCAGTTTCCTCATCTGTAAAATAAACTGGAGAAGGAAATGGCAAACCACTCCAATGTCTTTGCCAAGCAAACCTCAAAATGGAATCACAGAGTTGGATACAACTGAAAAAAATGAATAACAACAACAAAAAAGTGAAATGGGCTACCATGCAGCCCCCTCATTGAAAGTTCCCCTCATTGAAAGTCTTTAAGCAAAGGCTGGACGACCACTTGAAGAGAACGTTTGTAGATGGGATTCCTATTCAGGCACAAGTGGGACTAGTTAAAGATGATTCTCCTCTCATTCTCCAAGTTCCTTTCCAACTGTAAGATTTCATTTCTTCTTTTTTTTTTTTAAGAGATAAACTTATATTCTGAGGTCTTTTTCCAAACATACAAACAAAAATAAAATCGTAGAGTTGGAAAGGGCTTCGAAGAGATCATCTAGTTCAATCACCTCATTTGGCAGGAAGAAGAAGCAAAGCCTCAGAGAGGTTAGTTGTTTTGCTTCGTGAACAGCAGAGCTAAAATTTAGGTCTCCTGACTCCCAGTCCAATATTCTTACTTTAAATCATGGTGTGAATTTCTTTGCTCTATACTATAAAATCTTATTAATTCAAATTCACTTTGGGAAAGGCTAGGATCACTTGATTAAGTCTGAAATGCAGAATATTAGTTAAAAGGTGTCATTAGTTTCTACTCTATATGAGAAAAAATTACTTTAAAAAAAAAGGAGGGGGGTTAATTTGCCAAGTAAGGATCTAATTATACACAAAAGTTTTGATGAAATAGAAAGCATCATATTAAATTACTACTCAATTAAATCAAATCCAATGTTCATATGCAAACAGATACTACTTTAAGAGCAGTAAATAAAAATTAAGTAAACACCTTTTCCTTAAAATTTGCCCCAATTCTGTAGAAGGGCCATGACTCCAGAATCATGGAAATCTGAATGTAGGTCTGCCTATAATACCTTTGTTTTTCAAGTAGAACTTAAAATGGCAATTTATTGACCATAAGCTGTGGGTTTATGGATTTTGTTTTTTGACATCTCAAAACTCTGCTTGCTATCTGACTTGCAGATTTAAGAAATTAATTTAATTTAGTTTAGAGGCAACAAGTCCCAACTACCTCAAATATTTTGTTTATACAATTCAGCTTCAGTTTGTACAATTCAGTTTCAGTGCAATGTAAAAAGAAAACAAAATTTATAAACTAAGCATTTGTAATTTCAGTTTGACTTGCACTTTGATCAAATCTAATACTTTCCTGCTGTCATCTAAAAAGCTATGTAAATTTAACAAGCTTCTATTGCAAATATTTTGAAAACCAAACAATTCTAGAAGATAAAATGGAATTACTTAAGTATTATAGAAGTTCAAGGGGGCATCAACTAAGACATATCCTTCCTACTTCAGGCCTATCGAAGATACTTAGTTTTTAAGATGGTCACACTTTAAGCATTCCCAAGCTGTGCTGCAGCAGGAAGATGATACATTGAACAATTAAAGATAAAAAAAAATCTCAAGAACCTATATAGTGTGTATATTGTTTTGTGACTCTGTTAATACCGTAAGCCAGTATATCTTGTGATATTTTTCACCTACCTTTATCATTCTTGTGATCAAATTGCAGTGTCAAAATTTTAAATTTAGTCTTTTGCTAAAATTGACATATGTAAGGATGCTTCTTCATTATTCAGTGGTTTCAGTCATGTCCGACTCTTCATGACCCCATTTGGGGTTTTATTGGCAAATACACTGGAGTTCTTTGCCTTCTGCTTCTCCAGTTCATTTTACAAATGAGGAAACTAAGGCAAACAAGGTCAAGTAACTTGCCCAAGGTCACACAGCTAGTAAATGTCTGAGGCCAGATTTGAACTCAGGAATACGAGTCTTCCTAGTGCTCTATCCACTGTGCTATCTAGCTACTTGTTACTAACATTTTTTGCATACCAAAGATGCCTCTGTATTTAAAAAAAAAATTAACTCTGTGCAACAGTCAAAATCCTTCAGTTCCAACATTTTCCTTATGTCTTACAAGCCTACTCAAGAGGAAAAAAATAACAGTATTGAGAGGGGGGGTACAGGAGGGAGGAAAGATAAAGTGTGGCTGAGGATACTTTAAGGAACAGGCTTAATTATTGATTATTTCTTTAGAAAGTGAGAAAATATCAAGTGGGTAAATTTTAAAATAAATTTATCTATGAATTTAATAATTGGAATCTACAATGGAAGATACAACAATGAGCAGAGAAGAATTATCTTGACTTTGAATGATCCATAAATAGTCAACACACAATTGTGCTTCACACCTGTATGTGAGGCCATGATGCCTCAAGGGTTGGTTCATCTTCTTCAGGATCAAAGTCTGGATTATCGCTTGGAGGAAGAGTCCTGAAGATATTGACACTGATCTATGAACAAAAACACATTTACAGACTTAAATTCTGTTAGGTAAGGACAGACTGACAATTAAAAGGGATTTATTTTTTTAAGATTATTTTTTGATAACTCAGAAATTGAGGCAGCTAGGTAGTATAGAGTGGATAGAGCCCTGAAATTGGAGTCAGGAAGAACCAAGTTCAAATTGGGCCTCAAATGCTTTTTAACTATCTGCCCCTGGGCAAGTCACTTAACTTTGGTCAGTCTATCTCCCAATCCCTAAAGTGGGGACAGTAAAAGCACCTACACCCAGGTTCACTGTAAGGACCAAGTGAGATAATATTTCTAAAGTGTTTTGTACATCTTAAAGGTATAGCTCAGTGTTAACTCCACAACTCTATATGAGATTTACAGGAAAAAAAAAACCCTCTCTTGAAATTCAAGAGAAGTTGCTTTCTTTCCTTATTTCTAATCTCTCTCTTTGATTTCATCAGATCTCAGATCCAAAATCCAAACAGGGATGACCTTGGGTTCTCTCTCCTATTCCCTGAATTATTACTTCTTTCTTTCATCTTCCTGCAAAGATGACGTGAATCCAAAAAGTCAACAAGCATTTTATTAAGCGCTTGCTAAAACACGGGTATAATTCTTCAATATGCTCCTACCTCTGAAATATTTGGCAAATTCTTTTTGCACTGGACAGTATCATTCTTCATTTGGGTAGATGTCTAATTCCTATTTCTTTGAGGGTATTGACTGGCTCATTTCCTCTGTCTCTCCTGCACCTAACATAATATAGGAGGCACTTAATTTGTTCAATTGAATTCAACCTTTTTTAAACATAGTAAATAGCTCCTCAGGAGCTCATTTCTACATTCACAAAGCTGTCTAGGGAAACAGCATTTGGAAAAGCAAGTAAACTAAACATCCCCCACACCCACCCCAATAAAACAAAACAAAACAAAACCAGTCTTACAGTTTAGCTTAAATAACTGATTAAGCTGCATAGTTATAACCCCCAAATATAAGCAAAAGAAACATCTGAAAGGGACCAGGCCATAGATGCCAATGTTCCTAGAATTTCACTTGGATCATAAATAAAGCAACAGGTCCTTATTATCACTGATGCAGCATCCTTGGTAAGACACATGAGCCCACTGAACCCCTTTTAGTCATTTCTTCATAAGAAAAGGAACACAGAGGGCTATCTCACTTACACCTAATAATGTGGCAAACACACTGAGAGATGAGACTTATCAATAATCATCAGAAGGTTTGTCAACCTTGGGACTATAGATTTGGTTTTTTAGCATGTGGTACCTACCTTAAGTTCTTTTCTTTCTTTTTTTTTAAATTATAAAACATTCAGAATAGTAAGATATTATGTCACATATACTAATCAATAAACTGTTGAATATTCAGGTTCTTTGAAACAATGCCATGAGGATTTACCTACTCCTATTTACCATTAAATTAAGATTCTTATACCTCAAAATAAAGTAACAAATATTTTCCCAAGTCAGACACAAGGCAGGCAATCATTACAATTTAAGAGCTTGGTTGGTTTCTTAGTACTAATAAGAGTAACAAAGTAACAAATTGGTTCACTTTGCTTATAATATTCATATACAAATAACATGGTTACTGATCATCTCCAGGCTCAAATATAAAATACTGCTTAACTTTTAAAATTCTTCCTAACCTGGTTTCTTCTTACCTTTCCAGTCTTCTACCTTCTTCCCCTCCATGACACCTGGCTCTCTGTTGTTCCTTGTTCACAGAACCCAATACACCATTTCTTAAACTCCATGCATTTTCACTGGCTATCTCCTTCCCATGCTTGGAATTATCTCCTTGCTCATTTTAGCCTCTAAGCTTTCCTGGCTTCCTTCAAATCTCAGCTAACAACCTAGCCTTTTCTGATACCTGTCAATGCTAATGCTTTCCCTTTGAGCTGACCTCCAATTCATCCTTGCTATAGTTTGTTCGTACATTACATGTTCTCTCCATTTGGATTACGAGCTCCTTGAGGAAGGAGCTGCTCTTGCCATTCTTTGTAACCCCAGCAATTACTTTGATTACTTTGTACAGTGTGTGGCACATAGTAGGTGCTTTAATAATTACTTAATTTGTCTTGACAGAGTTGGGAAGAACCATTCTTACCTAGAATTTCAATTAGTCATTATTTTTCAAAAGCAGAAACTAAATTTCACCTGATCTAAGACACTGAATCACATTTTACTAGGTTAGGGCATGGTATCTTAGCCACTTTGACTTAAATGGTGTTTTTTGTGCAGCTAGGTGGCACAGGGAATAGAGCAATAAGCTTGGAATCAGGAAGACTCATTTTCATGAGTTCAAATTTAGCCTCAAATGATTACTAGCTGTGCAACCCTGGAAAAGTCATTTAGCCCTGTTTGTCTCAGTTCCTCATCTGTAAAATGAGCTGGAGAAGGAAATGGCAAAGTACTCCAGTATCTTTGCCAAGAAAACTCCAAATAGAGTCATGAAGAGTCAGACATGACAGAAAAAAAACTCAACAACGACAACATACCTTTTGTCCTTAGAGTCAACAATTTTGTTAATGGAGAATATAGCTGTCTTCTTAAAAGCTACAAAGATTTCCAAATCAAGAAATATTTTAAGTCACTAAAGACAAGGGAGAAATTTTCATTTTCTTCACTAGAGACTTATAAAGAAAAGCAAATGTAAATGCAAACAAAGGACATATTACAGATCACAAGATTTAGAGTTGGAAGATACTTGACAGATCTATCTAGTCTAACCCCCTGTTAAAAAAAAAAGGATAAGCTGTTGTCATTCATTCATTTCAGTTGCATCTGACTCTTCATGACCCAATTTGAGGTTTTCTTGGCAGAGATACTGGAGTGGTTTGCCATTTCCTTCTCCAACTCATTTTACAGAAGTGGAAACGGAGGCAAATAAGGTTAAGTGACTTGCCCAGAGTTACAATCACATAGGCGGTAAATAGCAGAGTCTGGATTCAAACCCAAGTCCTCTGAAGCAAAAGCTAGCACACATGCTGGGATACCACGTTGATTTAAATCAAGAGATCTTAACTTGAGGTCCACAAACCCCAAAGAGGTTTATGGACAAATCTGAAGACAGTCTATGAATCTGGATAAGATTACATCCTGATTTTCACTAATCTCTAACTAAAATTTAAGACTTACTTCAATCATCAATGTAGTCAATAAATCATTATTCTAAGAAGAGGCTCACAGAATTCACTAGACTGCCAAAGGGATCCTTGACAGAAAAAAAAGATTAAGAACCCCTGGCTTTTGATTAAGCTTTAGAATGAGTTCCTTATAATAGACACTAACAAGGATTTAGGACATTAATAACCTCTTTGGTAGCTTATAATTCATACTGAAATAGGGCTCCCTCTCACAATAAAACACATATCAGTTTTTAGGTGGTTAATGAGTATTCCACTGGCACAAAAGTACCCCACTAACACCAAAAGGCAAATACACATTTCTAAGGCAAAAGATGCTATTTATTTATATCCTGTCCTTCCCTTTTAACCATCTTTGGACTTTAATAGGGACAAATTAATTTTAATTGGTGTCTCTCTCCACCCTATTTGTTGCTATTAAAAATTTGCTCATTTTATTATATTGGGGCATTCCTCCCCAATGCCCAATGAAGAATTAATTTTTTCAAGTCTTTTTCAAAAATTATTTTTTTAAAATAACAAAAATCTATTTTCTCTGTCTCCTACCTCACTTGTCTCAATGGAGAAAAAAAAAAGAAAAAAAATCTTTGTGAAAAATATGCCGTCAAGCAAAAAAATTCTTGCACTGTCCATATCCAAAACAGACATGCCTCAATCTGTACTTTGGGTCCATTACCTGTCGAAGGCAGATAGTATGTTTCATAATAGTTCTCTAAAATTGTGGTTGATCAGAGTTCTTAAGTCTTTCAAAGTTATCTTTATGGTATTCTTGCTTTGGTATAAACTGTGTTCCAAATTCTGCTTACTTTATTCTGCATCAGTTCACGTGTTTTCTCAAGTTTCTCTGAGACCAACCTCTTTCATCATTGCTTATAGTAAAATCATATCCCATCATATTTGTATGTCATAATTTGTGGCTCTCTGCAGCAGATGAATAGAGAGATTTAAGCAAAGGAGGAACCTGAAGTTAATACAGGCTTTTATCTCTCACATGGATGACTGAAATTGTCTAAGTGGTCTTCTAGCTTCTGATTTCTTCTTTCCAACTCATTCATCTCTTTGCCATTTCAATCTTTATAAACAGAGCTAATGAAGCAACTGCTCTGATCAAAACTCTTCAATGGCTCTTTACTGTATACTTAACTAAGTACACATATGCCTAGCCTTGTATTCAAGGCCCTCCAAAACCTGTGGCACTTTACCTATCCAGCTCTTTCCCACTGTCGCCCCTCAAGCCAAAGTGTACTAAAATTCACTATGCACCAAAACTTCCTGAAGTCTTCCCTTTTGTCCCTTTGAGCATACTATGCACGAAGCATTCTATTCTCTCTCATCTCCAACTGCTGAAATTGTACCCATCTTTCAAAATCCATTTCTGATGCCACCTCTTTCATGAACATTCCTGCGTCACAGGAACAGAAAGGACAGAAAGACAAGAGAGACTTTGCCTTAAAGCACTAATAGTACTTACATTCCAGAAACACCTAAACAACACAGGTTAGCACCTCCTTAGCAAGATTAGTTAAAAAGGGAGGAATCTGCTTTCTTCCCCACCCTATCCCCTACTCCCAGAATTGGCCTTTCCCTTCCTCAGGAGTGGTCTGGGCTGCCTAGGTGAGCAGGTGTATGAGGATTCTATATTCTCTCCAAGTTTGTCCTGAATTAATTTGAGGGCTCATACTATTGTTTCTATACTCAACACAAAAATCCCAGCCAGGCTGCTCATTTCTTTCCCCCTGCCTCACCTAAATACCAACCAGATACCTTGCTCTCCCCCACACCTAATTACTCCTCCCTAGAGTAGACTAGGATAGATGATGTCCCTAGAGGAAAGGGATTATTTTGTTTTGGTGTTTTTGTATCCCCAGTGCTAAGCACAGTGATTGGCACATAATAAACATTTTATCTACCTATACATCTTTCTAGCTCCTTATCTCAGCCACAGAAATTTCAAGTGAAGGCTGGACCAGATTATTCCCATCAGAAATTCTTTCCCTCCCCAGTTCTCACACTTGACTCATACTTTTCATATACATTTATATTTATTTTGTAGTCTACTTAGTGCTTGTTTTGTACTCTCCACCCTACTAGGCTGGGGGTAGGGATCTTTTACAAAAGAGACATTTAATGGGGACTTGATTTAACATCTAGCCTAATATTTCCTAATCATTTGTCTCAAAGAAGACTCATTACATCATAGTGCCTTTGACCACAAACACAGAGGAGGAGCCTGAATTAAATCAGACGGTAGAAGAGGCACTACCATTTAAGAATAATCTAGATTTTCATTTATTTACATTTACTTGCTGCATTTAGATAATATCTTTGTTGATTTGAATTTAGGATTAAGAAGCACATCTATTTTACTAGTAATTAACAGTCACTACTAAATAAGATGCTCAATAACAACAAAAGTAAAATCTCATTTTGTTGATCTTACTCATTTAATAAAGCAGGCAGTGATCCAATTTATGAATTTTACATTTTAAGTTGCATGTTTGAAAATATATCTCTTGGTTCCCTTTAGTTCATGCTCTCTCTCGTCTTCTCTTCTTTCTTTCTCTAATATCCTCAATTTCTTCAATGATCTTCATATGGAATGAACTTGACCACCTGGGCAAACTTCCTTATATGTAGGCTTAGAAGCTAAAGATTACATTTGCATTTGTAATCACCCCTTCATAAAATGAATAGGCACCCCTTAAATCTGGGTATGTTAACTTCAGCACCTCTAGTAAAAGCAGTAAAATGGTTTCGTCACAAAATCCAAAGCTTATTTTTGAAGTTTTATGTTTCAGTAATGATTTTCTTTCCTTCCTTGTCTGGGCCTGAGTTTTATCAATTGTCAAATGAAAGAACTGGGCTAGATCTTCTTTCTAATTTTAAAGTACTTAGTGAGATCTCATAGTAAGCTTTTCTCCAGTCAGACCCACAATTTAATCGGTCCTAAAGATGCAGTTGCCTGGGGGCCCTAAGAGATTAAGTAACCAACACTTGCCTGTGGCCACTCGGCTCAGATGTGTCACAGGCTGGCCAGCCAGTGGCCTGACTTGAACTGTGCACAGCCACTCAGCTCAGATTTGTGGGAGGCAGGTTGAACCCAGGGTCCTTTTTATTTTTTTTTAAACTCCCAAAGACAAGCAGATCTCCATCCACTGTAACCGTTGGTTTTACTTTGTATTTGTTATTTTTGTCCCTTCCTTCAATGTCCTAGGCTTCTGGAGGGCAGAGATCAAGTCTTATTCAATCTCTGTAACTTCAGCTCATTTCAGTAAATATTCAAAAACACACTAAGCACAAAGATTCTTTAGACAGAGACCAAAGAAAACAGACTCTGGGATCGAGAAATTTATATCGTACTGGTGGAACGGGGAAGATAGAACCTATACAAGAATATTAGTGCATTCAAAATATGTAAAAAGTTAAACAAAATAATTTCAAGAGAAAAAGCACCAACAAATAAAGAGGATTAGAAAAGGTGTTCTAAAGAAGGTGGCAGCTGAGCAGTGATCTGAAGAAAACCAGAGATTCCATGAAGTACAGGTGAGGAGGGAGGGCAGTCTAGACACAGAAGATCATCTGCATGCAAAGCTATGAAGGGATGGAATGAAATGGAGGAACAAAGAGTAGGCCAGACTGAATAGAAAATGAGAATATGTGAAGAAAAACACATAGGAAGCTTGATAAATGCTTACTGAATTGGACATTGAGGACAAAAAGTCTCTTTTTAAACTTTTGGCCTAAACACCTATAAATAAAACGGTCCTGCCAAAGTTTCAGCTAAATTTCAAGTAATAAAAAAAAATCTTATCTTTTACAAGTAAATTATGACTTGAGCATCTCTTTTTTTATTTCATAAATGGAAGTAAAACATGCCTACCAGATGAAGTTAACTTTGACTGACTCATCTTCAACTGCTTTTTTAAAAATTTAGTTTTAAAATTTAAAGTTAATTTTAAAATTGGTATTTCTATATACATAGTAGATGGAAAAAAGAGGACTGTATGTTAAACTATGTCTCTCTATTATGTACAACTTGCTTTTCTTAATAACGGTTAAAATAAATTAAATATGTAACTTTCAAAGTTGTCCTACTTTTCTGTGACTCTTTCTGGTCTTCCTTCTGTTTTCTTCTGTAGCTGTAAGCCAGCTTCCAAGGTGACTGTTTGGATATATAAATTCTGAGATATTTGCTTTATTAAAAAAGGCAATTTCATTATTTTGGACAGTTATATTAGTCACACCTAACTTTAATCAGGGGTAAATCTAAAGGAACATAAATTTAGAAGCTTACCATTTTCACTATATCAGAATATGTTGATTCAACAAGCACACCACGATTTGTTGAAACATACTCAATCAGTTCATTCAGTGTTGCCCTTTTAATTTCTTTGCTTTTCAAGTCTGCAACAGAGTCCATGAAATCAAATAGTATGCAACACTGCTCCAACTTCTGACAGAAAAGGTCTTGTTGTTCATTTGAAGAGGCATCTATAAACAAAAATATAGAAAAACATGGATGTTATCTATCCATTCAAAAGTTGACTTAAAATATTTAAAGCAAATTATTTCATGAAGCAAAGTATCATACAAAAGTACTTGTATCAAAATGGAAATATAATAAGAAGTGTATTTAGAAGTGTGGGAAGGAAAACGTGGGTCTAAAACCACATTTCAAGTAGAATATATGAAGGAAATTTTGTCATCACAAAAAAATTTTCTGAGACAAATGACAGCATGATTATAAATACTATAAATCAAATTCTTTCTAATATTTCAATGAAAATGGAATTTCAATTCTGAACTTCACACCTAATAAGGACTTAAAATAATCAGTTCAGTGGCTATTTTTTTAAAGGTTCTGTTTATTTAATTATTGGACATCTCCAGAACACAATTCAAACTATTCAGAACCATTACAGGGATTTAAAAGGTACTATTTTCATACTGTCTTCCTACATAGGCAACAGTTTTCTTACTAATACATAAATAAAATTAAGTTAGCAAAAGAGATCTATTGTTTTCTTAAACAGTCCAAAAATTTTTAAATTGTTATTTAACTTTCTTATGTCTTATTTTAAGTTGGAGGCAAGGGATCATGTCTTGTACTTGGAATCACAGACTGTTTAAACTAAAAATAATCCTAGAAATAATCCAATTCAACCTTTCCACTTTACAGATGAAGAAAATGAAGCCCAGAGGAATGAAATAGCATGCCTCCGTAACAAGCTTGTTGATGGCAAAGCTAGACTCAAAATCTGGTCTTCTGATTCTACAGTAGTGGTAGTGATCTCTATCACACCACAAGTATCCTTTCTAGATTCAACACAAGCCTTAAAAATGACCTATAATTTCATTTAGGTCACTGCATTGTTCAACAAGAATCTACTTTACAAAATCCCCAACAAATGGCTATTTAGCTTTCACTTTTGAATAACCCTACTGGCTGAGAAGTTTTTTCTTTATATCAAGTCTGACTCTGTCCCTCTCAAAGTTCCAACTCTCAGTCCAAGCTGCACCCACTGGCATGAAATAAAATGAGTTTAATACTCTTCTACATGTTAGCCTTTCAAATAGTTGAATACAGCAGCCATGTTCCCTAGAGATCTCCTCTCTGAGATAAGCATCTCCAATTCTTTCAGGGGATCCTTACATGATGTGGTCTCCAGTTCCCTCACTAACCTTGCTCTCCTTCTCTGGATACACTCCAATTTATCAAGGTCTTTCCTAAAATGTGGTATCTAGAACTTCAGTATAGTATGTGGTGCTGACCTGGGCAGGGTATAGTGGGACTATCACTTCCCTCATTCTAGATATTATGATGCCTCACCTCTCTTAATGAAGATAAAGATGGCATTACTATTTTAGCTGCTGTGTCACACTGATGACTCATATTGAGCTTGTAGTCCATTAAAATCCAAATATATTTTTCCCCATGAATGGTTACCTAGTAACATTCTCACATTCTGTATTTGGGTCCAAAAAACAATCATGCAGAAAATTTTACATTTCTCCCTTTAAAAATTTCATCTTCTTGGATTTGGCTCATTGCTCTAGACTACACAGGTCTTTTTGGATCCCAGTTCTGTTGTTCAATGTATTAGCCACTCCCCCTCCCCCCTTTAAGCTTCCTATCATCTGCAAATTTTATCCTATCTATATCTTCATAGAAAAATATTGAGCAAAACATTGGCACATTCTATCAAAGGAGCTCAATTAACATTAAATTAATCATCCCTTTGGGTTGGTCATTCAACTAGTTCTGAATTCACTTTAACTCTTGTATTATCCAGTCCACAACTCTCCATTTTGTCCATAATGGCAGACTTTGTTAAGTGCTTTGTTTAAAATAGACTCTTTCCATCCCTGTCTTTGACAGTTAAAGACCTTTCTTTCCTTCCATCAGGGTCCAATACGAGTACCACATTCTCCATGAAGCTTTCCCTAATTCATCCACCACTCTCCCATAGTGATCTCTCTTCTTTCCTCTCACAGCATTCTGTTTCCCTCTTGTTTATATTTATATTATTTTAATTTATGTTATACTCATCCATTTTATTTCCCATACTACAACTTCTTTAGAATGGGGACTATATCTTCACCTTTCTACCCCCAGCACTTAGCACCAATGCATTGTACACAGTGAATGGTTTAAAAATAACTATTACAAATTGAGATATTTGGGGAAGCTGTGTGGTCGAGTTCAAAGGGAGAGCAGAAGCCATAAATCTGAATCTCAGGGCAGATGGTTTCGAGTGCAGTTTCCTTCCTTGAGTCTGGGGTCACCAGAGCACCTTATTCAGGTGCTCCTTTTGCATAGCTCTTTCATCCCTCTTTTTACATCCCAATATACACAGGTTCCCTTAAAAGGTCCAAATTCTTTTTATACATTCTCCTCTACAATAGTAGAAATTAAGTGTCAAAGAGGTCTTATCTCCATTATCCATGTCTATGTGTCTTCTCCTGAGAAATAAAGCATACCTATAATGAAATTACACTCCAACATCATTGGTCTTAGGCTGAAATGGACGTTTTCCAATCTACAATGATTTTGGAAAGAGGCTGTTGTTAACTATCACCTCATATATATATATATATATATATATATATATATATATATATATATATATATATATATATATATACACATATATATATATATATATATATACATATATATATATATCACTGTAACTGGAACCATAGAGTGAATAGACTTTGCAGTCACCTCTGAAAGGCTGCCAACTTGTATGGTACCAAAATGCAGCACCTTTTCCTGTATATTCCATCTTATAAGTTAAACAAATGGTCATTAAATACCAAAAATATTCAAGCTATAATAATGGACACTGAGGGAAAGTGGTAAGAGTTGTGTTCCCTGCTCTCAAGACTAAGTTGAGAGAGTACACACATGGGAAAAGATTCTAAGCATGCAGTAAATTACTAGTGCTAAACAAATTAGTATGATAGGACTTAAGGAGATACCACTTCTGACTGAAACAATGAAGACTTCACAAAAGTAGAATTTGGGCTGGGCTTTAAAAAATGATTAAGATTCTGATACGCAGAGAAGGTATTCTAGGAAGGGAAAAAGCATGGGCAGAGGTACAAAGCATGAGGAATGTTCAGCGCATGATAAGTAGAATAGTCTGGCTAGAACCAAAGGTTTACATGGGAAGAAAGAGAGTCAAGAATTGCCTTAACACTTGGCTAAGTAAGAAGTTTGGACTTCTGCCTGTGGGTAATGAGGAACACAATGAAGATTTCTGAATAGGAAAGTAGCATGATGAAATTGGTGTTTTAGTCATTCACACCTTCAATAGGGATACAAAATGGATTAGATTTAACTAAGACTATAGAAAAAGAGACCACTTAGGAAGTTACTGCAATTATCCAGGCATATTATGATAAAGGTCTAAATTAGGATAGTGGCAGAGATAATGAAACACAAACACACATACACACACACACACACACACACACACATACACACACACACACACACCCCACTTAAGCAAAAATCAAAAGGAATTTGCCACTAATTGAATATCAGGATTTTAACAAGTAAAAGGTAAAAGTCAAAGAGAACTCCACATTTTCAAAGTAGGGTAACTGGGAGAATGGTGGTAGGATTCATTAATGGAAATAATGAGTTCAGAAAGATGAAAGTAATTTAGGAAACAGGATGATGAGGTCAGTTTTAGACACGATTTTAAGGTGACTGCATGACAACTCAGTGGAAGTATCTAGCAGGTAGTTGGAAATGCAAGAATAACTTTTAGGTGGGGGTGAGGGATTTGAAGTATACATTTAGGGGTTTTGATCATGTTAGGTATGACTGTCTGAGATCACCAAGGATAAAAAAAAAGAGAGAACAGAAGGCCCAAGGCTGAAACTTGGGTGATGTCTACAGTAAGATCCAGGAAAAGGAAAAGAAGGAATAATCAGAGAAAGGAAGAACAGATACTCTGTCACAGAAACTAAGAGATAAGTTTTTCAAAGATAGACGTTAGTCAGTAGTGACAATTACCATAGAGAAGTCAAGGAGAATGAGGGCTGAAATAAGACATTACACGTGGTGAATAATGTGTCCCTGGCAACTTTTAAGAAGAAAATTTCAGGAGAGGGGAAAGGTCAAAACATAAAAGGGTTGCTAAGACTGTAACAGGAGCTGGTTGTCAACTATTACTAGTTGGGAATACTTCTCTGAGGTTCAAGATGCGTATACAAGACAGTATAAATATAATATTGGAGGTAAGCCTATAGATACAGGTCTGGCCATTACCAAGAGACCATAACTTTCCTGAAATTGAATGAAGAATCAGAAGACAGATGATTTTTCCTAATTGTCCTTAACTTGTTTCTTTACAAACATCATTATAGGATTCTTTTAAGTGGTGAACAGAAAATTTCTGTTGTATATGAAGATACTGTTACAGTGGCAGTTCCTATTTTTAAAATTAGATTTTATTGGTATCTTTCATTCTTTTTTACATTGTCTACTTTTCCCAGTCTATTCCTCTTCTCCCTCTCTTATAAGAAAGAATTTTTAAAAAATAGAATAAAAGGAAAAAATTCAGCAAAACCAACCAATACATTAAAAAAAAAATCTCACATTATATATGGTGCTCTACATCTGTGGACCCCTGCAAGAGTGCAGAGGTGTGTCTTCTTCTGGCCAAGTCCAACCTTTGTAATTTTATAACATTTAGTTTTGATTGCCTTGCAGTCCTTTCTATTTATGTACTCATACATTGTCTTCCAGGCTCTGCTTACTTCTCTATTCATTAGTTCTAAGCTTCTGCATAGTTCTCACTATTTATCACATTTATTATTGGTTATAGCACAGTAATATGCCATTACTGTCCTAGACCACTGTTTGTTTAGCCATTCCCCAACTGATATAATATTTGGAGATATCAAAGCAGAGCCCCTTGTAAATAACTCTTGACATTTTCCTTTGAAGGTGGATGCTATCACCTCCCTGATGTCATGGTCCTCTCTTTGAGAATGAAGGACAAAAAACAACCCCAATTGATAGCCATCTACTTTGTTTTTAGTTCTTGGCTACTAGAAAAAGTGCCACTATAAATAATGTAGTGCATAAAGAGCCTCTCTTTTTAGTAAATAATGTCCTTGGAGGACAAGCTGAGAAGTAAAAATTTTTGGTTCAAAAGGTATGTACATTTTAATCATTTTATTTGTATAACTTCCAATTGCTTCCCAGAATGGTTATACCAATTCACAGCTCCACCAAGAATGCCTGCCTTTCCATAATCCCTGCAGCACCTTTAAGAGGCCTCTTGAGGTCCCTTAAAACTCTAAATCTATACATGATTCTCAATATTAAATATTTGTTAAACACCTACACATTCATAATACCTTGTGAGCCAGAATGAAAGATGGTCTCAGCTTTCTAGGAACTTCATTATTAAAACCCATATCTACCTCTCAACAAATCCAGGAAATTTTCTCCAACTTAAATTATTTGCATCCTCCACTAAAGTACCACTCTGGTGAGTCAGCAGAGTCTAGAGATCCCCTTTATGTCTTGAAGGCCATGTCACCAGATTACAAGGTCTAGGAGATACTAGACAGCTGCAAAGATTTTAACTACAGATAGTAGGCGGGCAATAAAGTTTGGAGAAGCTGATCACCACAATGGCCACCACCAGTCTTAATTGTAACAGCCTATGAAAACTGTAAGACAGATTGAGGCTCTGTCATCTTAAAAAGGAAGGGATACTTATGGATGAAATCATAGATTCTTGAAGCCTCTGAATACATTACTAGCAAAGTTAATACTGCAATTCCCTATGCAAGCATATTCATATTTTACCTAATAAGTGTATTCTTGAAAAAAAACGTACATAACTCAGATTTCTATTTTAAAAAAAAAAGCTAAATGCATCCAAGGAGTGCCATTTAGAAGAATACTATGGTAACGATTTATAAAGCAAAAATTTAAGGACAATCAGGAAAAGCCATCTGTGTTCTAATTCTTTGCCCAGACTCAGAGAAGTCATAGTCTCTTGGTAATGGTAAGACCCCTGTGTAGAACCTTAAGTCCAGTATTATGTCTACACTGTAAAAGAATACTTGATGTGCTACAAGTAGATACCCTTCTATTTATGAAAAAGCACTTTGTGATCATACTTAATGATTATCACATTTGACAAAGGTAGGTTATCTCTAGGAGATATTTTCTTCATCTCTAACATAAGTGCTCTAGATATTTATTTAATCTCTCTTCTAGATCTAAACGCTATGATCCTTTGACATCCAACCAGATACTGCATTTAGTTAGCTATCCACTTTGAAGTTGCAACACTAAAAAGCAAACAAACAAAAAACACTGCTGTCAGGGGCCCTGATGCCCAATTTGAGGGAGGAAAGCCCTAAAGATGGCTTTCCCAATCCTGGTTAATTTCTAAGACTTATTAGCATTGCCTCTACCTCAAAGGATTTTGATGCTAGAAGACACCAAGACAACATTGGCCTAACAAAGCCAGTCCCAGTAGGCCTCTTTTTCAGGCAAGGCAAGACAAAACTGTTCCTTCTTGGTCTTAGACTATTCAAAAAGCCCTGACTGCCCATTCTACTTTACTATAAGCTCCTGATGGTGTACAACTCTTCTTCTTGAGAGAGAGATCCCCACTGTTGTTTCTAGCCTCAGCTCAGCCACCTCAATATGTTCTTGATTTCTCTGATTAGAATAAGACTCATGTTCATCATCCATCCATCTGTTCCCTCCTCTCATCCAGCCCTGGTTTCCATCTGTGACCTCACCTCTACCTATTCAGTTTGACTCCTCCTCCTATGAAGTCTCAGTCCCCCTTGTTTCATCTTGTCCTATTATCTCCTTATTTTTCTTTATCCTGGATTGTGCTTGCATCTCTCAGTAATAACTTCCAAGCTGTCCAGTCCTGTTCTAATGAACTGTAAGGAAAACATAGTTCTACTAATATATTACTAACACCTGCTGGCCCACTCATGCCCACACTCTACCTTGGCAAGAAACTCCTGGATAATGATGATGAAAATAATAATGGCTGATATTTTTACAGCCTGTTTAAGGTTTGCAAAGCACTTTACTTATGTTCATTTTTATCATCATAAGGACCCTGTAAGGTAGGTCCTATTATTATCTTCAATTTCCAGATGAGGAAACTGAGGATGAAAGAGATAAGTGACTTGCTCAGGGTCACACAGCTCATAGGTATTTGAGGCAATATTTGAACTCAGATCTTCCAGACAACAGCATACTATCCTCTGAACCACATAGCTGATAGTATAGTGTGAAGGCTAGACATATCTAGCCATTCTCAGGCACTACTGTGCCAAAGAAAGTACAGCTAGCTACTCTTCAGGCATCGATCATACCTCTTTCATCAGTCTCCCTTCCATCCCATTCTCCTCACAGCTGACAAATTGATATCCCTAAAGCATAATAAATATGACCACCTCACTCCCCTGCTCAAGGAGCTCTGTGTTTTTCCTATTGCCTCCAGGATAGGGGTTCTCAACTTGGAGTCTGTAAACTTTAAAAAACTTTTTTTGGGTAACTGTGTTTTGAACATAATTACTTTTCTTTGTAATTTTATGCATTTTGTGCATTTAAACAGATTATTCTGAGGAGGAGTCTGTAGGCTTCAAGCCTGCCACCAGGGTCCATGACACAAAATAGGCAAAGATCCCTTGCCCTAGGATAAAATACAAGCTCTCATTTTTTTTTAGCATTTATAGCAACATATTTTGTAAATACCTATTTATGTATATGTTTTTCCTACTGATCCAATGTAAATTCCTTAAGTGCAAGGACTGTCATTTTTGTCTTTGTAACCCCCAGTTCCTATTATACTGTCTGGCACATAGAAGGTGCTTAATAAATGGAATTACATGTTCAACTTTATATTCTAGTATCATCAAGAAGTCAAGAGTTCTTCATTCAATATATATTTGGAAGCTTGCTATATACAAGGCACTTTGCTAGGATGAGCACTTAATAGGTGCTTTCATCAAAGGCTCATCATTATATGAAGAAACCTGAACTTGGCCACAAGACAATAAAAAAGAAATAATGAATATTCTAGGAATCTTAATTTAAAGTACAGTTATATCACCATTTTCAAAAAAAAGAAAAGAAAAGATACTGAAAAGTCTGGAAAGTTAATTTTTTAAAACTTTTTTTTTTAATTGCTTCATTATAAATATGAAGTTGTGTTCTCTCTAAAAAGTTTTGGTTCAAAGAATATAATGAAAACCAACAAAATATGCCACAACCGATGCCTAATATCTTTTGAAATATAAAAAAATTTCTGACGAAAGAATTATTTAAAATCATAAAGCCTGAAACAACCTTCTTATTCCCCTATATGGGAACGTTTAATATCCAGGTAGGTTCCCACTTTCTCAGCAGATTGTCCATTAACTTGGGCGCACATTGATTTTTCCCTTCTCTGAATTTCTACAATACTGCTTGTGCTATACAATTCAGTATTTTTAAATTATTTCTCTAATTATTTAACCAGGTAGCCTTGTATCTCCCAAACATAAGATTAAAGATTTAGAAAATGTTATATGCTTTCTTGACACTCTCCTCATATTTGTGAACACTTGTGTAACTGAGAAAAAAAATGTAAAACCAGAAACTATACTTATTTCAGGCTGAATACAGACTTTACCTAGTTTACAATCAGTTTAAAAGTGGCTATAACCAGAATTAAAACCTCATCAGTTTTAATACATAAGTGAACTTTTCTTTATTTTGGCAGGATTAAGACAGAAGGGAGAAGGAACTGCTGGGGAGAGCAGACAAGCAAGCAGGCTAACATGGAAAGACAGACTGTGACAGAGAGATAGATATAGACCTAAGACTCAATTTTAGCAAATCAGATTGAAAAAGATAGGGCACAGAATTCAGCTACCAGGCTGTTGGTCACCACTTCAGGTTCAACTGACATAATCACTATTAACTTGAATTTGAATTATCTTGCAGGATCACAGAAAAGGGCATGAGGCAGGAAGTATAGTACTCATAACCATTAAGTTTGGTTAGAGCTAACAAAGTAACATTTACCGAAATTCCACATTCTAGACCAGTTGGTATTAAACTCAAATAGAAATGGATGACTGAACTCAAGGCTACTAACACATATGTAGAGATTTCTGCCAGTAGCATATTATCTATGTTCTACTGTATGATTATTTATTTTGTTAAATATTTCCCAATTACATTTTAATTTTGTTCTGGTTATACTTGCAGAGTACCACTGAGTAACATCTCTGCTGTAGGTTAGCAGTTCTCAAATTTTTTGGACCCCATTACACTCTTTAAAATTGCTGAGGACACAACTACTCCAAACTTTTTTTTATGGTTTGTATCTCTGGATTTTTTTGCTGTATTAAGAAATTAAAATGGTTTAATATTATTATAAAAATGTTTTTTTCAGAATAATTTCAAATTTTGAAATCTGAAATTTCAAAATAAAAATTTTTTTTCAGACCTCCTCCCCCTATTAGAAAGTTTTGAAGGCCTCCAGAGGTCCCTGAGCTACACTCTAGATTATGTCAGTATACAATTACATAACTTGTGCTTTGAGGCAGGAGTTTGAATTGTTCCTTGAGTCACCTAAACCTAATCAACGAAATAAAAGTGATTTGCTTAAAATCATAAAAGCAATCTATAGCAAAGAGCACCTAGAAACACAGAATTTCAAAGAAGAAACAAATATCTTGGGCCACAGAAGTGAAACTGTAGATTTGTATTCATTAGGTCTTTATCATTTATAAAAACTTTTTAATAAAACAACACTGAAGATGTCTGCGTATTCATTCAGTTGGTAAGAAGACAGAATTCAGGATTTTCATGTACCAATAATTCAAGTCAAACATTCAGTGAGGCCCAACTATGTGCAAGGTGCTACGTCACAAAGGGATACTCTTCACCAGACTATTTCCAGGCACATATGAGCAGAATTCTTAGCCTCCTTCTTTCGTAAAGCAGTATTTCTCACAGCAGCACCACCATTTCCAGACAAGATGGGAACTGGAAGTGACATTCAGGCTTCTGCACAAGCAGATAATCCCAACTGCCAGCTTTTGAGGTATCCGATGACCTTACATGGATATATTGGCTTTAAAACATCTATTCCTCCCTTCTCCAAAAGGAATCCCTTAGCCACTTTAATGTATCCCATTCTTAATTAGTCTTAAAAACAAAAACTCGAATACTGTAGGAAACAAACTCAGTTAGATATTTACTAAAGGTCATAGACCAGACCAAAAGCTTATTTGCTTTCTCTGAACTAGTTACAGTACTTAAAAAAAAATTCAACTGCTTTTGCCTCATTAGTTAGTATAACATATTTCTATTCAGATAATTTCCAGTTGGTTTCTTGATTTTCCACATTACTTCAATGTCTATGGAATGCATAGCAAGTGACCTAAGCTGCAACAGTTTGGTGGTTACAGACAATTAAAGCTACCCTAAGTTAGGTCAAGTTTCCCGTGCCCTGACTTTGTAACTCTATCTCCAAGGTTAATTCAGTCTTGCTACTCTTGTCAGTCTTTGGCACCCTTAAAAGTCTCAGCTAAGAGGCCAACTGTGATATGGGTTCATGTCACACGGACGAGTGTTTACTAGAAACTAGAACAAAAGGACCACAAAATTCATTCATATGAACTATAATTATAGATGATTTCCTTAAACAAGCAGACTTTAATTTTAACTAGTAACTTAAAGACATAGAAGGTTATAAATATAACCATTAATTTCTGCTAAATCAGTATTACATACCAACATTTATTTTTACTAAGTTTTTAAAGATTTAGTTAAGTATTTACTGAGACACATTCTACACACTACTTTGGAATAACAAGGGAAAAGAAACGATGCCAAGCAATTTAATATAGTTAGGGAGAAAAAATATGAAGGAACATGGTCTGGACAGTCACAAAGTACCATAGTTACCAACAAGAACAAAATAAGACTACACAGGTTTTATTCTGGGGAAAGATTTTTTTCTAAAGGAGTTTGTATTAATGACTTAAGATACTAGTAGAGATTGTTAAGGATGAGAAAGATATCAGAAAGCTCCAAATGTTGGGCCTAAAATCTTGAAATTTAAGATTCAAGCTATCCTAGTACAAAAAAAGGGACAAATTTAGAGTTCAAATGGTTTCAAAAGAAAATGTATGCCATTTGGGGAAAATATGTAGAATCAAAGCCATTTAATATGAAAGACAATTATATTTAATATGCGATCCAACAACATATTACATATGTATAGCTGACATTGACAGAGGCCTTTTAAAGGTTCATAGACCTAAAGCTGGAAGAGGCCTTAAGGGATCATTTAGTCCAAACCTCTTATTTTACAGATAAGGAAACTGAGGACTAGAGAGGTGAAATGATTTGACCAAAGTAGTAGAGAAAGTAAAAGACAGAGCCTGGATTTGAACTCAAGCATCCTGCATTCCAAACTCTTTTCCTTGCTCCATGCTCCTTCTACACATCACTACAAGTTCTATCCAATTCACTTGCAAGTCAAGACACTACCTTCATGATATCATTGGTCCTCTTTGAGAATGAAGGAGGGACCAACAACTGGTTCTATCTAATCTGCCTTCTCATTTACAGGTCTTTGAATATATGAAAACTGCTCACTGCTAACCTACGTCTTTTCTTCTCCAGACCAAAAGCAATCCTGTTGCTTCAAGAGATCTAGTGTGGTACCTTCTCATCATTCTCGTCTTCCTCCTGTGGATCCTCTCCAGTTTATTTATGTCTTTCCAGAAATGGGGACCCGAAAGTGAAAACAATACACCAGATGAAACCTACTCAGGGCAGAGTAAAGCAGAATTATTATCTCAAGATCCTTTGATCCTCATTCTGGGAACCTCAATTACAGTCTAGTTTTAGTTTGGGGTTTTATTTTTTGCTTCCATGTCACTGGTGATGCATATTGAGCTCTAAAGGAACCTTCCTTCCCTTAGAACTTTTTCACAGGAACTGTTTACTAGCCACACTTCTTCCATCCTGTGCTTAACATATGAAATGAACCTTTCATTGGCACCTTGCAACAATCCTATGGAGTAGGTACTATAGACATGACCTGCATTTATAGATGCGGCAACAGGATCGTGAACATATAGCTGGTATGAAAAAAGATAGATTAGAACCCAGTTCTTTGAGACTAAGTCCAACTCTTCATCCATTCAGTTACTCAAATAAGACTGTTCCTGCTCCCGACATTTAGCAAAGAACTTGGCATACAATAGGAACTGAACATTTGTTGAATGTGCTATGAGAAAATAAAATGACATTTTAAAAAAATTAAAGCTTACAGAAAGCATTTTATTATTTCCAAAACACTCAATGAATTTCTTATCTCTCTGAAAATTATGTGCTAGGTAGGAATGAGTGCCATTCCTGGTCAGTCTGCTTTTTGATTAACAGAATCCACAACTGTAGAATGTGAAAATACGTAATTCCTTGCAACACAGCACATTATTCCTCCAAATGAAAAGGTACTGAACAACACAGATTTGTCAAGTTGGAGGTGACAAGAAAATCAGATTCTACCATTAGAGGAAAAAGAAATAGATATAAAAACTGACAAAAATTAAGTGATTTGCCCAAGGTCACTCATGAGTTGATGTCGATGATACTTCACCTAGCACATGAAAGATTCCTGAAGAAATCACTCTGCTCTCCTTTGGAATGTAGTTTGTTAAATAAACTTAAAAAAAAAAAAGAACTTGTTTTGGGAACCTGAATTGGTGCAATCTGACATGGCTCCCTGAGTAAAGACAGTGGTGAATATTTGTGAACACTCTGCTTATGTTGAGGATCCTAATGTTAGTGCTTTGGTCTTGCCATTTTGGTAACAACAAACCCCAGAGTAATACAGAAATTAACATCTGCTAAATCCATGTTTCATAAATAGCTGAGAAAATAGAGCATATCCAACATGATCACTAGAAGCAGTAAGGTCACAGAAAGTAATAACCATAAAGTTCATGAGACAGGACTGTTTCCTTAATAAAGCAGACTTTCTGAACCCCCAAGTCAACTGATATTTATTAGGCACATAGATCTCCAGTGCAACACTTCTTTTCCTGAGGTAAAAGTTCCTCATTTTCTGTTGATATTTCATAGTATACCTACGCTTTAAACTTCAAGTTTCTTTCATATTTGACACTATGTATATGAGACTTTCTAATGGCTTTCACTTCATATAAAATAGTCCCAAGGGGACTTTTAAATAAAAAACTGAAATCATTGTAAATCAGCTGATTGTTAAGCTATAGATGCCTTTTATTATATTCCAGCTCTGGTCACTATAAAGTTACCGTATTGCTTGTCAAAATTTTAAAGAACTCTCCACTCCCTTACCATATCCAATAATCACCTGATATATTCTGAATAGCATATGGGCTAAGCATATATTCCCCTTAAACTACTGGCATTAAGAAGATAAGCATTTATAAAGTGGCCACTTCGAGCACAACTTGTGTTAGATAATTAGGGAGGAGGTAAAATATACAAAAGAAATAGATGCTCCCCTTTCCCCAAGGACATTGATAGGAAGTAAAGAATATCTAGGAAATAACTGAATATTGTTGAAAAGCAATATTATCAAGTGCATGACATGATACAAATAGTACTACATATAAATGCAGGGAAAATGCACAGTATTGTGATGAGAGCTCAATGGAATTAACTGAGTGATTTTATTAATTAGAATACATATGTTCTTACTTTGTATAGACATGTTCCCAGATTCTTTTTGTAAATCAAACTATATTTACTAAATGTACATTCCTGGATGTAATTGAACAACAACAAATAAAAAACCATCATGATGAGTCTTTTTGTAAAACAAATATTTATCTATAAATAAAATTCCAGATTTAAAAAAAAAAGAACACCCATACTTTTCAAACTACATGATTCATCTATCAACTTTTAGCATGAAAGACAATGCAACTAAAAGGAATATAAGCTTCCAAGAAACAATGTTCACAGGAATAAAACCATATCCCCAACGCATAAACACACACACACACACACACACACAACCCTTGTTAGAAGGGCCACTAATCTGGCTTCCAGCAAAATAAGAAAAGCAAAAATAAATAACAACAAAACCACCCCAAAAGGCTAAATAACCTAAGAATTCTATGGTAACTAACATCAGGGAGTAAGCAGTGCAAAGAACATTGACGAGGAGTTAGAAAACTAAGGATCAAGTCTATGGTAGTAGCCACCAAGTTGGTAGTCTGTGAGACACAAGTTCATTCACAACCTCCCTCAGTTTCCTCAATTTTAAAATGATAAAGGGGTTATACTCTAAGTTCATTTTAATGAGATCTGGATCTTTCAAAGGCTAAATATGACATACAAAGAGGATATATATGCATACACACACACGTGTGTGTATTTTAAACACAGTAACAAACTGCATTGAGCTTTTCAGATGTTATTAATCTAATATCTCTAAATTAGTCTGATATTTAAAACATGCAACTCCAAAGTTCAAAATCATTTAAGACCAGTGTATTCAGGTTTGTTATTAAAAGTCTTAGACTTTAAAACCTGACAAAAATAAAATGATGTGGTAAAATTATCTTGAGATTAAAAAAAAGTGATCAGTGGTTGATTGGGTGGGTGGGTGGGTGTGACAAAATAATCTAAAACTGTTTAAAGCAACAAAAATACCCAATGAAATTCTCTACTCTATAAAATATCTGAGATCATAATGTGAGATCATTGGGAAGGATATAAAGTAGCATAAATCCAGCCCTTTATCTTCAAAAAGTTTGCACTCTAGGTAGGGAGGGGAAAGGAACACCCATGACAATAGTATTAATAATACTACATCCTAATTATATTAGGTCTTGGTAAATCCAAGTACTTTCTTCTATAATCTTGTCTTGGTGCAAATATTATCCCATTTGACATATGTAGACAATGAGAGGTTAGGTGATTTGCCCACCATAATGTAAAACCAGGACAACAAATTTTACATGGTAAATGTCAAATCAAAGGTACAGAAGGCACTTGACATCAAAGTTTTGAGGAGAGAGAGATCACTGCGGGTGGTGGTTTTTGTCTTTCATTTTTGAGGAGGACCAAAATGACATCACTATGCTAGAGTCAAGTTTCAGTGTGTCCAACTGTGGTTGATGAGACCAACATGAGCTCAGAATGCTCTACCACAGGTCAGGAACAAATAGTCCATGTGAACATTTGAGGTGGAGTCTCTAAATCTGCACATCTTACATTTTTTGGAACTATTTCAATTCGGCTCTGCTCACACAGCACAGCACCTTCTCCAATGTGGGCACACCATGCTGAGTGGTTCTGTGCCAGTGTCTCCCATGTCACACAATCAATTCCAAAGTTCTTAAGAGAGACCTTGAGAGTGTCCTTGTATTTACTGCTTCTTCTGTCCACCATGTGACCGTTTGCCCTGTGTGATTTCTCCATAAAATACCTTTTTCGGCACGTGTATGTTTTGCCTTTAAACAATGTGGCCAACCCATTGGGGCTGTGCTCTCTGAAGCAAAGTTTGAATGCCTGGCAGTTTAGTTCAAGACAGGACCTCAGTGTCTGGTATCTTATCCTGCCAGGCGATCTTCAGAATCTTCCTAAGACGATTCAAATGGAAGCAATTCAGTTTCCTGGCATGGCGCTGGTATACTGTATGGTTTCACAGGCATATAATAATGAAGTCAGCACGACAGCTCTCTAGACCTTTAGTCTGTCAGTCTAATATCTCTTCTCTCCCATACTTTCCTTCAGAAAATGTGTGTGTGTGTGTGTGTGTGTGTGTGTGTGTGTGTAATTCTGGGTAATGCTAGGGCAGGCGCAGATTACCAAACTTGGGAGGAAGTCCTAAGGAGGAATGGAGTCGGAAACAGCAACAGCAATGGTCACTTACTACTGAAGACTTGTGCATCTCATGATCTTCTCATCACCAACACTGTCTTCCATCTGCCTAAACACAATAAAACTTTGTGGATGCACCCTTGAAGCAAACATTGGCATTTAATAGATGATAGAGAGCCTTGAATGTCAGACTAAGAAATTTGGATTTTATCTGTAGCCAACTGGAATCCACTTACGTTCTAACATTTTCGAGCTAAAAAGTGACATGACTGAAGCAACATTTTCAGGAAGATTAATCTAGCTAAAAGAGCCTCAAAAATATGATTTGCCACAAAGAATGAAGGGGAAGTTTCTCTTTTTCTCATATATACATACACACCCCCCACCTTCTTCATTCCCTTCCATCCTGTACATAGCTTGTTCACTATACGCATTTGTTTGCTTATTGTCTCCTTCATTAGACTGTGAGCTCCTTGAGAGTAGGGACCGTCTTTTATTTTTTGTGTCTCCAGAGCTTAGCAGTGTCTGGAACATAGCAGCCACGTAAAAAATGTTTGAGTGTGTGAGAGTGTGTGTGTGTGTGTGTGTGTGTGTGTGTGTGTTCATGATATTTTGATTATAACTGTAATCGTTTCCATCATTTTGGAATCTTTAATACTCTTAAGAGCATTAACAAAGGAAGATTACAAAGCAATGGAAAATATCACAGACTATACCAAAATAAAATTACAGAATAAATCATCACCTACTGACCAACAAGGCTCTCTCAACCACAGAAAAGTTTTGCAAAAAGTGCTCTATGTCCCCATATGTTGACTTAAGAAACAAAATGACAGCTACAGAAGTTCTGTTTCAATGTCTCATTGCATCATGGAGCTAAGAGTTGAAAGAGGCAAAAGACTGGCCAAAGCAATTCATGAAATAAGACCAAAGTAATCCCTCAATACTAGCAGTCTCCCTTTTACTTTTGACAGTGAGTAGAACAAAGAATGAGATATGATCACAGAGACCTTAAATACCAAAACACAATTTCACTACTGGCATTCTTTGCGGTTTTCATCCAACAATGAAGAGGTCAAAAGCAGGTCCCTCGGAAGACCATAAATACTTTCTTTGCAGGAAAGAAAGTTTCTTTGTACTTAGGAATACCACTTTGGGAACAATCTGTAGGACTGGAAAGGGGAGAGATCTGAAGAAGGGAAATAAATGAGGAGGCTAGCCATAGTCCCTGCAAGTGATTATGAAGACTTGAGGATTATAGATTGTTTCATTCTTTGTATTTGTATCCCCAGGGCCTGGCACACTGCCTTGGCACAAAGTAAACAATAAATACTTGCTGACTGACTGATTAGGGTACTGGCCATATGAATGGACAATAGAGGAAGAATCAATTATTAGCATGCTTAGATGAGTGGGGTAAGGAAGAGTGAAGAATCAAGGATGGCTTAAGTCATGAAGATAGGTGAATGGAAGAATGATGGCATCCTCAACAGAAATAGAAAAGTTAAGAAGTGAGGTAGTTTTAGGGGTAAAGATGATAAGTTCTGCTTAGAACATGCTGAGTTTGAGAAAGAACATTGGTTATACAAACTTATATCCAATAGGTAGTTGGTGATGCAGGTCTAGAGCTCAGGAGGCATTTAGAAAGCTAAGAATAAGAAGACTCTATGTACAACCCAACCCAATATGTTTAAATAAGCTATTGACTCCAAAAAGCACAAAATAGAAAGTGACCAACTTATTCTTTGACCACCATTTCTTAGAGAAATTTATAAGCATAGAACAGTTGAAATAAGGTGGCCAAAAAAGCCCCAAACTACCTCAGCCAACAGGCATTTGCTCTCTTCTCTTTCTTTGTTAAAGGGAAAACCATGGCAGTCCCAAGAGCATGACTGGCTTAGCATACAATCTCATTTGCAAAACATTACAGAAGAAGGTCACAGAAGACTACCAGAAATACTGTCTCAGAAAACAGCACCAAACTGTTGAGGGAAGAATGAGCTAATTGCATGTCACATGATCCTACTAATTCATTCATTCTCAGAACACAAGATCTCATGGCATTTTTACAGTGATCTAGTCTCATTAGCAATGGTAGTAAAATCACATATGGATTCTTAACTGCCTTAGTACTCTGAACAATGTGAGAAAACGGTGATGACATTTAAGTATGAAGTTGGAAAAAGTAGCTAGATCTAACAAGATATAGACAGGAAAGAAAATCTGCAGAAGGTGACACAATTTTAAAGGTACTTGAGGAGTGATTTTCAAGTTCTCACAAAGAAGATAAGATTCCAAAAGAATTAGAAAGACCAGATGGTATCTAACTCAAAAAGCAAACCAAGACGATGTCAGAAACTACTAACCTATATGAACACTTTTTCATTTTCATAGAAGGTTTGTCAGAACAGTCTATGCATCATGCATCAAAACTATTCATCCTTCAAGGGCATATGCTGCATGAGAACACAGAAAACGGCAGATTTTCTTTCTTTCCTTTTAAAAAAACTTACACTGATACTTTTTGTTTTTACATCATATTCATTTCCAAATTATGTTCATTCTTTACTCTGTGAGCCAACTTTTGTCATAAAGAATAAAAAAGATGGAAAAGGCAGTTCAATAAAAGAAACCAATATAACAGCTAAGTCTGACAGTATACACAAAGTTCCATATCCACAGGCCTTTACTTCTTCTACAAAGAAAGGAAGGAGGGACATATTTACCTCTTTGCTTTAAAGTCAAGTTTGAACAGAATCTATCTACAACAGACATCTTTACAATCATACCATTGATAGATACAGGCTTCTCAAACTCAGTATGTACAAACCAGAACTCATTTTTCCCCAAACCTACCTCTCTTCCAAATTTCCTTATTACAGGTAAAGGCTCCACTAGCCTCCTAATCACTCAGGTTCAAAATACTGCTGAATGTAACCTCCTAATTGGTCTCCCTGTCTCAAGTGTGTCTTTACCCTGATCCATTTTCTACACCAAAACGATTTTCATAAAGTGCAGGTTTGATCACGTTACCTCTAGTCCCACTTAATAAACTCTAATATCAAACATAAACTTCAGCATTTAAAGCTCTTCATAACCTGGTACCTTCTTACCTTCCTAGTCTTTTTATACATTACTCCTTTCTATGTACCATGTGGTTCAGCCATCCTGACCTATTTGCTGCTTCCCAAACACCATACTTCATCTACTCTCCTCCTCTGCACTATAAACTCCATGACCAGAATGTTGTCCCTCCTCACTTCTGCCTCTTAAAGAGTTTCAGCTCAAAAGCCACCTTCTGCAACAGACTTGTACCAATCTCCCTAGCAGCTAGTACCTTCTCTTCTGAGATTATTTTCCATCTACTCTATATGCAACCAGTATGTACCTGTCAGATTGTCTCTTATTAAAATGTAAGCTCCCTGTGGGCAGGGATTATTTTTCCTTTTTATTTTGCTTTTTATTTTTTTTATTCCCAGCACTGAGCACAATGTCTGATACACAGTACATGGTAATTTCTTAGTAAATGCTTGCTAACTGAGTTACCAAAAAAAGATTTCTGCATTGTTTGTTGATTTTAAAAAATTCATTTAATATAAAACAAAACACTCATTTGCCTCATTAGATGTGTCTCTTGACATATTGTCTTCATGATAAATTTCATAACATCTCCATGGATATCACTGATTGTTGAACAAAATTTAGTATTAAAATTAAACAAGGCATAAAATAGGAACAAGTAAGCTCATCTAAGGTGTACACCAGACCAGCGTTATGAAGGCTTTCTTGTATAGAGTCCAAACAGAAGGACTCGCCATAGTTGGCAATACTTTCCAAATACTTTTACTCAAAGATAACATGCATAGAACACTACAAACCTCCTCAATGGGACTGAAACATTTGATGAGCATTTGAATAACTGGCGGAACCACACACATTAGAAAAACAAAATAAATGGAAAATAACCATTGCCATGTTGTTACACATGTAATATTACATGCAGAAACTCTGTAAAATTTAACATTTCAAAGAAATGGCATAAGAAATCCTCAAGGGCATGGTATAAATCGGAGAATGTATTAGGTCAGTCACAGAGCAAGAATAAGGGACAACAGCTGGAAAATGTCAGAACTGCACTGGTAAAAAAAACAAAACAAAACAAAAAACCAGAAGGCCTCTGGCACATTGGGTGGCTCCTTTATGGCAGATTTATGGAAAGATATGAACAAAAGTCACATAAAGAGGAACAGAAAAGTTGTGATCTTCACCCATGTCGAGAATACTCATATTAATATCACTGATTCATTAAAGTGTTATCCGTGAAAAGAAGCCAAAATCATTTCTAATTACATTTTTCTGCTAATCCATGTTACACTTTCATTAAAGTTCTTTTTTGATGCCTCAAGAGATGAAATATATCTGTGGGTTCCTGAAAATTATGCCAATGGAATACAAACTCTAAAAAGTTCTACCACTTTAGAAAGGCTTCAGATATGTGCTCAGCAATTTAGTGTCTGTCATCTGAGGACTAACCAAGCTAAATTCATAGCAGCTCATAATCAAGTTGGCTATGAGATGATGAATTTTTCTGGCCATCTAAATTCATGGAAAAAAAAAACCATGTAAGACACAGACGAGTTACAATCTGCATCAACGGAGGGAGAATCCACATTGATAAAATTGCACATCCTTGAAATAATCAACTACCATCATCTCCTTTTGTTGTTGTTATTAGTTAAGCTGAACTAAGGAATTTAATAACAACAGTGTAACGCAAGCAAAAGATTCAGCATTATGGAGCAGAGAATTGAGAACCTGTGTCAAGCCCCTTTCCACTTAACTTCAACCCTGACAAAAGGTCAGTGGATGCATTCAATTTGCCAAATAGCCTTTTATTTCTACTTAAGTCTCTCAGAGATCTTCCCTCACTCTCCTTTGGGGTCTCAAACTGCTAGGTAGCAAAACAGTTCCATAAGTTAAGGGAACATGTACGCCTTCAACAAAGATAGCCTTTATTTGTCAATGAGCTAGATGCCAGAAGAGATGTAAAATTAAATAAAATGGCAAGTGCTCCTGCAGGTGCTGCAGCCACAGCTACTCAAGTCCCAGAAAAGAAATTTCTCACGGAAGCCCTTGGCACCAGCAAATGGTTCAACATCAGAAAAAGTTCTCATTTTATCAGTAGAAATAACATTAAAGATGATACACTATCTTTTGCTCTGCTGAACCCTAAAAACAATGGGACCTTTCCATTTGACTTGCGGCTGAAACCTTCTATATGTGTTGTTTCCCTATATTAGAACATGAGCTACTTGAAAGCAAGGACTGTCTTATTTTTCTGGTTGTATCCTTAGCACTTAGCACAGTTGCTTGAACATAGTAAGTGCTTAGTAAATGCTTTTTTCATTCATTTATCCCCATCCTCAAGGAACTTACAACCCAGAAGGGGAAGATAAGGCATATTTATACAGACAAATGTGATACAATATTAAGTTTATTTCCTCACCACACTTTGTTTTATAGAGTGGGGAGAATAGTGAAGTCTTTGTGGAGGAATATTTGAACTAGATCTTGAAAGATGGCCATTCTATGTCAAACGTCCGAAGTGGAGTGAGGGAAAGGAGGGCATTCAAGAGATAAGAAATAATGGAAGCAAAGGGAGAAGCATAAAAATGCAAAGCACGTTCAGTAGACAGCAAATAGTCCAGCCTGTTTGGAGTATAGACTATGTGAGGGGGCAGAAGTGTGAAGTACAGTTGGAGAGCCTTAAAAATGGAACAAAATCATCAAAATCTAAATTGGAAAGAACCTCAGAAAATATCTTGCACAATTCCCTACTTGAAATTGGGTATCATTTCCTCTACAACAACTGAAGTGGTTATCCAGGCTCCCCCTAAATACATCCAATGACAAGGAACTTATCACCTACCACAAAAGAAGGCAATCCACATCCCTTTTCCAGGCAGCTCCATTAGGAACCTTTGCCTCATTGGAAAAAAAAAAAACTGCTTCCCTAGAACCTGACCTCACCGGTCTGAGTGCTGTCCTCTTGGACCACATGCAGAATAACTCTAATCTCTCTTCTTTAAAAGAACTGTCTTCAAAGTGACAACTCTAAATATTTGAAAACAGCAAACATATCCAACTGAAGTGTCCCTATCCTCAGGATCAATAAGCCCATTACTTTCACCAAAACTTGGTACACCATGCACCATATTTGTCACCCTCATTTAGCTGTACATCAGCTTATGAATGCTGTTCCTAAAAAATGGCACTCACAACTAGATACAAGATATGAGCAGATCAGGTAAGAATATGGTGCGACCATCCCCTATTATTTTGGACTCTATTTCTATGAATACAGCCTGAAAGCACCTTAATTTCTTGATGTGTCACATCAATTGAGATTGCAGTCCATTAACCCTCACTGAACTTTTTCTACATGAACTGCTGTATAGTCATGTCTTCCTCATTTGGTACTTATGAAGATGATTTAAAAAAAAATTCAAGTACAGCAGGGGATATTTACTTATTAAGTATCTTCCCCTTAGATTTGTCTATTGTTTTTGTCTTCAAGACCTTCTGAGCTCCTAATTCTGTCATTTAATGTATTAATTATTTGTCCAAACTTCCTATCACCTAGCAATTCAATAAGCATGTAGTTATACTTTTATTCAAATCACTGATAAAAAATATTTAATACACTAGGGCCCAAAAGATAGTGACCTGTAGCAACCCATTAGAGAACTTCATCCAGGTAATGCTAGAAGAATGACAATACTGACAACAGAGTCAGGGATAACAAGAAAGAGTAAAAGATTTTGAATAAAAAGTATTCCCCCCCAAAGATTTTGGGGGAAAGAAAGCAAAACAAATTCTTTTTTTTTATCTCTTTGCCTGATTTTTTAATGATTCTGCTAGCTTCTAGGAGTTGGCATAAAATGTCCACAAATCAAAAAATCTCAAGATTTGGAGGGACCTCAAAGTCTATGAACAAGATTTATTCTCCATAAAGTCTAAGATGACAATAATGTAAATTACAATGATAAAATTAAGCTGAACAGCATATGATAATGATCAACCTTGACCCTCAAGAAGAGACGAGTTAATGCACCTCCCTCCTTTCACTGGGAATGTAGGCAACTATGGGTATGAAATGTTTCATAAACTAACATGTGTCAGGATTTTCTTTTATTTTGGTTACAAGAGAAGACTCATTGGAGGGAGGACTATAATCAGAAATGACTGGGTTCCCCTCCCCCCAAACAATTGATAAAGCTTTTTTTTTTAATGTAGCCTATGACAGCATTAGCTTATGGGGCTTCTATATTACACTACTGATTTATAATTAGTTTATAATCCACTAACTGCTATCTAGTCAAAGACTCTCTTGTCTCATACTTATGAAATTGATGTTTTGAACCCAAATATAAGAATTTACAGTTATACCTCAAAAAGTCTTATTTTTTAAATTAATTTTATCATTTTAGTTCATATTATTGTGATCTTAGACTATATTAAGAAAGATGTATTGTTGAGGTCTAAGAAGGTGATAATTCTACTGTATCCTGCTCTAGTCATCCAAATCTGGACTGTTGTATTCAGTTGTTGGCATATTTTATGCAATTCAGTCCAATGCTCTAGCCTGTCAAGATTCTTTTGAATCCCAACCCTTTCATCCAAAGTGTTAGTTATCCCCTCCTAGCTTCATGGCTTCCGCAATTCTCAATATCTCTCTAGAAAGAGAGAGTGATTTTAGATATTTTGTGAGAAGGTATTCATCACACCACAATATTATTCCAGGAAATTCTAAAACAAAAATTATTTCTTCAAAAACAAATCATACTAATTCCAGCATTATGATACCTTTTTATGTTAAGACTGGAAAATGGCTAAAATTATTCATTTATTTATGAATAAAGGGGTCCTCAATCCCTTGATTATAAACCAATCATGTTAATAAACAATCATTTTTTATTTTAAATGTATTTTTAGTTTTCAACATTTACTTCCATAAGCTTTTGAGTTTTAAATTTTCTCCACCTCCCTCTCCTTCCCCCTCCCCAAGATGGTGTGTAATCTGATATAGGCTCTACATATATATTCTTATTAGACATATTTTCACATTACTCGTGTTGTAAAGAAGAATTAGAACAAATGCGGGGGAGGGGGAGAACTACGAGAAAGAACAAAACAAAAAAAGAGATAGAGCAAATAATATGCTTTGATCTGCATTCAGATTCCACAGTTCTTTCTCTGGATGTGGATAGCATTTTGCATCATGAATTAATGAAACAATCATTAAAAAATGTTCCTCCTTCAAAACCATTTCTAGTAGGGAAGGGAGATAGCTAAAAACTCAATAATATTACATCTCCTCATAGCTCCCAGGAAGCCAAGTACTTCCTTCTTCATATTCTTAGCCCCACCCCTCCTTGCCTGTTCAAAGACTGAAGAATTCTTAGATCCTTCTCAGGATATTTAAGTTTGGAGGAGGGGAGCAAATGACTAGATCAAGTTTGTAGAGGCCTGACGTAAGATGAAATAGTGAATGTTTTTACTAAAATGGTATTTGGGAAGCCTAACACACACTTTCAGATCTGATGCCTCTTCTTCCCTGGGCAGCTATGTGGTACATATGGGTTACAGAGTGATGTTTTTTCTTTTAACAGAAATTATGAAAATCAGGATCTACTTTAAATAAGTCACTCAAAGTTTTCTTTTTTGTTAAGATATTATGAGAATTGTTAATTTATGGCTCTGAATGTATTTAACTATAGGAAGAAGGGGAGGTTTTAACATGTCTGAGTAGAGTTATTCAAAATTTTGTGTGAAAATGAAACCTCTTATAGGCCTTTTTTGGAACCTATTTTCATATTCAGACTCTTAAAAACACCAATTGTGCTTAGAGGTGAAAAAGCTTCTGAACATTCTATTTTAAACACATTCTCAGATATTATGGGGGTGGGGGAGTGACAAGGAGATAGCAAATATAATCTCTCAAATTAAATTTCTTAGGACACAATATGCTATTTTACAATAGCCTGACTGCAGCCAATTCTCAATTATTCATAGTAATAGGGGCCAAGAGTATGGGGTATAACTGAAATCTACAGAAAACCCTAAAACCATCTGTTGGGTACAGACTATATGTAGTAAAGGGCTAGAAACCCTAGTTCTAAAGAATCTCCAATCAATTACAATTTGTCCTTCCAAGTTTCTTTTCACAGTGATAAATTTGCCTCAATAAAAGACCCTAAAATTCCTGGGTACCCCCCTCCATCCTTAACTTCTCCTCAAGGAAGGCTCTGAGTAACCCAAAGATATGGATGGCCGCTTTTTTTCCAAAAATAGCCACATTTCAAATCATCTACTGAATTGGGGGGGGGGGAGGCGGGGACAGGGCAGGAAGGAGAGGGAAGAAGGAACAGGCAAAAATATGCAAGAGAAAGCTAAGAGGACAAGGGATATCACCAAATGATACATGAAGTAGTAAGTTAATAGATTAATAAGAAGAAAAATCTGCAACCAATTTCACATTTTACAGTCCCACAGATGATTTGTTAAAGCCTACTCCTTCATTTATTTGGAAAGAACTCCAGTACAAAGATAAGACTAGGGTCTGAATCTAGCTTCAGACAATGACTGACTAACCGGCTACTCTACCACGAAAGTGATTTAACTTTTCTGAAAGTCCTTTTCCTATCTCTCAAGGTGGTTGTGAGGATCAATCGAGACAGAACTTACAGCGAGTGCTCTATAAATGTCTGGGGCCAGTCATATCATTATTTTCCTGTCCTTTTGTAATGTAAATTTAAAAAAACAGGAAAACCTTCATAACAGAATGGCTATATTATTTTAAAAGCCTGATCTTAAAATAGTTCATTTTATTGTACTTAAAGTGCCTTGTAGGGAAGAAGGCTGAACTGATGGGCAGGAGACTTAGGTTCTAGTATCAACTGCCCCCTGAATAGCCATCTCCTCATCTACCCTTCCAGTATTCAATTGTATTAATGTTATGTTTTCATTTTTCTATCTCTTGGTTTGAAAACTCAACTATTACCAAATTTAGGTGAAAACATAAAAAAGTAACTCCTTTTAAAACTGAACTTTTAATAATCTACATATAATAAAGGGATCTAGAGAGGTGGCCTGGAACACTGAATAAAGAGCTTGGTCTTGAAGCCAAGAAGACCTGGGTTCAAGTCCTCCCTCTGACATATGCTGGCTGTGTGACCTTAAAGCACATCACTTAAGCCCTTGTTGCTCTAAGCAGTTCTCTAACACTATAAATTGAAAAGAAAGTGATGACTTGCCTTGGTAGAAGGAGTTTTCTAATGAGGAAATTCACTGAACCAATGAAATTACAAGTCTAGGCCCTATCCCCAATAAAGGAAAGTAGTGTCACAGAAAATTTAAAAAAAAAACTCTCCCAGAAAATAAAATAAATGCCTTAAATTTTGCTTTCAGATACATTAGGAACTTTGGGGTCATCCTTGGATTTAAATTTCACATAGCCAATCAAATTTGTTGAATTTTTACTATTTATACCAATTAATTTCTGAAAATAAACATCAAAAAGCAATGAAACACAGACTTATCAGGAATCAGCAGAGAGAACTCCTCACATTTAGACAGAAAGGATATATATATTTAATTAAATTAATATCCTTACAAATTTTCACTGAATTTCTTGCCTCCAACTGATAGTCAAAAATGATTGTTTATTAAACATGATATTCCAGTTTCTTATCTTTAACAAGTATCCTCTCATAGTTAACGCGGAAATTCCCCACTCCAGCCATAATTCCTTATCCTTATGATAATAAGTGAGGAGGGGTGCCCCAGAAAGGGAGGGGATCATATTCTTGTTTGGGACTGCAAAAACGCAAAGAAAAATAAATAATGCCAAGGGTATTACATGTAGCTGCCTCACTCACTGTCCATTCAGATACACATTTGGGAATGTGAAGGACTGCCATACAGTAGAAGATTCCTGTCATCTTCCCTCATTTATACCATCACATACAAGACAGAGGGGACCTTATTCACAAACGATTAAAAATATAACTCAAAAATTAAAGGCTAAGTACAGGTTTGCTAATACAGCTGTTTAAGGATGACTTCGGGAAACAAAGAGTTTAAAGTCTCATACAATGAAGAATTCAGATGGAAAGATGATATTTGTAACTCATGAGACCTTTCTCAGTATCAGGGGTAGTTGCAGGGAATATTTATAGACAGAGGGCACAGGATGAGTTGAATATGAAGGGATGATATCTAAAAAATAAAATTAAAGGGTAAGAGAGGATTGTATTGGGAGAAGAAGAAAAGAGAGAAGAAAAAGCTTTTACTGTGGAGGGGAAGTGGGGGGAGGTAGGAAGGAATGTATGAATCTTACTCTCATCAGATTTGGCTTAAGGAGGGAATAACATACACACTCAATTGGGTATGGAAATCTATCTTACTTTACAGGAAAATAGAGGGGAAGGGCATAACAGGTGGGGATGATAGAAGAGAGGGAAGATTGGGGGAGAGGGTAATCAGAAGCATACATTTTTGAGGAGGGACAGGGTCAAAGGAGAGAACAGAATAAATGGGAGATGGGATAGGATGAAGGGAAATATGGTTAGCTTTTCACAACATGGCTACTATGTAAGTGTTTTGCTTGACTACACATGTATAACCTGTATTGAGTTACTTGTCTTCTCAATGGGGGTGGGTGGGGAGGAAGGAAGGGAGAAAATCTGGAACCCAAAGTTTTGAAAACAAATGTTAAAAATTGTTTTTTACATGCAACTGGGAAATAAGATATATAGGCAATGGGGCAAAGAAATCTATCCTGCCCTACAGCAAAATAGAAGGAGAAGGGGATAAGAGAAGGGGGTGGTGATAGGAGGGAGGGCAAATCAGGGGAAGGGATATTCAGAATGCATACCTTCTTGGGGTAGGGGGAGGGGAAAGATGGGGAGAAAATTTGGAACTCAAAATCTTGTGGAAGTGAATGTTGAAAACTAAAAATTAATTCATTTTAAATTTTCTTTTAAAAAATGAAGAATTCAGAAGTTTTTAAATGAATCTTTTGTGGACACTGTTACCTGAAATATATAATGACTTTACAAATTAAAACCATCCTTTCCATGTGCAAAAAAATTAATATCCACAACCTCTCAAAACCTTAAATACATTGAAATTTTATCAAGACATAGGAAGATATTGTAATTTTATCAAGGCATTAGGAGATAAAACTCATTTCCTTCTTTAAAAAGTTAATTAGATTGATTTCAAAGAATTGTAACATTAGTGATAATTATTTGAAACTGTTCTTGCTTAATTCTGTTTTACATTTAAGAATAACTGACAAATTTAATTTATGGTGATAGAAGAGAGTTAACTGACAAGTACAATTTTACTTTTAAAAAAAGGTACTAAATATTCCAAATGCTTTTGCTCACATATTTGAAATTTGAAGTAGGATCTCCTATACAATTCATGCTACAAATTTTAGAACAAGCACTGTATCATAGCAACCCAGCAATCCCACCACAGTGACACGCTGAGGATGCAATCCAAGATTCTAATTTAAGAAACTGGCATGGAATATAGGACATGTCGCTTTTTTTGGCATCACCCCTAGAACGTTAATAACCATGAGTCTAAAATCAGATTTTATTTGATACTTTGGTGGGTCAGGTTATTGTAAAGTAACTTAATGAAAACATTCAGTCTCAGATATTTTCTATGGTTTTCACTAATATTGAAACTTAGTTTTAAGGCTTTTTTTTCCCACAAGAATTCAAAATCATCACAAATGAAAAACTATTGAATCTTACCAGTTTGGCAATTACCTTGGTGGTATCTAACCCTAAGAAAACATAAGGGTAGTAGAATCCCACCTAACAAACTTGCCAGGCCATAAAATTACTATTTCATTTAATTCATATTCTAAGTTTACTACTATCATCACAGCATAGAAAGGTCCACTCTATGGTTTGTTTAAATAAATTAATTATTTTTCAAATGTTTTTTGTATTCAGAAACAACTACTGCTAGGCCTTCTAGACCCTGGATCTGCCACCATCATTCAAGAATATCTCCTTTTGCTTTTGCTCTCGAATGAGATATTTATAAGACTCAAAAACTAGCCCAGTAACTGGCACATATATAGTAGGTGCTACATAAATGCTTTAGAGGATGAGGCCATTCTATTATATACTATCTACTCCCATTGTCCTTTTAGGACATATGTTTAGGACATTTTAAAGCCCTTTACAACGTGCCCCAACCTTTTTTTCCAGACACATTATTCATTTACCACCCCCCTCACATTCTATATTCAGTTAAACTGACTTCTCTGTTCTCTACACACAGCAATCCATTTCCCTTACATCTCCCATCTCTGTGCCTTTGAAATGGTCCCTGATGCCTGGAAAGCTCTAGCCCCTCACCTCCACATCAGAGAATTCCTCTTCCTTCTAGAGGCAGCTCAAGCATTGCCTTTGACATAAGCTTTTTCTGATCCCTTTTCCACCCAATATCAGTCCCTTCCCTCCCTAGCTACCTGGTGTTTTACTACTTTGCTTTCATTTTGTATTTCTTCCCTCTATACAATTAACTATCCAACATGCTAGAAAATAAGTCCCTTGAGAGTAGTTTCGTTGTCCCTGCCCTCTCCTGAGCTATGAATGCCAGCACCTTGTTCACAATTTTACTCTTTTCCCTTGTCATTTTCCTCCTGGTTGGCTTCAGTAGCCTCATTTAGGATCTCAGTGCATTTGTTCCCTCAATTCAACTCCCATGTCCTCACAATTCTTCGCTCTACTTCATGACAAAGGTTTCATGACCATGCTTTCAAGCTGGCAAACAGTAGGTGCTTAATAAGTGCTTCTTACTTTCCCCTTCCTCATTTTAAAGATAAACCTTACTCATGGTTGCAAAACTAGTAAGTTTAATATATGAGTTTTGAACTCAGATCTTCTTGATTCTGAGGCCAGCATTCTACTACACACTTTTCTTCCAATCTCCAGTACCTAATATTCTATATTATATACAGTAGTTTTAAAATGCTGGCTGAATTAAAATGTAGGAGGTGGCCACTGAGCTGAGATTTGAAGGCAAAGAAAAGATCCAAAAGAAAGAGAGATGTGAGGGGAGGGGTCATTCCCAGTATATAAGCCAATCTATAAGCCAAGGCACAAAGGCAGAGAAAGGGGTGAGACTGGGAAAGACAAGCAGTCCAATCTCAATGGAAGATATTGTCTTTTAAGATGAATAGCACACGAGAAGGCCAGAAAGATGGATGGAGCAAAACTGTTGAGGGCTTTAAATATTATTCATTTCTAGCAAAATCTATATCAAATTTATCCATACAAACTGTTTTAAACTTTCTCTGGAGGTACAAGGAAAAAATGAAAAAGTTCATGCCCTCAAGGAGCTTATATTCTGAGAGGGATACAATATGTAAACAGACAAATATATACAGTATAATTTCAAAGATCAGATATTTCAGAGTTGAAAGGGACCTTAGATCACTAGAAACAAACACAGGTTGTCACTTGCTATGGTCACTCACATTTATGTTTCTTTTTCATTCGGGATTTAGTTCTCAGACTAGTTAGTGGATATTTGCCATCCTCTATTTTGGTTATTAACAGTTGCTTTCTAGTTGTTAAAGTCAGTCATTCACAATAGGGGTGCACAGATTTAGAGCGGAAGGACCTTAGAGGTGACCCAGTTCATTTCCCACACTTTACAGATGAAGAAATTGACGAAGTCCAGTTACTCATCCAAGATCACAACAAAGCAGTGGAAGAACTCAAAGCCAGTTTCTTTCACTCAAATGCAGTATTTTTCATTGTTACCATGGGGATTCATAAGTATTGGTGGAAAAAATATTTATAAGGGAAAATACAAATACAAATAAATGGACATTGGTTGTTTTATATTGCCCTGCCCACTCAGAACAAAAATACTGATTACGAATCCTCTGTTATCAGATTTGCTCAAAGACTGATTCTAGACCAACACGAAGTAAACTTTTTGTCACATAATGCATTTCTACCAATCTCTGGCAGTTAACAACATTGATTGAACATACATACTGTGCACAACCACAGACCACAAAGCAAATTAGTTTCCTGTACACACTCATCAATCATCATAACTTTTTCTCAAGGAACCCCTTGGATTGCTTCATATAACCATAAAGTTTCACAGAATGAGGTCTAACAAAGGTTGTCTTAATGAAATCAAGGTTCTTTGGATCCAAGTGACAAATTAAACTTCCACCCACCTTCCTCTACCCTATCATTTTTTTGCACTGACTTCTTCAGTATACACATACTGTGTTAAATACTCTACTGGGACGTAAAAAGTCTTAAGTATACCCTTCAAGAGCTGACATTTCATTAAAGAATTCATCAGGTAAAAAGTCCAGATTTCTGGTTATTATTCCCTTCCTCTACCACTAATCTCTAATTTTTGTCCTTGACCCAAAACTACTCTAAGTGCTGCTCTGTTTTTGCCTACCATCTCCTCCTCCTATTCTGCACCAAAAATCCCTGCTCTTAAGCAGACAGCTCTGCTGCTACCTCCCATACTGCCCCCTTCCCTTAGCCAAACTACTCTAATATATCTGTGATACCAGTATCCTCTCCCAAAAACACTGATTCTGTTTGAGCATAAGAAATTTGCTGCAATGACCAGAATGAATATAAAGAGAACTATAAGTACCAGTGAAAAGACTCTTTATTTTCTCCTGGGTTTGAAGGGATGCTGTTGTTCAGTCATTTCAGTCATATCTGACTCTTTGCAATCCCTTTTTGGGGTTTTATTGGCAAAGATACTGGAGCAGTTTGCCATTTCTTTCTCCAGCTCATTTACAGATGAGGAAACTTGAGGCAAATAGGGTGAAGTGACTTGCCCAGGGTCACACAGCTAATTAAGTGTCTGAGGCCAGATTTGAACTCAGGAAGATGAGTCTTCCAGACTTCAGGCCCAACACTCTATCCACTAAGCCACCTAGCTGCCCTGAGGGGTGGAATGGGAATCCTTAAATACAACATTTTGAAACCTAATATACCAACATTTTAAGAAATCATGACAGTTCACTTAAGATATTTAAATCAGCTTACTAGAAATAGTACACCAAAGGACAACTTATTCATGAGTGGAATGACTACTAAACAGGAATTTAACAGGTTGTTTTTTTTATTCTATATGAGAGAAAGCTGAAATTCGGGGAAATAAAAAGAAAGAGAAATGCAAAAAGTCAACAAGCTATCCCAGATTCTACAAAGAGACTGTCTTGGTCATAGAAAGAGAAAAATGGAGCCCTAGAAATATGCTCTAGATTCTTAGTGACAGATCAATAGGTATAGAAAGAAAACTTTAAGTTGAGTTCACAATCAATCACAAGGTTGATTACTTCCAACCTCTGTCCCTTTGGCTGAAAAATGGCCTTTAAAGAATCAAGCCATGGGTCAAACTTCAATGTTAAGAAAGTAAGGCCTTTTTAAAAACAGCAGATTGATATGGATTGCAAAATACATGAAAACATAGGTTAATTAAATAAACCCCTCAATTTATGTCCACATTTAAAAAAATAATTCTTCTTGACATAAAGATCTGCTACTATAGTTAAAAGATATTACTCCAACTGCATAATGGCTATTAATATCTTCTAGGAAATAATTTCTTTTGATTTATGGAATTTGAGATTAAAGTAATAGGATCATGAATCCTGAGCTGAAAAAGAACTTAGAGGCCATGGAGCCCAGTTCCATTTTACAAATGAATAAACAGAAACATAACAATCACACAGTCTAAGGCAAGGCAGGATTTGAACCTGTCTCGTCACGACTCCCAATTTAACACTATCTACTACTCCATACTGCCTCTGAAAGAATTAATTCAGTTTTTTCTAATGAGAAATAAGCCTGCTTCCATATATTCGATATTTTACGTTTAGAAATAGTATCTGTAAGAATAAGCTTTCTCAATTGCAATTAAAAAAAAAGTATCAGCACAATTATATTACAAAGTAACCATGAAAAAGTAGATCTACTCACTCAAATAGGAGAAGGCCTAAGGTTTCAAGTGAAATTACTACTGCTCTGCCAGGAAAAACTTTCCCTCAGTTATTATTACATTGTTGCCATCTTGGATATATTATAACATTGTAGCCTTTGGTTACAGAGCTACAAACACTAGCATCCCTATAATTCTGTGCTGGGTCCACTATAGAGTAAGTTGACTGGGTCCACTATATATTATGCAATCTCAATTAGCCCTCTCACTTTTATCCTTTTATTACTCTGTAACTCACTTTCTACAAACTTTCCACAGCTGCTGTTCCAGATTTTCTCTTCTCAAACTCAAGTCTCCTACAGCACACTCCCAATCTCTCCTTTCACTATCTCACCTTCTACTTTACCAAGAAAAAAAAATTCAAGACATTCATCCCAAGATCCTTCTTCTTCCTTGTTCTATACTCTTCTATACTCTTAATAAAATCCCTCAACAATTTCCCCCACTCACCTAGCTCTCTCTTACTTTGTTCCAGTCTGTAACAAAGATGGCAGACCTTGATTCTATTCCATCTCTTCTCTGGGAGCCTGTCTCTTCAGTCATCCTCCCTCTCTCATCTTCCGTCTCTTCTCACCTACTGGTGAATTCCCTGCTTCCTACAATTATGTCCAAGTCTCTCCCATCCTTAAAAATACAAATCAAAACAAACAAAATCCTTCATTTGACCCTACCATCCTACCAAGCTACCCTCCTCTACCACTGTACCCTTTCCCAGTTAAATGGGTAGAAAAGTCATCTAAAAACCTGGGAACATTTAGATGGACTGATGTAAAGTGAAGTGAGAACACTGTACACTTTAACAGTAATATCATAACAACTGTGAAAGACTTAGCTACTCTAATTAGTCAAGGCAATGATCTAGGACAATTCTGAAGGACTCATGATGAAAAATGCTATTCACTTCCAGAAAGAGGACTGATAAACTCAGAATACAGATTAAAATATAATTCCTTCACTTTATTTTTCTTGCTTTTTTATTTATTTTTTGCAATATGGGTAATATGGAAATGTTTTGCATGATTTCACACATATAATTGATATCACAATGCTTGCCTTCTCAATGGGTGGGGGAGAAACCGGAGGGAAGTAGAAAATTTGGAACTTGAAATTTTAAAATAAGAATGTCTAAAATAATTTTTTAAGTTAAAAAAAAGAAAAAGTCATCTATACTTGTCTAAACTTCTTTTCTTTTCTCCCATTTATATCTCAACTCTTTGTAATATGACTCCCACTCTCATCACTCAACTAAATTGTTTTCTGAAAAGTTTATCAATGATCTCTTTACTGTTAAATTCCAATAGCTTTTACTCAGGTCTTTGCCTGTCTGAATCCTCAGAGTCAGTCAATAAACATTTATTAAGCACTACTATGCAACAGATAAGGACAACTAGGCAGCACAGTGGACAGAGAACCAGTTAGGAAGACCCAAGTTCAAATCCAGCCTCAGACATTTAGTAGTTGTCTGACCCTGGGCAAGTCACTTAACCCTGTTTGCCTCAGTTTCCTCATCTGTAAAATGAGCTGGAGAAGTAAATGGCAAACCACTCCCAAGAAAGCCCCAAATGGGGTCATAAAGAATCATTGACTGAAGCAACTGAAAAACAATAATATGTACCAGACACTGTAGTAAGTACTAGGGAAATAAAGAAAGGTAAAAATATAATACCTGTCCCTCAGGGAGCTCACAATCTAATGGGGGTAGGGTAATATGCAAATAACTTGTAAAACAAACTATATACAAAGTAAATAGGAAATAATTAACAAAGGGAAGGCACTAGAATTAAGAGAGATTGGAAAAGTCTTCCTATAGAAGGTGGGATTTTAGTTGGGACTTGAAGGAAGCCAGGGAAGCCAGGTGATGGAGATAAGGGGGCAAAGCATTCCAGAAACTGAGAATAGCTTGTGAAAATGCCTGGAGTTTCTTGTTCAAGGAGGCTCCCAGGTCACTAGATTGAAAAGGCAGGGTGTAAAACATAAGAAGCCTGGAAAGGTGAGGGAATGGGGAGAAAAGGATAAATTTGAAGACCAAATAGAAGATTTCATAATTAATCCTGAAGGGGATAGGGAGGCACTGATGTTTATCGGGTTGGGGGAAGGTGGAGGAGAGGAGTGACATGGTCAGACCTAAGCTTTTCAAAGATAATTTGCTTTGTGACACAAGGCTCTGTCCCTGGCCATCTTCTATTTCTCCACCTACACTTAGTGATTTCAACAGGTCCAATTATCACTGCTGCACAGATGATGCCCAGATCTAGATATCTAGATCCATACAAATATAGACCTGTAGCTATATCTAGATCTAGATCTAGACAGATAACCAGCTCTAGTTTCTCTCTTGACTGCCTACTGAATATCTCCACTGCATGGCCTATAGGCATCTCAAATTCATGTCCAAAACGGAACTGGTCTTTCCCCACTCCTAAGTATTTATCTGTCATGCTCTCAATTGCCTACTCACAAACTTGGGCTATCTTAGCCCCTTCATCATCCTTCTCCTTCCCCACCAAATCCAATCAGTTTGTCTAATTCTTGTTTACTATTTCTACATCTCTTGCATCCATCTTCTCTCTTTCCAATGACATGATTACTGCTTTAGTTCAGGTGCTCATCACCTCTCCCCTGGATGACCAAAATGAGTTTCCTCCTGGATCTCCCAATTCCTATTCCATTCTCCAACAGATCTTCCACATGGCTACCAAAATAATCTTCCTAAAGCACAAGTTTCACAACATCCTCCTCAGTTCAATAATTTGTAGTGGTGTTTCAAACAGTACCTTCCCTCTGTTGACTATTTCCAATATATCCTGTTTGTACACCATTGTTTGTTGTCTCTCTGATTAGACTATGAGCTCCTTGAGGGCAGGCAACATCATTTGCCTGTCTTTATATCTTAGCACTTAGCACAGTGCCTGGTACATAGTAGGCACTTATATTTACTGATGGTACAAATTCCTGAACTTGGCCTTTATAATTTGAAGCCGTTCACAATTTGGCTCCAACTGACCCTTCTAGACTTATTTTACACATTATGTTCCAGCCTAATAGGTCTACTTGCTTTTCTCAGAACTTCACATGTTATTTCCTGTATTCCACAGATCCCACATATGGGACACTGCTACCTCTCACGCCTAGATGCACTCATTCCTTACCTCTATACCTCTTAGAATCTCTAGCTTCCTTCAAGGGTCAATTCATGGCCACCTCTTATTGAAACCATTCTTAATTCCTGTCACTCACACAACACACACACAACCTGTTAGTGCTAACTTTTCATATTATCCCATAGTTACATATCTCCTTACATGTTCTATGCTCCCAAACCCCTATTGGAATGTAAACTCCTTAAGAAGAGTAACTTTTCATTTTGCCTTTTTATCTCCAGTGCCAAGTAAGAATGGTGTCCTAAACATTGGAAGCACTCAATACATTCTTGACACAAGTTGGTAGCAGATCATTCACTCATGTATACTGACACTGAGTCCAGGAATCAATCTCCTACCATCAATCTAGAGAACCAATCTTAGCCTATAGTCACTGCTTTCTTCACCCCTTTCTCCCCTCCCCCATCTTCTATCCCAACAAAAGCTAATATAATTCCAACAGCAACTCTAAAGGATGAGATTAATAGCAGATTAGTCTGATATTTCAGATATAATTAAGTTAATAAATGATATTCACAAGAATAAAACTTCCACACAGGTAGATTTCACTCTCTAAAAAAATACCATCTACCTCCTATTTAGCTAAAAATAGTTTCAAATTTCCAAAATTATAATTTTAGCAAATAGATGAATATCAACCAGAAAATTAAAAAAAAAATACGGACTACATTTGTTACAAATGTAAAGAATTTGAGAAATATACATGCTTTTAAAAAGCATGGTGTGGGGGAAGGAACAGGACAGCAAAAAGAGTGCTGAACTTGGAGTTGTGTTGAAATCCCTGCTCTGCTACTTACTATATATTTGACCTTAGGCAAACTGTTTAATCTTTCTAGGCTTCCTTTCCTTACCTTTAAAATGAGGGGGGCTGGACTAGATGACCTCTAAGGTTCCTTCTAGCTCTAAAGCTACAATCCTATACTGTGATCTCATTTATAAGTTTGCTTATATTGTACCTTTAATTATATTTCAAAAAAGCGTAACTTATGGAACAAGATATTACCCATATTATGGTTTCAAAAGGGAAAGAAATTTACATCAAGTTTCAAAGCCTTGAACCAATTTCCCCACTTTGGTCAAGGAGAGAAGCCTGAAATTACAATTAAAAAATAGCAGATCCTATTCTAAGTTACACTTTTCTTTTAGCTTGAACAGATGTTCTTTGTAATAAACAATAAATACCATATTTTAGAAGAGTTACTTCAGTTAGCTACTTAATAGACATGATGAAAGAAATACCCTGTTTTGCTAATTTAAGGATAAGAAAATCTATCTGACCCATTTGTCATATGTTTTAAAGACAAGAACAAAGTGGACTTTGAATAATAATCTGATCTTTCCTTTGATTAGGAAAGAACAGTTTTAGAACTACCCTTACAATTCAATCTTTAAAGCATATTAGAAACATTATAGCATATGACTTAAGCAGAGATTTGATATTCCTATGCTACATATTTCTAATCCTATATCTACCACCATAGATATCTACTAACAAAAAAAAATACTATAAAAACTTGATATCTTAACCCTTTTTAGCTAGATCTCTGGATCAATCTGTTTATTACCTAAGGTGAAATTCTTAGAATGCCTGAGTTCACAAATGTAAAACTTTCTTTTCCATACATCTTGAAAACTATTTTTATTAAATAAGAAAAAACATTTTTATTGACAAATAAAATCACCAAATCAATTTTCAAGTTATATATGAAATAACAAAGCATGCTAGTAATGCTACTACGGATGCCACTAATAGCATCATTCCACCAGGAGGAGTTTGTTCCCAAGAAATTCTTTATTTACCTTAAGTATTCAAATCAGTTAACAGAAGCATGATTTTGATTCTGTGAATGTCATTTCTCAGCAATAAAAAAAAAATGCACGAAGGTTGTGCATCATTAGGCAAGTTTATCTCTGGAAAACTTGTTTGAAATTAGAAAGTCTCTAAAATTCTTTGTTATTTCCCTCCTCTTCAAAATACATGTGAAATATTACACCATTTCCTTCAGAAAAGAAAGTTCAAAAGATATGTATAATGAGTAGGCTTGAAACTACTTATTAGTCCATATCCTGCACAGACAAGTAAAGCTCATTTTGCATAAGCCTTGCTTGTCATATAAAAAACTTAAGAGAAAAAGCACTCCATTCTCTTGTTACATAATGGTGAACTTACTACAAGTGATTATATATTTTAACTCTGTTCTCCCAAGAACATTCTGACAAATAAAGAATTCACTTTAAATATGACAAATCAGTGCATACTGCTCTAGTCTGTCTAATCACAAATATACAGTACACATTCAGTGTCAAACTTACCACAATACAAATAAATTATTGCCTAACAAAAGTGCTCAATTCTTTTTTAGTTACAATGAAATAAATCTTTTATCAATATCACATGGCACTTTTCTCAGACAGAGAACCAGGGAATCAACAATCTCTTACTTTTAAACCTGTACTCAGGTAACATAAACCTGGACTTCATCTTCTTAACATCATCAAGAATGTAAGTGCTCAACTTTACCTCAAGTATGGTGATTTCAGTGGAGATACATACTCCTTCCACCAACACAGAGTTTCTAGTGTGATCTTTAAAAGACAAAGAATACAAACTCTATTGCTAGCCAATACTAAAAGTCTTGCCACCTCGGTAGGAAATACTGGAGCTTAACTCAACTACAAAACCCCACAATTACACCCTTCACATCACAATGAGATGCTGGGAGATGACTTCAGCAGAGGTTTGGTTTTAAACACTAAAACTTATTGGTGTTCATTGTTTTTTTCCCCCCCAAAGTATTCTTTATTTAGATCTTGACTAAAGACCTTTCAAGGGTATAGCAGCACCAAAGACAATGAAGAGTCTGAAAAAACTTTGGGGGAGGGGGTAAAACTTGATAAAACTGCCAAGACAGGTAATTTTATAAACAAAATATTCAACTTGTCTATGTGAAATCAACTGATGGTAACAGTAGATATGAGTTCCCTGCTATATCTAATAAGTCAAAATGTGTTGCAGAACATTATAATAAGAACTATGTGATGCAAGAATAGAAGATCTGGTTCCTACTTCCAAGAAGTTGAGATGGGTCAGACCATGACTTTTGTACCAGGTTGACAGACTTACTATGCCGGTGGAAGAAATGTCTAAAAAGGTGAAACTAAGGATCTTTCAGTCAAAGTAAGGAAGCAAAAGTATATGCCAATTTATTTGAAAAAACAAGAATATATTTACAGAGCAACAAATGCAAAAAGTTTAACTGGAATGAAAGGATTCTAGGTCTCACATCTTCCAAACTAGACCAATAGAAAGCTCAAAAACTAAATGTGATAAAAATATATAAGAAGCACATTTCAAAACTCTTGTAGAAATGAACACTGATGGCAAGCTTTTGTTTTCGTTTTAATTTCTTTAATATGGTATAGTCAGTGGAAAAGGTCTTGGGTCTTGGTTTCTGCTTGCCCTACCTTCCTTATTCTGCTAGTGTGGATTAAATGAGATGTGAAGAGATCTTGTGGGGAGGGATGACTGGAAGAGTTATATGTGTTTGTATAACACAACAGCTAAGTTCCACAACAGGAATTTTATCTGTTTAACACTTAGTGTGCCAAAGACTCTTATTGGGTAATGATCACAGATAAATTTGTAATATTAAAATTGTTTTGAATGTGACAAAAAACCAGTTCCATATTCTAAAGCGAATGAGTTAGTTCCATAATCACTGCACCTTACCTAGTTTAAAAAAAAAAAGCTGAAGTCAGTTGAGATTCTACCATCTGGCCTGTCCTAGCCCTGACTCCACCAAATCTCATGAGCTAAAAATAACTTAACATGGATGCCAAATGAAAAAAAAAGTTGGATTTTTTTTCTTACACCCTGAGAAGTAGAGGCAAAAAACAACAAGGGTTGAGATCACTTCTACCACATCAAAGTTGAAAGCTAGCAAAAGCTCTCTTCCTATTTCAAAAACTAGCATGTAGGTAGCTAATGAGCCACATGGAATAAGAGAGGTTTGGGAGATAATAGTAAAAGTAATAGAAACAGCAAATATGCTATAATCACCAAGAACAAAAAATGGCATAGGTGTAAAAAGAGGCCAAGATCAATAGGAAAACATCTCAGTTACGGACTTTGAAACTGATCTCTCTCACACACTTGAAAATCATTTCAAAGCTAATAAAAAAAAATTAAGGATAATTCCACAAAGTTTTTGATTATTCTTAATTAATCAAAGCCAATCTTGTCAGCAAGCAATAATTTCAATCTCAAAATGATAGTACTTCATTACATTAGCTCCTATGGTAGGATGGGGATTGGTGACATTGATACATTTCAGAGAAGAAACTGAAGTCCAAAGACAATTTGTCTGAGATGACATTTAAACATTTAGGGGGTAAAAAAAAAAACTTAGAGAAACAGGAATGAAATCTCTCCCTAACCTGCTGTTTCTCTAAATAAATTTTTATTTTCAAATGTGATTTGTTCTATTCAATTAGACATTTACAAAATAATTCTCATCAAGGAATGGAAAGGGCAATGAACTGGAAAAAGAAATTTGATCCTAAATAGGCATGTAACAAGACTGAAAGACTTAAATAGAAGTCTGTATGTGAAGACTAGCAATGGATACTATATTTAGGAACTACTCGTAGATCCATATTCTAATAAATAAAAACCACTGTGTTCTAGGGACATGATAGATCTTCAAGAACAAGATTCTAATGTGCTCAAATTAAAGGACAAACATGTATGTATGTGTGTGTATGCATATGTATCCAATTACTAATTGTAAACATTCCTATTCTTTAACATCACAGCAATTTAGAAATAAAACAGGTTTGTAGGCTATATAAAACTTCAGAAAAAGAGTTGGAGGAAGGGTAGGTTGTATATTTGCCAACACAATTCTCAGAAAATCTTTCAGATTTCAGGTGATAAAGATTTCAGTTTTGAAAGACTGCATTTTCTGGAAATATTTCTCTAAAAGGAAGCAGAGCATCTACAGTCATTATTATAGTAAATGCACTGATCACCTCTGCAAGATTAGGGGCAGCATATACTCTCTGATTGATAGTTGGGTGGGTGCTTTACTCTCAGCTCCCAACAGGGCATATGACCCTCCAGTCTCCAATTTCTTATTTTATCAATTTCCTGAGTGTCTACTATACTTTAAGTGCTAAGTCACCATGCTTTTTGTAAGTTCCATCTGCTTTTTTGTTGGCCTGTAAGTGTGGTATCCTTTTTATGAGCTTACTTTTTACCTTACTCATTTCTATACAGATGCATCTAAAGAATGTGGCATTTGTACTGGCAAATGTTGATTTGCAAAAATTCAATTTACATCCAAGTCATATTTTAGAAGTACTAGGTAAGCTATGTAAATTAACCAGACTAAAGTAATTACATAAATCTGAGTCCTTATTTGACAAGTAAGCTATGACAAATTTAAATAATTTATTATTTAAATAAATTACATCGTGAATCTTCATTGAAAAGCAAATTACTTCCTAACTTATCTTTTGAAAAAAATCCAAGTTTTATAATAACAAGTGTACTTAAAGCCGGGGTTCTTAACCACCAGTCCCTGGGTAATTTCAGGAGATTGGGGAAAAAAAGTATATCTTTATTTTTACTAATATCTAACTAAAACTGAGCATTTCATTCAAACATTTAAGAACATTATCCTGAGTTGGAGGTCCACAGGCTCCAAGAGACTATTCAAAGTGTTCCATGACACACAAAAGGTTAAGAACCCCAGCCTTAAAGCAAGTTACATCTATATTAACATAGACATTTGTTTGATATGTTTTCACACCTACTCGAGCCCCAACATAGCTGATAACAATGTCTGCAATAAAGATGGGAAACTTTAAGTGGCTCCTTACTCTTGTGTTGGGGAGAAGAGGGGAGTTTTTTTCCCTGGAAAACTATAATTACACCTTGTCCAGAAGCAAATTCAAATAAACAAAAAAATTGTATATTATTGCCATGTAAAGTTTAATAAGTTTGTCCTATTTTATCATTTAGGGTGGTTGGGAGGCTCAAGTGAAACAACAGATGTTTTGAAAAAAGTTAAGTGCTATATAAATTCAAAGTAATGGTATTTTTTTAGGCCTCATATTTTTTAAACAGTTGCTTACTCTTCTGGATAACAGATTTGCTAAGGACTTACATTTTCCCTATAAAACACCAAAATCCATTTTAGAAATCATTTTACAAAAATGAGCTTCTTATATAGATCGACTAAAGATTGGATTATTTGGTTAAGTTAATCCCTGCACATGGTACACTGGAGAAAGCTAGCTGGCACTCTGCCAACACTGGGCCTACGTGAACAAAGTTGTAACATGAGCAGGTTGTTTCTGAATGCATATATATATATATACACTTATTTCACTTTATAGTAGGATAAAATTTGAGGGCATGGAGGAATATGCAATTTTCCACATATACTACAAGTCTTCTCTTTATTAGGGCTATAGCTAAATATATAAGAAAATCAGTAGCACTTGCCAAGGGGGAAACATATTGTGTTTGGCACCTATACCTATAATGCCATATACTAGTTTCTTATATTAATTAAGCACAAACAATGGTAATTAAAGCAATGGGTTAAAATATGCTTTCCCAACATTTTAGAAATTCTATTAAAATCAACCTAGTTTTTCCTATTGGTGTAAATAGAGCAAAGAAAGGTTAAATTTGCATAAGCTCATTTTATTAAATAAATAGCACTCTCCTAATAAATGTTTGTTTTCCAAAAGGTGATCTTCACTAAAAAGCCCAAGAATCAAACCTATATTCACTGCTACATTTATTGTTAAAACATTCTAATTTTCCTTCTCTCCACAAAAACCAAATGCTAAATAAAATGAATAACTTTCCACTTGTTCAAACTATATGCCATTATAAAGAACACACTTACATTTGACCTTGAGCAGTAAGCTTGCACCAATCATATGAAATGAAGCAAACATCTCTCCAATTACCTTTTAGGACAGTATGAACAGCACTAAGGGTTTGGGGGAGGGGAAAGTAGTAAAGGTAGAATGTCTTTACAGGATAATCAAAAGCTTTTATTCTCAACTTTTCTTTTTTTTTTTGTTTAGCAGTTAAAAGTAGACATAGTATTAAAAAGTTTGAAGCTAATTTACACTGTACTTTAAACTTGCCTTTAACACAGGGAAATGAAAACTATTTCATGCTTTCTGCTAACTACAAAATCAAATTGATAATTTAGAATTAAATGGCTTTTTAAAAACCCAAATTTTTATTATTTAGGCTAAACAAAGGACCAAGCAACTCAAGTTTCTTAGATGTGAATGACATCACTCTCAAATATTTCTTGGCAATGCCTACACTTGAGTTGAACTCAAGTGACCACGATATCTGGACTCCAATTAATTTTTATAACTTACTAAGGAATAAGCTTAAAGTTGATAAGGTATGCCACATTTCACAAATTCCACCTCTATTCAGTTTGATTCTGGTTCAGTACCTGCCTTATTTTTTCCTGGAAGAATGTCTCCTATTTAGAGGCTAAGAAGCAGAAACAGTTCTAGAGGTTTCATATATACTAGAAAGGTTTTCTCTGGTGCTTCTTCTTTCAGCCTTAACTGGATTCACACAGCTGGGACCCAGACTGGTTTTAGGAGTAGGCAAAGCAGGGAGAAAAGATTTTAAAATGCACTTTGTGCATTTCGTAGTTAAATATCTGAGTGTGAACTTTTTGCTTTTCAGGCCTTGAAAAAAATCTAAATTTTTACTGAAATTCTTCCACGTTGACTAGCCAGTCTTTGTAGCTTTTATTGACTAGTTTTCTAAAACTGTCAAATGGAATCATACTCCAATCTCAGACAGCATCCTTACCCAACAAACCGTCAAAACTGTGCAAATGCAAAGTATTTCTGTTAGAGAAAGAGGAAAATTACAGTATTTCCCAATAACACCAGGGAAACAACTCGCTGAAAATCTTATAAACTGACAGGGATTGCTAATTTCCTCTGCACTGCTTTGGACAGAATCTCATTCTGAATTGCTGTATAAAGCCATAGAACTGGGACGACGCACTCACTCGCTGGAGAAAATTCCATAGCATTTTGAAGAGAATTCTCTTCATTTTATGCCTTTCAGTTTATCCTTGATGCATTCGGAGCCCACAGGGATTGTAAAGTCTTCCTGGTCCCCAGGTTAGGAAATGCATTTGTTCTGCATTAGCCAGTGAAAAGTTTCACTTAAAAAGAAATACCTAACTTAATTTCCTAAAACCCAAATAATAAGGACAGCTGTTTACATTAGCAGTCTTCATCAATATGGCCTCTAGGAGTGATCAGTGGGAGGGGGAGTTTGCGTGTGTGTGTGTGTGTGTGTGTGTGTGTGTGTGTGTGTGTGTGTGTGTGTTTGAGGGGTGGGGTGTGTGTCGACGAGTGTGTGTGTGTGTGTCTGTGTTGCCAGGCTTAGAGTAGCAGAGAAAAGTGAGGAGACCCGAGGAAAGCGAAAGTCGCAAGATGGTAATAAAACCGGGGCGGGGGGGGGGGTTCAAGCAAGAAAAAGGAGCCCGACAAGCTTTGGAGAAGTGTGCCTAAGTTTAACCTGAGTTCAAATCCAAACCGCAGGCAATCGAGGGAGCCCAAGTGGCAGAGGGAAACCAAGACCAAGGCGGTTGCAAACTCCAGCTAATGAGAAACCGAAGGCCAGGGCAACTTTCCCTCCAGGAGGGATTGGTTCGGGGATTGGATGGGGGGCTGCGGTGTTCGGGGACAAAAACACCACCATCTCAGCAACCTACAAGGAGGTGAAACCGACACCTCTTGAACCCCGAGGGCTAAGAGCAAGCCGGAGGTGGCGGGACCGGGAGTGACCGTGGCCAGGAGGAGAAGGAGGGGAGAGCCCGAGCCCGAGCCCGGGCCGGGGCCAGGACCCAGCGGTGGAGGTGCCGACGGTGGGGACTGCGGTTACCTTTAAGCTGGGGCAAGGGCTGCAGCTCGGGCAGGTTGCTCTGACAGCGGAACTGCGACGAGCCCTGCGCGCGCTTCTGCCTCAGCGCCTTGCGCACCGATTTCCGGGTGAAGCCGTCCACTTTCTCGGAGGCTGAGATGGCGGCGCTGGCCGGGGACGACGACGACATCGCGGCCGCCGAGCTTGGCAGCTCAGGCTGGCGCTGCATGGAGGCGGCGGCGGCGGCGGTCACGGCAGGAGGAGAAGAAGGAGGAGCGGAAGCCCCCCCTGCGGGCCCCGTCACCCCCAACTGCCCGCACCCTCCCCGCCTTCAGCTCCCGGGAGAAGGGGAACCAGCTCCCGCGCTGCCGAAGCACCCCGGGTCTTCTCCTCCTCCTCTTCTCGCTCCTCCTGCCCCGGGCCGCCCGGCCGCCCTCCGCCTGCCCCCAAATCTTCAGAGCCCCATCTCGGGCCGGGCTCCCAGCGCCGCACGCGCTCCTCCCGGGCTGGTAGAAGTTGGGGGCTGCGGGCGTCTAGGGCGGGAGGAGCTGGAGGGAAGTTCCTCGGAGTGCGCGGAGGAGAGGACGTGGAGAGCCGTCCAGGAGAGTGCCTCAGTTGCCTCTGCCGCTGTTGGTGCTCCTGCCGGGAGGCTCCCCCGCCGCGGCCATCCCGGGGCTCCTCACGGCCCGAGCTGCTGCTGCTGCCGCTGCCACCACCCGGCGCTACCGTGGTGTCCCCCCCGCTCCCTCGGTGTCTCCTTGCTCTTGGTCAGTGGCCGCCCCTCATTCCCGGAGCAGGAGGTGGACCCGCAGTCCCTCACCCTCCACACCAGACCCAGCTCACCGCCGCTCTGCTCCGCGCCGCCAAGTTCAAACCCCCCTCCCCCACCCCGCCCGCCTGCCAGTCTGCAGCCCACGGCCAACCCCCGCAGCGCAGCGACCGCTACAACTTGAGAGGGTGGTGGATACTGGGGAGGGTGTGTGCGCCCGCGCTCCTAGCCCGGAGTTCGCCGAGCGAGAGGGAGGGGCCTGCGGCGGGGGAGGGGAAGAGCAAGACAAGGAGGAAGAGGAGCTTGTGTTTCTGACGAAAACCGTGAAGCTAATTAAGGCTCAGGCTCCGGGGTGGGGGGATAGGAGGGAGGAGGCTAATAGGGGATAGAACCTATGAAGGGGTAGTGAACTAAACAGAAGTGACAGGCACTACCCGCCAATGCAAACCGAAGCCATCGGAGAGAGGCGGGACACGCCTAACAGTCGATCAAACAGCTTAGGGTAGCCCTTGGAAAAGCTCGGGAGAGACTGAAGAATGAGTAGGGAGGGCAGGGTGGGAGGGGAAAGAGGGTGGGGATGCTCTGTGACGGACATCTCTCTCTACTAATCGCCGATGAAGGGAGGGAAGCGCGCTGCTAGCGTCATAGCAGTGGAACCAATACTTCTGAGTGGGAGAGGGGAGGTACCGTCACCCCCCAACACATAAACGCACATACACACATACATACACACGTGTGTTCGTGTGCGATTGCTTAGGCGCCTGTTAATTTTCCGATAGCCAATAATGAACAGGGAGACTAGAAAGGGATAGGGGGATTGGCGTCGCCGGACACTCTCCTCACCCCCTTCCCGCCCACCTCCTAGGCCCGCTGGCCAATGAGCGATTGAAGCGACTGACAGCGACCATGGGGACGGGCATGGGGAGGAAAGAACGCCGGGTGATTAGTCAGTTGGAGGGGCAGCTTTGCCGTCCAGTCGGGGCAGCAGCGGGCACTGATTGACAGCCTGCGGGGATCCGGAGGGAACACCAGGGGAGGGAAAGGAAGGATTCCAAGGGCAGGCGTTGGATATAAAACCCTTCCCCAAAGTTTTTAAGTGTCTTGGGGGAATTCAGGCGCCTCCCCCGTCTCCGGCTCTTTATGAGCACGTGCTGTAGGTTGTGAAGTACCAGCACATCTTTCCAAAAAAGCCCCACGGCTGACATCCTCCTGACCGCTCTCTTGGACTGAACATGAGGTTCCCCTCCTTCCACAATTCAAGGCCTGCAAACGCTAACCAACCAGAGAGTACGTATTCACTTTAAAAAACAAAAACAAAAAACCTGGTCTGTTTATTCAGAAACTTGCATATACCCTTGGCCTGACCTTGCTTCCTGCTCACGACACACTTTCTCCAAACTATCTTTTCAATAAAGTGCAAATTCTTTAGCCAGGGCTTCAAAACCTGACCTTTAAAAACCTTTCTAGTCCTTGTGCTACCATTCCCCTAGGAGAGGTTCTTTCCCTGGAGTCACGTCTAGATTTCAGGGAGTCTGTGAACTTGGATGGGAAAAAAAATACATCGAATTTGAGCATCTCCTTCAATTATGCATTAAAAAAAACTATTCTAAGGAGGGATGCATCAGCTTAACTCACCAAACTGTCAAACTGACACAAAATTTTAAGAATCCCTGATATGAGAGATCCATGCATTAAAAAGACCAATCTATTCACTTCCAAAATATGCCTTGATTTTCCCACCTCTGTGATTTTCCTTCTACTTAAGATAGGGGCAGCTAGTGGTATAGTGGATAGGGCACTGGGCTGAAGTCAGGAAGACCTGAATTCAAAGGGCTAGCAGCTTAACCCTGTTTGCCTCAGTTTCCTCATCTGTAAATGAGTTGGAAAAGGAAATGTCAAACCACTTCAGTATCTTTGCAAAGAAAATCCCAGATGGGGGTCTCCACAAGTGGCCAGGGCCCAACAACAATATAGGAGTTCTTAACCTTGGGTCAATGCACTTGTTTTTTAAAAAAATATTTTGATACCTACATTTCAATATAATTAGTTTCCTGTGTGATCCTATGTATTTTATATATTGTTCTGAAAAGGGGTCCATGAAGGGGATATGATACAAAAAAAGTTTATAACTCTTGGCCTAGAACCTGCTTTTACTCCCACAATCTACATCACAGGAGCTGGACCAGAAGGCGAGAGGACCTAGGTTCAAATCAGAGGCAGCAAGGTGTACAGTGGATAAAGAGCCGGGCCTGGAGTCAGAAAGACCTGGATCAAATCCAGCTTCAGACACTTACTAGTTCGGCAACTGTTGGTGAGTTATTTAACCTCTGTCTGTCTCAGTTTCCTCAAATGTAAAATGGAGATGATACTAATAGTCCTATCTCCCAGGGTTGTTGTGAGGATCAGTTGAGATATCTGTAAAGTGATTAGCACAGTGCTGACACACAGTAGGTATTTAATGCTTATTTACTCCTTTTCATACCAAATCCCAGTTATACCTCTTTCCTGTATGACCTTGGGCCAGTCTCCCTAGGCTTAAACTTCTTTATCTGTTAAATGAGGGGAGTTGGTCTATAACCTCTAAGATCTCTTCCAACTCTAAATCTGTAACTTTATGATCTTAAGAGGTATTTCAAAATGCTTGCCTAGATCAAACCCTCCCTCGAAGATGCCTTCCCTGATTAGCCCAGTCCTCCTTTTCATGACCTTCTATTGCACTTATTAGCTGTCACACTGATACAGCAGTTAAAATCTGACTTATGCTGTATTTATCAAGACTTGGGGTAATATAGTAGAAGAGGCACTGGATCCGGAATAAGATGGCCTGTGTTCAAATTTGGCTGTGCTACTTATTTGTCAGATCTTGGACAAGTCACTTGAAGGCCTCAGTTCTCTTACCTGCTATTCCCTAATTTAGCACTTTCACTCCAGGTTTAGGGACTTAGAAGGTGGTTACTTTGGATTCTAGGGATAACCCTATGTGTGGCTATTCCTCTAAATATAACTTCTGAGCCCCTACTGGTATGCTTCCCATAAATGGTAAGCCAGTAGCTACAATAAACTCTTAGCAAAGGCATTTAGTAAGATGATGAAGTAAAAATATACCTACAAAACATTTACTCCATAAACCTGTAGCATACTCTCCCACAAATACACCCAGCTTCAGTGGGAAAAATAGGCTTAAAACTTGTAGCACAATGGTAATGAGACCCATACATTAAGGAAGCTGTATGATCTATAGCTGCATGATCCTGTGATCTAAAGTTCTTATTTTTCCTTTTAGACTGTGAAGTCTTAGAGGGTATTCATATTTTCTTCATCATGATACAATTTCTTGCATATAGTATTTAATAATTTTAGTGTCCTTTATAATATCTGTTTTCATTTAGGACTTTTTGGATATTAGTTGATGTCAGTTCTAAGATCTGTAATAGTATCTTTTGGTAATGAAGAAAGAACCATTGTCATTAATATAGAAAAAGGAGGGATCTTAGAGCCCATTTAGTTCAGCCTCTTCACAGATAAGAGAATTGAGGCCCAAAGGGATGAAATGATTTGCCTGTGGTCATAAAGGTAGTAAGTGGCTGGTTCCTTTTCAGCCCTATACCACCAAAGTTGAAAGATCACTCTACAAGGAGTCAGAAGTCCCTGTCCTGCCACTCACTAGCTGTTAGCCAAGTTACTTAACCTTTCTAGTCCCTCCTTAGACGTCATTTTCCTTAAAAAATGTGATCTCTTAAGCCCATGAATTTTTATCATACTTGAATAGAATACAAGAGGCAAAACACATTCAAGAGAGGCAATATGGTTCAATAGAAAGAAAACTGGTTTTGAACTTAGAAGAAACCTAGGTTTAAATCCTTCTTTTTTCACTTACTGGCTGTGTAAATACAGGCAAGTCACTAAAAATCTTGGAACTTCAATATCTTAATTTTTAAAATGGGGAAAATAATATTTGTTCTACTTACTTCAGGGTAGTTCTGAGGAAATTGCTTTGTAAAACTTCAAGCACTGTCTTAATGTGAGTTGTTATACAACAGAAAACAAACAAATACAGTACATAACTAGTTGCAGATGTATAAAGCTACATTTATGAATGTTGGGATGGGGTAGCTGGAAAAATTGGAGTAACTAGAATGAGTTGGAATTAGTCAGGGAAAACTTTTTTGGAGGAGATGATTTTAAAGCAGAATTTTAAAGGAAGAGAGTAGCTTCCAGATAGAGAAAGTCAGGATTCTATTGAACAAATTAGTGATTACCCAGGAGAGGAAATTATAATCCGTGTGGACAAAACTGAAAATGTGATGTGTGTATGTGCCTACATGTGTAAGCACATTAAGGAAAAATACTCTCCAGCACCCCTCCTCCACTCACCCAGCCACATGTTTTTAGTCTACTTTCAGGATATCTGCTTCTGTAACAGAACTATTTCAGTGATTCTATTGCACATGACATTTTCTCCAGATCTGATCCTGATTCTGATAATAAAAAGGATTTCAGGTAGGGTGGAGGGAAGTGCCAGTGTTGACAAATACCTCTAGCATATTTCAGTATATGTGGCAGATTGAAAATAGGGAAATGTAACAACAACAATTTATATAATACTTTGTGGCCACAAAGCATTTTACACTATCTTATCTGATTTGCACCTCCACCCTAGGAGGCAAGAATTGCAAGTATTTGTGTAATAAGAGCCATCCCATGGAGCATGCTCAGAGATACTCTTCCTGGTTAGATTTGACCATAAAGATCTTTGGAGTGTGCTTTCCACTATGTAGGGCCCCAGTACTGAAAAAAAGCTTGACATTTTGGTATGATATGGCAACACCAAGAAGTATTATGGGTTTCTTTCCATCCCATGACAGCAACAAGGAGACAGGGGGCTGCATCAGTTGAGAGAAGAGACTGCTTTTGGTTTATTCTGTTTTTAAACTCCCATGAGGTAGGTAGGATGTTAGTCCACAATTAGAGCACTAGGCCTGTAGTAAGGAAGATCTTCAGATTTTTCTTAGACACTAGCTGTGTAATCTGGACAAGTTACTTAACCTCTGTCTGCTTCAATGTAAATGTAAAATGTAAAATAGGGATAATAATAGCACCCAACTCCCAGGGTTGTTGTGACGATCAAATGAGACAATATTTGTAAAGTGCTTAGCACAGTATCTGACATGTAGTATGCACTTAAACCCTTGTTTCTTTCCTTTTTTTTTCCCCACCCTCATTCCTACTTGGAGCATAGACTCAACTAAGTGAGCATGGGCCCACTGCTGTCTTTTTCCCTTTGTATTTCTTTTTCTGAGGAGGTGACTGAGCATCAACCTCAAGGTAGATCTGTCTAGGTTTAGAGATAACTTTGTAAGTACAAAAAGTCTGACATCCTAGACCTACTGAAAGAAGCTGACTAGTAGCAAGGAGAGTTTCTTCGTCCAAAAAGATAACCACTAACAAGAAGAGGATTGGCCTAGACCAGACCCATTTTACCACAAATATGTAATGGGAAAAGGTTTGAAAAGGTGAAATGTAAAATATCTAATCAGCAGTCCTGAAAGTTTCTTTATCTTCTTTTAAGGTTTAAGTATCAACCTCCCAGAAGATTTTTAACAGTAGTTACAAATTGTTACTGGATCCTGTTTTAAGTCATTATGAGTGTTTAAACTTAGCATTTCTTTTGTGCATAGGAATAAAATACCTGTCCCATACCTGATTCATACTGTACATTGAATACCTTTGCATTGGCCACTTTGGGGAGACCTAGATTTAAGCCATAATTTAAACTTTAAATAATGTCCCTTGTGTGCTAGGGTGGAGACTTAACTTGCAGAAGTGTGAGAAAAAAAGAGACTTAAGTCTTCTCATTGTAGGCTAGGCTCCCAGAGGAATAAATCCAGTGCTATTGAATGCTTGAATCCAGAGAAAAGGGAGTACCTTATGGAGAGGAGCAGGCACAACATCTGTCCACTCAGTAGCAGATGCTTATTTGTTACTGAAGCACCCCCATTTTATACATGGGGAAGTCAATATAACCCTTAAAGAGAAGAATATCCTTGAGTTGTTTAGTATATATAATGTGTGTGTTTGTGAAATGGGTTTTTCATTTATATATCGTGTGTGTGTGTGTGTGTGTGTGTGTGTTTCATTTATATAACTTTCCTTTTGGCTTTAATTTTTTTTTATGAGGTAATTGGGGTTAAGTCACTTGCCTAGGGTCACACAGCTAGTAAGTATCATGTGTCTGAGGCTGCATTTGAATTCAGGTCCTCTTGACTCCAGGACCAGTACTCTATCCACTGGCTTTAATGTTTTATTTATTTTGTTTTGGTTTTTTTGGCTAGGCAATGGGGTTAAGTGACTTGCCCAGGGTCACACAGCTAAGGAAGTATTATGTGTCTGAGGCCACCTAGCTGCCCCTGGCTTTAATGTTTTAAACTAGGCTTGTAGATAGACATCAACTTCAAAATGTTGTAACCAGTCCACCCAACCTTTACTAGCTTTCTTGTCTCATGTCAAGAAGAATTATCAATGCTCATCAATTGGGGAATGGCTGAGCAATTTGTGGTATATGAATGTAATGGAATACTATTGTGCTATAAGAAATGATGAACAGGCTGACTTCAGAAAAACCTGGGAAGACTTATATGGTCTGATGCTGAGTAAAGTGAGCAGAACCAACAGGACTTTGTACACAATAACAGCCATATTATGTGATGACTAATATTGTTAAACTGAATCCTTCTCAGCATTACAAGGATCTAAGACATCTCCAGAGGCCTCATGATGGAAAGTGCTGTCCACATCCGAAGAAAGAACTATGGAAGTTGAATCACTATCACTTATTTTTACCTTCTGTTGAGTTTTGTTTCATCTTTCTGATGGTTCCTCCTATTGGTTTTAATTTTTACTTACAACCTCACTAATGTGAAAATATGTTTAATAGGAATGTAAATGTAAAGCCTACATCAGATTGTGTGCCTTCTTAGCAAGGGTGGGGGGGAGGAAGGGGGAGAAAAATTTTCAACTCAAAAGAATATGGAAGTGATTGTTGATAAATCAAAATAAATTAATTAAAAAAAGAATTATCAAAAAACAGTTCTAGTACTCTGAGTTTTATTTTCAGTACTTTCTGATTTTTTAAAATTTCTGATGTTTTTTCATGTCCATAACTTTCATTCCTATATTAATATGCATGGTTGTTTTACATATGCGTATCTCTATCTTCTTTTCCTCCTGCAGAAAAACTGAAAAGAATTAAGAGAATAACTAGAAAACATGAGAAAAGTTTAAAGGAATTGGATTTCTGTTCTTTAGAAAGGAAAAAGCTTAGGGGTGATTTAATTTTTATATCCAAGCACAGTGTGTGAAAAGGCCTGGATAAGAAGGATGAAATTATTCTCCTTATCTGTGAAATATTAAACAAGAGAAAATGAACTTTAAATTAAAGCAAAAGATATTGCTGTTAGACATAATGAACTTCTTTCCTGTTTTAGGTGGCAAAACAATTGAAGGGGCTACTGAGTCAGGTTAGGAAAGCTCCCTCTCTGAAAGCATTCAGCAGAAGAAAAAATGACCACTGGTCCTAATGGTCGAAACATTCATGTATTTGATTCACCAATGCCCACCTACTATGTACAAGAAGCAATGTGCTTTTGGATTCCAGGGGTGAAAGCAGTGGGGGGGGAAGGGAGGGGAAGATAGTAAAGGAAGGAATAAAATAAAAAATATGAGTAGAATTTCACGAAGAGTACAGAGATTCATGGATGATAGGCCTATAATGGGTAATTAAGGGGGAGCGTAGGGATGTTTGGAGATCATTCCTAACATGAAAGGATGATATCATGGAGAGCAACCACTATGTTCCACAAAATGTTCCCTGGTAGCTCTTCCATACAGAAAATGTTCTGATTCACCTGCCAGAATGGAGGGGGTTATTTGCTGAGGTCTCTTTGATTCCTATGATTCTATGTTGTCTCTTGTGTCTGCCTTGGAGTTTTTTTGTGATAATCCATTTCACTTTCAGAAATGGTTCCTTCATGTGCTATCTCACTTCTGATGTTTCTCATTAATCTTTCATAAAGGTCAATGGGGGAGCCAGATGTTCGTCCCATTCCCTTTCTCTGTTACCTTGTCTAGGTTTGTTTGTTTTTTTAATGGAACTGGAAAGAAAAGGACTTTCAACACCAAGACCTTTCTTAATCAGTGACACAAATCCTATAATGTTGCTTATTTGAGGTTACAGTGTCTGGTTCTTAAAAGTGAAATAGTTTGTAGAGGCATATAAGTATATATACCATGTTTTAAATCAAGATAAGAAATGTAGACAACGAATATACCTCAGAGGACAAATTATAGGCAGAGAACTCAAAGCAATTCAGATAAATTAGTCAACAAATACTTATTGAGTACCCACAATGTTCAAGGAATATGCTATGGTAGGCACTATGCTAGGCCTTACATGAGATATGTAGAATGTAGTCCCAATCCTCAAGAAGCTTACAATGTCATTGAAGAGCTAAGGCATATACACATGAAAAGATAATTATGAATGTAAGAGAATAGATGACATGACTGAGAAATGGTTTTAGACAGTATAAACTCAGGGAGTTCAGAGAAGGGAGATAGCATTTTGTGTAGAAGTGGCCAGGATATGCTTCCCAGAAAAGGTGGCAAGTGAGCTTTATGTGGAAATGTGAATAGAATTTTAGTAGGCAGAAAGGAGTGGGATGAGCATTCCAGGAGAGCCAAATGGCATGATGGTGATATAGCCGATATAGGCTAATTATTTGCATGCTGTTTGATAATCTTTTTGGTCCAGAGTATTATCATGAAATTAGCTAGCCACCTCCTTAGGCTGCATATCAAAGAGTGTAGTAAGTGCTAGAAAGTATTAACTCCATCCCTCTCACTGTATTGGATGGACTGTCCATCATTCAAAGCAGGGCTAAAGGGGATACAAATGGGGAGAGGGTTTTTCCCTTCACACAGCCTTAAAGTACTAAACATCTGCACACATGAGATTGGATCTCCTTCCTCCACCCTTGTCCAGGAAAGAAAAAAAATTTTTTTAAACTTTAACTTATCAAATGTCCCTTTCCTGTATTGGTTCACGTATGGTGGTTTTGCAGTCTGTCCATTTGCATGAAAACCTAACTAAGGAACTGGGAAAACAGCATACTATAACATCAACATTGTAAAAATGAATAATTTCTGAAGACTTAAGAAGTCTGATCAGCACAGTGATCAACCGTATCTATTTTATTATCGCTTATAACCAATACACTGGAGTCTTTTCTATGAACTTTTTAATATTTTGCATTACTGGTACAATATCAGGATATCCCTTCTGGCTCTGTTGACTTAACTGACCTACAAACCCTCTACCCCTCAGTTCTTTCCCAGGGCATCACTAGCTATTAGCTAGCTCCACTAGCTACACTCTCCCCTTTTTCCCATCTTTACCCTTTTATGAACTAATTCAACTCTATACTAACCTCTTCTCTTGAGTCCCTTGCCCCCTAATCATAATGTCAATTGTGCCCTGCCAAGCCTCAGCCTTGTATTACTCTCGCCATATACTGCCTTCTCTCCTAAACATGGGCTGCTGAATGAAGGTGGAGAAAATCATGCAACTACATATTTACACTGCATAAATTTATACTGCATAATTTCAACTGGGCCCTCACTCCTGCTAGGCAATCCTTTTAAATTTCTGTAATCAACTCACTATTCCACTCTTCACAGAGACTCTCCCAAATCTTTTCATCCCTCCTCAAACCTCCAATGGTTCCCCTTCTCCCCACCTTCTCAGCTTGAGAATCTTACCTCACATTTTACTGAAAAAAATTGAGGTCATTTGCTGAGATCTCACTATCTCTTCTCCTCTTCACCTCATATCACTCAGGTGCCTTCTACCATTATCTCTTCCTTCACTCCTGGCTCACACAAAGAGGTGGCCCTTCTCCTTGCAAAAGCAAACCACTCTACCTGCACAAGGAATATCATTCCATCCTGTCTCCTCCAACAGATTACCCCCCCTATATCGTATCTCCTGTCTCACTTATCTTTGATCTCTCCTTATCGACTGGCTACTGCCTACAAACATGCCTGTGTTTCCCCAATCCTCAAAAAATCCTCACTTTATCCTTCCATCCCTGCTAACTATTATCCCATATATCTTCTGCCTTTTGTGGTTAAATTCCTATAGAGAGCCATCTACAGAAGGTGCCTCCACTTCTTTTCCCTTTATTTTCTTAACTATCTATAATTTGGCTTCCAGCCTTATCATTCAACTACAATTCCTCTTTCCAAAGTTATCAATGATCTTTTAATTGCCGATTACAACGGCCTTTTATCAGTCCTTGTCTTTCTTGACCTCTCTGTAGCCTTTGAAATTGTTAATCACCCTCTTCTTCTTAGCACTCTTCTCTCTAAATTTTCAGAAGACTACTCTCTCCTGGTTCCCCTCCTGCTTTTTTGGCCACTTCTCAATCTCCTTTTCTGGATCTTTATCCGGATCATGCCCACTAACTGTGGGTATCATATAGGACTCTAACTTGAGTCCTCTTCTCTTCTTCCTCTACACTATCTCACTTGGTGATTTCACCAGTACCCATGCATTCAATTATCAACTCTATGCTGATAATTCTCAAATCTAATTATTTAGATAGCCCTACCTTTTCTGATAACCATTTGTTTTGCATTTCCAACTCCTTATCAGACATCTTGAACTATATGTCCAGGAGACATCTTAAATTCAAAATGTCTAAAACTGAACTCATTATCTTTCCTTTCAAACACTCCTCCCTTCCAGACTTCCCTATTACAGTCAAGGGCATCACCATACTCCCAGTCCCCCAGGTTTGCAATGTAGGTTTCATCCTCTAATTCTCACTGTCTCTCCCTATATCCATTCTATTGGCCAGACCTGTTGATTTTACCTTTGCAACACCTCTCCAATACAACCCCTTCTCTCCTCTAATTCTGCTTCCACACTGGTGCCTCCTCACATCTGAGTTATTATAATAACTCCTGGTTGGTCTCCAGGCCATCAGCCTCTTCCTATTCCATTCTATCTTCTACTCAGCCACCAAAGTGATTTTCCTAAAGTGAATATCTGAACGTGTCACCTCCTTCCCCCTACTCAATAAACTGAAGTGATTCCCTATCACCTCATCCTTTGGCATTCAAAGCCATTCATAACCTATCACCACCCCCCTCCCCAGTCTTCATACACCTTATACCCCACCATGTATATTCTCTGGTCCAGTGACACTTGTCTTCTTTCTGTTCCTCTAATAAGACATTCCCATCTCTTAGCTCCAGGCATTTTCTCTGGAAATGCTGCCCCCACCCATCCATGCCTAGAATGTTCTCTCTTCTCATCTCCACCTCCCATCTAAAATCCCACCTGGGAATAACACTTCCAGACCTCAAATTATATTATAAAGCAGCAGTTATAAAAATCATCTGATATTAAGCTAGATCAATTGAACAGAGTTAATAAGGAAAAATCAGAAACAATAGAACTCAATAACCTAGGATTTGATAAAATGGAAAACTGAAATGACTAAGTCAAAGTCCTTATTTAATAAAAACTTCTGGGAAAACTGGAAAGCAATCTGGCAGAAATTAGGCTTAGCTCATACGCTTACACCATACTCCACAATACATTCAAAATGGATATACAACCTTAATATTAAAGATTATACTATAAAAAATTTAAAAGAAAAACAGATAATATAGCTCTCACAGCTATGGGTAGCAGATGTATTCATAACCAAACAGGAGACAGAGGCAATTACAAAAGATAAAATAGATAACTTTGATTATATGAAATTGAAAAACTTTGGCAAGAAAAAAATTAATGCTAGAATTAAACCTAGAACAAGGGAAGTGATGGAATGAGGAAGAAAATTTAGATCAAATTTCTCTGATAAGGGTTTGAAATATATTTATATGTATACATATACGTACATACACATATATATGTTACATATAAATTGCTTGTGTATCAAGCTATATAAGCAAATAATAAATATGTACATGTGTATGAACAATAGTCATTCCCCAACAGATTAGTGGTCAAAGGATATGAACAAATGGTTATCAAAAGTAGAATTCACAACCACATAAAAGAATGCTCCAAATCACTAATAAGAGAAATGTAAATCAAAACAAAGCTGAGTTTTTACCTTATATCCTGAAAATTTGCAAAAATGACAATATTCCATGTTGGAGGGGTTGTAGAATGATAGGCACAGTTATACATTATTATGGAGCTATGAAATGGTACAACCATTTTAGAAAGTAATTTGGAATAGTGCAAATAAAATGACTAAAATGTCCACATCCTTTGAATCAGAGATACCATTATTGGGCTTATCCCCCAAGGAAGCCATTGGAGAAGAAAGTCTCCATACACACCAAAATATTTATAGCAGCACTTTTTGTGATATCAAAAAATTGGAAGCAAAGTAGATTCCTGTAAATTGGGGGAAAGCTGAATTATGGTACATGAATGTAATTAAATATTACTATGCTGTAAGACTTGATATGTGTAACAAATACAGAGAAGCATGGGAACTCTGTGGACTAATAAATAGTGAAATAAGCAGAGTGAAAAAAACAACATACACAGTAACTACAACAATCTAAATGGGAAGAGCAACTACATACTAAGGAATCAAAAGCGAATATAACGAAATTACAAAGATCAAGCAGGACTCAAATGAAGAGATATGAAAGGACACTCCCAATCTACCCCTTTCTGGAGATGGAACATCTACAGGTGTTACACATTGTACAGGTTTTCAGACTATTTCAATGTATTGATCAATTAAACTGATTTTTTTCCTCCTTCCCCCCAAAATACTATATGGTATATGAGTTGGCTCTTTGGGAGGAAAAAAGGGAGGAATACTTGGCATATCTATAATGATGTAAGAAACAAAGTGAAACTTTTACAAAACTTTATGAAAACATTTAAAAACAAAGTTTCAAACTCAATAAAAACTTACTTAAAAAAAATTTAAACCCCACATTCTAAAGGCAGCCTTTCCCAATCTCTCTTAATTCTAGTATCTTCTCTGTTGATTATTTCCTATTTATCTTGTATGTAGTTTGTTTTTTAGTGGTTGTTTGTATAAGGTCTCCCTCATTAGACTATGCGCTCGAGAGCAAGACTGTCTTTTGCCTCTCTTTGTATCTTTAGCACTTAGCAATCACCTGTGCTAAGGCACATAAAAAGTGCTTAATAAATGCTTGACTGACTGACTGACAGACTTTCCTGGCTACGTCTGTTCTTACTTGATGATGTCTTTCATACTACTTCATTCTCAAAAAAAAAAGTTTTTTAAATAACAGGTTACTCTCATACATGTACTGTCGAATGCCTGATTGCTTTCTGAAATTGTCCAGACTTGATGAAGAGTAATGATCACATACCAGAATAAAAAAGAATTTGGGAGCAGAATAATGGTCAACCTGGAGGATCTGCATCCTAGAAATGGTGAGGTTGATATGACAATTAGAAATTTGAGTGGGGAAGGCAGATAGAAAAGCCTAGAAAGGCCCAATCAGAAAGAAGGAAAGTTGTTTGGGTCTATATGACTCTATTTTACAGTCTTTGAAACAGCAGAGATCACATTATCACACTGAAGGGAAGGAAGAGTCCCTGAGAAAGAGTTGTGAGGTAAAAAGGGGTCTGGGAACAGAGCCCTGAGAGATGCCCACCCACAGGAAAAGAGAGAATGAAGTGCTGATACAGAAAAAGCTAAAGGAACAGATGGGTTGCTAAAATGAAAACAAGGAAAATACAATTCCACAGATGCCTAGGGAGGAAGGGGGCATGGAAGAGGAAGAAATACTCTGTGTCAGTATGAGTGAAATAATTAGAAAGAAAAGAAAATTCGGTTTGACCAGGAGACAATTCATTATTTGATTTTAGAATAAGAAGTTTCATCAGCACAAAAGTCAAACAGAATGAAGGTCACATTATGAATGAGGGCAGTTTTGGTTTTTTTGTTGGGTTTTTTTTTTAGTAGTAGATACCAGGATAAGCAGGAATGCAGAAAAGCAAAAACCAGAAGAGGAATAAGGGTAAGGGGATGAGTATGGCAAGGGCATGATGAAAGGAGCGATCATTAGAATGGGAAAAATGAAATCTGGAATAAAGGAAGTTGGGAATAAAGCATAGGAAGGCAATGTAAGAATAAAGGATTATGGTGATTTTTCTTATATCAGTATCCCTTTCCCCTCATCCTAGTAACAATGTCTGGAAAGGCTTTGGCTGCCACAAAGACCCTGGGAATTGTAGTTCTTCCAGTTTTCATGACCAGCCAAAGCCTTGCCAGGGGTTGTTAAATAGTTATCCCTTCCACATTTCAGGGCTTTGGGGCATAGCACTCCCAAAATCTGGAAAATCCACATAAAATTTTTTGGCTTTCCCTTTGTACCAAAGAAGAAGTCTGAATTATTATGGTACTAAAAGATAAACTATGTTGATATTATACAATACTACACATATATTTTATGCATTTCTGAGTTTCTAAACTGTTTCTGTGTCATCTGCTGGCCTTCGGGGGTCATTTGTGGCTTCCACAAAACTTTCCCCCAATTCCCATTTAATTTCTTATGCCAACCCATGATATGTTGAAACCACGATGGGGAAAGTCATGATGTGGAAAGGATAACTGTACCAGGCTAGGACCTCATCATGTTACCTCAGGAGTACTGCCTCCCAGCTGGTTTCATTGACTCAATTTAGTTTAATTTAATTTAATTAGCTTTCAGAAAAGGTTATTTACTAAGCTGGCATAGTAAAAACAGTTGACACATAACATTCCCCCCACAAAAAACCAGGGCACATTGTCCCCCTGCATATCTAAGGATCCTGGGTAAAGTGAGCTGAGACATAAAGAAGAAAGGTAGTGAGGCACATGTATATAGAACATACAGGACAAAGGGATACCTCACAAGTCCCAGCACTACCTTTTCTATCTTTGTGGAACATTCATGACGTTTCCCTTAGAGCAGCTCTCTGTTGAGTTCTGAGGATAGGTCCCTTTTTAGGGTACATAGCCAGCATTCTCTCCACTATTAGGATGGAGGAGGGAGGGGAGAATCATGTTTCCTGAAGCTTCTTCCTCCACTGGGTAGCTACCCTCTTGTATACATTTGCATTAGTGTTTGCTCATGCTTGTCCTTGATGTATTTCCCTCTGCTGGATGTATTGTCTCCACTTGGTCCCTTCCCTCTGATGACATAGTCAGTTAGAGAGGTCCCTTTTCTCCTTTCTTAACCTGTCTAATACATCCTGCATACCACCACCAAATTAGGCTTCCTAAAAAACACTTTCATCATATAACAGCTCTTCTCAAAAACTTTTCAGTGTTGGAACACACCAGGGAAGTGAATTACTATCCTACAGAAGCCCTAAGCCAGGCAAGTAGTTGCTTGGCCCCACCTGGGAGGACCAGTTATTTACTTCTACTATGAGGCTCATATAGAATTTCTGGCATAGAGCATGTTTGATATCTCAGATCCTCAAGACCTCTTTGCCTCTGGTAATTTTTGTCCTTTCTTTCCTCTTTCTTGCTGTGAGCTGTGGTTCCTGTTTGTGATGCGTGACTGTTTTCTTTAGCACAGATCTTGCCTCACCTTGGAGTTCTACTTGTGAAATACTTATAGTTGTCTTTTTGTAGTCTTTATGAGTACAACATGCTCTACATGCATGATCTCATTTAATTTTCACAATAACCCCAAGATGAAAGTAGCACATCCTACCCCTCCTACAGATTGGGAAGGAGGCTCAAAAAGGTGAAATGAATTGCCTGTGTCACACAGCTAAGGTAGAGACAGTGATCCTGAGATTCAAACCCAAATATTCTGATGACATCCACTAGGTTGCATAGCTACCTGTCCTGTGTGGGGTCTGTCCTACCTCCCTGCCTGCTTTGTCTCAAACCCTCATCCCTAAATGATTACTTTGGCTCTTCCAATTCTGGTTTGTGACCCTACTGTTTTTTTTTTCAATTTAATGTATTTTATTCTGAACTTAAGAAATAAAACAAACATTTCCATAACACAGAATGGAAAAAAAAAAAGATGATTGCCCATGAAACTGCAATCTGTAGTTTCTGAACTGAAACTGCAAAAAACATATAACTTGCTATTCCCTTTAAATATATAATAAAGTTATCATGTAACTCTTTCCCCTTTTTTTCTTCCCTCCCCTTGCCACCCACCCACCATTAGGCACAAATATGTCTGTGTATATGTGTGTGTGTATATATATAAATATATATATATATACATACACACACATATAAACATCATTTTATACATATTTATATTTATCAGTTTTTTCTCTGGATGCAGATAGTATCTTCCTTCATGTGTCCTTTGTAGTTAATTTGGGTATTTATAATAATTAAAATTATTTATTCACTCAAAGTTGTTCTTAAAACAACAGCTCTTCATTATTTCGTGCAAGTCTATCCATGTTTTTCTAAGATCATCGAGCTCATCATTTCTCATAGCACAGTAGTAGTATTCCATCACAATCATATACCACAACTTGTGTCTTGTCCCAATTTTATGCACATTCTGAGCCTCATAGTGGTTAGAAAAGTTGCAAAAAACCTACTCAGGAAAAGGAAATTATCTTTGGTGAGCGTCATCTAGAGAAGAAGGTGTAGGAGAAAGTCTGAGATAACAATGAAGGCCAGAAAGGAGTTGATGTAGGAAGCAAGGAAGACAGACTTGCTTCACTGAGATGGGAACCAGGATCAAGGATGAAAATATAAAACTATTGCCCAAGGGCATACCCAGAACCATGGCTGATTCCCATTCTTCCCATATCTCCTCCAACAGTCATTATTTCCAGCCACACCCATCTCTAGAAAGTGACACATTGCCCCAAACGTGTGAAAAATTATTTTACAGTCAGTGAGCCTTCCCCTGGTATCCCAGGCTGCTTATTCCAGGACATGAGAACTTCCTTCCTCTCATTCTGCCAGCCTTCTCTACATACATATGTTGGAAGACCTTCGAAAATTTCACCTCCTCCAGGAAGCCGCTCTTGCCTAGCTAAAAATGCAATAGCAACCATTCTCTCAGCCTTTCTGTTCTTCTGAACAAGTGATGCAAATATCTCATTCTGGGCTCTCTAGTAAACGGTGAGTACTTTTTCTTCTCTTGTGGCACAGTTATGCAGTCCTGGGTCATAGGTTTGATCCCTGCTTGAGCCAGTTAGTCTTAAAGCTGCTATGGTGGTGCCCCAGGTCCCAGAGGGGACAGAGCCACAGAGTATGCTAGTGTCCTTCATCTCCAGGACAGCACCAGTTCAGCACTCATCCCAAGGTTGTTCCTTCATTTCTGCAATACAATAAGCAGTGAACCATCTGGCACAGTGGCAAGGGCCCTGGAAATAGAGATGAGACCTTGAATCTAGTTCTGCTTCTCTGACTATCTAGCAGCGTATGACGTTGGCCAAATCACAACCTCTCAGGACCTTCATTTCTATATCTGTAAAATGAGAGGGTTGGACTAAACAATCCTAATAGTTCCTTTTGGCCCCCAAAATTCAATATTCTAATGCACTATGTTGTGACTCATCAGCTAACTCAGCAGTCACTCCTGGACAACAACTGATTACTCAGAAAACAAACTATTTACTGTGAGGCTTCAAGGAAACAGACTGTCCCTGTCTCTATACCATTAGTAAGCACAAAGAACAGAACTGAGAAATGCCAGGGCAGGTAGAGACGAATCTGGTTCCTACTCTTCTCTTTCTTCCTTTTCCTTTCCTGAGAAGCAGCATGGCATGGTGGATAGAGAGCTAGAGTAGGAGGAAGGAAAACCTGGGTTTAAATCCCACTTCTGCCAGGCTTAGCTGTGAGACCAATAGGCAAGTTATTCTCTGAGCCTCAGTTTCCTTATCTGTAAAATCAGGATAATTATGACTGTAACACCCATATCAATGAGCTGTAAAGTGTTATATGAATGTTAGTTGTTATTATTTTCTATCTTTCTACCCTAGCCTTTCTCAAAAAACCCTTCCAACTACTCCAACCCAGAGTCATATTACATAATTAGTTATTGAATAAATGTTCCCTGGTGATGATTTTTTATGAAGCTGGACAAATGCCACTTCCTGTTTTGAAAGAAGTGAGCCCATTTAGAAAGGCAGTCCATTCCACCATCCCCCACTGCTTCCTGGACATTTAAAGTGGGTATTTTAACTGTTTTGGTGGGAATGAGTCAGATATACAAGTTAAAGCTTTCTGAACAAGGGTATGCCTTTTAAAGAAGGAAGAGGAATTCCCCAGAAACAGGATAGATTTACACCGTCCAAAGCAGCATGGACTTTTCCATCACTTTCAATGTTGTTTTAGAGACCAGTTTAGGGAAAATGATTTGTCATCTGCTGATAACTGAGATCTGCCTCTTTTCAGTTATTTAAAAGTAGCATTTAAAGGACATTGAGGTTGCCCCTCTTTGCACGTCATAAGGAAAGAGGTTCTCCTGCCCCAGAGCCATTGTGCCTCCTGTCTGCAAGAGAAACCACAGGATTTTCTTTAGGGCGGGTCATGGAGGAGTAAAAATAAGGTATAGCTTCCTCGGTATTTATTATCTTCCTTGGAACATCTAGGATCCCAAAGACACTTATTAATCTGGGCCGTGAATACTTAGTTTAGTGACAGAACTCTGGATTTGGAGTCAATACACCTCAGTTTAAATCCCAGTTCTGCCACTAATTTTCTGTATGACCTTGGGCAAATCATTTAAACTCTCAGTGTCTCAGTTTCCCCATCTGTAAAATGAGGGAGCCAGACTAAATGATTTTTAAGGTCTGTTCTAGTTTGAATTCAATGATCTTATGTGATCTGTGAAGGTCTTCTCCTTAAACCATGTCCTTTTCTTTAAAAAAAAACGGTACAAACTCCTCCTTTTCCTACAAGATATTAGTTTAGTGCCATGCAAAGAGTGCTGAACTTGGAGTCAGAGGACTTGGGTTTAAATTCTACCTATATCACTTATTAACCGTTTGATGTTGAATAAATTACTTAAGTTCTCTGGGCTCAGTTTCCTCATCTGTAAAATTATATTATATTGTTATATTATTTTTCTATTGTATTATTTTATATGTAATTAAAATTCTTTAAAAATAAATACAACGAAATGAGGGGGCTTGAAAACTTCCAACATCCCTCTCAGCAATTTATGAGTAGAATTTTTCCAACACATTTCCATGCCTTTATGTATAGCATGGGTTTTTTGGTGGGTTTTTTTTTTTGGTTTTACTTATTCCTTTATTTCTTTGTGTGTGGTTTTACAACTTTTTTTTAAAGTATGTTGTCTGTCCTATGTCTCTAAAATTCCAAAGAGAACTGTGAACAATAAATTCAACAAACATTTGGTTAAGTGTCTACAATGTGAATGACACTGTGGTAGGTACTGATATATAAAGGCACTATAATATAGGCACTAATAATATAAAGATAAAAAAATTATAGTGTCTGTTCTCAAGGACATTACAAATGTAAAGTGTGTATATGTGGAGGGGGGATATTGGGAGGTGGATTCAACACGTATAAAGATTAGTATAATGCAAAGTGGGGAACAAAGGGAGTAAAAATAAATTGAGATCCAGATGAAGTGCTCTACCAAGATTTGAGGAAGGAAAGCACTTTTATAATAGGGAGGGAAGGTGAGGGGGATCAGCGCAGGCTTTGTACAGAAGGCTGTACTTGAAATAAGCCTGAGAGAATGGAAACTCATGAGCTATTGTAATGAGCACCCCAATAGGCACTCAAGTCATAACTCAAGTTAATGGACTTAATAGAAGAGTTCTGTGAGATAACTCACAGTTCCAACCAGTAAGCACATGTTTATTCTGGACTAGAGACTGATACAGAGAATCCCTCAGGCAAATATTAAAGTTCTCTTATGTCCTGAACCCTAGTCTGTAGGCTGTTACAAAGGTAGCAAAAGACATCATTCTTCACCTCAGGGAGCTTACAGTCTAATAGAGAATACCTTAAAATTAGTTGACTTCTATGCATTAGTTGAGGATAATTGTGAAAAAAAGTTGAAAAGTATTTAACGTATTTGGACCTATAATCAGGGCAAAAACCTACTACAGTGGGAACTTGACATCTTGAGAAAAGTGAGCATGTTTTAGGGCCATACCTTCCAAGGACTGTTCTATGTATCTAAGTGATACATAGAATTATCATTAATATTATGCTGCTTCTTTCATTTAAAAAAACAACACTTCTGACTTACCATTGTAGGGTATACTTAGATACATAAATCAATCAGTGACTTTATTGTTGTAAGCTTTCCTCTATAGGTACAAATCACAATACTGTCTCCTCCTGTTTGGTTATGTGCCTTTCCATTAAGTATTACAAAGAGGGTCCACTCAAGGCCCATGGAAACCTTTTACTTATTCAGATTCTTTCAGTATTTGGAGAATACCAACAATAGGCTACATGACTGGTTTATCTGTCCTTAATGATGTCTTTTGTGTCCAAGCTGAAAACAGCTTCTTGTTGTTATTTTCCATTAGTGGTGATTGGCTTGCTAAATTATCAGAGGCATGAATTGAAATAGCCAGGAATAGAGGTTTCTGTCTGTGGCAAAACAATTTAAAATTAATGGGCCCTCATGGAGACCAACCTATGACACTGGCCCCATTAACATCAGAATGACCAGGATCTGGGACAAGAGGCATAGTAGAAGTGAATCTTGTCAAACAATCCCCTGAGAAAGTGCAGATTGCCTTGCAGTTGACCAGGCACAGATCCACATACCTCTTGGGATAGCCTGGCCCTGGGCCCCACCCAATTCACCAGTTCTCTAAAAGTAGCTCCTAGCCTCTGATGATCTGTCTGAGGCAGCAGGTGGTAAGACGACCTTCCTACGGTTTACTAGCAGTCTAAAATGCTCACAGTGAGGTATGCAAGACCAAGCCATCTCCCCAGTAGAGGTTCTCTATAGAGCTGCTGGCTTAGGAGCTCCACCAGGACCAGGCAGGCAGAGCATTATGACTATGAGCTTTTTAGAATGAGAGAGGAAGAGGACCTGAAGCAGTGAGAAGTGACAAGAGAGGGTAGTTGAGTGGGTTGGGTCTCTGAGAGAGGAAGTGGGTTTGTGGTAGTTTAGAGGGGGAAAAAAGAAGCATGGGCAGAACTTGAAAACTTAGCAGGAAGGAAGACAGTTGAGAAAATATAACCATCCATTTCTCATTGGTCTTAAATGTCATTTTCAGATGATGCTTTTTTTTTTATTTAACCAGGGTAAAAATGAAGTCAAAGAACAAAAACATAAACCTAGCTTCCTAGGGTATCACAAAGGCATCTGAACTTGCTAACTTTAGTTTTTCATCTCTTTACTATTGTTATATTAACAGATCCAAAATAGCTGAGCAGACTGAGGGACCAAGGTCTGATGTGCCTTTTTTACCCCATAAGCCATTTGTTGCATAACATTATACTGTTTCCCCAGGCAGCTGAAGAAATTTTGTTCTGGAAATCCTGCCCCTGTTGGACCTTTCTCCCTTTCGTTTGCTCCCCAGTTATAAAAAGAGTCATGTTGGAGGAATCTTCCCAACAACCTATGGGGCTGAGACAGACAAGTAATCACTCAGTAAGCCAGCATGTAACATTTATAGGGTCATAGTATCATAAATTAAGGGGTACAAGGAACTTTAGAAGTCATCTTGTCAGTCCATCCAAAAACATTTATTAAGCACCTAATTATGTTCCAGGCACTGTGCTAAGTGAAATCCAGAGAAGTTAAGTCATTTGTCCAAAGTGACAGAACCAATATTTAAACCCAGATCCTTTGACATGAAATCCACAGTGTTGGCCACAGCAGTGTTGCTGGCTTCCCAAATGTAGCATCTATAGGGTATGTCTCTCCTAGTTGCTTAGGGTATAGAGCGATGGTCTCCAGACTTTCTTGATTGTATACCTTTAAAAGTAAAAAATTTTTGAGCAATCACCCCTAAAACATATATGTGTGTATACATATATACATATACACTTATTTACATACAGACTATCACACTGATTACTTATACCATCAAATACATATAAAAAAGAAATTTAAAAAGAATGACCAAAATAATGTTTTGTAAATCTAGAAAAAAAAACAATTCATATAAACAAAAAGCCAAAAATCTCAAGAGTAGTAATGAAAAAAAAAATCAGAAGGAAGGGGACTTAGTAGTACCACATCTCAAACTCTTCTACAAAGTAATAATCATTAAAAATTATTTGGTTCTGGTTAAAAAAGAGAAGTGATCAATGGAACAGATTAGGTACATAGTACAGAAGCAAATACAGTGGCAAAGTATTTGATAAACTCAAAGACCCAGTTAATAGAGGAAATAATTTGATAAATTTGACTCATTATTGGACAAAAACTCCTGGGAAAAATGAGGAATAGCTTAACAGAAACTGGGCTTAGGCCAATACCATATATCATACACCAAGATAAGCTACAGATAAATAAGTGAACTAGATATAAAAAGCCATATCATAAACAAATTAGAGGAACAAGAAAGAAATTACCTTTTGGATCTCTGGGTAAGGGAAGAGTTTATGACTTAACAAGTGACAGAGAGAGGATCACGAACAAATCTAAGGTAGTAAAAATTAGTAGAGAAACAGGTAACTAAGGAAATAACATCTTTGTAACAAATTTCTTTGATAAAAGTCTCATAACCAAGATATTTAAATTTATAATAAGATTAAAAGTTTATAATTTAGTTCAAATTTATGATAAATTTGATTCAAATTTATAATAAGACTAAAATTTACTCCCCAATCAAAGGAGTTTTTAAAGGAAGAAATTCAAGCTTTCAATAATCATGTAAAATGCTCTAAATCAGCAATAATTTATGAAAAGTAAAAATAAAAGTAACTTTGAGGTTCTCCCTCATACCTATCAGACTGACACAGAAGACCAAAGAAGAAAATGACAAATGCTGGAGGGGATATGGGAAAATAGGCATACCAGTTTGTTGTTTATCCTTTGTTTTTGAAGAAGACCAATGACATTGAAGACTGATGTCTTGAGTTTCAGGCAAATTGGATTTAAGTGAGGCTGAGTTGCATAAAGTCATCAACCTCATTCTTTCTTCCAGAATCATCAAAGTCCAGTAGCAAGACAAAAGTCAAGAGGAAATGGCCCAGGATGCAGTGAATGACTTTGTCATCTTCAATGCCTGACCAAGCTCTAAGCACTCCACAGTGCCTGCTTCAACCACCTTCAGGGCCATTGAAACAAATTGTTCTCATCTGTCCATTCCACCAGGGGAAGGCTTCACATGCTAACTCACCAATGGGTTTTAACCTCAGTTATCCTTGACCTGGTTTAGTCCATCTGCCAACATGGTATACTAGAGGGTAGCCACTGTGCGTGCTGCAGCTTCTTGGAGCCATAGGCAAGAGCTGGGTGATAGGTGAACACCAAAGGTAGACGAGCAGCCCTGAAAAGGGCTCAGCAAGCCGTCATATCAGAGGTGCTAGTTCTCCCTGAATACCCCATACACCTCTAGACATGCTACTAGGCCACAGACCCCTAGGGATGCTAGTACAAAGTTGATGGAGCTGAGAATTGGACTAGCTATTCTGGACAGTGACTCAGAACTATGCCCAGAAAGTTACCAAACTATGTATATCCTTTGGCCTAGCTATACTGCTACTAGGCCTGTATTCCTAAATGAGGAGGAAAAGGATCTATATGCACAAAAACGTTTATAGCTTTTTAAAAATTGTATCCAAAGACTGTAAATGAAAGGGGATGTCCTATTGGGGAATGGCTAAACAAATTGGGGTATATGAAAGTAATAAAATATTACTGTGCCATAACAAATGATGAAAAGGACAATTTCAGAGGAAACTGGGAAGAACTCTATGAATTGATGCAGAGTGAGATGAGAACTAGAACATTCTCTACAAGGACAACATTATAGATAAAAACAACTCTGAAAGACTTCAGAACTCTGATCACCACAATGATTAAATCACAAGTCCAAAAGAACGATGGTAGATGCCGCTCATCTCATAAAGAAGTGATGAACTTAAAAATTCAGAAAGAGACATAAATTTTCAGACATGGCTAATGTCAGAATTTGTTTTGCTATGCCTTGAGGCCTTTTAAAAATTTGCTCAGTTGCAGGGAGGGACAGATTGATTTTTAAAATGCTTGTTAATAGAAAATATCTTTAAAATTTTAAAGTTAAAAAAATAAAATGAGAAGATAAAGGTAAAATAATATTTGCTCCGAGAGTCAATTGGAAGCCACTGGGATTTATTGAGTGAGGGAATAATATGGTCAGACCTGCTCTTTAGGAAAATCACTCTAGTCATTATGTGGAAAGTGGATTGGAAAGGGATGAGATTTGAGTTAGAGAGACAAATTAGGGGGCAGGTAGGTGGCACAATGGATGGAGGGCTGGGAGTGGAGTCAGGAAGTCTCATCTTTCCAAGTTCAAATCTGGCCTCAGACACTTACTAGTTATGTGACCCTGGGTAAGTCATTTAGCCCTGTTTTCCTTAGTTTCTTCAACTGTAAAATGAGCTAGAGAAAGAATAGAAAACTATTCCAGTGTCTTTGCCAAGAAAATCCCAAATGGGGTTATGAAGAGTCAGACTGACTGAAAAAGGACTGAAAGACAAATTAGGAGTCAGCTATAATACTCTGGTCAAGAGATGATGAAGGACTGGACTAAGATGGTTTTTGTCACCAAATCCTCCAAGTCCTTTCTCTCTCTCTCTCTCTGTCTTTCTCTCTGTCTCTCTCTCTCTCTCTGTCTCTCTCTCTGTCTGTCTGTCTCTCTCTCTCTGTCTCTCTCTCTCTCTGTCTCTGTCTGTCTGTCTGTCTGTCTGTCTATCTCTGTCTGTCTGTCTGTCTGTCTCTCTGTCTCTGTCTCTGTCTCTCTCTGTCTCTCTCTCTCTCTCTCTCTGTGTCTTTCTATCTCTCTCTTTCTTTTCCCCATTTTAAATTCTTCCTTCCTATGACACATTTCTGGCATCTTTCTCTTCTTTTTTATTACCACTGTGGCCACTGGCCACTACACCACCTTCTTATGCCAGGCCCTTTATTGCACCTGGACAGCCATGACACCTCCTACACCCATCCTACACACTGATTACAGGATAATCTTCCTGAGTCACTGATTTCCTAAGTGCCTGGAGGAGAGGCAGTAGAAAACTTTCCCTGAGTGAGAGCCTCCCCTGGCTCCACACTTTCTATTGTAGAGTCTGAACTCCTCAGCCTAGCATTCCAGACATTTTTCCATAATCTAGCCCCACCCTACCTATCTAACTTTGCTTGCCACTACTGCTCAAGAGGCTGATCTCTTCACTGTCCCCCAGACATACCAATCTCAATAGCAAGCCTTTGCTCAGGTAGTTTTCCATGCCTAAAACGTCTTTTACCTATCCAAATCGCAATCATAATTCAGACTTAATTTGTGTCACTGTCACTTAGTCGTTTTAGTCATATCTTACTCTTTGTGACCCCGTTCCTGGCAAAGATACCAGAGTGGTTTGTCATTTTCTCCTCTAGCTCATTTTACAGATTAGGAAATTGAAGTAAACTGGGTTAAATGACTTGCCCAGGGTCACACAACTGGTAAGTGTTCTTTTTTTCTTTTTTTCTTTCCTTTTTTTTTGTGAGGTAGTCAGGGTTAAGTGACTTGCCCAGGGTCACATGGCTAGAAAGTGTCAAGTGTCTGAGACCAGATTTGAACTCAGGTCCTCCTGACTCCAAGGCCAGAACAACTAGTAAGTGTTTGAAGCCAGATTTGAACTCAGGAAGACTCATCTTCCTGACTCTAGGACCAACACTCTATCCACTGGTTACCTTCCTGGAGTCAAGAAGACCTGAATTCAAATCTGTCCTTAGACATTTCCTATCCATGTGACCCTAGACAAATTACTTAACCTCTCTGCCTCAGTTTCCTCAACAGTAAAATAGGGATGGTAACTACTTGCTAGGCTTCTTGTGAGGATCAAATGACCTAATAATTGTAAAGTGCTTAGCACAGCACTTGACACATAGCAGGGCCTATATGAATCTTTGTTCTCTTCCCCAGTTCTCTCAGGGACAAGAACTATGTTTAATCAAAATTTTGTGACTTGTCTAGTACTTAAAAGATTCTGAGCCTATACCATATGCTTAATAAGTATTCACTATTTTTGTTGTCTCCCGTATTATATTGCAGCTAGGTGGCACAGTGGATAGTACACTGGGTTTGGAATCAGGAAGACTCATCTTCCTGAGTTCAAATCCGTCCTCAGACACTGACCAGCTGCATGACCCTGAGCAAGTCACTTAACCCTGTTTGCCTCAGTTCCTCATCTGTAAAATGATCTGGAGAAGGAAATGGCAAACCACTCCAGTATCTTTGCCAAAACTACAAATGGGGCCACAGAGAATCAGACACGTTTGAAATGACTGAACAGCAATGGCCTCCAGTGTGTATAATTCACGAACACTATCAGCAATGTCTATTGATGCTCCGTTGTGGGTAGGGTATTGTGATGGGTATGTGGACAGATAAAGGGGACAGAAAAAACATAATAATATAGAAAACTTTACACATACTATCTCACATAGTTCCTGTTTTGCAGATGAGGAAAACCTGGCTACAAGAGGCTATTGACTAAGTTTGGACTAATCCAGGCCTTCCTGACTACAAATCCCACTCCTCTGCACTCCAGAGTGTGGCCTGAACCAGATAAAATGTAATTAGGAAATATTAACAAAATAAAATTTAAAATATAATAAAACATAGATAATCGTGAGGCTTAAAACTAAGTCAATATGCAACCCAAAGGGATCCTTGTGTAGTAGCACCATTTTTATTGGTTTTTGATACCGTTGGACTAAGCCTTCATTTCTTCGTGGCTCCTGCCCTCATGAAGCTTTCAATTTCATTAATTATATAGGACAAATACACATAAATTCTTGGCTTTCCTCCATACCTGGGGGCTGTTTGGATTTACTCCCTTTGTTTCCAATTTCTCTCACCTTCCACTGCCTACAAAACTCATCTGACCAATGGCTGTAGAACCTTTTTTTGTGGGGAGGAGTAACCATTAGTTACAGGGCTGGAAGATAGGAAGGAGGAGGGGAAGAAGGGGGTACTGCCAATGGAATCCAGGCACAGTCCCTACCAGCCATCATCCCCACTTGGATACTTAGCTTCTGCTCCACAGGCAAAGATTATTTTAAAATTTCTTTAAAATTTTAAAATTAAAATAGAAATTGGACAAATCACTTAATCTCTCTGGGCTGGGAACCTACAGCCTCGAGGCCACATGTGGCCCTCTAAGTCCTCAAGTGCATCTCTTTGACTGAATCCAAACTTCACAGAAAAAATCCCTTTAATAAAAAGGTTTGTTCTGTAAAACTTGGACTCAATCAAAAGGCTGCACCCAAAGACCTAGAAGGCCACATGTGGCCTTGAGGCCACAGGTTCCCCACCCCTGGACTAGATGATTTCCTAAGGTCCCTTCTAAGAATGGCATTCTGCAATGCTAAGAATTTTTTAAAAGCCTATGACCCTTTGACTAGACCTGCCTCTTTTCTCCACCAGCATTTACCCCAGAAACAGCAATCATTCATTTAATAAACATTTGTTAAGCACCTACTGCAAATACCAAGTCCACAAGGACTTCAGCAGGCTTTGCTATTCTCAGATCTGATTATCTGCTCTTTTAAATTTCCTTTTTCTCAGAAAACAGCCCTTCAGAATAAACTAGACTCATCATCCTACCCCTCTGCCTCTTCACCCAACTCTCCTTCTGGGAGGGCAGAAACCTAGGATAGAAACTCCAGGTCTCAGATGTAATCCATATTCTAGGTCACATTCATGAATAGGCCTGCAAGGAAAGGGGAAGTGAGGATACAGGGCATGGGCCATCTTTGGTTCCTGCCTACTCGGGAGGGAACAGGCACACTGCCAGATTCTGGATAAGGAAATGACATCCCTATTCATCTAAACCTTGCAGAGTAAACACTCAGCCCAGTCCGGGCCTCTGGAGACAGATTCCCTCATGAAATCCAGGTCCTCAGAGGAGCAATGTGGGTGCGATCATCTCTTTCCTGGAGTCAAGTGGGAGTGGGGTAGTCTTCAAAACCAGTTTGAAACCGTAATATAGGACCTATTGAAGGAAACAACTTTCTAGGCTGTGAATACCAAAGAAGAAGAAATTATTGTGAGAAAACACAACGTGTAATCAGAGATACTAGGCTCAAATGTTTACCACTTCATACCTGTGCGGCTTTGGGCTAATCACTTAACATCTCTGGGCCTTGGTTATTTCTTCCTCTGTAAAATGAAGATGCTGGACAAAATGACTTTTAACCTTCTATCTATGATCCTGTGAACTCAAGTTTTCATTGTGGCAGGCTAGGAGATGCAAAACTTACTGTAGGGGTCTGGGTAGAGTGAACCTAAGTTTCAGTTAAATATAGAAAATCTTCTCTTCCTCTGGAATTTCAACTTTTTGGAAATTTTTTAATAGATTCCGGTGAATAGGCTTTAACCTAACATGGATTTCATAGATTCATGGACTTTTAAAACTGAAAGGGACCTTAGAAGCCTTCTCTTTCTAGACCAGAATCCTCATTTTATAGATGAGGATACTGAGGTAAAGAGAAGTTAAATGATTTGTTCAAGTTCAAAGAGCCACCTAAAAAAATTGACCTGAATTCTCATACTGGCTTTGCTACTAACCACATAAGCCTCATCATTTTCAGCTGTGTCTGATTCTTCATAACCCCAACTGACATTTTCTTGGCAGAGATACTGGAATCTTTCACCATTTCCTTCTCAGCTCATTTACAGATGAGGGAACTGGGGTAAACAGGGTTGAGTGACTTGCCCAGGGTCACACAACTAGTAAGTGTCTGAGGCAGGATTTGAACTCAGGAAAAGGAATCTTACTGTCCATAGGCCCAGCACAATGTCCACTGTGCCACTTAGTTGCCTCAGTTTCCTCTAAAAAGTTAGAGGGATTGGAAAAGATGATTCCTATACATCTTCCCAGATGTATAATTCCTCGAGTCTAGTCTATCTTGATAAATATCAATGTCAAATTAGCAGCCTTAATAAGTTTGATCTCTTTCAGAAATGAATGAATAAATGAATGATAAAGCATTATCAAGTACTTAATGTCCACCAAAACAGGGCTGATAGCTAAGAGTTGGGAATACAGAAGGAAAGTCAGTCACTACCCTAACGAAGTAAATAACATTAAAAGGGGAATAGGGGACTTAGAGGGGCAATTTGGTCCAGAAATTTACATGCATAGTAAGTGGGGCCATAGAGGAGTAGATCAATACATCTCTTTCCAGAATAATGGCTAACTTGATCATAATTCCAGAACTAGAGAGGGAAACAATTGGGGGAAGGGAAGAAAAGGGTGCACTATGACTGAAAAGACAAATCAAACATCATGATCTTGTCTGGTAAAATAAATTTACTCTCTGGCTGGAAAAGATGAATGGCACTCAATATCTCAGTCATGGGTCAGGAAATTTGCTAGACATTCCTATATCCCCAAGTCTTTGTAATATTGTGAAACAAAGATAATGAGGTCATCAACAAATAAAACAGTGCCCCATCCAAGATCAGTGACCTACACAAAGCAGGCCATGCTAGCAACCCTAACTCAGAAGCTCAGGAAAGGAAGGTGATGCTCAGGGAGTCTGATGAAAACAGAGGACTCGGAAGTTGATGCCTTTGCAAACTTTTGCTGCATGGTGAACATTTAAATGTATTGTTATTTCCCTAGACTCTAGTATCCCTTATTATCTTCACTATACAATTTTACACTTGACATGAAGTCATATTGTTCTACAATCATATCATTTTTGTTAATTTTATCTTCTCAATTATATTGTAAGCTCTTTGAAGGAAGGAAGGAGCTATGTCTGATATACTTACATGTCATATAGTTCTTTTGTATTTCCTATACTGCTAAACATGGCAGAGCATAAAGCATTTACTCCAAAGATACTTACTGACTAAACTTAGTGACAGAATTCCTCAGTGGCATGAGTAATTATTTTCATAATCAGATGTGAATGTGGAGAAAATTTGGACCTTCCACCTAAGTTCAGTTGATGTAGTCACTTGAGATATAATCACATATGTTGTTATTGTTGTTGTTTGGTTGTGTCTGACCCTTCATGACTCCATTTGGGGTTTGCTTGGCAAAGATACTGACTGGAGTGATCTGCCATTTCTTTTTCCAGCTCATTTTATAGATGAGGAAACTGAGGTAAGCAGGGTTAAGTGACTTGCCCTAGGACACACAGCTAGTAAGTGTCTGAAGCTGGATTTGAACTCAGGTCTTCCTGTGCTCTATCTACTGTACCACCTAGCTGCCCATAATCACATATGGCAGTGAATTAGTGTGGTAACATGATGTTAACACCTGGTGATCTCTTGATGAATCTTGAACACTTTTCTCTGATAGAATTAAAGGGATCCCGGCCTTTGGATAAGCAAAGAATTTGGCCATACCCCTTGGAATTTTCGATATCTAAGCCTTGGTGACTGCTGGACAATCAAATAGTCCTGGTGAATTACAAAGCCAGAAGAAGGTGGGGAAAAGCCAGCTCTTCACCTTTTGGGTGGGAGAGGAGTAGGGATTTATTTTTCTCTTCTTCCCTACACACACTCATCATGGCATCAAACAGCAGAGCCACTGGCCCCAAAAGGCATGGCCTAGCCAGGAGACAAAGAGTTCATGAATTCAGGAGAGTCTGGGCAGGAGCCAGCAATTGAGCAGACACTCTCCAGACAGACACTAATATATAGAGAGAGTCACTCCAGGTTGGAAGCAACTTCAAGGACCGTGATCCCCAGCATCAGAAAACAGAGCCAAATAGAGAACATTATGAAATGTAAAATAGATCATTTGGATTATATTAGTTTAAAAAGCTTTTGTACAAAAAACCACAATGCAACCAAGATTAGAAGGCAAGTAGAATGTTGGGAAATGATCTTTACAGCAACTGTCTCTGATAAAGGCCTCATTTCTCAAATATATAGAGAACTGAGTCAAATACATAAGAATACAAGCCATTCCCTAATTGATAAATGGTCAAAGGATATGAACAGGCAGTTTTCAGATAAAGAAATCAAAGCTATCTATAGGCATATGAAGAAGTGCTCTAAATCACTTTTGATTAGAGAAATGCAACTTAAAACAACTCTGAGGTACCACCTGACACCTGTCAGATTGGCTAATATGACAAAAAAAAAAAGGAAAATGATAAATGTTGGAGAGGATGTGGGAAAGTTGGGACACTAATGCACTGTTGGTGGAGTTGTGAACTGATCCAACTATTCTGGAGAGCAATTTGGAACTATGCCCAAAGGGCAATCAAACTGTGCCTTTGATCCAGCAATACCACTACTAGGTCTGTATCCCAAAGAGGGAAAAAAGGAAAAAAAGACCTACATGTGTAAAAATATTTATAGCAGCCCTTTTTGTGGTGGTGAAATATTGGAAATTGAGGGGATACCCATCTATTGGGGAATGGCTGAACAAACTATGGTATATGAATGTAATAGAGTATAATTGGGCAATAAGAAATGATGAGCAGGCAGATTTCAGAAAAACCTGGAAAGACTTGTATGAACTGATGCAAAGTGAAATGAGCAGAACCAGAAAACATTGTACAGAGTGTCAGCAACGTTGTATGATGATCAACTATGAAAGACTCAACTGTTCTTAGCAACACAACGATCCAAGACAAGTACAAAGGGCTCACAAAAGGAAAACGCTATCCACATCCAGATAAAGAACTGATGGACTCTAAATGCAGATTGAAGAATATTTTTCACTTACTTTATTTTTTTTTGCATTTTTGTTCCTTTTGATCTGTTTCTTCTTCCACAACTATCACTAATATGGAAATGTTTTACATGACAGCACAGGTATAACCTATGTCAAACTGCCTACCATTTTTGGAAGAGAGGAGAGAAAGGAGGGAGAGAGAAAATCTGGAACTCAAAATCTTGTAAAAATAAATGCTAAAAATTGTCCTGACATGTAATTAGGGAAAAAATAAAATACTAATTTTTTAAAAAATAAAGATCAATCCACAAAAAAAGAAAAAAAGAAAAGGCAGCCAAATAGAGACTCAAGAAAGAACACGCCCTGGCAATCATGTTGGGTTACAGAAAGGACTGAATGAAGAAAGAAAGTACTTTGAGCTCCTAAAGTACCAGAGTTGAATTGTCTTGGCCATAGACATTCTTCCTATGTGTATACTTCACTACCTTTATATTCATCGTGTGTGTGTGTGTGTGTGTGTGTGTGTGTGTGTGTGTGTGTGTGTGTGTGTGCATGTGCGTATTTGTGGAACAATGTGCATTACATTTGTGGGGGAAGAGGATATTTTGTAGGTACTATTCTTACTCTGCTTTTGTTGTGAGCTAAATGTGTCTACTGGTTGTTAATGGGAAATACAATTTTGGGGTCTATAGGAGCTGGGATTCATAGGGTATCCTAGGCCCTGTGGGTATAGCAGCCTCTCACTTGGAACCCAACCCGTGAATGTGAATATCAATTTGGGAGAATTACCCATAGGCGATTTTTATGTAGAAAAGATCTGGAAAAAAAAAATATGGAATGAATATGTTGTCCGAGTCTCCAGTGACCTAATCTCCACTGAAGATGAATATCAGAAGGAAAATTGAAGTTCAAGCAAGCTGGGTTTTTGTTGTAAAACAAAAATGTAAATGTTCAATGCAAATCTAGTTCATGATATGCATGTTTCTAATTGAAATAAATAATAAAATAATAATAAATAATAACATTCAACAAAATGTCCAAATTTTGACAAGTTAGGGATTTAAGAACATGTATTTCTCACCCTTAAAGAAGTATATAAAACAGAGCTCATCACAGACTACAGGATAGACACATTGCCTTCTGGGGAGTCCCTCTCTGACATCAAGAATATATTCCCAATAAAAAGCTATTCTTACTATTTTTATTCCTTCCCTTCTCACTGCTCTCTCCCACTCCTCATTCCCCTCCATCTTGCTAAATTCATGACTCTTTAAACAAGAGGCTTTTAATAAACCTCTTTTATCTTAAGTCACCTCATATGTAAAATGGAAATAATTTACTTCCTAAATTTTAGTCTCTTAGATTTTGAGCTCTTTGAGGGTAGGGACTGTCTTTTGTCTCTTTTTGTATCCCCAGTGCCTGGCATATTAGTAGGCACTTAACAAATGCTTATTGAGTAATTCACTATCAGTATCAGCAGGAAAACAGAAGCTTTCCTAAACTAAATATGCAATTTATATATCTATATATAAAATCTATTTTATTTATGATATTTTATATTATATATGGAAATAATAATTGCTATTTTAAAATTGTCTTTTGCTCTGGGTCCTGTGACTACCCCCATCCCACCCCCCCTTCTAGTCAGTATAATAAATAAGTTTAGAAGTAGTCAGTATAAAGTGGCAATAGCAGGAAGTAGCATTGTAAAAGGGGAATGTGGACATCACATACAAACCATCTCAAAGATCAGAGGAGAATAATTTACAAACTGCATTAGACACTATTCAAAGATCAAATCCTGATAACATCTGCTAAATCAGAAGAAGCCACCTAATCTTTGCTTTCAGGGACTTTTGGTCCTATGGTAGAAATCCTGTGTCCTGTGTAAACTTCAGACAGGACATTCACAATACAACCAGCAGAAGATGGTGCGAACGTGTTAACTTTAAAGTTTTACTGACAACTTTGAGATGACTTAGATATGTTTATGAACTGACCCTAAGATGGCACAGATACAAGTTAGCCCATTCTCCCCCACAAAATCCTGTAAAACTGAGACCTCACACTGCTCCTGGTCCAGTCCAGACTGCCCAGTGGTCCCAGTGCATATCCGCGGTTACGTGTGCCTTTCCCCTTCCTCATTTTGTTGCTGCTCTTGTTTAGTCATGTCTGACTCTTTGTGACCCTATTGAGGGCTTTCTTGGTAAAGACACTGGAGTGGTTTGCCATTTCCTTCTCCAGCTTATTTTACAGATGAGGAAACTGAGGCATACAGGGTTAAGTGACTTGCCCAGGGTCACACAGGTGCTAAGTAGCTGAGGCTGGATTTGAACTCAGGAAGATGAGTCTTTCTGACTGCTGGCCCTGCGCTCCATTCCCTGCACACCTCGCTGCTTTTCCTCCCTCCCCATTCTTTTCTCCATTGCTGCCTGTCTTTCTCTACCACCCTATCCCCTTTCCTGTGGCAGTCTGCCTCTTTCCTCCCTTTTGCTGCCTGAGTCTGTACTTTCTTTGCTGTTTGCCCTGACACCCTCTGGCCTTATTAAGGTCTGATTACAGCTCCATTTTCCACTGCCATAATGGTCTTTCCTGGTGAGTACCCAAAGAACCAGGTGTGCCTGCCTCTATTTCATAATTTCATAAATTAATTATCATTTCACTTGCCCTGGCTCTTTCATAGGGTGGTTGTAGAGGTCGGATGTGTTAATAGATTTGAAGGCACTCTAAAAAGTACAGACATGTAAGATATATTAACTGATATATATTAAGACATGTTATACATTAAAATATAAATATATTAAGATCTATTAAATAGGTATTTCATTTAATGTCCATTTGGAAAACAGGCAGCTGCTGTGACAGATTCTAAAAATTTAGGCAAAGAAGGTGTACTTGGATTCCTCACAAGGAAGTCTGCATGAATCCCAGTAGGAATTAGCAGAAGCAATTAATAAGTGCTCATTAGCCTAGGGATTAGGAGTCCATTAGTCCAGAGGGCCAAGAACAGGACCACAAAAACCCAACTGGAAGCCATGGGTAGGTCTAAGCCATCCACTAAGGAGAAAGGGGAAATTAGGGAGAAAGGAGGAAAAAAGTGGTACATACAGTGAGAATTCTAGAGAGCCTTTTGCCTGGGTAGCACACGCGCCCACGACAGCCCATCTACCTTCCACATCTGTAGTCTCTACCCCCACATTTGTATAACCAGGGGCTTAGATTCCATTTCCCTTAAAATCCCAACCAGTTCTAAATCTAAGGTCCTACTCTCCTATGGTCCTGTGCCAGCCAGGTCTTAGTGAGATAGAAAGTTTAGATAAGACAGTTCCTATACTCTAGGGCTTGTTACTTGAAATTATTTAAGGCTATGACACAGCTGTCCCTACCCCCAGGGAGTGGTGGAGATCAAATCTGCCACACCCTCCTCACAGCCCAGCCCAAAACGGTCAGGTTTCCTCTCCCAGTTCATAAAATCCAGGGCGAGGCTTCCCAGGTATCTGTCTCACTCTCCTGACCTCCTCCAGGCTGGGTGCTGAAGATGGCTTAGCGAGGCCAGAAAACAGTCTTTCCTGCCCAGCAAACAGAGGGGCCTCAGTGAACGTGGCAGCCTGTAAATTGTCCTTTTGTTTTCCAGGCATTACTGAACACAGTTCTTATTTCATGTGACTGCTATTTCAAGAGGAGTAAATATTGCCGGCTGTCTGTTTAAAAAGGCCAATGACCTGAATTTTTTTTCTTTTCTTTTCCATTTGAATTATCTCCAGGAGGCAAGCCTGTCTGATCATTGTGCAGATTCAACTCATTGGCTTTTGGTTTTTAACTCATTCTTGTTGTCTTAGGACAGTGCCAATGGGCACCGTAAAAAGAGAGAGTTGTCTTGGGCCCAGTGGAGCCTAACTATGGTCAAGACATCAAGGGAAACCCTCCTGAGTTTAGCCCATGTGGGGGCACAGAGCTAAAGCTAGAGCTACAGGAGCCCCCAGAAGCTGCCATGTTTTTCTGAGCTGGTATTTGACCTGCAATGACAGTCTCTTTCCTTTGATTGCTTCTGTGAAAAAAGGAACCTCCTGTTAGGTTGAGAGAGCAGAAAGAGTGGGGAGGAACTAGACAAAGCTTCTGAGATTTATAAATGTAGTTTAAATTACAGGATTGTTTTCCCACACGGTTCTTTTCCCCAAAATTGGGATTTGGAGGAGGGAAGCATAGGCTTTGGAACTTGCCCCAGGGAACAAAATTATTTGCCAAGCTTCTTTGTTTAGGGGTTGCGGGGAGGGAAAGAGGTTGCCGTGGAGAGAGAATTAAATGAGCTGTACTAGCTCCTGTTCTCTGAGAATTTCTGATTCTCAAAAAGGAAGTTCTAGGTCAGGAATATTCCCCTTCTTCCTTTGCCCTCCTCCAATTTAATCCAAAACACATAACACAACATACTCTGCTTGCTAAGGCAGTGTGGCTTTAGGTGATTCCAGTTCTGACTCAGCCATACTTTAGCACTTAATAAGTCATGTTTCTTCAACTCACTCATCTATAAAATGGGGATAATAGTGTAGTAAATCTCTCTCTCTGACCTCACTCTTCCAGAGCAAGGTAGGCCATATATTCACCCTGACCTTTCTAGAGGTACCCCCTGAGGACCTAAAGAAGAGTGTCTTAAGACTTAAAGAAGAATGTCTGTTCTTTAATATCATTGGCTTGAGCACCCCTATATATTCTTCCCACTCTTAACCACTAGTGACTAGCTCCTTAGCTCCATTTAACAACTTATCAATCAACTTTTACAAAGGGATATTTACTTTAAAGATATAACATGAATAAAAGTATAACTATTTCCCCTCTTATCTTGGGGGCACATTCTTTCCTATCTTACCTCAGGCTTTAGGGAGAGTGAGCTCAAACTTAATGGTTTGTTTCTACATAGCATTAGTCCCACCAAGTTTGTGTCCAAATTCATCATCTCTACCAGATGAATCCTCCTCTCTACTACAAAAATTTATTCTCAGAGCATCAGTGCTGGGCTGGCTGCAAATCCCAGAATGTATCCAATCCCTGAACTCCTAGGATTCCTAAATGCCAATTCAATCAGTTCATTCTCCTAGGACAGCTTAGAAGTTTGTAGCCTCCAGATTAATCTCTTTTACCTAAAACAAAAGAACAAACACCTGTAGTATATAAATGTAATGTAATACTATTGTGCTATAAGAAATGATGAGCAGGCAGATTTCACAAAAACCTGAAAAGACTTACATGAAAGTGAAGTGAGCAGAATCAGGAGAACATTGTACACAGTAACAGCAACACTGTGTGATGATCAACTATGATTGACTTAGCTCTTCTCAGCAATACAATGATCTAAGACGATTTCAAAAGACTCATGAAGGAAAATGCTATCCACTTTCAGAGACAGAACTAATGGATTCTGAATACAGATCAAAATACACTATTTTCACTTTCTTTGTTTTCTTCGTGTTTTTTCCCTTTTGTTCTGTTTCTTCTTTCACAAGATGAGTATTGTGGAAATATGTTTTACATGAATGCACATGTATAACCCAAATCAGATTGCCTGGGGAGGGGAGAGGAAACAGGGAGGGAGGAAAATTTGGAGCTCAAAATCTTATTTAAAAAATGAATGTTGAAAATTAGCTTTATATGTAATTGGAAAAAATGAAATGCTATTTACATTTTTTAAAAAAGAACAAACATCAAGGTAGGTATAGATCAAAGGCCCTCATTCATGGGGCTCCATGTTGGCCTCAGAGGGAGTAGGCTCAAGGTCTCTCTTCTTATAGAATTATTTTCCACCAAACATTATCAATGAAAGAATCAAACTGAGAGCCAGGGCTCAACACCAGAGAAGTCTCTAGAAGCCACCTCCTGTTCCAGTCAAACAAAGAGGCTGCCATTTATTCTGGGGTGAGTAGACCAGAAGCCATTATGGAACACCTCCACATTCTCCAAAGTCTTTTTAGGGCACTGCCATTACACACTATTACAACTCCCTTGGAAGCAGACTCCAGAGACTCTTCTCCATGGGGCATCACATCAGCAAAACATGTTGATGCACTCTGCACATACCCATAGGGCTGGGTTCATTGGTCCTAATTACGCTACAATGGTTCTGACAAAGAAATATCACCATGTATGATATTAAAATAAAAAAAATTTTTAATCACCATGTACAATATAAAACATTAAAAATAAATCTAAAATTAAAAATTAATATTAAAAATTAAGCATATAAAAATATAAAGGCTAATAACATTTTTTGTTATATCTTAAAGTTTGCTTCAACAAAACCTCCACGTTGTGCAAGCATTCAACTGCCATTTGTTTTCATTCTTTTGTTGGGGGGTGCCAGGAGTGCTTCCGTGATTTCATTGGTGTAAGACTTCCAATAAGTCAAGTCAAGTTAACAAGCATTTATTAGGATCTTACTATGTGCCAGGCAATGTGCTGAGGAAATGTGCCAAGCAAACTCCCTTCACTAATGAAGATTAATAACTGCTACTATTTACAATTTGAGAGTTTCTAAGGCCACTGAGGGATTAAATGACCTGCCCAAGGTCACACAGCTGTGTGTATCAGAGGCAAGACTTGAATCCAGATCTTTCTCTGTCAATAAACCCCATTGCCTTTTGGTTACTATTATTGTATAAACTTTAGGAAAAACAAGTGCTGGAAAGAGACATGAAAATATTCCCTAGCAGAGTTTGTGACTCTAACAACAGCTGGTCAGGCAGAAACTTTGAGAGCACTTGACTTCAGGTAGAGCCATACCTAAGATGTCAGAGAAAACAGAAACCTCAGAGCAAGCAGCTCACATCTGCCAGAATTTGACTTCATCTTTCTTAGACTCCTAGGTATAAGATTCCTCACTCTTCAGTAGGCATGTCTGAAACTTGGTTGGTTAGTTCTGGGTATTTGGTCATTCTCTACCTTCCTTTAGCCTCAGTTTCCTTATCTGTAAAATAAGAAGATTGAACTAAATAATTTCTAAAGTTTCTTCCAGCTTCTTATCCTATAATCCCTAAGTAATTTTTGATAAGTCATTGCTCATTGAAAGTAATTGCTTTCCCTAAGTGACCTCTTGCCTACATTTAAGCCACATTAAACAATTAGGAAGATTATCCTGATTTAGTCTCATCCTGTGACATGCCTTTTGAAAAGATGAGCCTGGTAGTGCTGCAAATGAGCAGTCAGGATGTCCCACAGCTTCCCCCAGCTCTCTCCCTCAAAGTGTCCAAGGATATCTTCTTATTTTCTCTCTTTTCCTCCCACTTATCATAAGAAAATTGTCTCATCTTGTCTTAATGTTCAACCCAACTTCAGACGTCTGCTCATAATGAACTCATAAATATCTCGCTTTTAAGTTCTATTTTCATTACATGGTTCTCTGATTGGTCTCTTTCCAAGCTTGATGTGGGTTTGCAAAGCCAAGTTATATTGTTAGACAGAGTCTTTATCACAATCATCAGCGATTATTTAAATGTCTAACTGCCAACAATTCTGATTTTTGTGTTTCATTTGTGCGGAATTTCCTAGTTCTGCTATTTATTTGCTCAAGTAAATGATAACTTCCTTAAGTCTCAGTTTCCTCTTCTATGAAATGGAAATAATAATATTTATACTACCTATCTCATGAGGTTTTGTTATAGAAATCTTTTTAATATAAATTATGTACAGATTGATTAACTTTTCTGAACCTCAGTTTCCTCCTCTCTAAAATGGGAATGTTCATCCTTAAACTATCTGTATCACAGGACTATTTGGAAGAAAACACCTTCTAAACTTTCCAATGTTATATAAGTGTGAGTTATGCTTATACTCATCAATATGAGATATCATCATTTTAGAAAAGGGATGCTCTCAGTAGAGCCTTAATTAGGAACACTTGCACATGGGACACTCACTCAGGTGCAGTTGTACTGGATGAATCCAAAGTTTCTGATCAACATCCCTACATCATAGTTGGTGGTCCTTCATCTCCCCTCCCTTGGAAGGAGGCAGAAGTGTGTGGCAATGAAGAAAGCTTTGACGAGGGATATACCATAAGGATAAGAACTTTAGGATAGTGGCCTGGTATTGGGTGAGGGAAAGGGACTCATTTGGGGTATGTAGTGTGTGGCTAAGGGGTGGTGACTCCTTGGGGAGGAAGCTCACTACCACCACCACCATATTGTCATCTTGGAGCAAAGTCCCAGTTGCAGTGTCCAAGTTAAGACTCTGGCTATTGACTTGCTTTCTGTAAGACATGAGCTTTTTTTATAATGTAGCCAGGAATGGGAATGGAGTATGCTGAGTCATCCATACCTTTTCTCCATCACCCTTGTGACTAATAAAAACATTTAGGAGCTAACTGGGGTTCAATTATGTGTCGAATTTTCCAGCTCTGTCACTAATCAGCCCAAGTAAATGACAACCTCTTTAAGTTTTAATCTTTTCTTCTATAAAATGGGAATAATAATACTTACACAGAGTGTAAGTGATCTCAGTGAAATTAATTGAACTATAATGAAGACTGATCTTATAATAATAGTAGCTAACATATATAGCATTTTAAGGTTTATAAAGCACTTTACAAATATCTCATATTATACCCTCAATAACCCTGAGAAGTAGGTACTATTATTATCCTTTTACAGATCAGAAAACTGAGACAGACAGAGGTTAAATGACTTGCCCAGAGTCACACAGCTAGTAAATATCTGAGGTCACATTTGAACTTCTTGACTCTGGGCCTAGTGCTGTATCCATTCCATCACCTAATTGCTTCATAGAGATGTTGTGAGGTAAGGGCTTTAAAACCTGAAAGTGTTGCCTGAATGTGAGCTATCATTATTTCTCATCTGTATAATGAGGTGGTTGAATAATACCACCTCTCTTTCAGTTTTGACATTTGATGTATGATTATTACCATCACTTAACTGTCTAAGAATCAGCACAAGGCAAACTATTACAGTATGAAGACCACTAGACCAGGAGGCCTGGTTTCTACTACCAACTCTGCTGCTAACTGTGGTACAGAATCTTCCCCATGAAACTCAGAGAAATTATGACTTGCCCAGGGTTACACAGCTAGTAAGAGGTGGAGCCATGATTTGAATTGAGGTGTTCTGACTGTATTTCTAGTGCTATCCTAGGGGGCAGATCATACAGCTTGTATGAGTCATCAATACTCTTTTGCTTCTCTGGTTTTTACCCAAAACTCAACCCTCCCATTATTGGAATAGATAATTAAGAGTGAGATACAGTCATCTCAGGGTGTGGTACAAGGGAAAGCAGGCTAACTCTGGAATCTTAGGGGATAGATTTATATAATCCCACCTCGGATACTTCCAAAGTTACCTCAGTCTCTGAGTTCTCTTCCAGTTCTAGATCCATGATCCCAGAATTTTGGAGAAAAGTTCCAGTTGGAAGTTAAGTGCAACCTGCTGTGCAAACTATGTTTCAAACTCTTTATTTGCCAAATACTTTGCATTCAGGCCTTCCTGCTTTATGACAGGCCTTAGAAAAGAGTCAGAAGCAATGCTTTTCAAATAGAGTTTACTTAATTATCTTTAATGCCTAAAGGACCACGGAAAAATACTACTGCTCATCTTTATCTTCACCAAGAGCTAAACAGAAGTAACTAGGCTAAGCTATATCTAAAGGGATCTAGGTGAAACTGAAGAAGAACTTCTGGACAGTACAGGCTACTAAATATTGGAAGGTTTCTTGAGAGAAGAGAAGGTATAATTTTTTTTTCCACTGACAAAGTTTTCTTTAGTTGTAGACCTGCTTGAAAAAAGGATTTCCTGTCTCAGTTTCTTCCACTTATGGATTCTCTGACCACTCTTCCATGGAAAAGTATTACAAGGTGGTTACACAGAAAAACTATAAGAAATGAAAATAGCTTAGAACACAATTTGCATGGTTGGATGAAGCTTACTTCTAAATATATTTTGTTCATTTTGAATTCTCTGCTCATTAGAGAGAACTGGAGGCATGAGTAATTGAACTATGAAGATGTTGCACAGACATGCTCCAGGCTTATGCTTCCAACTCACAGTCACATTTAGAGGTCGGGGCCCTAGAGTCAAGCTACTATTACTTCTTCCCTCAGGGTTCTATGGGTAACCCTGAGAGTTTGAGAGGTATCATCTTTTGTACTATGCTGTAGCCTAAAAGCCCCCAACTGGTATATTCCTACTAATACTATTGTTAATATTTCCCCAATAACATCTAACCAGTGGTTACTGCCCCAATATCATTTTGACTAACTCATATAAATAACCAACACATTCTTAAATATTAAATTATGTAAATTAATAAAAATTGAACATTAAATAAAACAAAATTATGTATTGAATTATAAACTAATGGAATAAAAATAAAAATGATTACTAATAAAATAAATAACAAATGATAATATAATAGCTTTTACAAAAGGATATTTACTAATAAGATATTAAGAACAGGCACATACCTGTAATCCCTGCTGTCAGTGAAGCTACATCTTATAGATCTCTTGAATTTGGGAGTTCTGAGCTGGAGTGGGCTAAGACAATTGGGTGTTCTCACTAAATTCAGCATCAGTATAGTGAGCCCCTGAGAACAGGTACCAACAGATTGCTTAGGGCAGCTAGAACTACCTCAGATTAGAAAATGGAGCAGGTCAAATCTGCTGAGCTGATCAGAGTGGGTGGGGGCCCATGAGTAGCCCCTGTACTTCTAGCCTGGGAGAGATAGCAAGAACTAAAGAATAAAATGTCTCCTCTACCCCCTCAGACCCTAAAGCTAATGGGCTAGTACTTAAAGGGGTAACTACCAACATTTTCCTCACAAGTTCACTTCTGGGTGTAGTGTCCTTTGCTTATAAGAGAAAACATCTCAGCTGCTGGGTTGATTAATTGCTGGGCTAGGTCTAGCAAGTCGCTTTCCAGGGCTGGCTCCTTTCCTGGGCTTGGCTGCTACAGCTATCATCAAATTCTGGTACGGACTCATGTTGGGGGACCTCTGGTGGCTCTGCTGACCTTTCAGATCTGGCAGGGTGAAACAATTAGTCTCTAATATTTATTCTCCTAAGATCGGGAAATAATAAACACACAGGAACAGAAGAAAAAGAGGTGGCCAGGAGTTCATGACCACAAGGTGACCTGGGCGAAGAGATAAGGCAGCTATCATTTCTTGCTTCTCTCTCTCTCTCTCTCTCTCTCTCTCTCTCTCTCTCTCTCTCTCTCTCTCTCTCTCTCTCTCTCTCTCTCTCTCTTTCTCTCTCTCTCTCTCTCTCCCTTTCTCTTTCTCTTTCTCTCTGTCTCTCTTTCTCACTCTGTCTCTGTCTATCTGTCTCTGTCTACCCCGCTGCCCCCACCCTTTCTCTCCCTCTCCCTCTTTCAAAAGCTGCCAGGGACACAGAAAACTTTAATCTATGTCTTTTGTATGCCCACTCAATTCAGGCACAGCAAACCAACAGAAAGCTGTCAAAGGATACTGGCCTAAACATTGCACTGGCAAGAGGCAAGATGATTCAGCGTACACAATCACACATTCCCAGAGGCAGGTTCGTCGAGCTTCCACAAGGAATGCCAGCAGGCAGAACACACTACACGGGCTCTGAGGACTGGAACCTTTATTGGCCAGTTCCCTGCTTCATTATATTAATACAAAGAACTCATTAAGTTCATTTTCCTCCTCAAGAGACCTTTGACCAGAACTGATTACAAGAAACAATGTAGATCTTTTGTGGTTTCCCTTTGAGGCAATGAAATAACTGAAAATAAATAAATGAATGAATGAATGAATCAGTGAATAAATAAATAAATAGATGAATGAATAAATAAATAAGCAAATGAATGAATGAATGAATGATTTAAAAGTATAAAACCAAGAGACCTTGGAACTTGGCTCCCGAGAAGGCCTCTGGCAGATCAGATTTTCCTTCCCAGGTGTCTCTTTTGAGATTGCAGCATGTCCCACCAAAGATGTTGGAACTGCACCTGACACTAGCCTATGCCATGATTCCTCATGATTCAAGAGAGACCACATACTTTGTTTTTGATTACAGATACTCCCACAGACTTGATGATCTACCCATGTAGGAGTGAATAAATTCAGGCAAATCCCATCTCTCCTCAGGGTGCTAAGAACCAGGCTCTGAGTTTTATTATTTTGTTATTATTATTATTATTATTATTATTATTATTATTTTTAGCAGCAGGATATGTATTTAATGCAAAGAGCACTGGTCAATCAGAGGACCTGTGTTTATATCCTTCATCTGCCACTAGTTGTATGACAACTTCTCTGAACCTCAGTTTTGTTATCTGTAAAATGGTGATAATAATTCCATCAGGCTCATAAGATTGTTGTGAAAAATGTACTTTCAGAAACCTCAGAGCACTATGGAAATGCGTTATTATTGTGGTTGTTACTGTTATTGTGGTTGTTTTTATCTTCAGGTGATCCACAGATAACATAGGGGAGAGATGAGCACAATATTCCCTTCTGAAGGAAAAGTCATAATGTGAGGCTCATGTTTTCTAAGAGCTTTATTAGCACTATAGTAATAACACTGGTAATAATAAGACTCAAACTTAATATGGAGATTGAGGAGCCCATTGGTAAAGCCAGTTACCAGTCAATTAATCAAAAAACATTTTTTAAGCACTTATATCGTACTTACAGATATTGTACTAGGTGCTGGACCACCACAGGGACCGTTTTGGAGGGAAGGGTAGCAATATGAGATGTTCGCATGTAGTACATTTTAAGGAAATAGGCATTTGATAAAAATACATAGGACATACTTCTATGCAACTGTCATCAACACAGGAAAATAATTTGTTAACCAAAAATAACATAAAATATGTAAATATAATAAATCCCTGAGCAGACAGATTTCAATATTTTACATATATGTATGTATATATATATATATATGTATATATTCAATATAATTATAATTCAATATATTCAATACAGCAAATGATCTTGTGGGCAAGAGACATAATGTGAAATTGTGGATAAAGAGGCCTCCCTGCCAAAAAGACCTGGGTTTAAGTCCCATTTCTTAGTGTCATTGGCTACGTGACCCCGACTGGGCATATCACTTAAGCCTGTAGTGGCCTGCACAACTCTCTCAGAGGCCAAGTTGCTGAAGTGCTGATCTGAATTGATTCAGGGAGTTTCTTCATCCAAAGTTCCTTATACCAATGAAACATGGGTGTGTCTAAAAATTATTTATATATATACTATGAGTATACGTTTCCTTAGTTTCTGGGGCCCCTACTCTCCAGTCTGGGAAATGGTGCTGTCACACAAGATTCTGGATCTTGAAGTGACAAAGGGATCACTCCTTTTACTTAGCACTCCTTGTCTAGATCCTATTTACTATGCTTGCTAAGGCCCCCAAAGTGACCCGAAGTTTTATTTTGTTTTGTTTTCAGTGACCGAGTCTACCCCCATTAGAATAGAATGTCCCTGCGGGTGTTGCATCTCCTCTTTTCTCTGGATCTCCCCACGGCTGCTGGATCAAGGATCATCACAGAATTGTCATTTAATCCATAGTGTTGACTGAGCAACCAACTGATGTCTAAATTCATTAGGAGTCACACGCAGGGCCCATTATTCCTTGTTCTTTGCCCAGATGTTCTTCTCCTAATCTTATTAGGATCATAGATTATATAGATTATAGATTCAGAGCTGAAAGGGACCTGTTAAAGGTCTGCCAGAACAATTCCCTCATTTTACATGGGAGAAAACTGAGTCCCAGAAAGGCCAAGGGAAGTGACCACAGTTAGTGGCAATCAGGATTTAAACCCAGCGCTCTCCGGTTGCAAATCCAACGCCCTTCACCATGCCTCTCACCTTCCAGTTCCAACCTCAGTATAGTCACATGAACCGTGTACACTGCTAATCTTATATACTTTGCCTGGCCCTGTGGAACCAAATGGGGGCAACTAGGTGGTGCAATGAATAGAGCACAGGGCCTGGAATCAGGAAGTCTCATCTTCCTGAGTTCAAATCTAACTTCAGACACTTAGTAGCTGTGTGACTCTGAGCAAGTCACTTCACCCCGTTTGCCTCAGTTTCCTTACCTGTAAAGTGAGCTGGAGAAAGAAAGGGCAAACTACTCTAGTATCTTTGCCAAGAAAACCCCAAATGGGGTCCCAAAGAGTCATTATTATCACTACCTGCCAGAATTCCTGTATCCTGTTTGCCCTGCCCAGTGGCCTAGCATCATAGACACCGGCCTGGTAGCTGGGTGAAGGTTACGGACTTTGAACCTCGTATACCAAATCAGCCTTATTGAATGTTTGGAGTCAGAGAAGGAAGAAAACAGGGCACCTCAGGAGTAATCCTGTGGAAGACAAACCCTCAATTCCTCAAAGTGGGGGAACTGAAATATAGCCCCTCCATTTTTCTCCCCCTGTTATTAACAGAAAGGCTGAATGTACTTTGGAAGACTCATTTAAAATGATTAACTAAACCATCAAGATGATTTCAGAGCCATTGGCCAACAAGGAATGCTTTTTTTAAAAAGTCTACTTCAACAACAAAGTTTTCAAACCACCAGAAAACAAACGCCCCATGTTTTTTTCCTGATTACAGCCTTCCTCTCCATTCTGAGCTGAGGTTAGGACCACCCACTCATGGCTATTGCGCTTAACTATCCCTTATTACAGTGCTGGTCCATACCCTGGGGAAGGAGATCTCACCCCGGAGATGGCTCTGTCCCATGCGGCCCCTCCTCCAACTGGTGAGTTCCTACCCATAACCACCTTTTCAGGAAGCACCTAGGCCCATGTTCACTTCCTTTCTCCCCATTCATGACTCTGGACTTTTCCGCACTGCCTTATGTGGATACTTTCCCTTCCCGATCCTCCTGCTTTGCAATTCTCTTTCCTGTGTTGTCATTCTGCTTTAGAATGTGTGCTCCTTAAGGGGAGTAGCTGGGGTTTGGGGGGAGGATTGTTGTTCAGTTGTTTAGTCAGTCATGCCTGACTCTATATGACCTCATGGACCTTCTTGTCCAGGGTGTGTTCTTGGCAAAGATACTGGGGTGGTTTACCATTTCCTTCTCTGGTGTGTCCCCATTTTACAGATCAGGAACTGAGGCAAATAGGAGTTAAGTGACTTGCCCCGGGTCACATAGCTAATAAATATCTGAGGTCACACTTGAACTCTGATCTTCCCGACTCCAGGCCTGATTCTCTATCTTATATTTGTATTCACAGTTCACAGTACAGTGTACTTAATAAATGCTTTACCTAAAGGGAAAAGAAGGGCTGAGAAATCCATTGGGAATCTGTGATTGAGTGTATAATTTGATCCTACTACTGGTGGGGGAAAGTGCCACGGATCTTTCATTCATCTGACAAGTTTCTACTACGGGGGATATACAGATGAAAATGAAACAATCTTCCTCCTCACCTCTTGCTCTCAAAATCCCTGGTTTCTTTCAAGACTCTGTTCAAGTGCCTTTTTCTGCATGAGGCCTTTCAAACAAAATTCAAACAGGGACACATTTCATAATATAAGAAGGGATTGTTTATTATGTAGAAAAATATCACAAATACCAACGAAGGTAAGGTCAAACATGCCAGGAGACGTAAAACACAAATGAGGGAATCTTAGATAAGAAGAGAAAGGTTAAATTAAGGGCAAAGGTTTGAACTAGAGCCCGTGATCAAATTAAAAACTTTTGAGGAAGTGAGATCAGGCAAGGGCCCACCAGGCGATTCTCAAAAACGGTTCGTAGCATCCATCAGCTGAGGCTTGGACCAGTCTTCCAATGGGAGCCATGTCATAAGAAAAGGATACCCATTGCTTTCTTCCCAACCCTGAGACATTTCCAGCCCCACCCTTCAATTAAATTAGGTCCACCTTCAGGAATAGTCTTATTAGCATATGATTTTAGAAGGTCCTCAATTCAAAACCAAGTCTACCACATTTGGAATTACTTCACTGGGTGTAAAATGGATCCAGTACCCCCGAAGTGAGGATAGAGAAGTTCCAAGTTTCCTTTGGCTCCTTCCAGGGATTCTGGGATGATATGCCTCTCTCTCCATCGCCATGACAACATTAGGGAGAAGGGGCTCCTTAGAAAGGAATGGCTGAGGCAAGAAAAGCCACATACTCAGTAAACTTTAAAAGGAGAGCCAAGCTCTGGTCTCACTTTCTTCTTCCTGAATGCATGGCATGAAAGTTTTTCTCTCTGGGACTTCCTATGGTGGCTGGTTCCGTATAGCAATGAGCACAGGAGCTGCCCTAAGTGCACCGAGTCTGGATCTGGGGCCCCTAGCTGCCTCTTCTGCTTTGTGTTTCTTTCTCTGAGAAAGGGTGTCCAAAAAAGTAATACTGAGGTGGATCTTTGCAGCCTTGAGGGCAATCTCCTCACTGAGAGTTCTGGAGCCCTCGAGCTGACAGCTAGAGTTGACAGGAAGAAGTAGGAGTTTTTCTACAATCACATCTTTCTCAGAGAAGATGAAAACTGAGAGGAAGAAGAACCTAAATCACATTCTGGCTTGCTACTAGACGGGGACTTTGATGGAGTTGTTTGTACAGTGCAGAGCTGAGGTGAATGCAAAATGGCTCACCTAGGCAGTACATGTGCTCATTAATATATGCAAAGTGAGAGGCACTTTAGAGAAGGAGCTCCTCCATCACCCACAGGCAGACCCAGAGAAAGACATAGCCTGGAGAAAGAAAGAAGAGATCAAGAGTAGAAATTGGCTCTCCTTTTAAAGACTGCTGAGTGGGTGGCTCTTCCAGTTTTTGGTGGCCAATCGTCTTTGGCACAGTTCCCTACTCCTGCTGTCTCTCAGACCAATGAATTGCAGCATCAATCTCAGATCCTTCAGTCCCGAGCAAGTGTGCCCCCAGAAGCGGCCAGGGGGAGCTCTGCTTAGCTTCACGCATGTTCCATGGGGTGTGTTCTACCTTCATTATAACGGGAGGAAGGCTTTAAATTTTCCTACTAGATACATTATTTAAAGAGCTTAAAATGCCAATGCCTGGTTTAGGCGACAAACAGAAATTAATTCCCAGTTTGAGTATTCTTAGTTGGTTGACAAGTATAAATCACTGATATTAAGTCTTTTCCTGTTTTAGTTAAGTGAAGGGGTTTAGAGGGCCCTGGGATGTGGAAGAAGGACAGATAGGTGGAAGAAAACAAGAAAGGGGAGGCACAGAAAAGGAAAACTGAGAATAGCAAACTTTCTGACTTCAGAATTCTGTCCAGGATTGGCCCTTTTACTCTGTAACTCTCGGGGATAAATTGAAATTATTCAGAGATATATTTCAGCTTGGTGTATCTGCTTATGTTTTTTTTTAAAGATAGATTTTAAAATCAGTATATTTTGTTCTTGCATCTCCTAGAATTCCTCCTCCATTCCCTTCCCTCCTAGAGAGCCATCCCTTATAAAAAAGAACTGTTGTTTCTTTAACGAGAAAGAGGAAAGAATTAGAAAAAGTGATCAATACATTGAAAAAGTCTAACATCACATTGCAATATTCCTACACCAGTATACTGGGCTCCACTTCTGCAAAAGAGTAGTGGGAAGTGTCTCTTCTTCTGGCGCCATGCTTGTTCTTTATAATTTTGTAACTTTTTTTCCCATTGCTTTGTGAATGTCATTTTAAAATTTTTTATTATTGTAGTCACTATGTATATTGTTATCCTGATTCTGCTTATATCTTTATATCAGTTTATGTTAAATCTTTCCATTCTCCTCTGTAGTTATGTTTGTTCTTTCTTCCATCACAGTGATATTCTCTTACTATCTTGTGCCATAATTAGTTTAGCCTTTCTCTAATCTATGGTCATCTATTTTGTTTCAAGTTCTTTGCTACCACAAAAAGTAATGCTATAAATATTTTGTTGTATATGGAACCTATCTTCTTTTTGTCAATGACTCCCTAGGGATAGATGCCTACGTCTGCCTTTGTTTATAGTCTAATAGAAACACCACCATTGACTTATATGATATTCACCAATATTGCTTCACACAATTTAAAGATTTTCTTAACCAAATTCATTATAAAATAGCTTTTCTCCCAGAGGACTGGATAATTAAGACATTAGTAGTAGTAGTAGTAGCAGTAGTAGTAGTAGTAGTGATCGTGTTGGTGGTAGTGATAGTAGTATTTGTAGCAGTAGTGGTGGTAATAATGTTGGTGGTGGTGATAGTAGTAATTATGGTAGCATTAGTGTAGTAGTCATCAATTATTGCTTTTAGTTAAACTCAGGAGGGTCAAGGGAAGACTGGGTCACCATGACATTCTCAGCATGATAGAGGACTTACTTCTCAGAATACAGTATTTGCTGCTTGTTGGTTCAGACTTGCAGGAAAGTATAAGATTTTAAAATGGAATCAACCCTAACACTAGCACCAGTTTTGTAAGAAAACTGAAGAAGCTTAAACTTGAGTTCTGGGGTTAACTACATATGGGGATTAGAAGCTATGCTTCATCAAAGCATAGCTGTACTCCATCAAGGATAGCCATGTATCAATGGCTGCTTTGGACACAAATAGTTCTTCCCACCGCCTCTCCCTGTCCACCTTGGGTGCACTTTGTCCTAGACGTTCTTTCTGAAGTCATGGGTACTGTGTTGTTACAGTCAGCTAGCTTTATATTTATTGATGACTAAGAGTTTAGTTCCCACCGTAAAAGGATATTTGCAATTAATGTATAGGGAAAGAAGAGAATAGGTGATGACTTGCTTTTTAGTTTTTGAGTAGACTAAGTTGAACAACAAACTCCACATTCCTGGATTTTTATGGTCTTGGAAGTCTCCCCATAGCAGTGCCACATTCACTCTCCAGGAATCCATCCTAATAACCTTCTGGCTTATTATGTGCCCAAGAAATTCTATTTCCTTTTTGTCCAACTGATGTTTCTTTTTTTCTTTTGACAAATGATCTCTGATATCTATCTTGTTTTTATTGACGTATTTGGTTTTCACTCACTTTTATTGCCAAATATAGATTTACCATATCCTCTTCCTGACATTCCAACCTTTATCATAAAGATTAAAAAAGAAACAAATCAATTCAGCCAAACCAATTCATCAATCATTATCTGACAGAATATGTAATATTCCACACCTATAGTTTCCCCATATACACACAACGAAGGGAGGAAAGGCACATTTTTTCAACTCTTTTCTGGGGCCAAACATGGTCATAATCATTACACAGTGTTTGGTTTTCTTTTTCTTTATATCATTGCAGTTATTGTAGAAATTGTTTCCTTGATTGTACATATTTCCTTCTATCAGTTCAGATATTTTCCCATGTTTCTCTGAATTCTTCAGTGTTTGTCATTTTTCACAGCACAGGAATATCCTATCACATGCATTTGCCACAATTTGTTTACAAACTGGGATTTTTTTGTTTTGTTTTGTTTTTTGGCTAGGCAATGGGCTTAAGTGACTTGCCCAGGGTCATACACCTAGTAAGTGTCAATTGTCTGAGGCTGAATTTGAACTCTGGTCCTCCTGACTCCAGGGCCAGTGCTCTATCCACTGTGCCACCTACCTGCCCCTAGGACTTTTTTTTTTTTAACAGTAAGTATTTAGAGGCAGTAGTTGTAAAGATAGGTGTGGACTGCATAGGTTATTTAGTCAGGAAGCTTAGAAACTTGGGTAAATTAAGATATCATAAAAAGAGATCCCTAAACTGGGATCTAGCAGATCCTGGAAAACAAAGCTCAGAAAATTCTGGAACGTGGTTGAGATCTAAATTAATTGCACAGCCATAGTTGAGGGGGAAAAACTGAGTACTATATTAGCTTTGGGAACACCAGAGACTGACTAGTATGCGTGATGTTGGCTGGTGGTGGACAAGGTCAGCAGCCACATGGAGAAGGGGAAGAAGGTATTGCCGTCAGGGTAATAAAATGCAATTTTCTTAGACCATCAGAAAATATGGGGATAATACAGGATCATACAAATGATCCCAAGATCTGCTAGGAACAAGAATGAACCCATGAAATTGAAGTAAATTATTCTATAGTGGGTCTTATCTGGACCTGTAAGAGACTGCTTTTGTGGGGTACTGAGGCAGAGAGGTTGGCCATCTTTTATCTTTGCCAATACTACAGTGGCACAGGACTGCACAGGGACATTTTCTCATTGGACAAGGTTATAATTTATAAAATTGGTGGTTGCCCCAGGGCCTATCAGTGCCTACAGGCAAAATTTTCAGTCAGTCTATGTATTGGGAGTGGATATAATGGGGACAGAAAGGAGGAAGGCAATTGACTAGTAGTCAAGCTTCAAGAAGTGGAAGGCTGAGGTGGGGCAGCCACACAAGCAGGCTGATTGCTGTAAGATCCCAACATCTTCCACTTCCTTGAGCATTAAGCCTTGCTAGATGATGGGCTGGTCACTTCATGTGTAAATGCCCTGGACAACTCTCTAAAACTATAAACTGTAAAGGAGACGTTCATCTGTATATGCATGGGGAACTCCTCACACCAAAGAAATTACAGGTCAGTTCTCTGCCCTTCCCTTCCCCAAATATGCAATATGTAAATATGAAAACAAAACCAAAAAGAAGTCCTTGCCCTTGGGGTGTTTACTGTCAAAAATACATTTAAACAGATGTAATATATTTTAAGGAGGAAGAAAACATTAACAACCAGGAGGATCAAGGAAGACTTCCTGTAGGAAGTAGCTGCCAAGATGGGTCTTGGGAAAGAAGCTAAGCATCTTAAGATGTAGAGGTTAAGAGAAATGGAGTTCCAACATATGCGACAGTCTATGTTAAGCAGAGACAGGAGAGGTAACATTGAGCAGAGGGAACAGTAAATTGACCAGTTTGACTGGAATAAAGAGTTCATGAATGACAAATGAGTTTGGAGAGGTAGACTAGAGCCAGCCTGTAAAGGGTTTTGAAAGGCCAAGATGTGGAGTTCATAGTTCACACTAGAAGCAACTGGAAACCACTGAAAATTTTAAAGCAGAGGGTGATGTAGTCAGGCTTATAATTTAAGAAGATTAATTTGGCAGCTACATGGAGAAGGGATTGTAGAGGAGAGAGCCTTGGGGAAGGGGGTAGTCTAATTAGGAGGCCATTTTAGTAGTCTGATCCATAGGGTTTAAGATCCTAAATTTAATTAGTGGCTATGCTAATGGAAAGAAGGATTACCAAAGAGAGACGTAGCCTTGGAATTGACATAACTTTCTCACTAGCAGAATATAAACTCCTTGAAGGGAGGGACTGTTTCAGCTTTGTCTTTGTATCTCTAATACCTAGGGATCCCTCTGTATCCCCAATACAGTATATTATGTAAGTGCTTAATAAATGATTGTTGATTAAAATTTAAAAAAAAAAAGAATTGACATGACTTGGCAATTTAATATATTTCCCAGGATCTAGAATGGTACTCTATACAATATTATATGATCTGTTAGGTGTAAGAGAGGGGGACAAAACTATGTGAAGTCACCAACTTGAGGGGAACAAACTAAAAATCAGGCAAGACTTCATAGAGAAGGTGACATGTGAGTTAAACTTTAAAGAATAGTTGGGAGTTTAATGCACTGACAAGCATAGAAGGGGAGAGAAGACATTCCAGGCTTCAGAAACAGTGAGCAAAGTTAGAGAAGCACAGGCTGTGTGGATTGAGGGAAGCATGTATGAAGATGATATCTCTATTTGAAATGAATTGTTAGGAAATCTTGGGGAAGACACTTAACTTACCTAGACTACTTCATCTGTGAAATGAAGGAAATCCTTATTTGTAAAATAAAAGGGTTGGACTAAATAGCCTCTGAGGTCCCTTCTGATTCTATATCTGTCATCCTACTGAGGCAGCTAGGTGGCCCAGTGCATAGACCACTGGGCTTTGAAATAGGAAGACTCATCTTTGTGAGTTCAAATCCCACCTCAGACACTTAGTAGCTGTGTGACCCTGGACAAATCTTTAACCCTCCTTGCCCCAGTTTTCTCATTCTGTAAAATGAACTAGAAAAGGAAATGGCAAAGCACTCTAGTATCTTAACCTCAAAATGGGATCACAAACAGTCAGACATGACTGAAACAACTGAACAGCGAAACATCATCTGATCCTAAATACTGAACATGGGATGGACACCAGGTCTCCTCATTCCAAGGGCTGGCTCTTTCTTTGGGGCCAACAATTTGTATTTAAGAACTGACTGGCCCAATCTGTAGATTTATAGCATGTTATAATGAAATAGGACTTTACTCTGTGCAATGCTCAATGACCCTTGTATGGATAGAAACCTATGACCTTGGCCTCATTTTCTCTTTCCTCCAACTACCTGAACTAACCAGCCTCGCAAACTGGCAAAACTGCCAAGCCTAAAAGTTGATGTGATGTATTGGTCAGTACGCTAGAGTCAAATTATTTGCTATTGGTCAGCATCAGGGATGTCGAGTTCAGAGCCCTAGCCTTTGCTCTTGGGGTGAAATGTAAGAGCTGGAGAAATCATGTAAAAAGTCAAGCATCAAACATTACAAATACCAAACTCCCTAGAGCTTGGCAGTGAAACAAATCACTTCCTTTAATGCCCATTCCTTACACAGCCTGCTCTTCTGTAGGGAGGGATCTCTAAGGGAGCAGTGCCACAATTCTCCCACAGCCTCGGAGAATGGAGAGTAGTTCTCATTTACTCTGGATTAACAACTTTTTGTAAACAATCTGACTGGGGCTAGGAACCTCCCCCTGGGAATAAATATAAAGACCTGCATGGGTATGAGAACCAGCTAATGCCTGGGGAAGGAAATCTCTCATTATGTATGGTTGCTTTAGCTGATCTTATGAACTCTGAGAAATCCAGCACTTTCCTAATGACATCCCCTCAGTCTAGTAACCAGACCATCTAAGGCAGTTTCAGCACACTCTGAAAGAGGCCTTGTAAAGATATAAAGTTCAAGTTGTCTCTGATGACTTTAGCTAAGCAGAATAAATGGAGGGGGAAATAAAAAAAAATTTCTAAAATGTTCTAACAGGAAACCTCAGAAATCCTGAGAAATGACAAATATTTCCAAAGTTAAATTTCATTTAAGAAGCCAGAGGTGGTTCTGAATGAGACGCTGGAGCAATTGGAAAGTATGTTAAAGTAATCAAGTTTAAAGGTGTGGGTCCAAGCAACTGAACTCCCCGGCCCCAGTCATTCCCTCTGCCAAGCCAAAGCTCTCTGGCACACCAGGACAAATGAACCTTCCTAAACCACTTAAGTATTGGGCCTAGACTCCGGAGACCTAGATGCCGGTCCCAGCTCCAATACCAAATTGAGGTATGACTTTGGACGAGTTGTTCCTTTCTCAATCTTGCTTCCTTGGGAGGACAGCTTAGATACCATCTCCTAACTGAAGTCTTTCTGGATTCCCCCCCAACCCCACAATGTTTTCCATTGTTTGCTTTGCTTTTACATGCTGGAATCTGCTGCTAACCCTTAGTAGAATCTAATATCCTTGAGAGCAAGTTAAGTTTCTGCTCTTGTATGTACCCCTATCACCCAGCACAGTGCCTTGAACATATTAGGTACTTGTAATCAATGTTTATTGAATTGAACTTCATCTCATCAGCCCTAATTTTGTTATCTGAAAAAAAATTAGGTAAATGGATTATTGTAGTTGACTCTTCATGACCCCATTTGGAGTTTTCTTGGCAAAGATATTCAAAAGGTTTGCCATTTCCTTTCTCCAGTTTATTTTACAGATGAGGAAATTGAGGCAAACAGGGTTAAGTGACTTGCTCAGGGTCACACAGTAAGTGTCTGAGGCTGGATTTGAACTCAGATCTTTCTGACTCCAGGCCTGATACTCCATCTACTGTGCCACCTAGATGCCTTGAAGACAGTTATTATGTCCCACCAAATTCTTTTTTCCGTTATAAAAACTCTTAGTTCTATCTCATCTCTATCACTCATATAATAGAGTACAAGCTCTTTGAGGGTAGGGATTGTTTCCTTCTTTGGATCTACAATGTATGCCAACCTACTGGAGGACCAGGTGCATTGTGGCCTCTTCATAAATACTTGTTGACTAATCCCCAGTTTCTTTAACCAGTACTTGAATGTGCAATTTCTAGTTTGTTAGAGTGTTATACACCATGTAGATAGCCACTAAAAACAATAAGCTTAGATAGGCCAGTGGCAGGAAGATCTGGATTGCCTCTAAGTTACTTAGCCAGGAAAGGAAAGAACCCAAGAGTCCAGGATGCACTCTTCAAATACTCAATTGGATCTAAGACCTTAACCAAGTGTAGCAACAGCAAATGTTTCCTCCAGCGATGAGGATCACAGCCCATCCAAATGAGTCCGTGTTCTATGACTCTTGTGTGTGCACTATTATCAATTCACCAGAGAGGGTCCATCCAACTAGCTTCTCCTAACATCACTAGGGGAACCCATAGGCTGTCCACTACTTAATTATCTCTTACTCTTTCTACATGACCAACACATTGCCTTTTTGATTATCCTTTTCTCTGATGAAGTCCTTTATTCTTATTCCTTTTCATAGTTCCTATTTTTATATGTTGCAGCCTGCTCACACCTGCAATAACATATATCATCCTTGCTATCTGTGTGATATTCATTTTTAATTCTTTGGAGACTATAATATTCCACAACAAGGAACTAAACAAAAACAGTAGTAAAATATTGAAATTAAAATAATGGGTTTTCACTTCTGGGAAAAGTATAGGGTCATTAAAGGAATTCTTCCATTTCTACAAGGCAATCCAGCCTTCGTTTCTCATATTTTATTCTATGCCCAATTTACTGTTCATTTGCACTGTTTGTCTGAGATGTATTGTTGAACGAGCTCAAAGAGTTGCTGATCTAACTGCGCATCGTGATTTGGTTAACCAGCATTTTTTGTTCACTTGGTTTCACCCATGTGGATGGTTAACTCTCTTTAGTTAACTCTCTTCCAACAGACTCTGCAGTGTTCTAGCAATTGTTATGACCAGTATACTATCATACACAATCGAAAGCATCTGGAGGACTTGACTATCTGTAGAGAATGCCTCTTCAACTTGGGACGCTGTGATGAATCTCCTCTGTGAGAGTGGAGAGCACCTTTGCTAAATATAGATTTCCTCGCTTATGCTTTGCCTGATGTTAACAAGTATTGATAGAATAAAGTTATTTCTGCTATTGTGACTTTCAATGAATCTTGAATAATTTTGATGTGAGAATAGGATGTTCCTTTTGGGAAGAGAGTGTGTTGCTCTATCAAATCAACACTTTTTCGTAAACAACAAATAATAAGCACAATGGGATCCTGTATTTTCTATATTTTTCAGTTAATCGTAACGGTTAAGATGTGTTCTACTGTGGAACATTGCTTGCAAATGCCTGCCTATTCTTTATTAATATTCTTGTTGTAAATGCTCGTGTCAGTGCTTCTAATAAAATTGTAAATAATTGGGAAAGGAGGAATATAAGTTGGTAATTGGCTGTTGCCTCAGTTGCTGCTTTTTGGTATTAATAAGGTCCATGATTTTGTACATCCCTTGGGTATCTTATCCTCCTTCAGATACTTTGTGAATTGATTCTCTAATGCTCTCACAAGTGTGTCCCTTCCAGTATGAATCTACTCTATGCACATTTGTATCCAGCTGCTTTTCCCATCTTTTTCCCTTAGTGCTAGTCCTATTTCCTCTATAAATGCATCTGGTATTGTCATATTAAAGTCCAAGGTGATGCAAGCAATATTCTAAGTCCCTGCCCCACACAGACTTGGACAGTTTTTGTTTAAAAGGAATTGAAACCATTTTCTTCATTTAATTGGCTCTGGATCTAAAGACTTGAGCTATTGCTTTAGCTTTTTCTCATTGCCCTAAGTATATGATACAAGGTGCAAGTAGTAACCTGATCTTCCCTCAGGCCTCTAACCGAGGACCATTGTGGGCAACACGGAAGCAAGGAAGCTACACCCAGCTGAATCAATACTGTATCCTTGCTGAATATCCTTTCCCTGCTATGGAAAAGTAAACTTATTTTATCAAGTGTCAGATGTTCTGCAAATACCTCATTTCATTTCGCTCTGGAACCTGAGTTACAAGACTAGGCCGAGTGATGACTGATCTGTTAATTACATGATGACTCTACTGTTCTTGATGATGAGAAATTATTTTTATAAAAATATTTGCATTCATAAAAAAGGCTGCAGGGCTTTATTTTTTTTTCAGTTTTCTTTCATTTGTGGTGCTTCTATTTTCTTACTTCAGATGACTGCTCAGTCAGATCTCTCATAAGCTTTCTTTAAGCTAGATTTAGTCTCTATTCCTTCCTATTGTTTTATGATCAATAATGAGCATATTCTTCTAGCATCCTTTCCTGTAAGATTTTACAATTAAGGCTAATATTCTAAACCTGGTGGTGGTTGCCCTTGGCTATCAAATCTCTTGGCTTGTCTTGGAATTCAAATATTTGTTGACTGAGGTACTTTTGTGGGTCTTTCGGTGTCCTTGTTATGACAATTGACTAATATTGTTTAACTTCTATGCTACTGAGAAAGAAGCTGAGATCCTAAGTTTCTCCTGTAACCTGGAAAGGTTACATGCCTTGACTAAGAGAACACAGACAGTGGTCAAGATTTGATTTGCCCCGAGGCTTTTGACTGTAAATCTAATGTTCTTTACAGTACGCTAGAGTTTCTTGTTTATATGTAAATATCTGTTGATCAATTGATCTGTTCACTAATGAATAAATGTGGAAATATTAAGTTGCTGGCAGCTAAGTGGCCCAGTGGCTAACATGTTAGACTTTGAGTTAGGGAGACCAGAGTTCAAATGCTGCCTCAGATATTTATTAGCTGTGTGACTCTGGGCAAATCACTAAACTTCAGTTTTCTCATCTGTAAAATGGGGGGAAATCATAACAATAGGACCTCTCTCATTGGGTTATTGTGAGGAGCAAATGAGATAAGTAGCCGTGTGACTCTCAACCAGTCACTTAATCTGTCTGCCTCAGTTTCTGCATCTGCAAAATGGGGATAATAATAGCACCTACCTCCCAGGGTTGTTGTGAGGGTCAAATGAGATAACTGTAAAGCACTTAGCCTAGTACCTGGCATATAGTAAGTGCTATATGTCAGCTATTATTTATATGTATATTAGATATAGATATATGTATATATAGATATATGTATATTAGATAGTTTATGTAAAGTGCTTTGCAAACCTTAAAGATCTACATAAAACAAGTTGTTATGATGAGGATGCTTCTTGTGGATACCAAGAGTAAAGTTATATCAGAGACTGACCCTTCCCGTCAAATCAAAATCACTTTCCCAATAAGTTGAAAGCAGAGGTAGAAAGCAGGAAGCTACAAAATATCTTGGTATCTACTAACTTTCCCTTCCCTGGACACTTTCCCCAGGGTCTATCACTGGCCTTTCTCCCAGGCTGGATTCTGCAATCCCTTTCCTTAGCCAAGTGACTCAGAGGCCACTTCAGTCACATAGCTAAATGTGATTGGTCTAAAAAAAAATGCTTGGCCTAAAATATCTAATTGCCTCAGGATAATCCCTGTAGGGTATGCTACTCTTAAATAGAGTCACTGAGTTCATCTAAACTGTAGCCCCACTAATTTACAGTAGACTTTGTAACCATTGGTGGCTATAATTAATATATATAGTCATCCACAATGACTTTTGGAGGCTTTTCGCTTGCTTATTTAAAAGCTTCAGAAATAAGCTTTTGAATTCAGATCTTAAGGTCTGGGGAGAAACAAGCTCTTACTAGTCTCCACTTGTGACTTTTAGTCTCCTATTGCCCCACAGTGCCAGATGCTTAAGGAGTTCAGTTGTCCTGATGCCTGTTAACCAGGGATATTATGTAGAAGGTCCCTACAGTCAGCCAGTTAAAACAGCATGCAAAGTGTTTTCTCTCTATGTCAGATCACTCTTGAGCTGGGGTGGGGAGCCTAAGGCCCTGAGGCCACATGCCGCCCTCTAGGTCCTGAAGTGCAGCCCTTTGACTGAATCCAAACATCAGACAAAGGGCTGCACTTGAGAACCCAGAGGGTCACATGCGGCCTCGAGGCTGCAGGTTCCCCACCCCTGACTAGGGCATGCTAGTATGTGACTGGTGGCTTCTAGTATGGACCCCTACTTTCCAGCTGGAAGGAATAGTAGCAATCAACCACACAAGCTTCACTCTTCTCATCTCAAGTTGGTCTCTTAATTAACAATGCAAGAAGTGCCTCATCACAACCGTTATTCCCGATCCCTAAGAAATCCTATCCAGTGACCTGTTACCCGGTTAAGAGCCTTGTGGTTGGATTCCAATGTAAAGGTAATGGAGAATCTTTCTAGCAATGATTCTTAAAAGCTTCTCTCTCACAGCCTGACTTCTACAGCCTCAAATAGTCAGGGCACATATATTCTAGTCCTGACATAGCAACTAACTCACTACAACAAGGACCATCTCTGGCTAGATCAAGTAAAGTTTGTTTTGATGATGAGAGAGGTATCAGGGAAGCAACCAGGATGAGAAGAAGTTGAAGATTACTGAGAGAGTGGGCTTGATGGAGGCATCAATCTTTTGGAGAAGATAGAATGGAAAGGGAACATGTTTGCATGTAGAGGGATTTGCCTTAATAAAAACAGGGGCAACTTCTCTATGTGAGATAGAAGTAAAGGTAGTACGAGAAGACATATAAGTGATATGAGATGAATTTGAGGGGAAGGGAGGAAAGAGAGAATAATCAATAAGTAATTTGTCTCACTTTGTTCAGTCAAGTATAAAGCAAGGTTCTCAGCTGAGAGGGTGAGAGGAAGGTTTGAGGAGGGATGAAAAGGTTTAGAAAAGCTTCATGAATATGAACATGAAATAGTTGTGTCAGTCACGGGGCATGAGTAAAATGAGGAATCAGGAAGTCAGAGTTTAAAGCCATGCAAATTAACTTGAAACATCCTTACATTCCTCCCACTCTCTTTGTCATTATTACATCAATGGGCAAGTCTATTTCCCTTTGTTTACTTCAGTTTTGTCCTCTGTGAAGTAAGGGGATTAGCTGGATAAACTGAGGTCCCTTCTGTCTTTGAGAGTCTCTCTTTATGACTATGACCAAGGTTTTACATCTGCATTTGTGATTCCATTGTTATAGGGACCACTCTATGATGAAACTGCCTCTGCCAATGAAGATTGATAATTGTGCAACTGATAATTTTGGATAGTTGGCTGGGGCCTGAAAACTTGGTATTTGTCCAAGGTCACACAACTAGTATATATGAGGCAGGATTTGAACACAGATCTTCCTGATTCTGAGACCAGTTGGTCATAATGGTCACGGAAGGTTTCTAGGAAGAGTGAGAGTTTGACCTGAATTTTAAAGATGGGGTAGGAATTTGATAGATGGAGGCAGAAGAGGAATGATGTTTCAGATAGAAGGAATATCACAAGCAAATGCATTAAGATGGTAAGAGTGAGGACTTGTTGGAGAGATGGTGAGTAGATCAGTTATGACAAGCCAAGGAATTTAAACTTTGCTCCATAGAAGGGAAAGGCATTATAGGGATTTGAGTGTGACTAGACGAATGGATAAGACTGGGAATTGTATAGAAAGATGGTTTGAAGAGAGGAGAGAGTAGAAGAAGGAAAACCTGGCAGGAGATTATTACCAGGTGAGTCATAACGAGGACCTGTACTAGAGTGGTGGCAGAGGGAATAGAACAGAAGGAATTATTTTTAAGAAATACTGAGGAAATAGACTAGACTTGTCAACTTGTTGGTAATAAGAGATGAAAAAGAGGAAAGAGTCAAAGATTGCACCAAGGTTTCAAACATTTGAGACTAGATCAATGGTGCTATTGCTACATGTACCATTTAGATTTTGAGGAAAATATAAGAAAATATAAGGTATGTACTTGTTAAATTAAAAATACTGATAGAACATCCAGACAGATATAGGCAGCTGTAGATATATATCTGGAGCTTAGAAGAAAAACAAGAGCTAGACCTATAGATCTGGGAATCATTTGTATAGAAATCTTAGTTGAGGAAGTGGGAATGAATGAGGTTGCCAAGGGAGAGAGAGTACAGAAAGGAAGAGAAGTGGGCCAAGGACAGAACTTTGGGTGACACCCAACTTAAGGGATCAGGAAGAGGATGACAGCAGGCAGAAGGGCTTGTTAAAAGGTAAGAGGGTAGCCAGGAGAGCATACTGTCTCTGAAGTCAAAAGAGGAGAGAAAATCCAGAGGGACAGGGATGTTCAAGCTTGCCAGCTGCTACAAAGAGGTCAGACAGGATGAGGACCCAAAAAAGGCCTTTGGATTAAGCATTTAGGAGGTCATTGGTGATCTTTAAGAGAATCAGCTCAACAGAGGGATGGAAGCAGTAGCCAGATTCTCAGGGCTTGATGATGGAATGGGTAATGAGGAAATACAGGTATCTAGTGTGCACAACTTCTTCAAGAAATTTATAAGCAAAGCGGAACGATGAGATGGAATGGTATCTAGATGGGTTTGAAAGGTGAAGGGAGTGGGTGTTGGGTTGTTTTTTTAAATGATGAATTAGAAAGTCCTTTGAGCATTCTTATTTACTGGTAGGAATCTATGGATCAAGAGAGATTCAAAATATATGAGAAGGTATATCCTGAGATAAATGGGAAAGTTGGCACCACAGGCACAGAGAAAAGGGATTAGCTTTGGTGAGGAGTTGAGTTATCTGTTCCTCTGGGATAGGAGAGAAAGAGTAGAGTGAGTGAAAATACTGAAACGTTTTAAGCAGAGGAGATGGGAGAAGTAGGAGACAAAGCCATGATGTTTCTAGTGTACTATTTGTAGCACACAATTTAGTGGGGTTTTCCCCCCCTGATTGTTTTGCAAATCATCTTTGTCTCCATCAAAGGATAGTAAGCTCCTTAAAGTTGGAACTGAGTCTTAGATATATTTCCTTGACATTCTCCCCACTGTGTTGAGTACTAGCTGAATAAGAGGAGAAAGGATGTGACCTATGGGTTACCTTGACCCAATTTAAATAATAGCAAAATTTTAAATTTGCTGTGTTTCTCTATAGTCTAATATTTCCTTTTAAAAATACTTTATTTATTTTATTTTTAATTTATGGAATAAAACAAGCATTTCCATAACACAGTGTAATAAAAAAAAATTGATTGCATATGAAACTGCCAATCTATTGTGTACAACTTGCTATTATTTTTAAAGTTATCTCGTAAACTTCATTTTTATCTTTTTTTCCCTTTTTTCTCCCCCCACCCTAGAGATGACTACCATTAGACACAAGTATACATATGTATATATATTATTAATATGGTTTCATTTTATAATAATAATATTTGTATAGCACTTTAAATTTTGCAAATATTGTAGAAAATTCTAGAAATATATCTCATTTGCTCCTCACAACATCCCTGGGATGTAAATGCTATTATCACCCCCATTTTACAGATCAGAGAAATTGAGGCAGATAGCAGCTAAGTGACTTGCTCAGGGTCACACAGCTAATAAGTATCTGAGGCTGGATTTGAATTTAAGCCTTCCTGACTTCAGCTCCAGCCCTCTATCCACTTTGGCACCTAGCTTCTTTCAAACTCTATGCTAATGGAGGTGGGGTGAGGAAAAAGCACTGACCTTCCATTTGTGTAGTTTTAGTGAACTATAATAAAACAGCTGGTTTCAGGCACTGGGGAAAGACTGTTCTGAATTTACGTAAACAACAAATTAAGGATCACCACATATGTTGTGCCCTTGCACAGGCTGGCTTCCAACTTTTAGACACAAGAAACTTAGGTCTGGAAAGCGCTTTAGAGAACTGCTCGTTTAAAGCCCTCATTTTATAGAAAAAAGAAACTTAGGTCCAGAGGAAAAGATTTGTCTTGCTTAATATTACAAGCTGTGTTAAAAATAGTCACAATCAGTATTAGTATCACAAAAGTTTAAGCCTGCAGATTGTACCTTTCTATGTTTTAGTAGGACTAGGAGTCCTAAGGGAAGGAATGGAGAAGAGACTAATTATAGCTAACATTTATATAGCCCTTTAAGGTTTGGAAAGTACTTTACTTATGTTACCTCACACGATCCCCATAACAACTCTGAAAGGGTAGGTGCTATTATTATCCTCATTTACAGATGAAAAAACTGAAGTTAAATGACTTGCCCAAGCTCACAAAGTTTATGTGTCTTTTGGCAGAATTTGAACTCAGGTTTGAATCCTGATTCTAGATACAACACTATCTATTTCACCATCTAGCTGCCTCATTATTAGATTTGATAATGGGATAGCTCAATCAAATCAAACCATTTTATTCTCTAAATGAAAAAAAATGATGTCCAGAGAGTTTGAATGATTTGTCCTAAAAAACACAACTACCCAATGGGCAAGCCAGGATTAGGATCCAGGCAATTCTCCTGATTGCTAGTCTTATATTCTTTTCACTATACCACAGAGGTATTTATCTTGGAAAAGTGTGCTACAAGGCAGGAGTACCGGGCCCCGTGGCACAGACCTGTAACTCCAGCTACTGAGGGTGGTGAGGTTGGCAGATCTCTTGGACTTGGGAGTTTGGGGCTACAGTGGGCTATGATGATCTGGTATCTACAATAAATGAATCATTACTGCATTAATATGATGAGTCTCCTGCTTCTGTACCCGACAACAGTGGCAAGTAGTGCCTAAACCTCCAGCCTAAGAGAAATGAGGAATCCCAGTTGTTAAAAAAATAAATAAATACAAGCCAGGAGCCCAGTTATTGATAAGGCAGCATGGCAGCAGAATGGCATAGTGGAAAGAATGTTATATTTGCAACCAGAGGACCTGGGTTAAGATTCTGCTTCTGCTACTACTGCCTGTGACCTTAGGCAGCTTGTTTCTCCTCTAAAATGAGGAGGATAGGATAAATCAGAGGTGGGGAACCTGCAGCCTTGAGGCCCCTGGACTAGATGATGTCTAACGTCCTTTTCAGCTGTAAATCTTATGTTACTCATAGTAGGACCAAGATCAGAGTAAAATCAGCCACAATATCACATCAACTGGTGACCTGCTGGCTACCACCTCTTTATATTACCCCTACTTTGGTCATGATTGATCGGGGAGTGTGAGGCATGGTCAAATCTGCAGATGAAATTTAAATGCCCCCAGCTACAAAGTTGGGGGAGGGGGCAGGGATAGAGGTATAAGGAACCAGATAAACCACTGTACATTGTCCCCTTCCACCTACCTCCACCCCATAATAATCAACCTTTTGATGTTTCAGTTACTAGCCCCAAAAAGCTATTTGTAGGTTGGTTGATTTTGTTTTTTGTTTGTAGCTACAGTGTCCCTCTTAGAACTCCAGCTCACCTTGGGGACCAGCAGGGGAAGGGGAAGGAAAAGAGGCTGACTCACACTCCATTCACCTATGAGGCAATTCACTCCTACTACTTGAGTCAGCTGTTTCATCAGAATGGTATCACTCTGGTCTGTGTGGCCCCTGAATATTCAATGGGCGATTGCTATCAATAGAAACTAAGCATATACATGACTCTCATCCTAAGCTAGCTCCTGCTCCGTATAATTTATCTGAGCTTTGTATGGGCTTGGTTGTTGTCATGGAAATTGTCTTCTCTGGGGACGAAACAAAAGACAGAGCAACAAAACATGGCCATATTGACTAACTCCCTGGGTAGGGAGTTAGTGTCCACACAATCCGTATGCCCTCCATCTGATGCAATTTATCCCTGAGGACTCCTTCTCCCTCTTTCTTTCCCCTCCTTCCAACTTCATCCCTCTAGAGGAACCTCCTCCTTACCCTACCCTTGGTTAATTCTTATTCCTTTTAGGTGCAGTGGAGAGACAAAGAACAGGAAAGATTCAAGAGACTTGTTTTTTATGATCTTCAGCTGACAAAGTTGATGAGGAAAAGAAACCGTTTCTTTCTTTCTCATTCCTACCTTTCTCCAGCCTCACATTTCTGCCCGACCCCAACCCCTTAACTTCGTGTGGGTCCCATGGGGCAGGGCTAGCACAGATTGTTAACAAACAGCATTCGTGGATCTTGGATTGCTTCATGGATGCCTGTCAGGGACAATTGCTTTTGATAATAAAGCTCTTTCAAGCCTCAGTGATATTTTGAAGCAAGCAGTGTGCTTCTTACTAGAATACTTCACAGGATCTATATGATTTAATCAGCTTGTCTATGCGCTCCACTCCTTCAGATGGCAACCCCTCAGTGCCTTAGTAGGTGGTTACATGAACCGTTTGGCCCTGAAACTCATCCCCTGCTGGCCAACTTGCTGGTGTTAAATCTTTCTGAACATAGCCAGACCAGTCCTCAAATGACAGATATTCAGTATAGTCCCTTATCAGACCTGCCTTCAAAGACTTTCTAGTGTGGCTGGACCAGCTAGAGTTGGGCTTCATTTAGCATAGCCTCTTACAAATGAAAGTCACCTTCATCAAGGCATTGGAAGGAATACTTTAGCGGAGGGAATCTTGCAAGCATCACTTTAAATGTGGAATATGGTTTAAAAAAAAAGAAGAAAATGGAATAATATGCAAGCCTAGTCTCAACCCATTGGTGTGGGACTCTTTCATTATTGATGGAGATCAATGCTCAGGTCTGTATGAAGGGCAGGGTAGAATTGATGAGAGTGGGAGAGTTCAAGTCTCTTTAATCTTTCTCTAGTTCTCCTTGAGTCACTGAGTCTTTATGGACTTTGGGCACTTCTAGCTTCCAGCTCTGAGAGAAAAGATGGATGAGGTCAACCCCACTTCAGGTTACTAATGTGAAAATAAGACTCTGGGAAGAAGCTGACATGAGAGGAGCTGGCAGTCTCCATCATGTCCCTTTCTCTAGTTTGCTACAGGATTTCCCCTTGGGTGAGATCTGGGACTCTCTTTCCTAGTTGAGATGAGTTGCCTTGCTCCCACTGGGAGAGCTCCTTCACTCTGTATTGTCCATATATATCTTCCTATGAATACCTTCTCTAATTTTGGTTTTGCTATGATTTGGGTAAATGGATTTCTTTGTTATTCACTATGTATATTCATCGTGGAGCTGGCATTTGGTGGGAAAGGGATCAAGTCATGGATAAAAAACTTGGAGCCCTGCTTCCCCAACAAGAAAACATTGATCAGAAGTGAACTTGAACCTGAAAACCACATTCCCTAGACTAGCAATATTTAAGGAAGTAGATGCATATGATTGTAGCCCAGTAACCCCCTCTCTCAGATGAGAGCAGGGTGGCAGCATCTGGCCTTACCTCCCTGCTTCCCTCCTGACAGGAATGAAAGTCTCTCTTGGAGAAAGGTGGGGGGAGAAGAAGCTAGAGATGTCCACTCTAATTTCCTTTGAGACACACAATGATACTTTATGCTGCATGTGAGCAACAGCCCTGACTACAAATATAATTACCTCAACTATGGAAGGGGTATTTTTTCAGTAATCAAATAGAAGAAATGTCAAGAGACAAAACTGATAGATTTGTTCATACAGAAATAAAAGGATTTTGTGCAGCAAAAAGTAATATCTTCAAAATTAAAAAAAGGAAATTGGGGAAAACGTTTTTAGTAAATATGTTAGAAAAAGGTCAGAGACAAATAATATGTAAAGAAATGTCACACGTCTATTACTAATAATACAGAGTATCCCCGAAAGACTTAGTACAGCATCAAGTAGCACTTGAGTAGCACCATTTGAGGGCAGCTAAGTGGCACAATGGATAGAGCACTGGGACTGGAGTCAGGAAGACTTGAGCTCAAATCCACCCTCAGATACTTACTAGCTGTGTGACCCTGGGCAAGTCACTTAACCTTGTTTGCCTCAATTTCCTCATCTGTAAAATGATCTGGAGAAGAAAATTGACAAAGCACTCCAATATCTTTGCCAAGAAAATACCTAATAAAAAGGGCCACAAAGAGTTGGACATGACTGAAAAATGAATGAAAGCACTATTTAAGTGCTATTATATGTGTGTATTTAAGTGCTATCATGTACGTAAATAACACACATATCTATGGGTGGATGTGTAATTTATTAAGCTTTAATAGCTTAGAACAGCACTAAGGCTTTTGGGATACTCTGTATTGCCCAAGTGAGCAATTACCAAGGAATATGATCGGACAATTATCAGAGGAAATAGAATCTATTAATAATCACATGAAAAGATGTTCAGACTTGCTAAATAACTGGAGAAATGCCAATCACAAGACAACCTTATTATTAATCACCCTACACCCACTGGAATGGCAAAAATAACCAAAAAATGATAGAATTCAATAATGTCTGCAGGGCTGTAGGGAAACAGGAGCTCTAATACACCATTGGTGGGACTGTGGATTGGGGTAGGCATTTTGGAGAGTGATAGGACAGTATATAAAAAGAGTCCCAGTGCTGTTCACATCTTTTCATCCAGTGATTCCATTTTCAGGACTTTGTCCTAAAAATATAAAATTTTAGAAAGGGACCTATCAATGTGCAGATATACATTGTTGATTTATTTTTCGTGGGAAAAAACTGGAATCAACCTTTAAGCCCCCAAAATGGATAATACTACATTGATATAATGGAATATTATGGTGCTTTGAAAAAAATAAATATGAAACATATAAGGACACATGGAAAGATTTAGAAGGTGATGCAGAGTAAAACAAACAGAACTAGAATTGAATATATACTAACTATAGTTTACATATATGTATGTATATATATATATATATATATATATATATATATTTTTTTTTTTTTTTAAAGGAAAGAATTCCAGAGAAACCAAAACTTCAAACAGACCTAGAAGTGAACCCAGAACTTTGCCTTGGTGTTAGTTTATTACGTTCTACCTTGCTAAATGATGAATCTTATACAATACTTTACCTTCTATTTTAAATGTTTTACTAACTGTTTTTATTATCATTAGATTTTCAATTAAAATTTTTTATAATATGGCAGATGAGTTTTTTTTCTGAATTGCTCAGAGGCATCTGTCCTTTATATGAACTTTGTTTATATAGCAGATTTGTTCTTTAGTCATGTCTAACTTTCGGTGACCCCATTTGGGGTTTTCTCTACAAAGATAATAGAATGGCTTGCCATTTCCTTCTCCAATTCATTTTACAGATGAGGAAACTGAGGCAAACAGAATTAAGTGACTTGACCAGAGTCACACAGCTAGTAGATGTCTGAGGCCAGATTTGAACTCAGGAAGATGATGAGTCTTCCTGACTCCAGGCCAGGCACTCTATCCATTGCACCACAGAGCTACCCTATATAGCAGACACTCTTGATAACCTGCCATCAGTGACTTAAACATTTTGAGTTGTTTCCATAGTAGTGGGAATGGATTATGCTAACATTTCTCACCCGGTTCACCTCCTTATCAATGGCAAATGGACATAAGGATACTTACTGGTCTTGGCCATGGAGATTTTTTCTGTGTAATGTTAAAGTCATGACTTTGGCCTAGAGAACTTTCTTCTTCCTTTCTGCCTATCAAAATCCTACTTATTCAAATCTCGCCTCTTCCATGAAGCTGGCCTGGATAATTACAAGCTAAGTGTTACTCTCCTGTCTTCCTGATGTACCATGGTATTTATGATCTATACTGCACAATTTGTGTGTGTGTGTGTGTGTGTGTGTGTGTTCTCTAATCGTTTTTCATTTGTCAGTCTTGTCTCTTCTAAGAGAAGGTAAGCTCATCAAAGGCCAAAACTATGAAACAGGCTTTTTTCTTGTAATAATTGGCTCTAACAGTTTACGAAGTGCTTTCTGCAAAAAAGCAAACCTGTGGGGCAGCTAGATGGCACAGTGGATACAGCACCGGCCCTGGATTCAGGAAGAGCTGAGTTCAAATCTGGCCTCAGACACTTGACACTTTACTAGCTGTGTGACCCTGGGCAAGTCACTTCACGCCATTGCCTCACAAAACAAACAAAAAAACCTGTGAGGTAAGTCCTTTAGAGTCAGCTACTTGGCACAGTGGACAGCAATTTGAATTCAGAAATAAATCTACCTCAGATATTTACTATCTGGTCAAGTCACTTAATCTTTCTCCACCATGGTTTTCTCATCTATAAAATGGGGCTCATAATGGCCCCTCCCTCACAGGAAGTTATAAGGACCAAATGAGATATGTTTATATAAAAAGCTTTGCAACCCTAAACTGCTGTTATATGCATATATATATGTATATATATATATATATATATATATATATATACATATATATATATATACATATATATATATTACACACACACACACATACACATATATTAGAATTTATTATATACAAGCTACCTTATACATCTTTATTATTGGAAGGGCAGATAGGTGGCACAGTGGATAGAGCACCAGCACTGGAGTCAGGAAGACCTGAGTTCAAATCTAGCCTCAGATACCTACTAGCTGTGTGACCCTGGGCAAGTCACTTAACCCTGTTTAAAAACCTGAATTTCCTCATCTGTAAAATGAGCTGGAGAAAGACATGTCAAACACTCTAGTATCTTCGCCAAGAAAATCCCAGAGGGGTCACAAAGAGTTGGACACAACTGAAATAACCAAACATATTATTAGAGGCAGCTAAGTAATACAGTGGATAGGGCATTGGACTTGGAGTCAGGAAGTTCTAAGTTCAAATCCAGCCTGAGACACTTACTATCTGTGTGACGTGGGGCAAGTCACTTAACCTCAGTCTGCCTCAGTTCCTGTGTTTGTAAGATGAGTATGACAATAGCTCCTACCTCCCAAAACTGTTGCTGAGTACCAAATAAGATATTTGTAAAGTGCCTTGTGCTCTATATCTGCTAGTTGTCAACATCAATAGGTAGCAGGAACAAATATTCTTATGCCCATTTTACAGATGGGAGAGCAGCTGCTGAAAGAGGTTTAATAATTTAGGGGTGCTAGTGCCAGAGTTGAGATTCAAAACCTAGTCTTCAGACATTTAAGTCTACTGTTCTTCACTTTAGATCACAGGGCTTTTTGTTTTTTGCTCATTTTTCCAGCCTATTTCTTGACTTTGGACTTTATGTCAGCTGGGGTCTAGTGTCAGGGATAGATGGCCTGAGCTTCTGCAGAGTGATTTGTGGGCCTGTATGTGCTTCCTAAGTGGTGTGATCTGGTCTGATCACTGCCCTCCTGATCTGTGCTCTGGTCCTTACCCAAGTACCCCTGTTCCTTTGAACCCTGCAACCAGGAACTGAGTGATAGGCTATGGTGGTGCCAAACCATGCCCAATCCTCTGTCCATTGCTAGGACAGGGATCCCTTGGAATCTCTTTCTGACCAAGCATTCAATCCCTTTACTATCCCTGTTCATTGAGTACATCCTGTGCCCTCATAGCTTTTCTTTCCTTTAACTCCCTAGAGACTCAGCACAGTGCAATTTCTTGAATTTAATTTGGTCCCATTGAATTAGCCAAGCCCATCATAAGCCAGATTTTCTTCTTTTTCTTCATCATTACACCCACATAATGAGGACCTATTTTCTGCAATGCACTATGGGAAGTTGCAGCATCCGGAGGAATAGAAACTCAGTGCCTCTCCATTTTCCCCTCTACTTCTAAGCCCTAAATCCTTCAAGTTGAAGGGAAAAAATTCACCCTGTCAAAGGAGGCTCCTTGACAGTGGTGGATAAATGTTCAGTCTTTAAATTATAAAAGTGAAGATCATTTTTAGAAGGTGGAGATTCTTGGGATTTTAAAACTGAATCCGGGCTCCCCATACATCAGTAATGATGTGGGAACATTTTCTTTTCTTCCTGTCTTTTTCACCCCCTTGCGTGTGCAGGAATTTTCCTATTTCTGTCTTTCTAGGTCTGCTCTTTGTCTGACTCTACTTTTTATTTTTACTTTGCTACTTAGTTCATTTCATTTAAAGGACAGAGATAGGCCTGGGAGGTGTCCATCAATGGAGTAGAAGCTTGGAATCATTCCAGTCTCAGGTCTGTGCCCCAGCATGAACCTTCCCTCTGCCAGCTTGGAGATGGAGCCTGTTTAATAAGTCCCAAACATTCCCCTTCCCTGCCAAGAAGTGGGATACCAGCACAACAGGGCACTCAGTTCAGCAGGATTAACTAGCCAACACCATAGCTTCAATTAAGAACCTTTCTGGTCTATGCCTGCCACCATACAAAAACTACCTGGGCCCCAGCTTTGCCTCTGGGTACTGCCAGCTTAAGACTGTATTGACATACATAGACGGTTTTGAAAAAAAGACTTTCTGGATCCAAACAACCGGTTACTAGTAGGGAGTTCTAAATAGCTAATTGGTTGAATTCAGATCTTTTCTTCTCTATACTAGTTTGTGGGGATGTGATATAGTGACAGAAAAAGGCTGAGAGATGTTCATATAAACAGTGAATGAGCATGTGGTAAAGATAGCTTTAAAACAAAAATAAGGAAGAGGTTAAATATTTACAATTAGTTCAGTTGCACAACCCAAGGTCAGGTTTTTTTGTTTGTTTTTTGGTGGGTTGGGGGTTTTTTTTGTTTTTGTTTTTTTTGGAGACTGGGTCTCCCTATCTTGCTCAAGCTAGAAATTCAGCAGCCATTCCTGGGCCCATCCCATTAATGATCCATATGAGAGATTTGACCTGCTCCATTTCTGACCTAGTCTAGTTCAATCTCCTTAGGAAGCCTGGTGGCTAGTGAAGATACCTGACAGGTTTAGCCTACTGCAGCAGAACTCCCAAATTCAAGAGATCCATCAGCTTCAGAGACCCCAGTAGCAGGGATTACATTCCATCATGGCTCAATTCTTTTCTGATCCCTGCTGAGTGCTCAGGATGGACATACAGCCTCTAAGAATGGCCTCTCATTGGCACCCCATTATCTCAGTTCCTCCCTCATATTCTCTCTGGTTCTTACAGGTTTCTTGGTCAGGAGCCACACCTGAGTGCTCTGGTTTTAAAGTCCTTCTGCTGGGCTCCAGGCTACAAGGGGAGCAAAAACAAATAAGGCAGAGTAGCTAGTGTCAACAACAGTTTGAGTGCAGGCAAAAATGTCAATAGAACTTGAAAGGAGGATAAACCACAACAAGAAAAAGGGAAGAGAGCAATAGAAAAGGCTGAGTTTGGTCTTCCAGGTTTTACTCACTTTCCTTTCTTGTTTTTTTTTTTTAACTTTGCTAGTATTTTTTTCCAGTTACACATAAAGAGAATTTTCAACGTTCACTTTTATAAGATTTTGAGTTTCAAACTTTTTTCTCCCTCCTTCCCTTTCCACCCCCCTTCCCAAGATGGCAAGCAATGTGATATAGGTTATACATGTACAATCATATTAAACGTATTTCCACATTAGTCATGTTGTGAAAGAAGAATCAGAACAAAAGGGAAAAACCACAAGAAAAAAACAAACCAAAAAAAGTGAAAATGATGTGCTTCGATCTAAATTCAGACTCCATAATTCTTTCTCTGGATATGGACAGTATTGTGCACGATGAGTCTTCTGGAATTGTCTTCGATCATTGTATTGTGGAGAAGAGCCAAGTCTGTCAAAGCTGATCATCACACAATGTTGCTGTTACTGTGTACAATGTCCTACTGGTTCTGCTCATTTCACTCAGCATCAGTTCAGACAAGTCTTTCTAGGTTTTTCTGAAATCTGCCTGCTCTCTGTTTCTTATAGCACAACAGTATTCCATTACATTCATATAGCACAACAGTATTCCATTACATTCATATACCACAACTTGTTCAGCCATTCTCCGACTGCTGGGCATCCCCCAATTTCAATTTTTTTTATAACCACAAAAATCACTTTCCTTCTTCACATACTGCATCCCACCCTTATGCCCACATCCAGGCCATTTTAGGATAGGGGAACCCCAGGAAGTAATTGATTTTACCTTATACTGGTGACTACGGGGCAAATTTGCTCCCTTCCTAGATCTCCTCACTTGGGGAAGTGGGGAGGGGGAAAAAGAGAGGGATTATGGTATTTAGATTTATGTTGAGACCTTAGTCAGAATTTAAAGACAGTCCCTTAGAGATAATCCAGTCCAACCTTCTCAAGAGAATTGAATCTAGGGGGTATAAAGGAACTACTTCAAGGTTACACAATTAGTAAAAACAGCAGAGATACAATTTGAATCCAAATCCTCCAACTTCAAATCACATGTTCTTTTTACTGCCCTAAATTTCCCCAATGGCTTTAGAGTCAGGAAAACTGAGTTCATATCATGATTCTGCCATTTGTTACCTATCTGATAATCCATGGGCCTCACTCAGATTTTTTTTCTTCTGTCAAATGAGAACATTGGGCTAGAATATACAATCCTGAAGGTTTCTTCTAACATTAAAATTTGGGGTGGTCTCAGTTCTCTTGGGGTTGCTAGTCTTTTTTATCGTAGTTGTCTTTGTGTAAAAAGGACCTTCCTTAGTCTGAACCACTCCCTATGGCTATGTTTGTTGTTACTGCTTTAAAAAAGCAGTACTCCATTTCTTCTATTACATTAAGGCTATAAATTTGGTGGTAGGTGGAGTGAGACATTAAAGAAACTGTTCCCCAGGGAAGCAGCCTGGCTTCCTCTTTTCAGACAGGACTTTCCCATTGTGCAATGCCTTTCCTTCCCAGTTGCCAGGTAAAGGTTCTGCCCTCAGGGCAGAGGGTAAAGGTTCTCCAACATTTTTGTTCTCTGTTCCTGCTGTACCAGGATTAAAGGAGACCCCACCACCACTCCTCTTACCCTTCATGCCCCATTATCTTCTGAAGATACTTCCCTCTACTTTGCCACAAAAGGGGGTCAAAATCCCATTGTCCTATGGGAAAACAGGAGATGGGGGAAAGAATGTGAATGAGGCTTTCATGAACTTAGATTTCTTAGTCTGATGCTTGGAGATAAACTACCCAACGAGAATGACCTATTTATAGGATAGGTCCCATTTTCCTGAGAAGGAAAAGGAAGCCCCTTTCTTCCCCACGTCACCCCTTGTCTCTGCCCCACATTAATTCTCCACCTGGATTGTCTTCATCAAAGGTATCACCAGTCCTGGGATCTTCTGACTACCAGAACCCTGACCAGCAGAATGGGAGCCCTATTGCTCCAGGAGCTATCCCTTGCTCAAGAAGTCAGTTTTGTTCAGTGCTTTGATATGAGCTCTATATGAATTGCTCATTTCACTACAGGGGCTGTTCCTCTCTCTGGAAGACTCTGGCTTTCATTGACAGAGAGTTTCCATGACTCAATGGTTGCATCCTGTGAATCACATAATTTTCCATTATTTTTGGCACCTCATAGATAAGGACACTAATCAGTTCAATGCAACTTACAACTTACAAATACTGATTAAGGGCCTGCCACTGGTAAATCCTGAGGACCAGAAGATCAAAAGCAACATAGTTCCTGCCCTTGGAGTTTTTACTTAAATGGGAAGGGAATGGGGAGAAGGCTATAAGAGATCTCCAGATGTTAAAGAGATGAATGAATGAATGAAAAACCATTTGTTAAGCACCTCCTCTGTGCAAGGTACTGTGCTAAGCTCTAGGGATACACAAAGAAAAGGAAGATGGTCCCTGCTCTCAAGGAGTTCACATTCTAACGTGGAGACAATACATGGTCAAATTGAAAAGCTTCATAGTCATTAGGTTGTAGTAGCAAAGCTGCTAGTCGGGCATCTTTCTTATTAATGTTATTTCCACAGATAAAGCATATTGATGTCTGATGTTGAACCATTTAATAGTGGTAGGAATATTTTTTTATTTCCTGGTCTTCAACAGCTGCAACACCTACAGAGGCAGTTGACAGGCTAGGTGTCCACAAGTACTGATTCCCTGGAGAATGGCTTACTCAGGGGCTCAGACTATGAGAAGAAGATCCCAGGATCTTCTCATAGAGTGATAGGATTGGGGTGTGCTTCTAGGCCCCTCAATTCACCTCTAAATTCCTTCTACCCTTCAAGAGGAGGCATATAGTCTGGTTGTTGATAGGGGGTGGGTTGGGAAGGGCCTGCATTGAGGAGGCCCAGAAGGGTCAAGTGACTTGCCCAAGGTCAAGGAAAGAAGGAAGGAAGGAAAAAGAGAAAGAAGGAAGAAAACTAGCATTTATTAATACCTGCTATATGCCAGGCACTGTGCTAAGCACTTTACGAATACTATCTCATTCCATCCTCACAATCCTGGGACATAGGTGCTATTATTATTCCCATTTTACAGTTGAAGATACTGAGGAAACAGAGTTAGAGTGATTTGCCCAAAGTCAAGATTGGAAGGAAAGAAGGAATAAAGGGAAACTAGCACTTATTAAATACCTATTACATGTCGAAACTATGCTAAGCATTTTATAGATATTATCTTATTTGATCTTCACAACAATCCTGGGAGATAGGTGCTATTGTTCTCCCTATTTTAGAGTTGAGGAATCTGAGGTAGAAGTTAAGTGACTTGCCCAAAGCCACATAGCTAGTAAGTGTCTGAGGCTGGATTTGAACTCAGGTCTTCCTAACCTCAGTTCCAGAGCTCTATCTACTGGGCCACCTAGAGCTCAGGTTGAGCCTAGTCCTCTAACTCCAAATCCAGTTCTTTGCTCACTGCTTCTGTCTCTTGTCTCTTTGTATATCTACCTCTCTTTCCCGAAACATGTATGAGAGGTAGCTTGTTGTGGTGGATAGAATAAGTTCTACCTTTGACACAAACCTTTCTGAGCAACCCTGGGCAAGTTGCTTAACCTCTGGGCAATTCTCTAAATCTATAGGCTGCTGAACAATTGCCGGTCTTCATTAGCAGAGGGAGTCTCCTGACTGGGGACTCCCTACATTGAAGAGTTACGGGTCTGAGCAAAAAAAGATTAATCTGCCTACTAACAAATATGCTACAATGGAGAATGTGACAGGGGCAAGCAGGTATCTAGGCAAATACTCTAAGAAATAGGAGGAGGGAGGTGTCACTTTCAACTGCAATCATCCAAGAGGAGGAGGTGGCATCTGAGGAATTCAAATCACCAAAGCTGAAAAATAAATCAAAGGAGAAAATTGAGCTCAGGAGGCCAGGAGCAAGGACAGAGAAGCATGGAGTCCAGGATGTCTGAACAGGGTCAGGGACAATTGACAGTGATGATGTTGACATTCTCTACCCTTCCCCCTGTCCCTGTCTGTCTTTTTCTCTCTTCCTCTATCTCTGTCTGTATCTCTCTGTGTGTATGGATGTATTAAAGGGGAAGGAAATACAAAAAGAATTGCAGCAAGTGAAAGGACAAGGATTCTGGGGTATGAAAGCAGGGATTTGGGTTGGTGGGAGGAGTGGGAGTGGGGGGAAGATCAGCTCTCTGCAGGTACAAAGGAATAGTTTTGTGGTTCAAACATAAAGAACAAAACAAAAAAACATATGAGAATCATCTGCTGTCAGCTGATCTTGTACCCCAGGATCCAAAGTGCACTGTGGCTTACTTATTGCTCAGACCCTTTCTCACTCTCCCAAGGACCACATGCTTACCATCCAAGCATCAGTCTTGGTAGTATAGATGAGAAAGTGGGAGCCATTTCTGATGGGCCCAACGTTGGCCATGGACAAGAAAGAGCAGGATCAGTGTGCTCCAGGATGAAGTTCTTATCAGCGAATTTCTCTCTGTAGATGGACTTGCCACCAGAGTTGTTATGACATGTGAAATCACCCCCCTGGAACATGGTTCCAGGAATAATTATGTGAAAGCAGGGAGTGGGTGGCAGTGTTCGTAGGGCCAAGGGAAGTCATAGGTTGCAGACATCTGCAAGGACAATGGTATTTCTAAGGGCACAGGAGTTTTGAAGACCCAGATTCTGCCTCTGCAGGTCTGTCACTTCTGATCCTCAAAGGAGCTCACTCTGACCCTCCACTTACAAGCCCACCTTTGATTATATTCCTATCTATCCAACCAACCAACTAATTAATCAATGAGCATTTACTATTTAATATTCCAGGTATTGTGTTAATTAAGGACTAGGGGAACAAAAAAGAAAACAAAATAGTGCCCTATCCTCAAGGAATTTCCATTCTAACATAGGAGACAAGATACATGTCAGCACATGAAAGAACTATAGAATAAATCCCCTTAGAGGGTATGGCACTAGCAGCTAGGGGGACCAGGAAAGGCCTCCCAGATGATGTGGTGCTTGAGCAGGGATTCTAAGAGTCAGGTTAGGAGGGAGAGCATTCCAGGGATGGGGACCAGCTTGTACAAAGGCAAGGGAACTGACAATGGAGTGTTTTGTGAGGAACAGCAAATAGGCCATTCTGACTAGACTGTAGGGTGTATAGAGAGAAGTAGAATATAATATTGGAAAGATAGGAAGGGACCACATCAAGAAGAGCTTTACATGCCAAACAAAGGACTGTATCTTTGGTCCAGGAGCTAATGGGGATCCACTCGAACTTATTTCAGAGGAAGGGGCATTAAGGAATGACATGGTTAGATCTACACTTTAGTGGCTGTGTGGAAGATGGATTGGAGTGGTGAGGGACTCGAGTCAGGGAGACCAGCTGGAAGGTTGTTGCAAAAGTCTAGGTGAGAGGTAATGAGGGCTTGCATAACAGAGAAAAAGAAATGCATGTGGGAGATGTCATAGACTACAAGATTTGGCAACTGACTGCATCTGTAAAATGAGTGAGAGAGAGGAGTTTGTAAACCTGGGTGACTGAATTCTGTTTAGTTATATCCTGCCTTTCCTTTGCCCTATTCTGGTGCTTAGTACCCTTAAGCTTCCTTCTGGGTTTGTAAGGTACCAACTTCAGGCTTCCCTGACAGTGACTCCATGCTTTATGCTTTTACCAATTTACTATCTCATATCAATCTGTACAATGTAACATCAAAAATTAATCTATCCTAAGATGTTAATGGCTATTATTGGATTAATAGTTTGTCCCCCCCAGATAACACATGCATATTTTAGCAAGACCTTTGGGAAACAATGCTTTATCCCAATAAAATAACTCTAGTGACAAGGATTCCAAACACCATGGAAATAAACAGATGATGGAGAGACCAGCCAAGATGGCAGAGTAGAAAGAAATAGAACAACTGATCTCTTTTCTTCATCTTTTCTACAAAGATCTAGAAAACACACCCATACCAGACTGAATAAAAAAAATCCATAATGAGTCATTTGTACAGCCCAGGTCAGCTTAGGGAGACAGATAAAGAAGTCTGTGGACCCTGGAACTGGGGTCTAGCCAGGAGTATACCACATAGAGCCTTTCAGCTCAGAGAATGAATATAAAGCCTTATCTAGGTCTAGGCAAGAAGAAGTCCCAGATCCAGCCCAGAGAGACCTGAGCTTGTGAATAGAATAGGAACAAGTTCTAACTGGCAGGAATGTCACTCACTACCCACTGTTGGGTCACAGCTTAAGGGTGGGCTGAGAAGAGAACCTGTTCCTAGGAAGATAGTCAAGTCCAAGGAGTGGTTGTGGGCCCTAGATTGTTTACTGAGTAAAAAGCAAGTGCAGAAGCAAGAAGGAGCTTGTTGGCTCTGACTCTGGCAGTGGAACAGAGTCTCAGATTCTACCTTTAACCTATTTGAAACCTATAGTGGAATAACTAGGACAAGACTACCACACCAAAGTGGAGCCTGTAGTTCTGTCACTTTGAATACACACAGCTTTGCAGCTGGCTCTCAGTATCTGAGTCAACAGCAGTTTACTGGAGCTCAAACCAATGACAAGCCTACAAGTAGTGTTCCTCAGACTCATAACCAGGTCAAGAACTTAAGTAGCTTAGACTAGAAGGGCAGCTCTCAGATTTCACTTTGGAGCAGACCACTTTGGGAGGACTGGAAGCTTTCACATCCCAAAGCTGAGCTGTCTCTGAAATCCTGGAATAGCACAATACTCAATACCCAAAAAAAGCAGCAGCAGGACACAAGAGAACACAAAACAGGACCAAGCACAGGCTAGCCATTTTCTCCAGGACTGTATAGAGCATGACCCTAACACAAAGTCTAAAGTCATGAAGCAAGGCTGGACAAATGAGCAAATAAAAAAAAAAGCCCATGATTAAGAACTATTATGGCAACAAGAATGCTCAAGACACAAACACAGAAGAATGTAATCTCAAAACATCTACAAGCAAAACTTCAAAAAACATATAGTTTGGTCACAGGTTCAACTAGATTTATTAGAAAAGATGAAGCAAGAGTTTTGGTTTTGGTTTTGTTTTTTTAAAGAAAATAAAAATGAGATGAGATGAGATGAGAGTGTTAGAGGAAATAATTGGAAAAGAAAATGTTTGGGGGAAATGGGAAAGGAATGAGAACTATGGAGGAAAGAATTGAAAAAAAAGAACAACTTGGCATAAAACTTTGCCAAAGCAATACATTTTTTGAAAATTAGAATGAACTAAATAAAAGTTAATAACTTCATATAACAATAAGAAACATTAAATAATAAAAAGACTGAAAAAGTAGACAAAAGAATAAGGTATCTCATAGCAAAAACAACTGACCTGGAAAACAGATTTAGAGATTATTTAAGATTCACTGGACTATCTCAAAGCCATTACCAAAAAAGGGCTTAGATATCATGTTTTTTAAAAAATCATAAAGAAAAGTGCCCAGGTATCCTAGAGCCAGAGAACAAAATGGAAGTAGAAAGAAACCACCAGTCATCACCCAAAAGAAATCCCAAAATAAATACTTCCAGTAACATCATAGCCCAAATCCAGAGCTTCCAGGTCAAAGAAAATATCCTGCAAACAGCCAGAAAGAAATAATTTGAGTTCCAAGGAACCATAGTCAGGATTATGCATGACTTAGCATCCATTGAAAAGAAATAGATAACTTGGAATAAGATATTTCAGAAGGCAAAGGACATAGGCTTACAACCAAGAATAACTTGCCTAGCAAAACTGATGGTAATACTACTAGAAGAAGAAAAAAATGAATTTTAAATGAGATAGAGAACTTTCAAGCATTCCTCATGAAAAAACCAGACATGAGTAAAAACTTTGAAATACAAACACAGAAGTAAAAAGAAACATAAAAAGAGAGGTGGAAAACTAATTGCTCAAAATATATAAACAGGCAGTTTTCAAAGGAACAAATCTAAACTATCAATAACCATATAAAATGCTCAATAACTGTATGAAAAATGCTCCAAATCGAGGGGTGGAGCCAAGATGGCTGAGTGAAAGCAGTGACTTGCTTAAGCTTTCCCCCAAACCCCTCCAAATACTCATAAAAAATGGCTTTAAACAAATTCTGAAGCAGCAGAACCCACAAAAAGACAGAGTAAAACAAATTTCCAGCCCAAGACAACCTGGATGATTGATCAGAAAGGTGTATCACGCCGGGCTGGGAGCACAGCGCAGCACAGTGCAGCGTGGGAGCGCAGGCCACAGCGAACCTGGAACAGGCCTCAGAGGAGTGAATCTCGGGCAGCTGTGGAGGTTTCCAGACTCCTCAACCCACTAATGCCAAAGACAACTTAGAAGGTCAGTGGGAAAAGTCTGTTTCTGTCGGTGCTAAAAAAGGAAGGCAGGGTCTCAGATTCATTCCCCAAGAGCTTGGTCCTGGGGTGGGGCAGCTGCTTCCCGAGCTTCCAGCCCACAGACTGAGGGGGAATCCAGTGGCTGATCAGAGAGGGATTGCAGGGATCTCTTTGCCAGTGCTGAGGCAGGAATCTCTTGCTTTGCCCGTGTTTGGATCTGGGTCACAGTTCTGGTTGGCGGTGCTAGGGTGAGGAGGAGGGCTGGCGTGGAGGAGCTTGTAGTGGCTGTGGAGAGGAACCCCTCCTCACAGTTACAGGACAGAAAGGAATACTTGTGGTCCACAGGCCAGGAAAGGAGTAAACACCTCGCCCCTTATCATACCACCTTGCAAGAACTGAAAATTTACAGGTACCTACAAGTATCTCTGAAAACAGCTGTACAAACCCCTGAAGCTTGGGACAGTACATTCTCCACATTGGAAGCAGACTCTTACCTTAACAAAGAGTTTAAAACTCAAGTAATTGGCCGGGATCATGAGCAAGCAGCACAAAAAGAGTCAGACTATATTATCTTACTTTGGTGAAAAAGATCAAAATATACAACCAGAAAAAAACAAAGTCAAAGCTCCTACATCCAAAGCCTCCAAGAAAAATATGAATCAGTCCCAGGTCTTGGAAGAGCTCAAAAGGGATTTTGAGAAGCAAGTAAGGGAAGTAGAGGAAAAACTGGAAGAGAAATGAGAGTGATGCAAGAAAATCATGAAAAACAAGTCAACAGCTTGCTAAAGGAGACCCAAAAAAATACTGAAGAAATTAACACCTTAAAAAATAGCCTAACCCAAATGGCAAAAGAGGTCCAAAAAGCCAATGAGGAGAAAAATGCCCTAAAAAGAAAAATTGGCCAAATGGAAAAGGAAGTCCAAAAGACTACTGAAGAAAATACTTCCTTAAAAATTAGAATAGAGCAATTGGAAGCTAGTGACTTTATGAGAAATCAAGACACTGTAAAACAAATCCAAAAGAATGAAAAATTAGAAAACAATGTGAAATATCTCATTGGAAAAACAACTGACCTGGAAAATAGATCCAGGAGAGAGAATTTAAAAATTATTGGACTATCTGAAAGCCATGATCAAAAAAGAGCCTAGACATCATCTTTCAAGAAATTATCAAGGAAAACTGCCCTGATATAGTAGAACCAGAGGGCAAAATAGAAATTGAAAGAATCCACAGATCTCCTCCTGAAAGAGATCCCCAAAGGAAAACTCCTAGGAATATTGTAGCCAAATTCCAGAGTTCCCAGGTCAAGGAGAAAATATTACAAGCTGCCAGAAGGAAACAATTCAAGTACTGTGGAAACACAATCAGGATAACACAAGATTTAGCAGCTTCTACATTAAAGGACCACAGGGCATGGAATATAATATTCAGGAGGGCAAAGGAGATAGGATTACAACCAAGAATCACCTACCCAGCAAAACTGAGTATAATCCTTCAGGGGAAAAAATGGTCATTCAGTGAAATAGAGGACTTTCAAGCATTCCTGATGAAAAGACCAGAGCTGAATAGAAAATTTGACTTTCAAATACAGGACTCAAGTGGAACATGAAGAGGTAAACAGGAAAGAGAAATCATAAGAGACTTATTAAGATTGAACTGTTTACATTCCTGCATGGAAAGATGATATTTATAACTCATGAGACCTTTGTCAGTATTAGGGTAGTTGGAGGAAAAAATTATATGTATGTAGATAGATAGATAGATAGATAGATAGATAGATAGATAGATAGATAGATAGATAGTAGGCACAGGGTGAGTTGAAGATTAAGGGGTCATATCTGGAGAATAAAATTAAGGGATGAGGAGGATTATACTCAGAGAAGAAGAAAGGGAGAGGTAGAATGGGATAAATTATCTCACAAAAAAAAAACCCCAGAAAAGTCTCTTACAGTGAAGGGGAAGCAGGGAAGGTGAAAGGGAATGAGTAAGGAGGGAATAACATACACATTCAATTGGGTATGGAAATTTGTCTTACCCTACAAGAAAATAGGGGGAAAAGGGGACAAGAGAGCAGGGGGATGATAGAAAGGAGGGCAGATTGGAAAAGGGTGCAATCAGAAGTAAATACTTCTGAGGAGGAACAGGGTGAAAAGAAAGAATAGAATAAATGGGAGGGCAGAATAGGATTAAGGGAAATAGAGTTAATTTTTCACAACATGTCTACTATGGATGTGTTTTGCGTAACTGCACACGTACAACCTATATTGAGTTGCTTGCCTTTTCAGTGAGGGTGGGTGGGGATTGAGGAAGAGAGAAAATTTGAAACCTAAAGTTTTAAAAACACATGTTTAAAAAAAAAGTTTTCACATGCTACCAGGAAATAAGAAATACAGGAAATGGGAAGTGGAGTCTATCCTGCCCTACAGTAAAATAGAAGGGGAAGGGGATAAGAGAAGGGGGGAGAGAAAGAAAAGAGGATAGACTAGGGGAAGGGATATTCAGAATGCATGCCATCTTGGGGTGGAGGGAGGGTGAGATGGGGTGAAAGTTTGGAACTCAAAAACTTGTGGAAATGAATGTTGAAAACTACAAATAAATAAATTTATATTAAAAAAATTCTCTAAATCAAAAATACTTAAAGAAAATTCAAATTAAAGCAATTCTGAGGTTGCATATCATATCCCTTAGACTGTCAAAACTGGCAATAAAGGAAAATACAAACGTGGAGGGGCTGTGGGGAAACAAGCACATTAATGTGCCTGGTAGAACTATGAATTGGTCCAGCTATTCTGGAAAGTAATTGGGATCTATGTCCCCCAATGTACTAAACTGTACATATCCTTTGATATAACAATACTACTACTAAGCCAATAACCCCAAAGAAAAAAACTTTTAAAGAAGAAAAAGACCCATTTATATAAAAATATTTATAGCAGCTCTCTTCCTGGGGGCAAAGAACTGGAAACTAAGGGAGTGTCCATCAATTGGGGAATGACTGAACAAAATGTTATATGAATGTAATGGGGCATCATTGTGTCATAAGAAGTGATGTAAGGGATGGTTTCAGAAAAACCAGTTTCAGAGAAACTATAGCCACTGATGCAGAGTAAAATGAGGAGAAACTTGAAGAACATTGGATACAAAAACAACAATGAAAAGATAGACTTAAGAACTCAGATTGATACAACTGACTAGTTATGATTCCAGAGGACCAATGGTGAAACATACTGCTGGCTCCTGACAGATAGGTGGACTCACAGTATAGAATGAGACATACATTTTAACCTGGCCACTATGGGAATTTGTTTTGCTTGATTACAAATATTTGTCAAAAGGATTTTCTTTTTCTTTTCCAATGGGTTTGAAAAAGAAAAAAAACGCTTATTCACTGCAAAAAATTAAAATAAAATAAAAAGTGAATGAGTGAGATAATTTGGTGATGGCAAGACTTTGAACAGCCTTTTATTCAAAATTCATAGGTGGAAATGAGGAAGTTGTGATACATAATCATTTATTTTAATCCACCAAAGGATCTGTGATCGTAACAATTTGCATGTTCCCAACAATAATGTTGATAGCAACTCATTCATCTTATCCATTCTGTATGACTTGTCTGGGTCATTCAATCTAAGCCAATTAAACATTTCTAGCTGCACTGCCCAGTTTTTTTCTGATGTATATTTCACACCAAAATTAGGCAAGTATTCCATAGTTCCACCTCATTGCTTAACATGGTGAACACCAAAGGAAATTAGTATATCATAGGCAAGTCACTTCCCTTTTCTGAAATTCATCTTTGCTGTGTTCCCATCCTTTTCCCTCTGTCTCCTCTCTTAGAGTGACTTCTATATCTGTAGACCATTTAATTAGCTGACATTAGTCATGAGAAAGACTTCCAGCCTGTGATAGGATAGAACACTGACAAATGTCTGGCACTCACTGGCAGAAGAATGACATCGACTGCCTTTGTATCCCAGTTGATGTCATTCAACAGTGGCCCTCTAAAGTATAGCAAAAAAAAATCAAGAATAGTTACTTGTAATAATAATATTAATAAACAAATATTATCATTTCTAGGCCCATAATGCCCTATCAATCGTCATCACCTCTTACCTGTACTTCCTTCCTAGTTAATCTCTCTGCTTCCTCTTTCATTTGTCTTTCAGTGTTTCCCTGCTCTACTCCATCATCCACACAGCTGGCAAAGTGACTTTCCTAAAGTGCCAGTAGAACTTTGTCACTTTTCTGCTCAAAAAACTACAGTAATTCCTTATTACTTCCCTGTCCAACATAAAGTCTTTGGCATTTAAAGCTCTTTATGACTAGGCTCCAAATGACCTTTCCAGACTTATTATGCATTATTCTCTTTCCTCTACCTGTAACCAGCTTAGCTCTCTTACTGTTCCTTATACATGACACTCTGTTTCCCACCTCCAAGCCTTTGCACCAGAAGTCTTCCCTCTTTACCTCAACATCATAGAATCTCTAGTCTCCTTCGATTCAATTTAATTCAATAAACATTCATTATGTACTTACTATATGCCCAAGAGTCACTTTCTGCATATGAAACCTTTCCTGATCTCCACAACCATCAGTGCTTTCTCTTACCCCAATTACCTTGTATTTATTTTGTATACACCTAGGCATACATTTCCTATAGATCTGCTTTTTGACTCCCTTGATAGAATATAAGCTCCTAAAGGGCAGGGACTGTTTCCCTAGCCTCTAGCAATTTCCTGGCACATGGTACTTCTGGAGTACTTTAAAGTTTGCAAAGTGACTTACAGAAATTATATCATTTTGTCTAAACTTATGTTATAAAACCACATCATCATCATCATCATCATCATCATTATCATCATAGCTAGCATTTATACAGTGCTTAAGGTTTGCAAAGAACTTTACAAATCTTCATCTTATCTCACATCAATGCTGGGAGGTAGATGCTATTATTATGTCCATGTTATAGATGAGGAAACAGATGCAGAAATTAAGTGACTTGCCCAGGGTCGCATAGCTGTAATTGTCTGAGGTTGCATTTGAGCTCAGGTCTTGTGCTCTACCCATTGCACCACCTAACTGCCTCAAAAAAAAACCATATGAAATAACTTTATTATGTATAATGTAGAGCTAAATGAGGTTGACCCCCCATGTGAAATATAAAATGAGGAGATATGGGAATTTAGTTTCACCCTGGTTCCTTACATGTAATTTTGCAGAGACTAGTCTCCTCAAGAAAGACTTAAAATAATTCCATGTAAGATGGGTATAACAATGGAGCAACAGCTTATGCACCAACAAAGAAATCTAAGATGGGATTTAGTTGGTACTGTGAGAACATTCCTGTTTCTTCATTCTAAGCTTCTCACCAAAAATGAACAAGTAGATAAACAAACAACTAAAATCCCATCTACCATCTAAGGGGTCATTTCTTTGATTCTCTTGAGTTCCTCATTTCTCCATGCCTATTCCTTTGCCTGCTTATCACCTTGAGCTGGTTAAGAATATTGTAGCAGAAGGGGCAGCTAGGTGGCACAGTGGATAGAGCACTGGCCCTGAAGTCAGGAGGACCTGAGTTCAAATCCAGCCTCAGACCAAACACTTGACACTTACTAGCTGTGGGACCCTGGGCAAGTCATTTAACCCTAATTGCCAATAATAATAATAATAATAATAACAATAATAATAATAATAATAATAACAATAATAATAATAATAATAATGTAGCAGAACAGCAAACACCACCAGGTTTGGGATCTCCCAGGGGAAGAATCATTACTCTGTAGCTTGTCATCTCATGTGTCATGCAAGGTACTGCATGCATCTGTCACCTCTATCAAGGCTTCCCACTTTCCCAACCTGCTTTGTAGACTTAATATCAAATATGAGACAAAGGTTAGCAAGCTTTCTATAACCATAGGGTAAGCATTAGGACAGAAAGAGAAGGGGAAAGAAAAGAGGGATGGCACAGAACATGTGACTGATACAGCTAGAAATAACAGCAACCAATGTAAAATGTGTCTGGCAGCAAGAGGATGATTTTCCCCTACTCACTCTCTCCCTTATGCGGAAGAGATCAAAGTGATTTCAGAGGAATAGTTTGGTTAAGGGGGGAGTGTACTTTCCAACTCTGAGGAAAGAAGAGAAGAGAGTTCACCTCATCCAATCCTCACTCAGGCTGAAACCAGACCTCAGTACAGCAAATAGCTCTCTCATTGCCCAGCTGGTGGCAGCTACAAACAGCAGCTGCCAAAATCTTCAGAGGCGGGGGAATGGAGCACAAATGCTCAAGTCTGCCAAGTCTACATGGCATCAAGATGGAAGATAAACCTGAGGATGACGAGTCAAGTCAACGAGCATTTATTAAGTGCTTACTATGTACAAGGCACTGTGTTAAATGCTAGAGGTAGAGGAAAAAAAGACAAAAAAACCCTACCAGTTTCAGCTCTCAGGGAATTCAGTCTAATGAGCCTCTCTTTATCTTTTCTTCTCTCCCAACTTCTTTGTGAATATACCCAGAAAATCTCTAGGTCCATGATGAGACCAATCCTGGGAAAGGGTCTCCTTCTCCATGGTTGTTCTATTGTAGAATCAGATTTCCAAGAAGAATTATACTTCTATGCGCATTTTTGTCATCTCTCATACCCCCATCCCACCCCCTTTAAGAGAAGGCAAACTCCTTAAGAACAGGAACTGTTTCAGTTTTGTATTGGAACCCCCAGGTAGGAATCACTGGCATTATTATTCCCATTTTACAGAGTAGAATATTAAGATCCAGAAAGATGATTAAGTAACTTGTTCTCACACTGCTAGTGCCATTGGTAGCATTTTAACCCAGGTCTCCCTGACTCCAAGTCCAGGATGCTATACCACATTGTGCTTAGTGACACAGGCTCTCTGTTTCCTGAGGACTATTTTGAACTACTGAAGTAACAAGTACTTTGTGTGGGGCAGGGTTGCCAGCCCGAGACCATTAAAGGAAATCCTGTTGAGAATGGGAAAAGTTCTTTCATTGTTGAGATCACTCCCACCTGGTGTTTTCCTTTTTGTTGGTGGGGAAGAATGAACATGCTGCTTTCCATAGCAGAGCATTTTGTGCTTGTAAGACCCTTCTTGGCAGCAAGGCCGATGAATGAGGAGGTGCAAAGGTGGCCTCTTGGCTGCCTCCTTAGGAGTTCGGGAAAAGCATGGAAGGCCTCTCTGCATTCTCCATGTTCTGCTTTTCTGTGCAGAAGCAGCCAAGTCATTCTGGGCAAAAAGCTAGTTTAGCTAGTTCTCAAGAATGACTGTAGGACTTCTCCTATGCAGCTGATGAAGCATGGGGGAGCAGAAGGGATCTTTTTTCTTTTAACTTCTGATGAGACTGATTCTTAATATCATTTCACTGATGAGGCAGCTAAGATTTGGGGTGCTTTCTTTGCTGTCCCTAATCTTGGAAGCTGTGCTTAAAAAAAAAACCCTGCTCTCCATTTTATTTGGTATTTACTTTGTTATTTTGCAGGCCCTTTAGTAGAAGAGGAGTGAGGGGAGAGAAACATGCTAGCCTTTTTTTTGGCAGAGAGGCCTCTTTGTAAAACTTAACTTTTAAATTATTTCTGAGCCACATGTACTGGGTAAAGTTGTAAACCAGAAAGGCCACTCCTCAATTCCCTTTCATTTTTTGGAGGGAGTGAATAATGGCTTCCAAGAAGGAAGTTTGGCAATCTTGACAACCGGGCGGGGGGTGGGGGGTGGGGGGTGGGGTGGGGGTGCCAGAGCTCTGCTCAGAGACTAGTTCTATTTTAAATAGAAGTGGTCTTCCCAGGGGGCTAGGGCTTATGGCCCCAACTGGAATGGAAGAATATCTCCTTGTCCTTAGATGCATATTTATTAGAGCCAAAAGCCTGCAAGCTTCAGTCTTCTAGCTTTTTCTCCAACGCTTAGCACAGTGCCTGGCACACAGTAGGCACTCAATAAATGCTTGTTTCCTTCCTTTTACTATCCTACCAGTTACCCAAGTCTTCAACCACAGAGTTATGCTAGACTTTCCACACCTCTACCTTCCATATCTAATAACTCACTGTCATGTTGCTTTCACCTGTACTACATCTCTCACATAACAATATTCTTGTCTCCTATCACAAAACCTCAACCTAAGTTTGGGTCCTCGTTACCTCTGGCTTATTGAACTAGTTTTCTAATTGGTTTCCCTCATTCTAGGTTCTCCCTCTTTAATCCATCCTATATACAGCTGTCAAATTGATATTCCAAAATGACTGTGTCACCCCCTACTCAAAGATCTTCGGTGGCTCACTATTGCCTCTAAGATAAAATACAAAATCTGTAGTTGGGCAATTAAAGTTCTCCACAGTATTGCTCCCACCTACCTTACCAATCTTCATAGACTTGTTTTCCCACCTTCCAATTCTAGTCAAACTGGCTTGTTGGCTGTTCCCTTCATGTACCATTCTATCTCCTAACTTTGTGGTTTGCACAGGGGATACCACTTATCTACCATACACTCCTCTTCACTTCTTCCTTGATGAATCTCGCTTCTTCAAAGTCCAGTTCAGGGTCCACCTCAGACAAAAGACCTTTCTTAATTTTCCTAGCTCTTAGTGCTCAACACTGAATCCATTGGATACGATAGAAATTGGGGCAGCTAGGTAGGTAGCACAGTGGATAGAGAGCCAGGCTTGGAGTCAGGAAGACTCATCTTCCTGAGTTCAAGTCCAGCCTCAAACACTTACTAGCTGTGTGACTCTGGGCAAGTTATTTAACCCTATTTGCCTCAGCTTCCTCATCTGTAAAAATGAGCTAGAGCAGGAAATGGCAAACCATTACAGTATCTTTGCAAATAAAATCCCAAATGGGTCACATAGAGTCAGACACAACTAAACAACAAAATGACAGTGATTCCCACATGGAAAGAGGTAGTGTGTTTCAGTAGAAAGAACACTGGATTTAGATGCTACAAGCCTAGGATTCAAATCCTGTATCTATCACTTACTATATATGTGAACATAGAACAGTCATTTAACTTCTCTCTGCCTCAATTTTCTTTTCTGTAAAATGAGAGAAATTGACTAAATAACCATCGATTCCCTCCAGTTCAAACTTTATGGTCCTTCCTGGTCAAACCATCTAGTCATAGGTCTTAATTCTGTGTGATTTTTTTTTTAACCTCAGTAAAGATGAGAAGTGAGAGTTAGCATAGGATATTAGACAGCTTTGGAGTCAAGAAGACCTGAGTTCAAGTTCTGATATAATTTACTTTATATATAGTCAGTCCTCAGCATTTGGGTGTTTAACTTTTGGAACTTCAAGCATTCCGTGATTTAGTAATCTCGTTTTCACTTTCACATCGGCAGCCACTATTCACGTATAGAAAAAAATGAGAGGAACAATGCACCTCCCCCCCCCCACTAGAACTTGCACAGCTGAATGAGAGTCCTGTTCCCACCTCACTACTTCCCATGCAGCTGGGCTCCTGAGCATCCTGGCCAGTTCCCATCCGGGGGGAGGGGAGAGGCAGGGACTCACCCCGAGGCATGTGCTTTTTATCGGGGAACAGTTCAACCACCAAGCCAAAAGTGAGATTAGAGATGGCAGGTTGCCCTTTTCCCTTTTTCACCTCGGGGTTCTTCTCACATCGCTGCCTCAGCCCCTCCCTGTCCAGTCCTGCATTGCCTCTCTTCAGCATTTTATGGGTTATTGCATGGTTACTGTGTTAGGAAAAGTGCATATTATCAGAATTAATGCTTTGTTATAAAGAATTGTATGCCAAAAAGTGTATTTTCAGCAATCTCTAGCAAAAGATTAAAGTTTTTGGTGGTCATGGGAACCTAACCCCCTATACAGCTTCAATATATCAACATTCACATTTTTTACTTTTGAGCCGTTTCCTAGGAGCCTTACTCGGTGAAAGTGGAGAATTGACTGTATTTGCAGTACACATGAATAAGTCATGAGTGTAAAACTGAGTCAAAGACTTTGTTTGGAGTGATCAACAAAAATAATACAAATGCTAGGTTGTTGTTTTTTTTTCCCAACCAGTTTGTTCAATAATTACTAGCTCCATGATTCCCTGATTAACTAAATAATTTTTTATCCCTCTGGGATTTTTTTTTAGTGTACTGCTTTTTCTCCTTAGCCAACATTTTGTTTTCTTGTAAGCATTTATAGAATCTTTTAGTGATACAAGCTGTGAATGCCTTGTATGAAGTACATAAATATGTAGTTGACCTATATTTGGAGGGGTCACTGACGTTCTCATGTTTTGGTGATAGGGTTATGATGATTTCTGCAAAGAAAAGTGGTTTCAAGCTTCCTTGGGAGGGAAGGCCAAGAAAGTGCTTTGCTAAGAATTTATGTACCATTGGGAAGCATTGGGACTCAATAATTTTGGATCTTATCCAAGTTTTGCAGAGAAACTAGAGTTTCAGTCATCTCAGTCACCTCCCCTGATGTCAACTCTTCTGCCATTCATTATATCATCCTCTAAGCTATCTCCTCCTTCTTTGATCTAATTTGCATTTTCATTGTTTAGAATTTCTTTGGGCCATTCACATAACCAGAAATGTCATAGACCCTACTTGGGATGTTCCCTCTTGCCCCTAATTACTTCTCAAGACTTGGTATGAAAGTTTTTGACTGAATTATTTATTTTATGCTACTTGGATTCTTTGTATCATCTTAACCTTTTGATTTTTGATTACAGAAACCTAGGGTTTCTGATATGTTAGCTTTCCAGCTCCTTTATTCATGATTCTTTTTTTGGTTCCTTTAATTGGGCTATATGTATCCATGTTTTCTAGGGAGATTTAGAGGAATGAGTACTTCTACTGACATTGGACACAGAGGACCTGACTTCTAATGCAGACTCTGATGCCTCAGTTTCTTCTTCTGTAAAATTAGAGGTTGAACTAGATATGCTCTGAGGTCCCTTTCAGCTACAGATTTATGATCCTATGGTTGTATATATACATATATGTATATGTACACATATATTCTCTATATGCATATATATGAATATAGTATGTGTCTGTATATACCTATATGTGTCTGTGTGTTCGTGTTTCATTACACTGATAAAAATTGTAGATTCAGGCCCTGTTACACTAGAAAGAAAATTAAGGAGTAAATTTGATCCTTCTCTGTAGGTAGGTAGTACTGGTTGTAGGGCTGAGCTTGGAGTCACAAAGACCTGAATTCAAATCCAGCTTCAGATGCTTACTAGTTGTGTTACCCAGGGTAAATCACTTAACCTCTGTTTGCCTCAGTCTCCTCATTTGTAAAATAGGGATAATAATAGCACCAACCTCCCAGGGTTGTTGTGAGGATAAAATGAGGTAATATTTATAAGGTGCTTTGCAAACCTTGAATTGCTACATAAATACTAGTCATTGTTATTAGTACTATTGTCCTAGTTCCTTGGGATTTTATATTTAATTAAAATATAAGCTGAGAATCAAGGAAGGTAACTGATCACAGTGGACCAAACCGGACAGGGAAAAAAATCATTAGAAAGCACAAAACAAGTACATGGTTTTGATGCATATTTGATGGAAACTTGATGATATTTTTTTAGATGTAGCCATTGCCCAGTAGTCTTCAGATAGTTTAACAAATAAAACAACAATGACCCATCACATAGGAGGTAGTCTTGTGTGACATAGGCATACATATAGCCTTCTGTAGAGGAATCTGTCAAGAAAATGAAGGGCTCAGAACCTGTTGGCATGAGAAATCTGTCTCTGTCCCCAGTGAATTTGAAATTTCTAACATTTCATTGTGTAGAGAAGACCAAATTGTAATTCTTTGTCTTCTTTCCTAGAAAGTGGTAGCAAGCGTTCAGGGCTGAAGCAGTCACATCAGAGTTAGGGTGTCTTTACAGTGTCACATCAGAGTTTTTCACATTTATTTAAGACATTTGAATGTTTTATTTGTACAATTTTAGTGATCAATACATTCATCTATTTTTAAACACATAGTTGGCAATTCCCATCTCCTTCTCTCATCTCATCTCAGCTCTCATCTCATCTTATCTCATCTCATCACACTGATCTGTGTAAGATTTCCTGTCTTTTACTTCTGGTCCTGAAGTCATGAGTCAAAAATAATGGATAGTAAAGCACTAACAGCAAAGAAAGAAAGCTTCTTTGGAATGGCGACTTTATTGGACAGTAATCAAGCAATGATTTTTCCTTCATTGTTAGTGGAAATTGTCTGTTTCAACTACTTCATGTTTAATCTGTTTATTAATACCCTTAATTTAATATCAGAAGGTATTGTAAGACTGTAAGGTGGGTTTCCAGAAGGTACCTAAGCAATGAGTCATCTACCTGAGAACCCAGAAAAGTAGGTGGAACTGGCAAACCAGAACTACAGGCATGTAATCATTCATTGGCCCCAGGGTTGTCTTTTAACCTAGGTCGTTCAGTGAAGAGAGGACCAGAAATCAGCCAGCTGGAAATCAAAACTAAATAACTTTCTTTAACAATTCCAAATCAACACAGTAAAGGATTGAAGACTTACAAGTGCTGAAGAAAGTAAGTTGGTCCTGAACACTGTTTCTTCCATGCTAACGAACTTCAACTACTATCTTTATGCAGATGACTCCAAAATCTGTGTCTTCTGTCCTGACATCTCTTCCAAGTGTTAGACCCTCATCTCCAGACTCCTACCAAGTAGACATTTCTACATGAATGTCTCAAATATTTGACCTCTTATCAAATTATTCTTGCTGACTCCTGTTCTGTGTCTCTGAAATCATTCTCTCTGCATGGGGGATAGAGTGTTGGACTTGGAATCGGCAAGATCTGAGATGAAATCTTCACTCAGACACTTACTAGTTGTGTGCCTATAGGCAAGACTGTTAACTTCTCAGCCTCAATTTCCTAATCTGTAAAACAAGGATAATAATAGGACCTACCTCACAAAGTTGTTGTGAGGATCAGGTGAGATAGTTGCAAGTCACTTAGCACAGTGCCTGGCACATAGGAAGCACTATGTAAGCGTGAGCTATTATTACCTTGATGTGTTGGTTGGTTTTTACTGAACTGCTTTTTTTTCTTCCTGTCTTTTTTCACCACTGTCACAGGGTATAGCTTGCTATATAAGGGACAGGGAATGGAATATATTTGGAAACAAATATGACATAAAAAGAAGAGGCATTAATATAAATAAAGATATCATGAAGGGCACCTACCCACTGAAAGAACCCCACGTTCAGGGTAGCTTCCTAGCTAGGACACATCCTTCTATGTGTTTTCTGCAAACCCCAACAGTAGGGAAGAAAGTCCCCAGAGGCCCATCTCTTCCAAACCCCTGTCAGGAGCTGATTAATCTCCGAGGCAGAGCTGAGTAAATTGATAACTTCACAGCAGGAAGACAATTTAACAAGTCTGACCAAAAGTCAAGAACACAACTTCCTTCCCATAATGAGGGGAGGAAAAGTCCATCAGACTCAGTTTTAGGAAGGAAGAAAGATCTTTAGGAGAGGGCCTGAGTGTGCTTGCCGCCATCTTCACCTTCTCCGAGGCAGCCCCCCATTGTGGGTAGATACCTTGGTCTCAAAGGGTGGGGGGGACAAAAAAGCAAAATGATTGGAACGTGATTTCTGGGTCTACAGGACGGAGACCTATAAAGGACCTTAGAGATTATCTAGTGCAGGGGTGGGCCACATGCGACCTTCTAGGTTCTCAAGTGGGGCCCTTTGACTGACTCCAAATAAGGGCCACACTTGAGGACCTAGAGGGCCACGTGTGGTCTCCAGGCCGAAGGTTCCCCACCTCTGATTCTAGTGTAACACCTTCACTTGAGGGAACTGAAACTCAAACGGATTAAATAGCTAGCTCAAGGTTAGGAAGGTAACAGGGCCAGGATTTAAATCTAGATGCTTTCACTTGAGATTTAGTGTTCTGCCTATTATACCACACTACCTCCAAGGCAATGGATTTTCTCGTTACAGATCTTAGAAATAACCTGGAATGCCACAAGAACATTTTCATGAAATTTGCAAGTTGTGTTTGCTTATATGTATGTGTGTGTGATTAAATACTAAATGTAATCTATATCATCTATATCTGTATCTGTATTTATCTATATACTTACATCTATATCTATGTATCTTTATGTATCTTTATCTATATCTATGTGTTCAGTAATTTTCAGTCATGTCCAACTTTTTGTGACCCCATTTGGGGTTTTCTTGGCAAAGGTACTGGAGTGATTTGTCATTTCCTTCTCCAGGTCATTGTACAGTTGAGGAACTATATAGATGAGGCAAACAGAGTGAAGTGACTTGCCCAGGGTCACACAGCTAGTAAGTGTCTGAGACCAGATTTGAACTCAGGAAAATGAGTCTTCCTGACTGCAAGCCCAGCACTCCATCCACTGCACCACCTAGATGCCCTCAGTTTAGTACAGTCTTGCACAATACAGGTGTTTAATCAATGTTTATGTAAATGAGTAGATGACTTCGTGAATTAACCAAGTATTTTTGCCACCCTGATCCTCACAATAATCTCATAATGTATTATTATTATGTATTATTACTATTTTCATCCCCATTTTACAGATGAGGTAACTGAAGTTCAATGCTTGCTTGACTTGGCCAAGGTCACAGTGGCAGAGGTAGAGTTCAAACCCATGTGCTTTTTCTATTACACCATGAAACACGTGAAATAACTAGGAAAAAATCCAAGAGCAAGAACTAGATCATAATGTAGAGACTACCTAGGTGGTACAGGCAGTGGAAAGATCAGCATGTATAAGAAATGGAAATATTTACTGCCTCCTGCTTGGAATTTTATAGAGCACATTCACAAGGAAGTAAAAAGGATATACTGGGCTATTGTTTCTCTTCAATTAGTGGATACAGGGCCTGGTAAATGTAATTGTAAGAACAGAGAACAGGGACTGCCTGTTCAAGAAGGGGGGAAAAAAAAGTTAAAATGGTAAATTTAACCAGAGCCGTAGCTAGGGATTTGTGCCTGGGGAGGCTCATCTGGGGCACAGGTTGGGAGACAGAGAGGGGACCCACCTAAGAACAGGCACCAGAGAATTTTTTACATTGTGAAGGGATTTGTTGATGAGGAGTTGGGTGAGAAGAGGAGTACCAGGTAGCTAGTGCTAGAAGTACAGTTCCTGGAGGAAGGGAGGAGGCAGTGAATCCTGGGGATACTGGGACCTTTCTATATAATAATAATAACAACATGAGTAACAATAGACAGCATTAATATAGCATTTTAAAGTTTGCAAAGTCTAATAATTACCATTATACTGTCTTGGGAGGTTGTTGTTCAATCATGTCTGACTCTTGGTGACCTCACTTGGGGTTTTCTTGGCAAAGACACTGGAGTGGTTTGCCATTTCCTTCTCTAGCTCATCTTCCAGAAGAGGAAACTGAGGTAAACAGGGTTAAATCACTTGTCCAGGGTCCCACAGCTAGTAACTATCCGAGGCTAGATTTGAACTCAGGTCTTCTTGACTCCAGGCCCTGTGTTCTATCCACTTTGACACATAGTTGCCCAAGGGAGGTTGACAGTTGAAAGCGTTAAACCTTGAAACACTTTGTGAGATTGCTGAATGAACAAACATCTCATCTTCAGCTAGTTCCTCTCTACACTGTCTGAACTACCCTACATGCTTAGTCTATCTCTTCTGGTAAGCCAGGCCATTGCTTGGGCTCAACAATCCGCTATCAGCGGTCAGCTTCTCCTTTGAGGAGCATTGTAATAGCTGCAGGCAGCACCAAGCCTGGATGCCGGCTCTCCTCACCTTACAGACTCACTCCTAGCCAGGCATGGAGGCTAGGAACATCCGTGTTGAAATTGTTGCTGGATCACTCAAGAAAAGAAACACAAAGTAGAAGAGGCAGCCGTGATCAAAGATGCAATTTTAGGGTAGCCTGAACAAGTACACCCCATCACTGCTATGCATATCTAGCTTTCGGGGGAAAACAAACAATTTCCTTTTGTCCCAGATAGATCTTATCTTCCCCACTCCACCCCACCTCCCAAAAAAATCCAGTAGCTTCCTTTTGCCTCCAGATCAAATACAAAAATGTTCTGAATGCCAGAAGGGCATTCAAAGCCATAACAAAGCCTACCTTTCCAGTCTTCTTCCACCTTCCTCTTTCCCCACCCTCCACATACTCTTCAATCTAGTGAAGCTGGCCTCCTGGCTGTTCCAAGAACAAGACATTCCATCTCTCAGCTCTGGGCCTTCTCTCTGGCTGTCCCCCATGCCTAGAATGCTCTCCTTCTTCTGCTCCAACTACTGACCTCCCTGGCTTCCTTGAAATGCCAATTAAAATCTCACCTTCTGCAGGAAGCCTACTCCAAACCCTCTTATTTCCAATGCCTTCTCTCTGTTATTTATTTCCTATTTATCTTGTGGGTAGCTCACTTTGTATATGTTTGCATGCTGTTTTCTCCCATTAGATTGTAAGCTTCTTGAGGGCAGGGACTATCCTTTACCTTTTTTGTATCAACAGTGCTTAGCACAGCGCCTGGAAAATAGCAGGCACTTGGATAATAAATGTATACTGATTGATCGGTCAGTTGGTGAAATCACTACCTTTGAACCACTACATAGGCGGTTCAAAATCTCATGTATGATGATCATCAGGTGACTAGAATGGTGGTGATGAAGTGTTCTTCAGTTGCACAAGTGCTCATGCAGCATAAACAATCTGTTTTTGTTTTATTCCAAGCCTTTCCAACATGACAGAGCTTGAGCTCTACTGGCATCACCTCTGAGGAGCCAGGGTCATCTCTGTGCCACAATGAGTCATCTTCAGGACTTTTATGGAACTTTATTGGGGCAAACCTGACACCAGCATCCTGCTAGTTTAGGTTTGATGGTGGAGTGAAATGAGTGACTTGTAATTCATTGAGCAGTTAACAAAAGGAGGTTTACTTTGTCCTAATATAGCAAGAATGTGTAATAAGGATATAGTGGCACTTATCTTCTATAACTGTCTCCATATGCAAACTTATCTGGTCACCAGGGCAGGACATGGTGGCTCCTGTGGTCTTTGGACACCCACCAAATCAAAAGGGTCCAGACTCCACATGGGTACAATTTACTCCCATTGTTGGGCTTTTGCATATGGTGTTCCATGAATCACAATTCCTTGCTCTTTGCCCAAATTACGTCCCTTTCCCTCAGTTAAAACTTTACCCAAAATATATCTTTTCCAAGAAACTTTCCCAATATGACTTGATTCATTTTTGTTCACTATACCTGCTCACTCTAATCTTGCTAGATCCCTGTACAGCTAATACTAGCTATATCTTTTTTCTTTTTTTCTTTTTAAAAAAATTCTTTTTAATTTGTGGAATAAAACAAGCATTTCCATAACAGTACAATAAAAAAGATGCTTGCACATGAAACTGCAAATTTACTATGCACGATTTGCTATTCCTTTCAAATATACAACAAAATTATCATGTAATTTTTTCCCTCCTTCCCTCTTCCCTAGAATGGCTACCATTAGACACAAATATGCACATATATGTAAATTATTCTATACATACTTCTATTTATCAGTTCTTTCCCTGGATAGATATAGACACAAATATGCACATATATGTAAATTATTCTATACATACTTCTATTTATCAGTTCTTTCTCTGGACATGGATGTTTATAGTTAATTTGGATATACTTTTAATTTAATTCCTTTCTCTATTTCTCTGTGTACACAAAGTAGGTGCTTAATAAATTCTGATTAATCATAAAAATAAATAAGTAGAATGAATAATTTTCCAAAAAAATTTGAGTGTGTATTTGTTTCCTCCATTACACTGGGAACTTCCTCATGGATAGGACCTTTACCCTCTATTTCTATTTAAGGTCCTGCTGAGTTGACCCCAGGAAAAACTGTGAAGCAGGCAGCTTTCCTCTCCTTTTAGCTCAGGCACTCACTGTGGTACCCCATTATTCTCAGCCTGCCTTCTTTGATTAGTGCCCCATACTTCCCTCTACTATCCAGTCTAGCATGTGGACACATCCTCTGGGGCCTTCTTCCTTTTCCATCCAACCCCCTTCCTCACCCCAGAATATCAGAGTCCTATATCTCATTGACAGAAGGCAAGAATCTACTGGTCCTAATGGTAACTGGCTAATCTGATAACTGCATAAATTAATAAGCAAAAATGCTTTACTACGCGCTTCCTATATGCAGAGCACTCAGTCTTTACTAACATGCTCATGATAAGGGGCTGAGACCTTGGAGCCTTCCTCCTCTCAAGCACTAAGTTCATTTTAACCCTGATCTTCCCATGAAACATTTGTCCCTGTGGCTACTATCATATAGTTCCCAATGACATCAGGGGTAGGACTTCAGAGATTGAGAAGGGAGGACAACACAATAGTAGGCAGCCTTAAGGGTGAACTTGGCATTGGCCACATCTTGTGGCACCCTTCCAGTCCCACCAAATAGGAAAGAGCCTGCCTGGTCTGTCTATAAACAGGGTTCCGCCCATACTGGGTACTCTGTAACTGTGATATGTCTGACTGACAGAAAGAGGCCAGCCTGTATTTCTTTACCAACAGCTGTTCCTTAGGAGGGCATTCAAGGAGAACCACACTTGGATTTGTTTCTGAATTAGCTCTCTCCGCTTCACTCATGGGAGCCACACCTGAGGGCATAGCCCTGAGCTGAGCTAAGCTGAGCTGGGGTTCTACTCCTATAATCAAGAAGTCAGAAAATGGCTTATTCATCTGGGTTGCCAGAAAGATAGGAGTTCCCCAAACCTGCTGGGCTTAGGGAGTGGCTTCTGTGATCCTGGCCCTGGGCTAAGTGCTAGACTTAAGCTTTGAAACCGTTAGCTGGGTACTTAGTGGGACAGTCAACAAAGACTTGTTGATGGATTATTATGTGAAATTGTCTTCTCCATGCTAAATTACTGCATTAGAAAGATCTTGAAATGTTTCCAACCCTGAAGGCGAATATGAAATAGGGAAAGCTAAGGATCTAGAATGAAGGACTAAGTGTGATGGGGGCTTAGAACTAGAAATAGGTTGGGGTGGGAATTGTTGGTCGGAAATATCATCTTGCTCAGGCTCAGGAATAGCTAGACAGAGGCCTAAGCATGAGGAGGTGGCATAAGGAGTGTAGAGGAATATAAATAGTACTGTTCCCTGGGCACATGACCCTTAACCCTCTGTTGTACGTGCTTCTCAACCTTCCCCAAGATTTTGGGAAGCAGCCTGGTTCAGTCAGAGGACTTGGCTTCCAAGCCCATTTCTGCTACTTAGTACGTACGTGACCTTATGGAAATCACTTCAGTTCCCTGGACCCCAGTCTTCTTATCTGCAAGAAAAGGAAAATAGATTAGATGTTCTCTCAGGCCCTTTTTGGTTCTAAGGATCCCAGTATTAATGGCCTAGGCAGCAAGCAATTGACATTGAAGGTGTGGGGGAAGAGATACTGGATTAATAAGCAGAGGCCTGGGGTTTGAATATCGGCTTAGTTACTTACTAGTTTTGTGACCTTAGACAGTTCACTTATATTTTCTGGACCTTACTTCCCTCATCTATAAAATTAGGGGTTTAGACTAGATAATAGACTAATGATAATAATAATAGACTAGATTCTCATCAGCTCTAAATCCAGGGATCTTAAAGCAATATCAGGGATCAGGGGGAGGAAGAGAAAGAAAGTAACAAAATAATAATTATCATAATAGCTAACTAACATTTATAGAGTATTTACTATATGCAAGCCATTGTGCTAAGCACCTTACAAATTTTATCTCATTTGATCTTCATGATAAGCCCAGAAGTAAGAGTTATTATTGTCCTCATTTTATAGATGAGGAAACTGAGGCAAACAGGGTCAAGTGACTTTCCTAGGGTCACACAAGTAGTAAGTATCTGAGGCCACACTTGAATCCAGGTCTTCCTGACTCCAGCTCCCACTGCGCCATCTAGCTGCCTGCAAAAAACCCAAAGAAACAAAGATTAATGAACATGGAAAGAGATATTCTACATGTTGGCAGCAAATCCAGGTTGTCATGAGACTCAGATACCCTGCATCCCAAGGTAATAAAAAAATTGGTGGATATAGTCACTAAGTTAGTCAGTGACTTTTAGGAAAAACAAAAAACATGAAAAACAGGAGAGATGCCACAGGAATACAAGCAAATGTCTCTAATTTTGATGAAAGAAAAGAAGGTGGATTCCTTAGACCTCGTCTTTTATTCTTGGTAAGATCCTGGCAGGCATTGTTAAAAGGGATGGTTTATGAACACTCAGAAAAGGAATTAATGATTATTGAGTCATCACAAACTGGGTTGGTTTTGCTGAACTGGTTTTATCCTCTATATTTTAAAAATTCTTCGTTATAGCTTTAACACGGGCCCTGAACTCCTCCAATTCTTACTTGTTCTGACAGGTTGGATCCCCAAAGGGCAACGGGCTACTGCTCTTAGGGGTAACCCTGAGGGATTAGGGTTTCTGTAGAGTGTGTGCTGCCCATGATTTGTATATTCAAATGGGATATCTAAATGTATAGCTGCTTCAGGAGAGATCTTTTTAATGGTATTTTATTTTTTCCAATTACATATAAAGATAATTTTTAACATTCATTTTTTACAAAATTTTGAGTTCCAAATTTTTCTCCTTTCCTCTCTCCCTTCCATCCTCTCTATGACAGTAAGCAATTTTATATAGGTTATATAAATCATGAAACAATCATGAAAAAAAATCCATATTAGTCATGTCGTGAAAGAAGAAAAGAACAAAAGGGAAAAAGCTAAGAAAAAAATAGTGAAAACAGTGTGCATTGATCTGCATTCAGACTGCATAGTTCTTTCTTTGGATATGGATAACATTTTCCATTATGAGACTTTTGAAATTGTCTTGGATCATTGTATTGCTTGAGAAGAGCTAAGTCAATCATAGTTGATCATTGCACAATGTTGCTGTTACTGTGTACAGTGTTCTCCTGGTTCTGCTCACTCCACTCAGCAACAGTTCATGTAAGTCTTTTCAGGTTTTTCTGAAATGCAACTGCTAATCATTTCTTATAGAACAATAGTATTCCATCACAATCATATACCACAACTTGTAGCCATTCCCCAATAGATGGGCATTCCCTCAATTTCTAATTCTTTGCCATCACAAAAAGAGCTGCTATAAATATTGTTGAACATGTAGGTCCTTTTCCTTCTTTTATGATCTCTTTGGGATACAGGCCTAGTAGTGGTATTTCTGGATCAAAGGGTATACCCGGTTTGATTGCCCTTTGGGCATAGTTCCAAATTGTTCTCCAAAATGGCTGGATCAGTTCACAACTCCACCAGCAGTGAATTAGTGTCCCAATTTTCCCACATCTTCTCCAACATTTATCATTTTCCTTTTCTGTCATATTAGCCAATCTGACAGGTATAAGGTGGTACCTCAGAGTTGATTTAATTTGCATTTCTCTAATCAAAAGTGATTTAGAGCATTTTTTCCTATGACTACAGATAGCTTTGATTTCTTCATCTGAAGACTCCCTGTTCATATCCTTTGTCCATTTATCAGTTGGAGAATGACTTACATTCTTATAAATTTGATTCAGTTCCCTATATATTTGAGAAATGAGGCCCTTATCAGACACTTTCTCTAAAAATTATTTCCCAGTTTTCTGCTTTCTTTCTAATCTTGGCTGCATTGATTCTGTATATGCAAAAGCTTTTTAATTTAATATAATCCAAATTATCCATTTGCATCTCACATTGCTCTCTATTTCTTGTTTGGTCATGCATTCTTCCCACCTAACAGGCAAATTTTCCTTGCTCTCCTAATTTGCTTATGTCATCACCCTTTACATCTAAATCATGTACCCATTTTGACCTTATCTTGGTATATGCTGTGAGACATTGGCCTACTCTATACCTAGTTAGTTTCTGCCATACTATTTTCCAATTTTCCCAAGAGTTTTCATCAAATAGTGAGTTCTTATCCCAGAAGCTGGAGTCTTTGGGTTTATCAAACAGAAGATTACTATGGTCATTTACTACTGTTTTGTGTACCTAACCTATTCCACCAATCTAGCATTCTGTTTCTAAGCTAGTACCAAATAGTTTTGATGATTGTCACTTTATAATATAGTTTTAGATCTGGTATGGCTAGGCCACCTTTCTTTGCAATTTTTTTTTTCATTAATTCCCTTTATATCCCTGACCTTTTGTTCTTCCAGATGAATTTTATTATTTTTTCTAGCTCTGTAAAATTGAGGGAAAATGTTGATAGATATCTCTGGAATCTTGCCCACCACTTTCCAAGAGAGAATTTGATTCTTGCCTGAAGGAGAGCAGAAGGACTTCAAGGCTGGCCATTTTGTTCTCCTCGGAAAGGAGGTATTAAACTAACATGATATTTATCTGGCCTCCAGTAAATATCGCTGGTCAAGGGACACAGTTTTTTTTTAGGATCAAAAGCTATAAAGGCACTAGCTTCCTTTTTTTTTGGGGGGGGGGAAGGCAATGGAGTAAAGTAACTTGCCCAGGGTCACACAGCTAGTAAGTGTCAAGTGTCTGAGGCCAGATCTGAACTCAGGTCTTCCTGAATCTAGGGCCGGTGCTCTATCCACTGTGCCATCTAGCTGCCCCCGCCAAAGAAGAGAGTACTCTGAGCTTATAACCATGGGTGTGCCTTTTCCACCAAATACTGGTTACACAAAACACCATCATAATATTTTTGTTGTTGCTGTTCAGTTGTGTCCAACTCTTGATGACTGCATTTGGGGTTTTCTTGGCAGAGATATTGGAGTGGTTTGTAATTTCCTTCTCCAGCTCATTTTACAGATGAGGAAACTGAGGCAAAGGGGGTTAAGTGACTTACCCAGAGTCACATAGCTAATAAATGTCTAAAGCCAGATTTGAACTCAGGAAGATGAATCTTTCTGAATTCAGGCCTGGCACTCTATCCATTGTGCCACCTAGCTGCCTGACCACAAGTAAGGAGTAGCTGGTAAACCCATTTATCCAATCAGAGAGCAAACAGAAATCAGAGAAGTTCTACAGATTACAATATACCAGAATATACAATGACCAAGCTCCTTACATGGGAACCACCAGAACTCTTGCTCAACCAAGAAAACACCGCTGATGACATCCAAGGGGAAATTCCTCAAAATCTGTAGTAGGTAAGCTGGAAATCAAGTTTATATTGAGGAGCTGGCTTCCCCCTTCCCATTTGCTACTTTCCAAAGTCTCTTTTCTCTACTCCTACAGGCCTCTCCCCAAAGAGAGTCTGAAACCATGTGTGTCTCTCTTGAAAAAGGAATGAAGAATGTTTTTCTTCTCTGAAGCTCTCGTGCCAACTCCTCCTCTCATGAAGGCATGCACTATTAAGTTATCATTTACTCCACCAATTAGAATAGTATTGGAGCAGCTAGACGGTGCAGTGGATAGAGCACCAACCCTGGAGTCAGGCCTCAGACACTTACTAGCTGAGCGACCCTGGGTAAGTCACTTAACCCCAAAATGCCTGAAAAGAATAATAATAATGAGGATAGCATTCTGGAAAATTCTCTCTTCTTGAAATCTGGGTTAAATTTCTAATACTATCACTCATGACCTGTTCAATATCTTTCCCCAAATATCAATTGACCAGTTACTACCTTCCCAAAATCACTTATCCAGTGAAAAATCGATTAGCTTTTACAAAGATGTATTTACTGAAAAAAATACAGCAAGGACTGAAATTCAAAAACTTTTCCACACAGATGAAGGGGTACAGCCATTCAGCATCCGGGGAAGAATGGAATCAAATGTAAAGCAGTTTTTATAAAACGTTCTTCCTAACATTGGAGTGGTACTTCCTGGATCTGGGAGTCCTTTTTCCCCATGAAGAGTCCCTACTGAGTTCACTTCTTGGTGCGGTATAGCCAATGGTCGGTTGATTCTCTTGCTTATGGGTATCTTGGCTGCCAGATCAATTTACTGCTGGGCTATGTCAAGCAGGTCATTCCTTAGGGTTGGTCTCTCATTCAATGAATGAATGAATGCATAAAGTGCTCATTAATTACTTACTATGAGATAAGTACTGTGCTAAGCTCTGAATATACAAGTAGAAATGCATGGCAGTCTGCTCTCAAGGAGCTCAAATTCTAATGGGGGGGACAACACTTATTGAAGGTTTCAGCGGCAAGTCAGATGGAAAGGCTGCATGGTCCTTAAGAGATGGTAATGCCTCTTTTTAAATCTCATTTCTACTGATAAAATCATAACAGTTTCTGATGCTGAACCATCTGACAATGCCAAGGACATTGGACAAGACACCTTGGTGGCAAGAACTTTATTTTCTGGATCTTTAGCAGCTCTGGTAGTAGCAGCTATAATTGTTGCACCTGCGGAAGCAATTACCAGGCTGCCTCTCCACAAGGCTTGCTTTCCAAGATGATGGCTCAGAGCCCTGGGCAGTTTCCATCAGGGTCTGAGGGAAGATGGTGGTCAAGGCGGTGGTGCTAGTTTTTATTGCCCATATCCCACCAGCCACACTGATTTTGGACTGCTTTGGACCTCTCCATCATGTCTTCTTTCCCCAGGAAACTCATCACTGGGAAACCTCATTATGCTGCAAGACTGAACCTGCCTGGTACTCATATCTCATCCATGTCCTTTGACCCTCTGACTGGACTTGAGTGGAGAAGTAGGGCCATAGACTCCAGGGCCTTTATTTAAAGAAAGGGCTCAGCACATTTTTTCCTCTCCGTTTCCCATCAGCTACACTGCTTTTGGGGTTCTTTGGAACTGGGCACCTGCTACCTTCCACCTTGGCACATAGTAAGCTATTAATAAATGTTTATTGAATGACTGTCTGACTTGCCCAGCTTATGTTGCCTCCTGTCTCTCCTTCATGGTGCCTTGCAGCTTCAGCTGTGTTGGCTTATCTACTCTGTGGGTGGCAGTTGGTTGGAAGTTGGTGGCCATGGCTTTGTAGCATCTTTTATAAGACCTACTATAGGACTTTATAGGGCCCTTATGGGACTCAGCTACTTCAGCCACTGACCCTGGTTGCTAAGGGGCCCTTTGATGGCTCCTTCAGACTTTTGAAGCTCATGAGGTTTTGGTCTGGTCTGTTCTATCTCTGATATTCATTTACCTAAGATCAGGAAAGAATATACACAACAGAGCCAAAGGAAACAGTGATGGCATATAATCATGGCTACATAGCCAGGTCAGAGAGATGTCTTAATGTCCCTGCCTGGATGCCTACAGCATGTGCCTTGCTTGCCACCAGAGAAGACAGAAATCGAGTTTGTCCTCTCAAGACTTTTGTTTGCACACTCAGTTCCAACTCAGCAGCTAGCTGAGAGGCTTTTTATCCCTCCATGGTAAGCTGACAGGAAACATTCAGAGGATGTCTGCTGATACTGGGAAGCTGAAAAGGAAAGGGCCCTTCTATCACACATTTCCTGAAACAGGCTTACTAAGTTTACATGTGCATTGGCAGGTAGCAGAGCATATCAGGCATGTTCTAAAGGCCTGGGCCCTCATTGAGGAGTCTCCTCATAAAAACAGGGGTGGTTCACTGGGTAGGGGAAAGAAAAGGGATATATTTGGAAATGAAGGTGATACAAAAACAATAGCTATCAATAAAAAAATTAACAAATACATCAGGGGAGCCCTTTATGCTTTTTAAAAAAATAATCATAAATAAAGTATGTGAACTAGAAACAATTAAGCCTAGGCAAGTGTTTTATAAATCTAAGAATATAAATTACTAGGAGATAGACTCTGTATTTGATGAGAAATGTGGAAAAACTAGAAAGCACTTTGGCAGAAGTTAAGTTTATACTATCATCTTGATCTCTCCTAAGAGAGAGCTTAGCTTAGTAGAAAGGGTGCTGACCTTGGCATCAGAAAGACTAGGATTCAAATTCTGACTGAGATATTTACTAGCTGTGTGACCCTAGGGAAGTCACCTAAGCCTCCCTCTGAGCCTTAGTTTCCTTATTTGTATACTAGGGATAATAATACTACCTATCTTAGAGGGTTGCTAAGTGCTTCATAAACCTTAGAGCATCCTATAAATACGAGTTATTATTGTTTTATACCATATGTCACAATAATAGATATTCTGTATGAATATAAAAGGTCACACCATTAAAAAAAATTAGAGGAGTACAGGAGGTACCTTTTATGACTATGATTACAGGGGAAATATTTTTAAATATATTTCAATTTTATTAATACTTTTTATATCAATTCATTTAAATTTTTTTTATTCTGAACTTAACAAGCACTAAATAAAATGGACATTTCCATATGTATAGTAGAACGCAAAAAAACGGAGGTACATAAAAGTGCAGATCTCTATTATATCATATTTATTACTTAGCATATTCTTTCTCCCTTCTATACCTTATGAGCCATAATCATGGTTAAGAGAAGGGGGAAAAATTGCTCATCAAAACTAACCAAACTACACCCACGTCCAACAACATACTCAATATTCCACATCCATAGTCTTCTGTTCCTGCAATAAAGGGAGTTGTTACATTTTCCCTGGGACCAAACTTGATCATCACAGGTTTTTTTGTTTTTCCATTTTTGTTGTGGTAACTATTATGTTATTGCTTGCCTAATTCTGTTTTCTTCACTCTTCATCAGTTTGTGTAAATCTTCCTGTGCTTCTCTGGATTCTTCATAATTCTTTACAGCATAGTGATACCCCACTATTTTCATGAATTACAATTTGTTTAAACCATTCCCAGTTGATGAGCACTACTTTGTTTCCATTTCTTTGCTACCACAAAAGTGCTGCTATGAATGAACACTGTGATATATATGGTTTGGGACTTTTCTCCTAGCAACAGTGTATTAGTATTCCTCTCTGTCCCAGTTCCTCTAAAATTGACTATAGCTAGGTTCCGAACAGTGCGAACAATGAATATTGTGAAATGAACACATTATTCAATTTTTGTTGTGCATATTTCCATTGGGCTGGAAGCAATTACATTTTATATATAAATAACTTTGAATAGTATGAACCAAAATAATGTGGCCACTTAATGAAATTCACAGTAATTGGTACCTAGCTGTATTTTCATTTTTTTGGTCATCTTTGCCAATTTTCTGGGCATGAGGTAAAACCTCTAAGTTGTTTTAATTTGCATTTCTTTTTATCATTAGTGATTTAGAACAACCTTTCATGTATCTATTAATAAACATTCTTTCTTTAGAAAACTGTCCATATCCTTAGATTACTTTGTCATTGGGAAATGGTTATGAGATATCGATCTTATATATATAAATTACTTCTTATTATATCCTGGTTATTAGAACCTGATCCAAGATTTTGGATGCAAAGATTTTTTTCCCAATTGATAATTTTCTATCTTATTCTAACTGAACTGATTTTATGCGTGCAAAACCATTTCAATTTCATGTAATTAAAATTATTCCATTTAGGTTTTTGTGACCACTTCAGACCTTTGGTCTCCTGAGAAAGTTGCCCTAGATGACTTCTACAATCTCTGCTAATTCTAAATCAATGATCCTATAATTCTATTAGAAAAGTGATTAAACTGGTCATGCCCTTTCGGTGACACAGCGATCCCACTTTGGGGTATATAATCAAATGAGAAGAAAGAATCACTAAATGTTGTTAAGCACTTACTAGGTACCAGGCACTGAGCTAAGTGCTAGACATACAAAGAAAAATGGTCCTTGCCTCTGAAAGCTAAAGTGTAATGGAGAAGGCATCATGTGTAAATGGGTAAATACAAGATAGATGCAGAATAGATACGAGGTAACTCAGAAGGAAAGTCAATAGCAGCTGCGAGGACCAGGAAAAACTTGACAAGATGGAATTTGAACCAGTCCATCAAACTACCATTTATTAAGTACCCATTATATGGCAGGCACTGTGTTAAGTGCTGAGAATACAAAGAAAGGACAAAAAACAAAAACAGACAGCAGGGACTTTGGAGGAGCTCACAGTCTAATGCTGAGACGAAGTGCAAACAATTTTGCATATGCAAAATATATACACAATATATTGAGAGTAATCTTGGGCGGTAGGCACCAAGATTCTAGATTTTTAGGAAAGGCTTCTTCCAGAAAGGGAGACTTTAGCTGAAACTATAAGGAAGGAAACTAGGAGGCCGAGATGAGGAAAGAGAGCATTCCAGGCATGAGGGACAGCCAGAAAAAAATGGGCAGAGTACAGAGATGGAGTGTCTTGTGCAAGGAACAGCAAGGAGGTCAATATCATTGGATTGCCCAGTATACAGTTGGGGGTGGGGGGAATCAGGGAATAAGGAGTAATGAAACTGAAAAGGTAGGGGGAAAGCCAGATTCCAAGAGCTTTAAAAGCCAAACAGAAGATTTTATATTTTATCTTGGAGGTAGTAAGAAGAATTTATTAAATGGGGGAAGAGAGGGTGTAGCACGGTCTGACTTAACTTTTAGGAAAATCCATTTGACAGCTAAGTGGAAGGTAGAGTGGAGTTGGTAAACACAGGCAGGAAGACCAACCGGGAGGTTATTGCAATAGTCAAGGTGAGGTTCTGAGATGTTACAAAGGTGGCAATTATAATACTGACCATTGATTGGATGTGGAAAGTGAGAGAGAGTAATGAGTCAAGGATGATATCTAGGTTGTAAGCCTAGGTGACTGGGAGGATAGGGGTAACTTCAACAGTAATAGGAAGCTAGAAAAGGGAATGGGTTTGGGGAGAAAAACAATGAGTTCCTTTTTTGGACATGCTGAGTTTAAGATGTCTATGGGATATCCAGTTCAAGATGTCCACTAGGCAGTTAGAGATTTTGATGTCTGAAGTTAAGAGAAAAGATAGCGCCTTAGAAATAGATCTGATAATCATATGCACAGAGATGACAATTGAATCTATGGGAGATAATAAGATTATCAAATGAAATAGAATAAAGAAGAAGAGAAGAGAGGCTAAGGCAAAGCCTTGGGGGTCCCCACTGTTAGTAGGCATGACCTGGATGAATACCCAGCAAAGGAGACAAAGAAGGAAGGATCATCCAGGTTGGTGGAAAACTAGAAGACAGCAAGAGCATGAAAGCCTAGAAAGAAAAGAATATCAAGAAGAGATTGATCCACAGAGTCAAAAGCCACAAAAAGGTCAAGAAGGATGAGGATTCAGAAAAGGCCATTAGATTTGGCAACTAACAGAGCATTTTCAATTGAATGATGAGGTCAGAAGTCAGGCTACAAACAGTTAAGAAGACAGTGAGAGGAAAGGAAGTGGAGGCACTAATTATAGACTATCTTTTCAAAGACTTTAGCTACAAAAGGCAGGAGAGATGGATAGATATGGATGGATATAGAGAGGATGGATGCATCATGTAAGGATTTCTGAGGATGGGGGAGACCTGGCCATGTTTGTAGGCAGTAGGGAAGGAGCCAGTAGGCAGTGATTGGACATTAATGAGAGAGGAGGGATAACAGAAGGAGGAATCTGTTGTAGAAGATGTGAATGAATGGTAGCACTTACACACATTAATGGCGTTTAAAGGCAACCTCTTCATGTGAAACATGTGAAGAAGAAGAAGCAAAAGGCTCTGAATAATTTCAGATGAGGAACAGGGGGAAGAGGGAGCTCTCAGCAAATGGGTGGCCTCATTTTTCTCATTGAAACATGAGGCAAATAAAAGATAAGAACATTTGAATGGTGAGTGGAAAAGACTGGCAACCTAGCTAGCTCTTGTCACTCTGGAATATGCCCATGATCTAACTACAGCCATCCAACCTAGTGACTATACTGATGCGTATTACTATGCATAACTGTGAAACTTGCTTCTTGTCTGTATCTTTGAAATTGAAATAAAATTTAATGAGAATCTTTGTTAATGTAAAAAAAATTGAGGCAATGTTCTCAGCTGAGAGAGTGTTTCAATATATACCAAAATAATCACAGCAGCACTTTTTGTGGTAGCAAAGAACTGGGAAGCAAAAATGAGTGCCTACTTATAGGTAATAGTTGAATGAACCAACATAAAAATATAACGAAATATTATTCAGTAGTAGGAAATCATGAATATGAGGAATTCAGAGAAACTTGAGAAGATGAAGTGATTCAGAGTCAAATAAGCTCGACAAGAAAAATGATATACATCACTACAAAAATTAAAATTAAAAGTGGTAAAAGGAAGTTGAATTCTTAAGAACTTCAAAAATGAAAAATGGTCTTGGAGAACAAATGATGAAGCATAACTCCTTTCTCTTAGCAGAAAGGCAGAACACTGTATATGTTATTTAATATGGTCACTGTACCTGGTTGGGATTTTTTTTTTGGTGTTTAACTGTTTTCTGGTGTTACAGGAGAGGGGTTAATTCTGGGTAGGAGAGGATGAAAGAGGGTATTGTCTAGAAATTACAATGATATAAAAACAAAAGGCATCGATAATTTTTAACAATATAATAATGATAATGATAGCTAACATTTTATGTAGAGTCTACTATGTGCTAGGCACCGTGCTAAGAGCTTTACAAATATTATTTCATTCGATTCTTACAAAGACCTTGGGAAGTAGTAACTATTATTATCCCCATTTTGCAGCTGAGGAAACTGAAGGAAACTGAGGCAAACAGAAATTATGTTATTTGCCCAAGATTGCACAGCTAGGCAGTATCTGAGACTGGATTTGAATTCAAGCCTTCCTGACTCCAGGCCCAGCACTCTATCCACTGTGTCAACTAGTTGCATTATTTTTAAAGAGTAAATCATGAGAAATTATCATTATTTCCATTTTTGACCAAGTTCCTAGGTTGATAGATCAGGAGGATGGCATTGACATAATAGATCTCTATTTCAAAAGGTCATTAGTTAGTCTCTTATACCTTTGCCAGCAAGATAGAGAGATTTCTGTTTGTATATTTAGGTGGATTTTTTTTTTTGGTTAGGCAATGGAGTTAAGTGACTTGCCCAGGCTCACACAGCTAGTAAGTGTTATATGTCTGAGGACAGATTTGAACTCAAGTCCTCCTGAATCCAGGGCTGGTGTTCTATCCACTGCGCCACCTAACTGCCCCCTTAGGTGGATTTTGAACTGGTTGAATGATCAGAAGAGTGGAAATTATTGAGCAATGTCACCCAGGAAGGAAGTCTCTAGTGAAATGTTACTGGACTTGGTTTTCAGCCTTATTCTGTTCCAAAATGTTATCAGTGATTTAAATGAAGACAGAAAATGAAGGCATAGATAACATTTTAATAACTTTTTTGATATATGAAGCTGGGAGGGATAGGTAACTGGGATGACAGAATTGAGAACTAAGAATCTTACAGACCTCAAAAAAAAAAACCCTTCACTTAATCCATCCATCCCTACTAACTATTGTCTCATATCTCTCCTGCTTTTTGTGACTAAATTTCTTGAGACTCCTTGGATTGACTGATGAGATAAAATTAAATAGGACTAAATGTTAAGTCCTATATCTGGGTTCTAAAAGTCCATTGCCTAAGTGCAGATCGGGGGAGACGTGGGAGAGAATTTTCATTATTCATATGAAAAATGACCTGGGATTTTTAATGGGTTGTAAGTTCAAAATAAGTCAACAGAATGACATGGCTGCCCAAAAAATCCAGTGTGGTCCTTGGCCAAATTACTAAAACTATAGTGTCCAAGGGACAAAAAGTTGCCTTGGTTATATAGTAACAATAGTATTATATTAAATTCTATGCACCACATTTTAGCAAGAGGACTGACAGGTTGGAGCATGAATAGATTGGAAGCCATTGCCATACAAAAAATAGCTAGAGGCATTGGAGATATTTGGCCTAGAAAAGAAAAAGCTTCAGTAGCACATAATAGTTGTATTTAAGGATTTGAAGGATTGTCCTGTGGAAGAGTAATTAGACTTACATTTATGACTTTAGGGAAGGCAACTAGGAGGAATGGATAGAAGTTGCAAAGAGATTGACTTCATATCGATGTCAAGAAAAATTTCATAACACTTAAAGATGACTAAACATTGAATGAGCTATTTTATTAAGTAACGAGTTCTCCATCATTGGAAATTTTTAAGAGGAAGGCTAACCACTTGTCGGGAATGTTGTAGAAAGGATTCCCCCTTGAGTAAAGGTTGAACTGGATGGTCCATAGAGTAGCATCATGCTATAAGATTCTATCACAAGCTGAGCTGTGAGAATAAACCAGGAGAGAGAGAGAGAGAGAGAAGAGAGAGAGAGAGAGAGAGAGAGAGAGAGAGAGAGAGAGAGAGAGAGAGAGAGAGAGAGAGAGAAATAAGATGCCAACAGAAAGTCACTTTGAATGGACTTCTTTCTGGAGAAAAAAAAATCTAGATTTGTAGCTTAGTCCTTGTTTCTCTTACTTCAGCCCTGAGTTCCTCCCTCAAAGAATCCCTTTTATTTGGTTTTTTTTTGGGGGGGGGTTGTTTTGTTTTGGCTAGGCAATGGGGTTAAGTGACTTGCCCAGGGTCACACAGCTAGTAAGTGTTATGTGTCTGAGGCCACATTTGAACTCAGGTCCTCTTGAATCCAGGGCTGGTGCTCTATCCACTGCACCACCTAGCTGCCCCAAGGAATCCCTTTTAGAAAAGGAGTCTGTGATGGAGTTTTCAGGATTCTTTCTTGAAGAGTTTGAACAGATTTTTGAAATAGCTCTTAATTCTACTCCTGAGCATTTCTGATGGGAGTGAGATCACGAATCCTTAATAGTAGACCCTATCCTGAGAAGGACTGATGCATAGAAAAATCAGCGGGTAATTTATACTGTGGTTCTCAGGTCCTATGCCATCTCCAACTCCTACCTGTGTTGGCATCAGAATAGTACTTATTAAGTGTTCATTTGAATGTGGTAGTGAAAAGTCAATGGTCCATAAACATTAGTTAAGTGCCTACTTTGTGCCAGACACCATGCTAAGCACTGGAGATACAAATAGGAAAAAGAAAGACAGTTTCCGTGCTCAGAGAGTTTACAATCGAACAAGAGAAGACAGGGCACAAAAGGAAGCTAAAAAGCAGAGGAGGGAGAGGACCAGCCCAGGGTACCTGGCATAAAGAGGCATGATGTTTATAAAGTTAAAACCAAGCAGAGCAGCTGGTCGAAAAGGAAGAGCAGGTTATTCTGAGCCCTCTATAAAGGAAGGCTGCAGGAGCTGTTGTTGTTTTTTCTTTCTTCCCCAGCCCTCCAATCAGAGGGAGAGGCAGCTGAGGGTACTGGGAGGTATTGAGTATCAAAGCTGAAGCATTCTTTATGATGACGATGAGATTTGCTGATGATAAGCTTATCCTGGAGGAAGCATGATGTCCATAGAGTTGGAACTAAGCAGAACAGCTGGCAGTAAATGATCGGTATGTTCTCAGTGTCATGTCTGTTCTTCATATGCAAAGATGATGCTCTTGGACCATTGTGGCTGCGGTGTGTGGTTTGAATTGGTTTTTGTCAGAATGAAGGTGAGATAAACTGGTTCTCACCACCCACCTTCCAACCCTGACTGCATGGAAATGAGAAAGAAGCTTGATGCTAGCATACGTACTCACACTCAAATTACACCAATAGTTCATTAAGTTCTCTATCTTCCCTTTTTCCAAGTAGCACTCCACCCTTTGCTGTTACATGAAGCCTTACCAGACAACTGGAAGAGAGGTAGGAATTCTGCCTGCAGAAATAATTTCTATTTCAACATGCAACACTTACTCCTCCCCCTCACTAGCTGGCCCCAAGGAGCACTTCCCTCTTGCTGGTACAGAAAGCCATCTGTCTATTTTCATACTTTGTGTCTAACAGAATGATGTCTCACAGAATCCTTCCGAGTATGCAGCAGTGGGAGATTGCCTGAACCATCATGAGGATACAGCCATCCTACCATCCTACCCCTGAAGTCCACTAAGCAGGAAGGAGCAGTCCTTGTCTTGGATCATTGTGTGTGATTGGAAGCATATTTTAACCCCCAAATTGGCTGCCTTCTCCCAAGTTTGCTTTTGAATTATACCCTTGAATTATTCACGCTGTTGCTTCTTTCCATTAGTACCAACGTGTTGACTGCAAGTGAAAATTTTCATTTGAAGTTGGAGCTGAGAACCAGAGTCCAAGGACTGCTGTGTACCCTGAGAAATAATATTTCAGGTAGCTGTTACCTTGCAGTGGAAGAGGAGCATGAGTGATGCTATGTGGGAGAAAATGCCATCCATGTGAACAGGGGTGTTAATTTCAGTGTTAGCAAGCGCTGACTCAACCTTCCCGCTCCTTGCCATCCCAGTGTTATGTGCCAATGTGACAGAGCTGGGCAGCTTCCCAAGGCAGAGTCACCCAACTTGCCCAGGGAGCTCATTAATCCTCATTAAGGCACCAATTACCTTACACCAACCCAAGTACCCAGTGGGCATGAATGCAGTGCTGAGGTTCCCATACCAGTAGTGTGGGGGTTGGACTTTGCCTACTTCCATGGACTCCATACATATCTCATTACATAAAATCTGGGAAAACACAGTCTAGAGAGAGAAATGAAGAGGGAACGGAGGTAGCAGCATGAGCAAGAAACAGCAGCAGGTACCTGGGCACTTAGCCTATGGCTATTGCCACACCCACTGCATCTTGGTGTATTTCTGTGTGGGGGTGAGTTGCTAGCCATGTCCACACTTGTAGGTCTGTTGGCATGATCCCTGGAGAATGCTCAGGGAGAGAAATGTAGAGAGATCAGAGTGCTTAGCATAGTGACGGGCATATGGTAAGAGATTAATAAATGCTTATTAGTTGACTGTCTGGCTTATTGTCTTAGTAAGACTTTGCTCCTCTATTTAGTAATACTGACTGAGTTTTCACTATGTGGAAAAAATCTGTCTAAACAGTAGTAGGTTTTAGGTAGAGATGCAAAGAGTGAGAGATAATCTCTTCCTTGGAAAAGATGGAGGAAACATGGTCTCCTTTGGGAGATTCTAATTTAATAGGAGAAACATAGTCAAGGACCTAGGAGGGAACACCTAGTCTAATTGAGGCAATAGAATAGATACACATTAAAGATATACAATAATCAAAATGGCGGGACAAAGACAGAGACTCACTTGAGCTCTCCCAAATTCCCCTCCAAACAACTTTAAAATAATGCTTTAAAACAAATTCTGGAACAGCAGGACCAACAAAAGGATGGGGTGAAACAATTTTCCAGTTCAAGACAACTTAGAAGGTCAGCAGGAAAGGTCTGTCTTATTGAGGTGAGAGTAGCGTGCCATCTAGCACAGCCATACCCCAGCACACTCCAGCAAATCAGCAGCAGGTCTGGGGGGTGACTGAATTGGCAGTAGCAACTTCCATACCTCTCAGCCCACAGATAATAAAGGGGCTGGCAATCGTTCCAGAGGAGATTATTAGAGACCTTTTGCTGGCACTGGGTGTAGGACTCTATTTCATTGCTCATACATAGTTCCAGGGTGAGGAGGAGTACCAGCAAAAGCAAGGACCCTGGTCACAGTTCCAGGGCAGAAAAGAGTGCTTGTGGCTGCTCGTAGACCAGAGCACAGGCCAGGAGAGCAGAGCCATACTTCTTCTTAGATCATACCACCTTGGAAGAACTGAAAATTTACAGACCCAGAACTAGCTCTGAAAACAGCAGCACAAAAACCTGAAGCTTGAAACAGTTGTTGTTGTTTTTTCCACCCTGAGAGCAGAGCACAACTTTAACACAAAGTTAAAAGTCAATAAAAAGGGCACAACTCTGGGAATGGCAATCTCACATCTAAATCAGAACTTTCACAGCCTGACCAGCAACCTTGATCTCCCCCAAAATGGCAACTACTGCCAAAGATCAGTTGATCGTGAATGTCCTAAAGGAAGACCAGGTTCCCCATAACAAGATCACTGTTGTTGAGGTTGGTGCAGTTGGCATGGCATATGCCATCAGTATCTTAATGAAGGATTGGCTGATGAACTTGCCCTAGTTGATGTAAAAGAAGACAAACTAAAGGAAGAGATGATATATCTCCAATATGGCAGCCTTTTCCACAAAATGCCAAAGATTGTTTCTGGCAAAGACTACAGTATGACTGCAGACTCAAAGCTGGTTGTTGTTATCGTCAACAGGACAGAGAAAGTCATCTTAATTTGGTCCAGCGCAGTGTTAATATCTTTAAATTCATCATTTTCAATATTGTTAAATACAGCCCTAATTGCAAGCTGCTTACTGTTTCTAATCCAGTGGATATGTTGACCTAAGTGGCCTGGAAACTAAGTAGCTTTCCTAAGAACCTTATTATGGGAAGTGGTTGCCCATTTCCGTTACCTAAAGGGGAAGAGACTTGGTGTCCATTCTTCAAGTTGTCATGGATGGGCCCTTGGGGAACATGGAGACTCCAGTGTTCCTGTGTGGAGTGGTGTGAATGTTGCTGGTGTCTCTCTGAAGAATCTTTATCCTGCTTTGGGAACTGATGCTGATTTAGAGAATTGGAAAGATATTCATAAATAGGTGATTGAAAGAGCTTATGTGGTGATCAAGTTGAAGGGCTGTACTTCCTGGGCTATTGGCTTATCTGTGGCAGATCTGGCAGAAAGTGTTATGAAAAATCTTAGGAGAGTACATCTAATTTCCACCATGATTAAAGGCCTATATGGCATTAATGAGGATGTTTTCCTTAGTGTCCCACGTGTCTTGGAGCAGAATGGCATTTCAGATGTGGTGAAGGTAAACCTGAATCCAGAGGAGAGCTGTTTAAAGAAGAACACAGATACTCTGGGGAATCGTGAAGTAGCTGCTATGCTGCCATTTTACTTTCAAGAGAATATGATAGTGGTTAAGGGGTTATGTACGATGCACTTTCCAAATAGGTGAAATCCTTCTTCTGATTAGCGACTGAACACCAGAAATGTAAAACCTGGGAACACACTCTAGTCTCTTACTAAAGTTAGAAGTGGGGAATAGTACAGTGTGGCTACTATTTGTTAAATCCTGTTGTTGTTTGTATATGATGCTGGATATGACTTGTACAGTCTTAGTAGTTGGTGTCAAGCAGAGCCAGCGCCCCACAGGTATATAACTACCTGCCTCGTGTATAGGTTCTACAGGTTCCCATAGGTCCTGAAGACAACATTTCTGGATACAAAACACCATACAGTAGTAATATTTTATTGATGCATTGGATTACCTTTGTGCTCTTCTCCATTAGAGCTCTACAGCATGGCCCCATGTATCACCTTTCCAAATGACCTGATTTTGTGTACACACACACACACACACACACACACACACACGTATTTATGTGTATATATCTATATATACATACATACACACATATCAATAGTTGCAAATTTCCATATTATATAAAAAGATATATATGTATATATGCAACCAATTCCTCAAATATCATACTAACCCTAAATACTGAATAAGCTACAAAAAACTGATTAAAAAAAAAGTCAAGAGGCTGGAAAAGTAAACAAGCAACAACAAAAAGAATCTGACCAAAGAAAGTTACTATGGTGACAGGTTAAGTAAAACACAAACTTAGGAGAAAACAACAAAGTCAAAACAGCTGCATGCAAAGTCTCAAAAAATATGAATTAGTCTCAGACCCAAAAATAATTCACTGAAGAGCTCAAAAAAGATTTTAAAAATCAAATAAGAGTGGTAGAGTAAAAATTAGGAAAAGAAATGAGAGTGATGCATGAAAATCATGTGGTAAAGAATCACCTATCTGGCAAAACTTCAGGGGGAAATGTGGAATGTAATGAAACAGAGTATTTTCAAGCATTCCTGATGAAAAGACCAGAGCTGAGTAGAAAATCTGATTTTCAAATACGAAACAAGAGAAGCATAAAAAGGTAAACATGAAAGAGAAATCATAAGGGATTCAATAAGTTTAAACTGTTTATATTCCTAAATGGGAAGATGATACTTAAAACTTTTAGGCACATTATCATTATTAGGGTAGTTAGAAGGAGTATGCATAAATATAGGGCATTGATGTGAGTTGTATATGATGGGATGATATAACAACAAAATTAAATTAAGGGGTGAGAAAGAGGAATGCAACGGGAGAAGGGGGAAGGGAGAGGCAAAAATGGGGTAAATTATTTCACATAAAAGAGACTTGAAAGTAGATGACAGACAACATTTGAATTTAACTCTCATGGGTATTGGCAGAAAGGGGAAATAACATACACACTCACTTGGGTATAAAAATAAATCTTATCCTACAGCAAAAAATAGAAAAGGTAAGAGACAAGAAAAAGGGAAGGATGATAAAAAGGAGGGCAAATGTGGGGGGGCAGTAGTCAGAAGCAAAACACTTTTAAGGAGGAACAGAGTGAAAGGAAAGAAAGAGAAGGAGAAATGGGGGAGTAATAAGAGGGAGGGAAATACATAGTAATCATAACTATGAAATAAAATTTACATCTAATAAAGGTTTCATTTCTCAAATATATGGAGAATCCAGTCAAATTTCTAAGAATACAAGTCATTACCCAATTGACAAATGGTCAAAGGATATGAACAGGTAGTTTTCGGATAAAGAAATCTAAGCTACCTATAGTCACATGGGAAAAAATTCTCTAAATCACTACTGTTCAGAGAAATAAAAATTGAAGCAACTCTGAGGTACCACCTCATACCTATCAGATTGGCTAGTAAAACAGAAAAGGAAAATGACAAATGTTGGCGAGGATGTGAGAAAATTGGAACACTAAAGCATTGTTGGTGGGGTTGTGAACTGATCCAACCATTCTGGAAAGCAATTTGGAACTATGCCCAAAGGGGATATACCATTACTAGGTCTGTATCCCAAAGAGATAAAAAAAAATAATAAGGAATAGGTAAAATATCTATATGTACAAAAATATATATACAAGCTCTTTTTCTGGGGGCAAAGAATTAGAAATTAATGGGATGCCCATCAATATGGGAACAGCTGAAGAAGTTATGATGATTGTGATGGAATAGTTTTGTGCTATAAGAAATGATGATCAGAACACTTTCAGAAAAGCCTGGAAAGACTTAGGTAAACTGATGCAAAGTGAAGTGAGCAGAACTAGGAGACTATTGTACACAGTAACAGCAATATTGTATGATCATCAACTGTGAATGACTTAGTTATTCTCAGCAATACAATGATCCAAAACAATTCCAAAGTACTTATGATGAAAAATGCTATCCACTTAACAGAGAAAGAACTGATGGAATCTGAATGGAAACTGAAGCATACTTTTTTTTGCTTTATTTTTCCTGGGTTTTTTTCTGGTTTTTTTTTTCACAACATGACTAGTATGGAAATATGTTTTACATGACTGAACATGTATAACCTACATCAAATTGCTTGCCTTCTCAATGAAGGAGTAAGAGAGAGAAAATTTAGAACTCAAAATTTTAAAAAAACACACAAATGTTAAAAATTGTTTTTACATGCAGAAAAATGGAAAAACATAAAATATTTTAAAAGAATCATAAAAATATACAATAATCACAACAATTTATATTGTAGGTTTGTCAGTTATTTGATTCATGACAAACCCGCAAGGTAGATAGGACACTTATTCTTATGTCCTTTTAATGTATAAGAAAACTGAAATTCAGGGATACAGTGGCTTTGCCCCAGGGTCAGAAGGCTAATGGCAGCACCAGGACTTAGAACTAGGGTTTTTGATCTTTGAGACTAGTATTCTTACCACTCTATGTTATTTATGAAAAGCACATACTTGTTTTGGTGATCTGTGATTTCCTCAAGGTGGGTGCTCCTTCAGACACAGATTGCAACCCCTTTTACAATTAGTAGAGGGGCTTCAGGAAAACCCTGTTACCGGGTAGCTAATCTGATGATGAGTTTCTTCAAATTTAGGAAGCCTAATCTTGTTTCCCCCTCAATTCAATTCAGTGAACATTTATTAAGAGCCTAGGCACTGTGTGTTAGGTACTGGACATACAAAGGCAAAAGCAAAAAACAAACAAACAAAAATCGCTCTCAAGGAGTTTATATAGTGAAGACTGTCAGGGGATACAACATCAATATAATACGATACAGAGTGTGACGAGATCAAATGAAAGATCAAGGTCAGGAGGGGAGTGATCGCTTTCAGCTGAGGGGAATTTGAAAGATCTCAAGGACAGAGAAGGAGAAGGCACCACCTGAGCTGACCTCAAGCGAAGAGCAGACTGAAAGGCAGAGATGAGGGAATATGTCATAGGAATGAAATCGATTCTAAGCCCTCAGAGGCAATCTAACCCAACCTCTCTCATTTTACAGATGGGGAAACTGAAGCCAAGGGAAGTTAGTCAATATTCAATAAACATTTGTTCAGTGCTTACTTAATATAAAAATAGGCAAAAGACAGTCCCTGACCCCAAGAATCTCACAATCTAATGGAGGAGCTTGTAACCTAATGATGTGCCCAAAGTTATAGAGGTGGTAAACTGTAGAGATGAGATTTGGGAGAGGGGAGAGAGACAGAAACAGAGAGAAAGAGAGAGACAGAGAAAGAGAAATAGAGTCAGAGAAAGACAAAGACAGAAAAAGAGAAAAAGACAGAGACTGATAAAGTGATAGAGGCAGAAACACAGAGAGGGAGAGGGAGAGGGAAACAAAAGCATAGGAAAAGAAGTGGTAAAAGGTGACCCTCTCTGTTAACAAGAACAAGTTTCACCTCAGGTTGGCAATTCATTCTCGATCAGGATTTCCTGGATTACAATACTAAGGATTGTGAAAGTATGATTCCTGGGCTGCCCCCAAGAGGCCTGCCTAAACAAAGGTGGGGAAGAAGCCACATCTATAATGCTCCTCCTTCCCATCCTCCCAGCACATTCCCTGTCTCTTGGCACTCCCTCCTCCCAAAGTCTCTTTGCTTTCAGCATGATAGCCCCAGTGAAGAGGTCAAACATGAGATTGCCATGAACTGTGTGACTGGATCCTGCAGGGAGTTCAGGAGGATTGTGGGTCTTAAGAAGAAAATACCCTCCGTTTAATTCAATAGTCAGTAAATACTTATTACATGCCTCCTATGTTGCAGGCACTGTGGATACAAATACGAAAAAGCAATCATTCCTTGCCTCAATGAACTTACAATGCAATGGAGAAAGAGAACATAGAAAAGGAAGCTGAAAAGCAAGGGTAAGGCATCAGAGAAGGAAAGAATGGTACTGTCTCAGAGGTAGTGTAGAAGTCTCAAAGCAGTGGAGCCCAATGAGAAATGAGGAGATTTCTGACCTGAGTTCCCTCCTTAAATGGACGTTTTGAAGTTCATGGCCCCATCAGAGAGGCAAAGGGTAGTGAAGAAGAAGAGTATCAACACTGATGAGATCTTGAGGATGATGAAACTCTCCTCATTGCAAGGTGACTTCACTCAAGGAGCAAGACACTGTTGTTTGCCACATTTGGATTGTTTTTCTTAATGTATCTACTTCTAAATAAGTGATTTTGTGGGTCTTACACAAGCAATGAAAATACTTCTTCCATTAGTCAGGCATCTCTTGGAATCCCTGTCACCCTTCCCCAGATATACATCCCCAGACTGAAGCCTGCTCAGGACCCTAAACATACTACAGTTATCCCTTCCACATCAAAACTTTCCCCATCTTGGTTTTGATGTATCAGGCGTAGGCATAAGAAATTAAATGGGAATTTTGAATTGCCACAGATGACACAGAAAAAGTTTAGAAACTCAGAAATGCATAAAACATATATAAAGTATTACATAATATCAAGATATTTTATCTTTTAGGACCATAATAATTCAGACTTCTTCTTTGGCATGAAGAGAGGGCCAAAAAATTTTACATGGATTTTTCAGATGGGAGTGGGGAGTGGTGCCAAGGGGTGCCTCTACAAACTTCAGGGAAGCAACATGGCACAATGGAAATTCTGATATTTACTGTTTATGTGACTTTGGCCAAGTTACTTAACCTTCTCAGGCTTATGTATTCTCATTTGTGCAATGAAATCTTTGGACTAGATGGCCTCTGGGATCCCTTCTGGCGCTAAATCTATGATCCTATGAACAGGTTAAAACCTGTTTATGTACTTTTTCCCAAAACATTTTCGTTCCATCTGTATGGCAGCTGTGTGTTTGCCTGCTGGGACAAAATGATCCATAAGGAATCAGCTGTGTGTCTTTGCCTTTATTCACAGCAGTTAACCATCCAGCAAAAAAAAAAAAATAACCATTTATTTTTAGGTGCTTTTTTTTTGGTTCCTACTACTACTGCTACCCCTCAAAACCCTCCTTCATATGGCTGCCAGAGTAATCTTTCTTACTCATAGATCTGGCCATGTTCTTCCTCTACTCAAAAATCTTCACCATCTCCCTTTCACCTAAGAAGTAAAGTTCAAAACCTTCAATTTGGCATTCAAGGCCATTCACAACCTGGGGCCACTTTACCCTTTCAACTCATTACTTATAGTACTCCCTTCCATGTCCTCTTCAGTCTAGCCAAACTGGATTATCACTGTCTCTTTCCTTCACAAACAAAATAATAAAAAACCATGCTCTGTGCTAGGTTCTATGCCTTTGTTAAGCCATCTTTTAAACCTAGAATGTCTTTCCTCCTCTTCTTCTTGCCTCCTTTGAATTCCTAACCATCCTTTACAGTCCAACTCAATACCATTTCCTCCTTTTATGGTTCAATAAAAATAATGAATATAAAGAGCACAAGGAAAACTTGTATGAAGTGATGCAAAGTAAAACCGGTAGGACCCAGTATCTCTGATTGATTATAGTTCTCTCTATCTGAAAAAGAAAATAAAGCCAAAAGTAGCAGAATTTCAGATAGACATTAAAAGGGGAATGCATTAGATTCCAGACACGTTGCTAAGCAGTGGGAATACAAAAGAGGCAAAAAACAACATGATAACACGTATATGCAAAGCAAGCTATATACAGGATAAATCAGAAATACTTAACAGAGGGAAAGCACTAGAATTAAGAGGGGCTGAGGAAAGCTTCCTGTAGAAGGTGGGATTTTAGTTAAGACTTAAAAGGAAGCTGGCTGCTATCTCCAGTCATCCTGATCTATACCTTGTCACTGGACCCAGACTGCTCCAGAGGAGAAAGTGAGGCTGGTGACTTTGCACAGCCTTTCCTCACTTACATCCAATTCACTGGCACATCAGGACATCATCTTCTTGATATCGTGGTGTTCTTCAAGAATGAAGGACAAACAACAATAGCAATAAAGGAAGCCAGAGAGATCAGTAGTTGAAGCAGAGGAAAGGGAGCATTCTGAGCATGGGGGCCAGCTAGAGAAAATGCCTAGAGATAACCTTGTTTGCGGAACAACCAGGAGCCAGAGTCACTGCACTGAAGAGTATGTTTCAAGTAAGGTTTAAGAAGACTGGAAAGATAGGAGAGGGCTAGGTTATGAAGGACTTTAAATGCCCAACAGAGCATTTTACATTTGGTCCTGGAAGCAACAGGAGGACACTAGAGTTTGAGAAGGTGTAATCAGGCAGGTAGGAGGAGAATCAGAAGAGAGCAGTACCACGAAGAGTAGTCAACAGTGTTAAGCTACAGAGAAGTCACCAAGAATGAAAAATGAAAAAAGAAGGGGGCAGCTAGGTGGTGCAGTGGATAGAGCACCAGCTCTGGATTCAGGAGGACCTGAGTTCAAATCCAGCCTCAGACACATAACGCTTACTAGCTGTGTGACTCTGGGCAAGTCACTTAACCCCAATTGCCTCACCAAAAAAAAACAAAACAAAACAAAAAAAACGAAAAAAGACTATAACCTTTGAAAGAGCAGTTAGAATAATGGCCCTGTTGCCTGGGACTGAGCTATGAATGGCAGATAAAGTAATGGATGCTATGAATGACTCAAAGGGTTTGGCAGTGAAAGGTAGGATAGCTTGAGTGAATGGCAGAGTGAATTGATGATCTTAGTGCAGTCCTGCCCCTCCACCTTCTACTGAGGGACCCTTCCTCTTCAGTGCATTCAGCAGCCACTGAATGATGATCCTAACTTGTCTCTGTGCCTAGTAATCCTAGAATTACTTACTCAGACCTTTCTTTACCACTTCTAACTGGAGCAGACAACTTGGGTGGGGTTAAGCCAGTGGTTCTCAAAGGTTGATCTGGGGACAGTCACCAAGACCCTTTCTGAGATCTCATGGTCAAAACTATTTTCATAATAATATTGACATTATAATTTGTAATGCAGTAAGTATCAATAGATATAATATACATAAACAAATGTTTGGGGGTCTTCAATAATTTTTAAGTTCATAAACAAGTCCTGAGATCAAAAGTTTGACGACCACTGGGTTAAGCTATATTAATGAATAACGTCTTACCTCATCCGCCTTTTCCTGCCTTTTTTCTTGTCAAGTCTGTCTTCAACATTTCACAGGATGACTAAGAATGTACTTGGGGGTACAATACTCCCAGTCCACTTGATTTCCCGGAAAGTACTTAACTGCTATAAAAAAAAAAAAAGAAGAAGCAATTAGGTGCTATCTTATTTAGAAAATGCCTAGAGAATAATAGAGGAAAGAAAAGCCTTTATAGCCCATATAAGACTGTGGATTCTAGTTGGGGTGTGGAGAGAATTTTTTTTTCTTTAGTGGGTTGTAGAGTCTAGAAAAGTGCTTTATACTCTAGAGAATCCTATAGAAATGAAGAAGATAACTAGTATTAATGACCTATTGTGTTACTGGGTCTGACAGGTGCCAACTTCTAGGACAAAGGCGGGGGAGGGAAACCTGATGGTCACAGGATGAGGTTTTAGAAGTCTGGAGTTTAAAAAGAATACAAAGGGGAGACAGATGTGGAAAAAACAGTGTAAGGTCAAGGCAGAAATAGTGCTCTGTGCCAATGCTAACCTAAGCTCTGCACGTCTTGTTTTCTTTTGACTTGTTTTCCTTTTGATTGACCTTTGTCTAGTAAAAAAAAAAGTTTGTTTTGACCCTAATATGTCTTCTTTGATTTGTCAGAGATTGGCAGTAGGGGGTGCTTCTAAAAAGGAGAAAGGCCAGAGAAAAGCTGGTAATAGCTTTTGTTTGGAGATTCCCAAACCCTAGAGAGTGGGGCTGAGGCTTAACTAGCAAAATTGTAAAAATTAGCTGTGTTACCAGAGTTAAAAAAACAACAAAAAAAGGCAGAGCAATAGAGCTACGGGGGTGGGAAGGTAGCAGCTGCTCACAATATTCTTAAAGTGTGCACCACTAGCTTTCTATACACAAGCTATACACAGCCAGCATTTAAAGCAGGGAGGCTCAATTCTTCCATGCTGCTGTTTGAAGACCAAATCAAAGTGTTCTTCTGACGAAAAACAGTGAATGCAAGAGCTGAGGGCAACGTTTAACAGGAGAGCTTTGTGGCTGGGACAGTCTCATTTTCTTGTTTCCCCCATGTGTTTCTATTGGGGTTTTCTTGTGTTGACTGAGTCCCCGAGGAAACCTTGCTCGCTGGGCTGGGCTGTGAGCTGGACACAGCAAACACCAAAAGGAATGCTGTGATGGTGTATCTGTTTCAAAGAATTAATGGAAGTGAAAATCTTGACTGCACTTTCTAAGGCATTTCTTTCCTCTGATGTTATGTCAAAGTCGAATTTCCAGGGATCCTAATTACCTTGTGAGAAAGGGCAGGTCTAAGGATGCCTTGGTGGTATGCAGTCTTTGCGGCAATCTTTAGGGATGGGGAGTGTTGTCGTTGACAAGCAGCTACCACATGCTAATTGTGTTCTGTGCCAGCTCAAATGCTCCTTAGAATACTTAAATGTCTAGGCCAGTCTTAGCCTGGGGAGGCCCCAAGAATAAATGTGTAATCTATTTAGCTGATTGAATCAACTAAAGCTTGTTGGGCTTGGTTTTCTGCACCAAAACAATTACCAAATAATGGATTTGATTGGCCCACAGCTAATCTGATTGGGATTGTAAATCACAGTCACTCTCATCTCATTTCAAGCATATACTACTTTGTATGGATTTTGTTGTGTCAGTAACACCCCCTCCCACTCTGTCCCTACCCTATTTTCAGAGTTATGGCAACAGGAATTTGGCTGGGGTGGGGTCAAGGAGAGAAAAGTGCAGGAAAAGGGTGCTGTTAGGAGAAAGGAAATCTCAGAATCAATGACAGCAGCACTGCCTCTGGACAGGACTAGATGTTTAGTCCCCTAACCCTACTCCACAATAGGTTAGCAGAAACCAGAGGCATTCAGATGTTTCTGCCAGTGTTTGGACAGCTGAGATTAGGGAGAGCACTAGTTTCCATCAGATCTTGAATTCCAAACTGAGCCAAAATCCCATTTCCAGAATTTCTGTCTTCATCTGATGACTGGATATGCTGAATTCATAACCCAAACTTTCTGCAGGTAAGGAATTCTTTAATTGCGTTTGCAGGAGTGTAGCCAAGGGGAACTACATAAATTCAAACTAAACATTTCCTAAAACTCTTAGGTCCAAGTCAATCCTTTAGCTGAAGGGAATTTAAGGGGTTTGGGAGAGTAGCAGATTTGTAGACACTTCATAGATGTTTTATTATCTTATTATGTGTTGTATCCTAGTTATTTTATGCTATTTATTTGCTCTTCTAGTCTATACTAGATACATGACACACGATATGTAAAATATCCAAACACATTAAGCCTACCTCAATAGAGAACTAGCTTCATTATATTGATGTGGCATGACCAGCTTTCACTGAAATATAGTATACTTATAAAAAGGGATAAGGTCTGCCAGTACTGGGGCTGGGGAGAGGAAAATGAAAGCAAATTTACGGTTGGGTCAGTCCACTGAACTCATGAAGTTCACTCAACTTCATGAGTTGGGGCTGTGCCATAGTATCCAGGCCTACCGTCATCATTTCTGGGATTCTGCTCTCCTACTTTAAGCACAGCACCTTCTGCTACATCTCTCTATTACTGACACTGTCACTGTCAGTCAGTGTGCCTTTCTGTCTCTGTCACTAACTTTCTATGGTGTTGTACCTTCTCAGCACTTTGGCTCATCAGGGTATAAACAAGTAACTGAGGGTGTGAAACCCTTCAGGACTCAGATCCTCAGAACTGAACAGGATCAGGTAAGTGGCTATAAACACCATCTGGTGGCTAGATGTCTATTTCCTAAGGCCCACTGTGTAAATTCTGGCCAGAATCTAGTGAGGGCCATTTTTGCATTCTGTCCATAGTATTAACAGAATTTTCCTCCCTTTTCTCCCCTGAGAATAGTGCTAAAGAACCTATCTTACATGTTTGGGTAGGTGGGAGGAATTAGCATAGGTGAAGATTAGGAGTACAACAAGCCTATAATAGGAGCTACAGTTATCCATTCCACATCACAGGGGTTAGGGACATGGTGCTCCCCCCCAACTTGAAAATCCATGTAAAATTTTTGGGCCCCCCTTGTATCAGAGAAGAAGTCTGACTTATTATGGAATTAAAAAAGAAAATATATTGATATTATACAATACTACACATATATTTTGTGCATTTTGAGTTTCTAAACTTTTCTCTGTGTCATCTGCTGGCCTTTGCATGTCATTTGCAGCTTCCTCAAAACTCCCAAAAAATTCCCATTTAATTTTTTATGCCAACTCGTGATATAGCGAAACTTCAATGGGAAAAGTCATGATGTAGAAGGGATAACTTTGGTGGGAATAAGTCAACAAGCTCAAAAAAACCAGAAGCAGATCAGAAATAGAAAGAAGATCAGAATTAGACATTTGCAACAAGGTTTGATAGAAAAGGTCAAATTTTAGGCTATAAAAATTCAGTGCTTGGTGATAAATGAGTAGTTGAACTAGATGAGTATGGGCTCAAGGACTGAAACATGAATTCTAAGCTCAGCTTTGTACTGACCAGTCTCATTCTCCTGACTGTTACAAATTCCTGTCAACTGGAACATGTCTGAGATTGTCATTGCCTTCTTCAACCAGACGCTACAGGATGAGGGGCTCCCTCGAACCCCTGTCAGTAGGTTTTCTACGGTTCTACTGGAATTTATGTTGTCCCAATTAGATGAGGGCAAGAATTAATCTTTTATCTCTTTGTGTCCTCAATAAATATCTGTAAATGATAATGACCACTATCTTTATCTATCTGTGCACTAATCCTATGAAAGCTCTATTGTGAGTGCTGAAGGACATAAGTACTATACTTCTTCTGAAGCAATTTACAAAGAGCTTAATCTTGTTTTCTCTGAACTTGAAATATCTAGTAGATAATGATATATCATCTTATACTATTCACTAGTTTCTAACAGGCTACTCAGTGAGATGATAAGCCTCTAGAGGGCAGGAACTGAGCTTTGGCTTCTCATGGATGGATGGATGGATGGATGGATGGATGGATGGATGGATGGGTAGATAAAGCATTTATTAAGCACTTATGTGCCAGGCACTGGGCTACTACACTTCCTAGTAAATACTTGTTGACTGAATTGGTTATGTTCCAATGATTTCACCAGTGTCGGAACTCTCTCCATTGACATTACATAGTTGGCAAACTAAAATCTACACAGTTAAAGAGTTGCCTCAGGCCCAGAATGATTATATAATTGGGCCCATGGTCTCACAGCTGCTGTAGTGTCAGAAGTATATCCACTAAGACCTCAGTTGTGTAGTAAAGTATTAAGAAATAATATTAGGATAGTGTCCTGGTCTAAAGTCCTTTGTCTCACTTGATCTAAACAGTTTTTGTAATAGATTACTTAACTAAGTCCAGGTAGAGATCTGATTCCCTACAAGATTAGGAAATGTCTCTTTGTTAACCAAAGAAAATGTTCTTTAGAATTTTATGAACCAAGTCCATAGAGGTGAAACTTTGTTTATTCTACTACTGAAAGAGTGGAAGTGTCTTCACTTAATTCAATCAGGAGAAGTATCTCTTGGTCCATCTTCGACCAGGATGAGAGATAAATAATTAGATCAGGGATCCTTAACAAATTTTTTTTTGTTATGGACCTCTCTGACAGTGTGTTGAAGCCTACTGACCCCTTCTCAGAATAATGTTTTTAGACACATAAAACAAAATATATAGGAGTGCAAAGGAAACCAGTTATATTGAAATACAGTTATAAAATATTTAAAAAATTTAAAATAAGTTCATGAATAGCAGGTTAAGAATCCTTTCAAGATGGAGTGAACAGTTTTAGGAAGATGTTTCTTCTTGTGTGCCTCCAGCATTAATATTAGTTTTGTTCTGTATAAGCACATCAAAACTCTGGAATCCTGGACCTAAACTTTGTTTCTAGTTTACCTTATTGTAGGGATTTTTGTTTCTTTTATCATGATTACTATAAAATGTAAGAAGCTGTTTGTTGCTTGGTCAAGGAAAATTTGAATTAGCAGGGGAAACTTATAGCAACCTTTTCTGTCTGTCTTTTTTTTTTAAGGTAAATAACATCTTTATTTTATTATAAAGATTGTTTTGACTTCATTGATCCTCCCAAAAGAGGTTGGGGTTAAAGGAGAGCCCTTGGATCATACTTTGAGAACAGATGCTCTATAGCATAAAATGGATTTCCTTTCAATTAGAAGTAGTTTGGTATGGTGGAAAGACCACCAGACTTGTATTTAGAAGGCTTGGGTTTGAATTCTAGCTTAAAGGATGTATGACCAGAACTTCAAGGCTTATTATTCTTATCCATCTAATAAGGACAATAATATTGTCACTACTCACCTTACAGCAAGCAAGAAATCAAACCATCCTAAATCAAAAACTCTTTTGTGATCAACTCCAGTGCATGCATAGGACCATTCAACTGGGGGTCCAGACAAAAACTCTGCCCATTTTTACATAAGGCATACAAAAATGTTATCATATCATATGTTATCCCATTGGAGGTCCAGGCAAATGACTTTTTATACCAAAAGGGTATATTCAAGGATGTTGTGAGTCTCAGATGAGATCATGGATGTAAAGTACTTTGTGAACCTTAAAGTGCCAGTTATAATTGTTATTATTACTAACCTATAATCACCAGGCTTCCAGTTTGATGATGACTTCATTCTCTAAATCATCTTCTGTACTCCTACTGAGATCAAATAATACAGGAGAATGCACGTAAATGTTTAACAACCTGCCACATTCACTGGTGATCTGTCAAGTTGCATTTGGGAAGATGTACTAACAACCTTTTCAAGTTGGGTCAACAAGTATTTATTAAGTGCCTACTGCATGATGGGGCAGGTAGGTGGTGAAGTGGATAGAGCATTGTGCCTGGAGTCAGGAAGATTCATCTTCCTGAGTTCAAATCTGTCTTCAAACATCTACTAGTTGTGTGACCCTGGGGAAGGCACTTAACCTTGTATGCCTCAGTTCCTCATCTGTAAAATGAGCTGGAAAAGGAAATAACAAACCACTCCATTATCTTTGCCAAGAAAACCCCAGAATGGGGTCCTGAAGAGTCTGACACAACTGAGTATGGCAGTCAAAATGGGAACAAACCACTCCATTATCTTTGCAAACTGGGAAAACAAGGAATAGTTTACCTATCAGATCTATGGAGAACAGAAGAATTCATGACCAAACAGGAGATAGAGAACATTACGAAAAGCAAAATAGATAATTTTGATTACATTAAATTGAAAAGTTTTTGCACAAATATAAAGCCAATGCAACTAAGATTATAAGGAAGGTAGAAAATTGGGAAAGAATTTTTACAACCAGTCTCTCTGATAAGGGCCTCATGTCTAAAATACATAGAGAATTAAGACAAATTTATAAGACTACAAGCCATTCTCCAATTGATAAATGGTCAAAGGATATGAACAGACAGTTCTCAGGTGAAATTAAAGCCATCTATAGTCATATGAAAAAATGCTCTAAATCATTATTGATTAGAGAAATGCAAATCAAAACAACTCTGAGGTACCACATCACACCTACCAGATTGGCCAATGTGACAGAACAGGAAAATGATAAATGTTGGAGAAGATGTGGGAAAATTGGAACACTAATGTGGACTTGTGAAATGATCCAACCATTTTGGAGAACAATTTGGAACTATGCCCAAAGGGCTATAAAAATGTGCATACCCTTTGACCCAGCAATAGCACTTCTAGGGCTCTATTCCAAAGACATCATACAAGTGGGAAAAGGACCCACATGTACAAAAATATTCATAGCAGCTCTTTTTGTGGTGGCAAAGAATTGGAAATTGAGAGGATGCCCATCAATTGGGGAATGGCTGAGCAAGTTGTGGTATATGAATGTAATGGAATACTATTGTGCTTCAAGAAGTGATGAACAGGCTGACTGCAGAAAAACCTGGAAAGACTTGTATGGTCTGATGCTGAGTGAAATGAGCAGAGCCAAGAGACTTTGTACACAATAACAGCCATGTTGTATGATGACTAATATTGATAAACTTAATTCCTTCTCAGCAATACAAGGATCTAAGACATCCCCAGAGGCCTCGTGGTGGAAAATGCTATCCACATCCAAAGAAAGAACTATGGAAGTTGAATTGCTATCATTTTTTTTTCTCTTCTGTTGAGTTTTGGTTCCTCTTTCTAATGGTTCCTCCTATTGGTTTTAATTTTTACTTACAACTTCACTAATGTGAAAATATGTTTAATAGGAATGTAAATGTATAGCCTATATGAGATTGTGTGCCATCTTGGGGAGGGGGTGGGGAGGAAGGGGGAGAAAATTTTTAAACTCAAAAGCATATGGAAGTGATTGTTGATAAATCAAAATAAATTAATAAAATTTAAAAAAAAAAGAAATCAACCTTTGTAAGCTATTCAGATGGCCTTTGACAGGGCTGATAATGAGATGAAATACTGGGTGAGTCATACTCAATAAGGAAAGTTTAGATCTGATCAACAGATAAAGAAATTTTAGTTTAGGTGAACTGGTGGATTCTGGCCCATTTTGTTTTAGTCAGACAGATCTGGGTAGAAATAGATTCCCCTTTTTGTCTAGATTGCCCTAGAGTAGGGAAGAGATAAGTCTCTTTGAGCAAGACTGGAGTCACATTCCCCCAGACCCTCATTAGAGAATTATAATATTCATTCTCTCGTTACTTGTTAACCAATCAGAGTTGATTCCCACCCTTAGGGACACCCACTCTTCCAAGGGCAAAAAAGCATTAAGTGGGTTCCCTGAGGAGTCTTTGGTTTAGGAGAGATAGCCAAATGACCATCCTTTTATTAATTACTCATTAGCATAGTTAATAAAATGATTAAAATGTAATTGGGAAATACTTAACAACATGAATACAAATCCAATAGAACATAGATAAGAATACATTTTAAAACTAAAGCAATATGCAGCTATAGGGATCCTAATAAATGAATCTTTGGCCTCCATTTCTATTTGAGATTGATATTTCTGTTTTATGGGAAACCATTCCCAACCCCCCCTTAATTCTACAGCCTTCCTTCTATTGATTATTCCAGATTTATCCTGTACATAACTTGTTTGTACATAGTTGCTTGCATGGTTGTTTCCTCCATTAGACTGAACTCCTTGAGAGCAAAAGCTGTTTTTTGCATTGTTTCAATTGTGTCCTAACAACCACATTAGCTCAATTACAGTGCCACGTATCTATGACTGGGAAAGTGACTTCCAGATATTGGTTTGAGCAAGTCTTTGTACATTACAGAGAGGAGTTTTTGTTTTTATTTTTATTATTCTTGCTGTGAGTAAATGGGTCAACACCACAAATCAACAAGCTAATATATGAGGGGCATTATACTAGGTACTATGGGGTAAGGTGGGAGAAAGACACATGAAATTGAGCTGTAACTAGGACTGTGCTCCCCGGGTACTGAAATTGAGAGGAAACCAACAGCCCTTGCTTTCTGACTGTAGAGAAACCACTGGATTTGGCATATAGTTAGCAAAAATAATTAGTTCAAATGAGAAGCTACCAGGTATTTCCCTTTTCTACCATGCAGACTATGCCTCAAATGAGTAGCTCCCTTTTCCAGACTACTGGCCTTATTCTCCCTTTCATAGCAACATTTGAGGGCTAGTTTCATGCTGTTTACCCCAGGTACAAATATTAAACATCATGGTTCTACAAGGAAGAAATGTGGTCTGTGGCTCCCAGGGGCTCCCAGCCAAACAAGAATAATGTTTGACCTGTCATGTTTCTAATCTAAGGGGGGTGGAGGGGGAGGGGAAACACACAAAGTACATTCACACACACACACACACACACACACACACACACACACACGCACACATCTAGGACAGAAACAAGTAAAGTACGTGTAATTTAATCGAAGTTGTACTTAACATCTGGAAGAAAGCTTGATGCAGTACCTACCTGGTCCCACTGGACCTGTAACCTTTTCATGGGTTCTGTCAGGGGAAAAGTGCCTCTAAATACATGCAAGAATTTCACAGACTGCAGGTTGCAGGTGTTTCCCCTTTAGTAAATTCATAATAATGGGACTAAAGGAAGTGTATAGACATAGCAATTCTGGCTCCAAATCAAAAATGGTTAGGAAATCAGACTTCAAGTCACTCCCTGTGTCCTAAAATGACTCTTTACTGCCAGGTAGCCTAGATTTAGAGCTGAAAGGGACCTTAGAGGTCATCTAGTCCAGGACTTCTTAAACGGTTTCCACTGGCAATCCCTTTTGGTGTTTCAGCAGCTATAGTTGGTGCTGTGTGGCCTGAGGGTGTGCACAGTGCAAAGTGTGCATGCTTTGTATTCAAAACCAAGGTTGCAGTGAAATTTCGAGTTGCAACATGGGCGAGCACTGCCACAGACACCTCAGATTCATTAAGCATTTGATTTTTAATTAATTTTTGGTTGTTGCGTGTTCAGAAATCTTTTGCTGTTGCTAAATTGTCACTGACCCACAGTCTAAGAAGTTCGGATCTGGTCCAACTCCTTCATTATGCAGATGAAGAAACTAAGCCCAAGAGAGTGACTCGCCCAAGGTCACATGGGTAGTAAGTGGTAGAATCTGGATTTGAACACTATTCCTCTTACCACAAATCTTTCACTTTTTCTACTGTACTTCTTTTGAGCATGGAGCATAGGAGGGATCAAAGAGAAATGCATAGATGAAATTACTACTGAAATAACTCCTGTAAGAATTCAAAACCCACAGGTATCAAAGCCCTACAAGAACAAAGTAGAAATCATTGAAGGGGTGTTGCCCCTAACCTACTCCCAGATTTCCCAATTTAAAAGAATATTTAATTGGATTAGGAGAGACAGTTGTTATTGACTCATTTCAAGTCTTCATGACCCTATTTGGAGTTTTCTTGGCAAAGATACCAGAGTGGTTTGCCATTTCCTTCGCCAGCTCACTTTATAGATGAGGAAACTGAGGCAAACAGGATTAAGTGACTTGTCCAGGGTCACACAGCTTAGTAAGTATCTGAGACTGGATTTGAACTCTGGTCCTCCTGGTTCTATCCACTACACCACCCTGAGGCCTTTAGGTGAGACGTACATACATTAGTTTCCATTTGGCATGATGTTTAGAAGTGACAACCACCTGACTAAATCCTCTGACCTAGAAGAGAGGCATCAAACAGGTGGCTCATTGGCCACATGCAGTCTACATCCTGTGATTTTGTATTTATAGTAACAGTAACACTGTAAATAAATACTTACCTGAATTAATTGGTTGTAGATTGTAAGTATGGTAAATGACCAGAAAGCTCTTGTGCAGGTACTAGAGTGGTACTCTCTAGGTATATCTTTTGGATTTGAGGATGTTATCAGAAAATGTTACTCTTTGAAAGTGAAACTAACAAGAAGAAGATGGAATATGACGTAGTACAATGTGCTCTGGAGTCAGAAGAACCAAGCCTTGGCTCCTCCACTTAGAAGCTGTTATGCTGGATAAGCTACTTCCCTTCTCTGAATCTGTTTCCTTATCTCTAGAATGAAACATACTACCTACCGCATTGGGCTGTTGTGAAAATAAAATGAGACTACATATCTAAATGACTCTGTAACCAAAACCACCATGTAAATGTGCATTTGTTCTTTTTAACATGAATAATCACTCATTTATTCAGCATTAATTAAAGGCAATAATAATTCATGTGAAATGTGATTAATCACCTGTAGAAATCTTTCCAGAAATAACCTGCCTTAAGAAATGCCTTGTGTTTTACTGAGGAGTCAGGGGGCCTCCTTAAAATCTCCAGGAGAACAAATCTAAAATGTACTTAATGCTTTGACCCAGCAATACCACTTCTAGTGCTGTATCCCAAAGTGATCATAAAAATGGGAAAAGGACCCACATGTACAAAAATATTTATAGCAGCTCTTTTTTGCGATGGCAAAAAATCAGAAATTGAGGGGATGCCCATCAATTGGGGAATGGCTGAACAAGTTATGGTATATGAGTGTAATGGAATACTATTGTGCTATAAGAAATGATGACCACAGAAAAACCTGGAAAGACTTGTATGGACTGATGCTGAGTGAAGTGAGCAGAACCAGGAGAACATCATACACAGTAACAGCTGCATTGTATGATATGCTTTGATAGACTTTGTGTGATACACTTTGATAGACTTAGCCCTTCTCAGTAATGCAAGGATCTAAGCTATCTCCAAAAATCTCATGGTGGAAAATGCTATCCACACCTATAGAAAGAACTATAGAGTCTGAGTGCAGATGGAAGCATTACTATTTGCTCTTTTTTCTTCTGTTTTGTTTTATTTTGTTATTTCTTTCTTGTGATTCCTCCTATAAGTTCTAATTCTTCTTTACAACATGACTAATATGAAAATATGTTTAATAGGACTGTGTATGTAGAGCCTATATCAGATTGCATGCCGTCTTGGGAAGGAAGCAGGGAGGGAGGGGGAAAACATTTAAAACTCAAAAGCTTATGGAAGTGAATGTTGAAAACTCAAAATAATTTAAAAAAATAAAATGTACTTAATGCAGGATAAGCTGTAATCTTTGAAAATATAATATGTCCATCATGAGGTCATGATGAGGTCAAGAACTGAAGTTCTTGGTGACTAACAAGGAATATTGAATATAGAGAGCTGGGTAACAAATGAATTTGTCAGCATGTTGTCAACATTGCTGTTAATGAGAGGTGAATTCTACATGACTAGCTCCAGTTCTTTAGATGTGGTGAAGTGGATAAAGTGCCTGCCTGGAGTCAAAAAGACTCATCTTCTTGAGTTCAAATCTGGTTTCAAATACTTGCTAGCTGTGTAACTCGGGCAAGTCACTTAAACCTGTCGGCCTCAATTTCCTTGCCTTTAAAATGAGCTGGAGAAACAATGGCATTCCATTATCTTCACCAAAAATCCCTCAATGGGGTCATGAAGAATTGGATATAACCGTAATGACTAAACAACAACAAATCCTTAGAATGCAGGAAGGAAATTCTTTCTTCCATATTAGCTTGATGGGAGAATCCTTGAAGAGCAAATAATTCCTTTTGTTCCAAATCCTAGCTGATTAGGCAACCTTCTGTTTTCTAATTTGATCTTCTGAATGGAGACTTGCTTTCACTAGGAGAGAGTGTATTATGTATCATTTGTAACTGGTACGATGGAAAATCCCATGCTGGATTTGAAGACAGAGGGTGTGAATTCAACTAGTTTTGCCACTTGCTAGCTGTGTGTCCTTGAATAAGATATGTAATTTCTCTGGGCTTCAGTTCCTCATCTGTGAAATGAGGGGGTTGAACCAGATGGCCTCTGAGCTCCCTTCTAGCTCTATCTAATCAGATCTAATTAGTATCTAATAATCAGAATATCCAATCTTGCCTATGAATTGATTTCCCAAAATCTAATCACCCTGGAGTAAACTAATAAAATCAATGCTCTGAATCTGCAAATGTGAAAACTGGGCCATTGAGCCCTGCTGGCCAGTCAAGTTTCAGAGTCAGTCTGAAGAAATCACAGGATCTTAGATCTGGGAAGAACCTCAGCCCACCCTGTCTAACTCATACCTGTGCAGGAATTTCTTACTTCAGCCTTGCCTGCTGACTTCTAGCGAGAGGCAACACCCTACCTCCTGAGTCAACCCATTCCAATCCACCAGCCTCTCTCCTAATCATGTTATTTATAATAGGAAACTCCTCAGAATAGGTACCACATCTACTGAATTATCTGTTCAGCACCCAGCCACCCACCACATGCAGTATATTTACCAATGCTTTGGAACATATGGTCATGATATTAATCATAGAACTGTCATTTTAATGTTGGAAGGCACCCAAGAGGCCACTTAATCTAAACTCTTGCTCACTGAGGAATTTAACAATTCAATTCCACAAACATGAATTAAGTGTCTGTATCGTGCTAGGCACTGGGGAAGATACAAAGATACAGTAATTGCTTTCATGGAAGTTAGAAGAGAGAAGGACACAAGTACAGATAACAATATGTCATAAATGTATCAGAGGTACAAAAGAAGATTCTCTATGATCACCAAAGGGGTAAAGTTATTAATGACAAGAGAAATCAGGACAGGCTTCATGAAGGTGGTAGCATTTAAATTGACCTTTAAGGGAAGGGGAAGGTAGGTCATTCTGGCAATGGGAAACAGTGCAAGCAAAGTCACATGGTAATATAAGCTAAAAAGACAGGTGACAGATTGTGGAGGGCCTTATTACCAATTCACTTCTTCAAGCATTCTTCTATCTATTGTGTAATGTATTAGGCAATGTATTAGAAGCTGGATATACAAATACAAAAATGATCATTTCCTGCCCTCAAGGAACCAACATTTTACTGTGGGAAACAACAGAAATGATTGGTTCAGAGCAGTGAGGTACCTTAAAGATTAAGTAGTTACCACCCCACTCCTTCATTTTACAGATGAGTAAACAGGACCAGAGAGAAAAAGTGAGTTGCCCAGAGGGGCAGCTAGGTGGTGCAGTGGGAAGAGTGCTGGACCTGGAATCAGGAAGACTCATCTTCCTGATTTCAAATCTGACCTCAGACACTAGCCGTGTGACCTGGGCAAGTCACTTTACCCTGTTTGACTCAGTTTAATCATTTGTAAAATGAGCTTGAGAAGGAAATGGCAAGCCACTCAGGATCTTTGTCAAGAAAACTCACAAAGAGTTGAGCAGAGCTGAAATGACTGAACAAAAACACACTGTTAGTAAATTACAAGTGCTGGGACTTGAACCCTTATCCACTCACTCCAAAGTCAGTGCTCTTTCCAACAAATAACACTGATTCTGTGTGTGTGTGTGTGTGTGTGTGTGTGTGTGTGTGTGTGTGTATGAGAAAGAGACAGAGAGAGTTGTAAATGTGTATACTACTCTGGTCCTACTGATGTAGCTTTAAACTTAATTCATTACTGTCTAATCAACAAGCCTTTATTTATTAAGCATCTACTATGTGCCTAGGGATACAAAGAAAGGCAAAAAAACAGCTCCTGCTTTCATGAAACTCATAGTCTAATTTGGGAGACAACATGCAAACAACTATGTACTGTGAAAAATGATTTTCTTAGTAATCATTATCTTAGAAACTCAGAACTTCCCCATCCCCCTGTCTTTCAAAGTTCAGTCCTTCAGAAGGACATTAAGATGTAATCTAAATGGGTTTATTCCTGCTCATTATGTTGCCTGGACAGGTCTGGGAGAATGTTGATTCCTCCCTATTGTGAAGATAGGTGAAAAGGAAATTGATGTCTCTTTGACCAGGATTGAATGACCTGGGTCACTTACTTAAGACCACATTTTAATATAACCCACCTTCTAGTAAGTTTGATGAGGTCTAGAGGTTAGGGGTGCTGGAACCCCAAGATCATGACAAGTGGGTCCTGCCCAAAAGAATTAAAAGAATTCAAGGAATTCTTTCAACTAAAAACAAGGTTTATTGAAGATTCACCATATTAGCCAGACTCTTAAGGAATCTGAGCGTCTGTGAGCTATTGGCTACATTATAAGAATCAAAGCAGTGGTTAGATTATAAGAATCCGAGCCTCTTAATGGAGACAAAATGGACATTATATACAGAAAGACTATGGGAAGAATCTAGGAGTGACCAAGTAGTCTATGAGGTAATAGAACTCCAGGGGTGGCCAAGGGAGAATGGAGCCTAGATAGGATTAAGATTGGGAAATGGTCAGGGGCCATGGGGAGGTAAGACAACGGAGGGTCTGGCTAGGCTAAGGGTAATAGAGATTGGGCATAGCCACAATGAAAAACCAGTTGATGGGATTATAGCCTCAGGGGACTGCCAGAGATTAGGCCATGTGGGAAAGTCCAGGGTTTTTTCCTTTTTGGGGTCTAGCTCCCATCCTCATCATGTTGACCAATTATGGATGATTGGCATCCCTTGGGAACACCTACTCTTCAAAGAACATATAAGGCTATACCCCCAAACCTCCAAAGCGAGCCAGTTCTGAACTGGTCCCCTTAGGGGGACCCAGTTTTGGACTGAACTCCCATGTAATGCATGTCAAGCCAGTGAAATTAAACCATGGACACATGCACCCTGATTTTGTTTGTCTTTCTTAGAGGAGACTCTGTCTTCAAATTAGGATCGTGGGGTTTGTGGGGTAAATAAGAGTTCACAGTGATAAGGATGGGATTTGGACCCCAAAAAGGAAAAACCCAGACTTTCCCACATGGCCAAATTTCTGGTATTCACCTGTCAACTGGCCTTTCATTATTGCCTTATGCCCAATCTCCCAATTCTGTTACCTAGCCCTCTAATATCTGGCCACTTCCTACCCTTAATCCTATCTAGACTCCATTCTCCCTTGGCCATGTGGTCCAGGTCCCTGGTCTTCTATTCACCCCAGTTTACTGGCCACTCCCATCCAGATCTTCCTTAGACCCCTCCTCCAGTCACCTCAAACTACTTGGCCACTCCTAGGTCCTCCCGCAGTCTTTCTGTATATAAGGTCTATCTTGTCTACATTAAGGGGCTCAGATTCTTATAATCTAGCCAATAGCTTACTAATGTTCAGACTCCTTAAGAGTCTGGCCAACATGGCTTATCTTTAATAAATCTTGTCTTTGGCTGAAAGAAGGCTTGGGTCTGATGACAGGATCTAGATCCCAAAAAGGAAAAACTCTCAACTTTCCCACAAGGTCAAATCTCTGGTGGTCACCTGAGGCTATAATCCCATCAACTGGCCTTTCATTATGGCTACACCCAATCTCCCAATTCTGTTACCCTTAACCTAGCCTAGCCCTCCATTCTCTTACCTCCCTATGTCCCCAAGTCACTTCCCACCCTTAATCCTATCTAGGCTTCATTCTCCCTTGGCCATGAGGTCCTCTCCTTGGAGCTCTATTACCTCATAGACTACTTGGCCACTCCTAGATCCCTCCCATAGTCTTTCTGTATATAAAGTCCATCTTGTCTCCATTAAGGTGCTCAGAATTTTATAATCTAGCCAACAGCTCACAGATGCTCAGATTCCTTAAGAGTCTGGACAATATGGCGGATCTTTAATAAACCTTGTCTTTGGCTGAAAGAAGGCTTGGGTTGAATTCTTTCAGGCAGTCCTCATGTGTTGTGATTTTGGGGTCCCAGCACCCCCAAACCTCTAGACCTCATCAGGTCAAATTCTTTTGGGCAGGACCTGTGTGTCATGGTTTTGGGGTCCCAGCATCCTTAAACCTCTAAAACTCAACAATAAGACATACAATCTATATGTAGGATAAGTGGGAGATAATCAATGTAGGAAAGGCACTAGAATTAAGGGAGAATCAGGAAATCTTCTTGTAGAAAGTAGGAATTTTGCTGGGTCTTGGAAGGAAGCCAAGGAGGCCTGGAAACAGAAAGGGGAAGAGGGAGAAAATTCCCGGTATGAGGGACAACAACTGAAAATTCTTGGAATTGGGAGATGGAATGTCTTGTCTGAGAAACAACAAGGAGGCCAGTGTAGCTGGATCACGAAGTACATGATGGTGGAGGGCAACAGGTATAAAGAGGAAGAAGACTAGAAAGGTATGAGGGGCTATGTTATAAAGGACTTTGAATGCCAAATGGAGGGTTTCATATTTGATCCTGGGAGTGATAGGGAGTCACTAGAGTTTATTGAGTAAGGTTGTAAAATGGTCAGATCTGTCTTTTAGAAAGGCCAATTTGGTAGTTAAGTAGAGTTGAAGTAAAGTGGGGAAAGACTTGATTTAGGGAAATTAAACAATAAACTATAGTAAAAGTCCAGGTGAGAGATTCTGAAGGCCTGTGCTATAGTGGTAGCAATGTCATGGGGAAAAGAGGGGCTTATAGGGGAGATTTTAGGAAGACAGAATTGCCAGGACTTGGCAAATGATTGAATACGGGTGGTGAAAAAGAGTGAGGAGTTGAGGTTAGACAGCTATGTTGTGAGCCTAGATGACTAGGAAGACCGGAAAATTAGGAAGAGGGGATTGTTTGGGAGGAAAGATAAGTTCACTTTTGTATATGTTGATTTTAGGATGTCTATGGGACATACAGTTTAAGATATCCAAAAGATAACTGGGTATTTGACATTGTAGATCAGGAGTGAGATTAGAGCTAGATAAGTAGATCTGGGAATCATCAAGATGATTGTTGATTTAATGGGAGCTGATGAGATCACCCTGCAAAAAGTATTGAGAATGAAGATAAGAGGGCCAAGGACAGAGTCTTGGGGAATACCCCTGGTTAGCAAGTATAACTTGGATGAAGATCCAACAAAGGAGGCCAAGAAGAACTGGTCTGACAGGTAGAAGGAGAACCAGGAGGGTGCAGTATCACAAACACTTAGAAAGTAAAGTATATTAAGAAGGTGATTGACAGTCAAAGATTGCAAAAGGGTCAAAAAAGGACACTGCCCTGATTGTGTCCCCATCTGAACTTTCTTCTGCTCTCTTTCGTATATTTCTAAAATCTTGTTCAAAGGCAGAACAGTGGAGGGTAGAATGTCATGGACCAGGAAGAGCAAGTAGATCAATGTGTGTAGTGCACGAAGGGAGAAATGTGCAAGTAATCTAGAAACATAGGCTGGGGCCACATCACGAAGGGCATTAAACACTACGCAGATAAGGAGTTTGAACTTTTCACGGTAAGCAGCAGAGAACCATTATAGTCTTTGAAGCAGATTCTCCTCAACCCAGCTCTCTGCATGAGGAAGACTAATCTGGCCCCAAAATGGATTACATTGGGTATAAAGTGCAGATGGTGGAGATGCAGAATGAAACACACATTTTCAGGCACGGCCAGTGTATAGATTTGTCTTATTTAACTCTATTTATTTGTGACAAGAGAAGGCTTTGAGAATTGGGGGAGAGGAGTAAGAAGTAAGGGAAGTGAGAGCAATACCAAAAAAGAAGGGAGAGAAAAAGAATGAAAAGAACACCAATGAAAGATTTTAAAAATATACAAAAGAGAGCAGAAGAAAGTTCAGATGGGGACACAATCAGGGCAATGTTACAACCTTCTGAGTTAAATCACATATATGTGTGTATGGATGGATGGATGGATGTGTGCATGCACATATTATGTATATATGCTTGTGCATATACATGTATATGTATGTGCATATACACACATGTATCTATGTGTATTATGCATTCTAATCTATGTTTTACAAAAAAACCAAGCTGTATATAATAGAGATAGATGGTGTCCTTTTCTCTTCTTTATATAAGGTCATGTTCATAGTTAATGTTTGTCAGGTTGGTAATCATATAAAAGGAAATTTTTTAAAAGGAAAGGCATGAAGAAAGGAGATAAGAGGAAGGTCCTGGACAAGGCAGGAGGGAATGAGATAAAGGGTAGAAAGACCAGCCTAAGAGAAGAGTAAGAATACTTCATCTTTTGTGACCAGAGAGAAGGATTGAATAATGCTTCAAAGATGTTTTAAGGAACACAAGAGGAAATCTGAGAAAATGAGACCCAACGGCTTCAAATTTCTCCCAGTTTAAGGTAAAAGCTAAATTATCTATTAGATGAGGTACATTTTGGGGCTGGAGGAAAAGGAAAGGTTTGGAATAGACATTGTGGGGAATGAAGAAGCGCATAGAGGCAGCTAGGCAGTAGAGCACCGGCCCTGAAGTCAGGAGGACCTGAGTTCAAATCCGGCATGGGACCAAACACTTGATCCACACTAGCTGTGTGACCTTGGGCAAGTCACCCCAATTGCCTCACAAAAAAAAAATACCATATCCCCCTCTGTGTAAAGATCAAAGGAGACTATACCATAAATGTGGACATATGTTTAGGTATGTGGAAAGCTCTTTGTATACCTTAAAGTGCCTTATATATACCTTATGTGTTATATACCTTAAATGTTAGCTACTATTATTATCATTGTTGTGGTTGTTTTTAAATAAGCAATCTCCACCAAGCAAAATAAATGAACACATTGCCCATGTCTGAAAATGTACATCTCATTCTGCATCTCTCGTCCACCACCTCTCCCCCAAGAGGGGAGTGGCACATTGAGGAATCCTTTCTGTAACCTTCCAGACCAACTATGATGGATCAACTTTTGTTTAAATCGCTTCACTTCATTGAAGGCACACTTCATCTAGGGCAGCCCACTCTGCTGATGACCAGCTCTATTCCTTAAAACGTTCCCTCTTACGTAGATCTGAAGCCTTCCTCTTGGTAATGATGATGAATGTTCTACCAGGTTTGGACAGCGAGATAGGAAGTCCAAGAGTTTCTGCTTAAATGTGAGTTCCTTGGCTTTCATCACCTTCCCAGGATTGTCAGATGATTTAGACTCCAAAATTTAAACTCTTGCCTTTCACTAAAACCTCCCCAGTGTTGTTTGCAGAAGGCTTCCTGGACTTTTGAAGGGAAAGTAAACCAAATGGTTGATTGTTTCTCATCAACGAAAGCAGAGCATCAGCAGAGACTGGCCAGTCTATTTTTGTTGTCCAGACCATGGATGGCTGCCAGTAATGAGCAGATATGATTGTTTTTGTTGAAAAGCAGGTTGTCATTAGAGGAAAGGAAGGAAGCTCTGCTAACATAATTCCAAGTCAACTAGGACATTGGGTCATTGTTGCTTCATGTACTCCGTATGGAACAAGACAATAAGAATGTCAGGATCTTCTTTCAACAACTGCCTCTTCACTCTCATAACCAGCCAGGTATATTTGCTTGCCTGCTCTCTTACCTGTGGGCTTAGGACGGCCCTCATCAGCCCCTACGCAAGAGCCTGACTGAGATGATATCCTTCAAGAAACAATGAGAGAGGTCATGAGACCTGAAAAACCTTCAAAATTGTCACATTTGTTTATGTTGCCTTTTTTTGTAATCCTCAGAACTTAGTACGGTATCTGGTACAGAGTAAGCTTGTTGACTGTCTAATTTCATACTAATAGCTAGCACTTATAAAGTGCTTTAAGGTTTGCAAAGCACTTTATAGTTATTAACTCATTTTATCCTTACAACAACCCTGGGAAGCAGATGCTGTTCTCCCTCTTTTCCTGATGATGAAACTGAGGCAGATAGAGGTTAAGTCACCCAGGGTCACATAGCTAGTCTTCCTGATGCCAGGTCCAGTAACTCTATTCACTGCATAATCAGAACCAATCCATTAAATTTCATTACTCCCACAGGACTTCCCCAGTTGTCATGTCAACTGTCCTATTCTGTGCTCAAGAATGACTTGCACTCTTCCTACCTCATACCTCTGCTGCCAACTTTGGCATTGTTAATATTGTTTTCTCATCTGACATTCTGCCTACCAGAGCGGATTTTTGGCCATCACACTTGATTGCTTTTTGCTTAAATACTGAATAGACCCAGGAATACTCCAGGATGAACCTCTACTACATCTTTTGCTGTCTTAACAAGATCCTACACAAGATGTGAAGTCCTCCCTGCTTCACTGATAAAGTATTTATTATATCATTGACTCAAATTCATAGCTAATTCACATGCCCTTGAAGAAGGCCCTTGTAGGTTGGCCTGTGCTATAAGAAGTTATGAGCTATGGGGCAGCTAGGTGGCACATTGGATAGAGCACTGGCCCTGGAGTCAGGAGGACCTGAGTTCAAATGTGACCTCAGACACTTGACACTTACCAGCTGTGTGACCCTGGGCAAGTCACTTATCTTTGATTGCCTTGCAAAGGAAAGAAAGCAAGGAAGGAAAGAAGAGAAAGAAACTATGAGCTGGTTGGTTTTAGAAAAATGTGGAAAGACTTGCTCGAAAAAATGAAGAGTAAAACGAGAACCAAGAGAACGCTGTACACAGTAACAGCAATGTTGTTCTAAGAACAACTCTAAACAACTAAGTCATTTTGAGTGTTATAAATAATCAAATCAACTGCAAAGGACTCATGAAGGAAGATGCTATCCACATCCAGAGAAAGAATTGATAAACAGAAGTACGTATATTATGGTTTTACATATACACATACATATTAATGTCTAAAGGTAGCCTTCTCTAGGGTGGTGTGGGGAGGGAGGAAGAAAAAAAAATAAGTGCACAGCAGAGAATAAAAGAAAACTTAGAAGGAAGCACAGAAAAACAAAGTAGCTTTGAAAAAAATGCCTATTTATTACATAGGGTTTTTTTAAGTTAACAGTGTGAAATGGAAATTCATGGTTTTATAGTGAATCCTCTTTTTGTGGTGTTCTGTGTACATGGAAATGTTCTCTTTTTTTGTTTGTTTTGTCTTTTTGCATTTAAGTTCAAAATGAATAAATATTTTAAAATCTTAAAAAGTAAAATGAGGTTATATCCAAACATAAGAGGATTCAGAGAAGGTAAATCATACAGAGGAGACAGAGGGAATACACACAGAAAGAAGCAGTTGCCTGGAATAAGGTTGGCATAAATACATGCCTCACTTTCAGGAGACAGCTAGATGGCACAGTAGATAGAGTGCTGGAATCAGGAAAAGCTGAGCTCACATACAGCCTCAGACACTTACTAGCTCTGTGAGACCCTGGGCAAGTTGTCAGCCTCTGTCTTTCTGAATTTTCTCAACTATAAAATGGGAATAATAATAGCAGTTTCCTCTCAAAGTTGTTGTGAAGACCACATGAGATAATATTTGTAAAGCACTTCACATAGTGCCTGGTACATAGTAGAAGCTTAATAAATGCTTGTGTCCTCTCTCTCCCTTCCAGGACACCACAGGTCCAGGAATAGAAGTGAGCTGGACCAGGCAGTGGCAGAATGACAGAGGAGTTCCTGGACCAAGCCAATGTATTGGAGATGAAATCAAGGAACCAGGCAAAGGACCATGAAAATGAGGAAAAGAAAAACCCACACCTTATCCTTCAGTGGTACCTTTAGTCATGTGGACTATACAGGTCTTACAGGGAAGTAGGAGTTGACTCTCTGGCAATCCTGCCTTAATCTCAACATGATCCTATAATTATGTAGTGACTACAAAGATGTCTGCACATTTGGGCTTACCATAGCAATGAAAGAATTTGGGTTTCCTAGAGAGTCAGCTCCTGCTCCCCAGAACTGCAGGCCACACGACTCCTAATAGCAGCAAAAGGCAAGTTCTGGGTTTGCTCTTCATATTTAACTTTAGCAGCACCTTGATCGAACCGTATTCTTGGTTCAGTCTAGGATTCCTTTGTCATTCTGCTGCTACTTTCCCACTGTTGCTGTTTCACTGCTGCCAACTTGTGTTCCTGGAACTTCTGGTTTAGCCCAAGAATTTCTTGCTTCTCCACCATTGCTTCTATCCTTTTCCAGCTGTGGGGCCGTGGAGGCAGTGGCAAGCACCATAGTTGCATGAGCTTCCTTCTAGGGGCCTGATTCTGTGGCCGTGTGGAGCTTTTCTATCCTCCCCATCTAAGCACTTCTTTCTCCAGCTCCTTTTAAAGACCAAATCCAAGGGCACACTTCAGGTATATGATCTAGCCGTGAACTTGAATCATGCCAAAACAAAGGTCTCATCAGTGGGACAATGAGAACTCATTCCTTTCTTATGGAGACACAGGAGAGAGGAGAGATTTCTCTTGGAGCATACCTGGGTATGCTTAAGCCCAGCAATTGATTTTCACTTCATTCCCTGATGATTGCCCAGTTTTCAAGTCCTTAGCCCTTAATATAAGTAGCATAACCACATATCCCTCTGAGACCCTCAGCAGGGCCTTGGCTGTAGTAATAGTTTTTATTGCTGCTCCTCACATAGCGCCCACTCTCTTCTGTTCCCTCAACTTTTACTTCTACTGGCAGGTTGGGTCTCCAGAGACCAGCAGCTACTGCTAGGTTCTAGGTTACCTTGTAGATAACCATTTGAAAACAATATACCACAAGCCCCCATTGATATGCTTCACATCACCAATCAGCCAGTAGACTAAGTTAGTTCTTAGTAAAAAGCATTTACTAAGGTGGCATAGTGAAAATAGTGGCTGTAACACATCACCCTTTCACCATCTTCCCACCCACCCAAACCTGGGGCACAGTCTCCCAAAAGCACACACAACTTCCAGGAAAATAGTGAATACAAATAGAGTAGTGAGGTACGCATCAAATCATAACTTTGGAACTTCAAGGCTTGGAAGTCCTTTCTTTCCTTGTGCAGTCCGTTCTACAGCTCAGCTCTCAATTACTAGAATTATCTCTCTTTTGAATCCATAGCCATCTTTCTTTTCTACTACCATAGATCCTATTCCTGCTTCCTTCCTCATCTGACTGTTTTTCTTTATCTTTGTCTGTCTGGAGTATGTGTCTCTACTGCCTCAACTGGACCTCAAATTTTCTAACAAACTCTCCAACTGATAGATGGGGTATCTCTAGAAGTAAGGACTGACAAAAAAAACTCTCTGTTTTGGTGATCTGGAGGTCATCAAGGGACCTCCAGAAGAGTTCTTCTAAGCTAAAGAGACTCAAAACTAGATTGCAAAAGATTAAGGAATGAGTAGGTAGTAAAGAAATAGAAGCAGCAGTTATAGACTGTTCTTTATAGAAATTGAGACAGGGGCAGCTAGGTGGCGCAGTGGATAGAGCACTGGCCCTGGTGTAGAGAGGACCTGAATTCAAATCTGACCTCAGACACATAACACTCACTAGCTGTGTGACTCTGAGTAAATCACTTAACCCCAATTGCCTCACCAAAATAAATAAATAAATGAATAAATAAATAAATAGAGCAAAGCATTAAAAAAGAAGAAGAAATTGAGGCAGCTAGATGGCCCAATAGGATGTTGGGTCTGGAGTCAGGAAGATCTGAATTCAAATCCAGCTTCTGACACTTACTGCGTTTCCATGGGCAAGTCAGTTAACTGCTACCTACCTCAGTTTCCTTTTCTATGAAATGATGATAATAATAAAATCTGTCTCCCAAAGTTGTCAGTCAGTCAGTCAATAAACATTTGTTAGGCATCTTCTTGGTGAGGCAATCGGGGTTAAGAGACTTGCCAGGCACTGTGCTAAGTGCTAAGGATACAAAAAGAGGCAAAAGACAGTCCCTGCCCTCAAGGAGTTATTCTGAGGCTCAAATGAGATAATATTTGTAAAGTGCTTAACGGAATGCCTAGCACATAGTAGGTACTTAAAAATACTGGTTTTGCCTTTGTTCCCCTAAAGAATACTACACTGTGAGCAAAAGTTTGAGAACCCGCTATGCGACAGTCTCTCAAGAATTGAAAACAAGTACTACACAGAGAGCAAAGGATATAAACAAGCTGTAACACACAGATATAGAAACCATGACAAACCAGAGTTAATGATGTCATTGAGGAAATGTATTCTTGAAAAAAGATGGGCCGGTCACTTGTCAAGAGCGAGGGATAACCAGGAGTCAAGCTGTGTATTCCAGTGGCATCCTTGTAATGTCAAGAAAAAACAAGGACTCCCAGAATCTTCAGTGGACCTTTTGTGGCAAATGTAATGCTCAAGTGAGATAAGATTTGCACAGAAAGGGCAGGCATAGATGAATCACAATTTTCTTTTTTTTTTCTTTTTCTTTTTTTTGGTGAGGCAATCGGGGTTAAGAGATTTGCCCAGGGTCACACAGCTAGTAAGTGTCAAGTGTCTGAGGTCGGATTTGAACTCAGGTCCTCCTCCAAGGCCAGAGCTTTTATCCACTGCACCATCTAGCTGCCCCCACAGTTTTCAAAAGGGAACATTCACACTTTTAGATTATAGATTCAGTGGTACAGTGGATAGAGTGCCAGGCCTGCAGTCAGAAAGACTCTTCTTCCTGAGTTCAAACCTGGCCCAGATACTTACTAGCTGTGTGACCCTAGGCAAGTCACTTAACCCTGTTTGCCTCAGTCTTCTCATCTGTAAAATGAGCTAGAGAAGGAAATGGCAAATCACTCCACTATCTTTACCAAGAAGACCTCAAATGGTGTCATGAAGAGTCAGACATAACTGAAAATGACTGAACAATAACAATGCATAGTACTTTAAAGTTCACAAAGCATTTTATGTACATTATCTAATTGGGGCTTCATGACCACCTTGAGAAGTAAATACTAAGATATTATTATCCCCATTTTAGACATGAGGAAATTGAGGTTCAGAAAAATGAAAAGACTTGCATATGGTCATACAGCAAGTAAAAGTCATAGGTGCAATTTGAACTTGGGTATCTCTGACTCCCAGACCAGCACTCTGTCCACTATGTCCTTCTCTCATTCTCTCTATGATCCCTGATCCCTTCTCCACTCATCAGAAATATAATCTTTGTATATGTGTAACTTCTTGGTAATTTATTTTTCAGTGGAGAAGGAGGTAATATTGTATTAAAAGAAACCCTGATTCTCTGGCTAGCTTCAGACCAGCTGTTTCCTGTTATCTCTGACAGTAAATAGGGACTGTGTCTGTGTAAGAGACACGTCTCCCTTTCTAAACGTTCTTATGTGGAGTTAAGAATATCCCCAGCCTAGCTGGGGCCAGAGGAATTCAAATGTGACTGAGTTTACATGTGCTATTCTCTGTTAGCTTTTATTATTATTATTATAATCATCATCATAAGTTTGGCAGGGAGGGTAAGAAAAGATAGTGTCTTTGAAGATGAGACTCTGAAGAGAATCCCTAAAGGTGTCAGTATAATATGGAGAATGGGGCACTGTGAGGCAGAAATGATTGGAGAGGGTACAAACTGTTGTTTATCCTTCGTTCTCAAAGAGGACCATGACATCAGGAAGGTGATATCTTGACTTGCAAGTGAATTGGATTTAAGTGAGGGAGGGTGGTACAAGGTTACCAGCCCCACTTTCTCCTCTGGAGCCATCTGGATCCAGTGGAGACATAGATCAGGAAGACTGGAGATGGCCCTGGATGCAGTGGGGAACGTTGGCCTTTTTAAGCTAAGGTCTTTATCAGGTCTCAGTTTGTAAGAGGCAATGGCCATTCAGTGATTAAGGCTAGGTAAAAAAATGAGACAAAGAATGGTCTCTTTTACCTAGTCAAAAAGAAATAAAGGGAAATAAAAGGGAAAGGAAAGGGAAAGAAGGGGAAAGAAAAAGGAAGTGGAAGGGGAAAGGGAAGGGGAAGGGAAAAGGGGAAAGGAAAAGAATGGGGAAGGGGAAAAGGAAAGAAAGAGTGAAGGGAAGGAAAGGGGGAAGAGAAACTGTATTGTCTGACTGGAACTGGCTAGTTGGGTCCCCTGTTGGGCAGCCCATACTAATAGGAAAAAATTCCTCGAGCTTGTGGGGAGAGGCTGAGTGAAGTTGATTTCCTTAGCATTTTTTTTTTTACCAAGGTACTTGTGGGAGACAGGCTGTGCCCCATTGCAGGGCTAATGTTCAGGCTGTTCTGTGTCCTGGTGGTGAGAAAGTAATCCAAGTGATTTGTGAGTGTACAGGCCTGGTTGCGACTGAGGAATGGGGCCACTGCGGGACCCTAAGTGTTGAGGCCTGGGTCTTTTCTTCACCTTGTAGCTTTATGGTAGTGAGAAGCCCTGTTTCTGCTAACTGTGCTGATCCAGGATCTTCAGATCGAGGGTTGTGTTAGCCTTACCCCCAGTTCCCCAATGTATGACGGACATTAGTTTCTGACAAGGTGATTTGGAATGGAAAGTTGAAAGACCCAGATGGTGACAATGGGGCATAAAATAAACTTTATTTTTCAGTTTCTAATAAAACAGAGTAAAGCTCTAGAAAGGTATGGAATTAAAAGAGAGGATTTCTATATTCTAAAGCATGAAGAATCAAGAGATTTACCCATCATGAGTTTTTTAATAACTATGGATAAGGACTGTGAATAAATATTAATTCAAAAGTTTTGGTTAAGGTGCACACTAGTTTGAACTAGCAAAACAAATTAATTGATAAATAGAAGATAAAATAATATTTAGAAAAATATTGCAAAAGGGAATAGAACATTTAAAAGATGGAGTGTCAAACCTGGGATGAGCTCCTAAGATTGAAGGAACTGGAGTAATAATCATTCAGCAGCTAGAAAAATGTTTTAAGAGCAGTAATGGATTTGAGAAGTTGGAGAGACCTAGCTATTAAAGGTTGGGAGTTGGCTTTGTGTATTTAACACAGGAGGGTTTAAATGAAGGAATTTCTGTGGGCAGACTCTTGGCATTGTCAGCAAGCTGAGATTCAGATGGCTTTGAAGAGAGCAGTTTCTACCTGAAACCCAGACAAAAGATGATGTCACTCAAGAGACTGAATAAAATTGTTTGCTCTGAAACACAGAAAGACTTACATGAACTGATGCAAAATGAAATAAGCAGAGGTAGGAAGATAATAAAGACAGATATTACAACAAAGTGGAATGAAAAACAACTGCCACAAAACCAGTAAAAAATTATAAAGAGCAAGCTTGGTCCCAAAGAACAAATATGAGGAGACGCTTCACCTAGCTCTTTTGCAGAAATGAGGGCCACAGCAGCCTATAGATATGGAGCATTGCATATAATTGCAGATCTTTTTAAATGTATTAGTTGATTTTTCTTCCATTTAAAAAGTTCTTCCTCCTTTTTATTTTTTTTAAAAGTTGTTTGTTGTAAAGGTGAGGAGAGAAAGATACAGGGAGAAATCTAGGTACAGTAAAAACAAAATACATTAATGTAAACCTATTTGAAGAAAAACAGTTCTGCCTTTGTCTAGGACAGAGTTCTTAGCCAACAGCCATGAACTTATTGGGTTTCTGCATTTACATATATATAATATTATATGACATATATGTATTTTAATATAGCTAGGTGGTACAGTAGATAGAGTACTGGGCCTACAGTCAGGAAGACTCATCTTCCTGAGTTCCAATCTAGGGGCAGCTAGGTGGCGAGGTAGGGGGCAGCTAGGTGGTGAAGTGGGTAGAACACCAGCCCTGGATTCAGGAGGACCTGAGTTCAAATCCGGCCTCAGACACACAACACTTACTAGCTGTGTGACCCTGGACAAGTCACTTAACCCCATTGCCTAGCCAAAAAAAAAAAGAAAAGAAAAGAAAAGCTGAGTTCCAATCTAGCCTCAGACATTTACTAGCTGTGTAACCCCGGGCAAGTCACTCCACTTTGTTTGCCTCAGTTTTCTCCTCTGTAAAATGAGCTGGAGAAAGAAATGGCAAATCATTCTAATATCTTTGCTAAGAAAACTCCAAATGTGGTCATGAAGATTCAGACATGACTGAACAACAGTTTTAATCTAATTGGTTTCCTTTTGAATCCTATTCTGGCCCTGGAGTCAGGAGGACCTGAGTTCAAATCCAGCCTCAGACACTTGACACTTACTAGCAGTGTGACCCTGGACAAGTCACTTAACCCTGTTGCCTAACGGCCCCCCCCATAAAAAAACCATTATTCTGAGAAGGGGGCCATTGGCTTTAATAGACTGCCAAAGGGGTCTGTGGCACAAAAGCCATTAAGAACCTGTGCTCCATGGGAAGAAGGTCAGGTAGATCAAGTAAGGCAGGGTAGTAACCACAGGAAGTCTAGAAGAGTGAAAAATGTTTTCATCCAAATAAAGCTAATTGATTTAAAGGAGACCTAGTATAGGAATTCTTAACTTTTTTTGTTCCATAGACTTTTTTTTGGCAGTTTGGTACAGTCTATAGACCCTTACTCAGAATAATATTTTTAAATGCATAAAAGCCATAGGATTTAGAAGGACAACAATTGTATTGAAATATCATTATCAAAATATTTATTAAAAACACAAGTTCCCAGACCCCAGGTTAAAAATCCCTGATCTAGAACTTACCTAAATCATACAATAGAAGAGTTGTACACCTAAATTTCTGCTCACTGTAGTAAACTATTCTGCTTTTAGAATGAGAGGCTTTTAGAATTCCTTAAACTGCAGGGATATTTGAGAAGAGTCCCTCAAGGACAAGAAGAAGGTGTGGTCTAGGAGGAGAAATCTACAGAAACCCTCCTGGGGTGGAGGGGATCGAAACATGTATTTCCCAAGGGAGCTGGCACTGGGGGAAGCCTTCTGGTGTTGTCCACCTCGTACACTTCACAGAATGTTATCTTTCTCCCCTCCCATCCAGCGCCTCTCCCTTCCTTCATTCTTGACCTCCTAACAACACAATTGTTTCCAAGTTTCCAATAACTTCAAGGAAAAGTCAGGGTAGTAAGGGGTATTGTGGATAAATAAACAGACATTTCTGCCCAGTTTCTGTGGAGTGATGAAAATCCTTAGGGGCTTTTAATGGCTAAAAAACCCCCTCAAATTTAGTGACAGGCTTGGTTCCTAAAGTCTTTAAAGATTGCAAGTGCCTTCCTCAGATTAAGTTTAATTAACACAGTCTTTTCTTGGGCTTTTTTTTTAATAGATAAGAATCTCTTTCTGAGGGAGTTCCCTCCTTAAACACTTCTTCAGTACCAACCAATTGGACTCATACTCTTTTTTCCACAGGCAGAGATAGAAGCCAATGTTAGTACCTAACTCCTTTAAATGGTATGCTCCTGGTCATAAAACCATTCTGTGCAACTTTACTTGTAATAGCTACAATTCCCAAATTCAGGCTAGTTAACTGTCTTCTTCCTATTCAAGTTTGGGCCTACCTCTTTGTCCATCTGCCATGCCTGTAGAACTTAATAATAATATGAAGGGAGGATTGGATAGAGAGGGCCCCATTCTTAGAACATGCCCAATGTGCTCTGCCTGGTACCAACCTAAATAGAGGCTTGATGAGCCTCCAAGTACAGTGAAAGGATCTCCCCCCGCTTTCTGGAGCAGCCACAGATATGCTTTACCTGTTTCCCTTGGGTTACTGTATGGTGACAAAAAGCCTTTTAATTGTCTTCTAAGCCTGAACTGGGTATGCATACAACAGCTTCAAATAGATAAACTCTCTTCCTACCAGTGATTGAGGCAAGAAGCTGTTATTCTTTTGATAGAGGGAGGCAGAGGTTCCCAAAGTGAGTGATACCTGGGGGGGGGGGTAGCCTCAGGTGCCAATTGGGGGGCATTGAATAAAAATAAGGGGGCAATGGAAGCTTAAGGAAAGAAGAAAAGCTAAGAAAATTTTGAAAAATCATTCGTACATGTTTCATCTGTTGTGTAAGAGTTAACATCATAGTGATTACATTATTTTCCAAATAAACACACAAAATGCAAGTTATAACTAGTCAGTGGTAGAGTCCACCAACAGGTCTTAACAAACAAGTGTTAGCAGGAGAGTGGGTCAGGCATTGTTGCATCATCAGGAATATGTGTGTGTAATGACTCGTTTACAGTAGGATACTATATGGTTACAGGATGCAATGTTGCATCATCAAAATTTCAATGCAGGAAAAAAACCACAAATTTACAATAAATTAAGATGTGTTATTTTAAAAAAATTTTTTTTTGGAAATGGCACAAATTTCAAAAAACAAACAAAACAAAACTGCTAAAAGTTTAGATTCCCAGGGGGACACTAAGTAATTTTTTTTTTAAGGGAGTGGTAGGCCAAATCATTTTGGGAACCTCTGGAGGGAGAATTAGCTATAGCAGTAGCAGCTTGTCTCCTGCAGCTAGTTGCCTTATCTCCATCTAGCCAGGGGCATCCCTGTTTCTTCTGTCTCTACTAAGTTTGAGTTTTCTTTCCTGACCTTAGGTGAATGAATATCAAAGACAGAACAGACCAGATTATGACCAGTCAGGAAAGTGAGACACAGCCAAACAATGTCCATGACTCTGCCTAGCATTAAATTGATTCAGCTGCTGAAACATTACATCCTGCAAGCAAGAGGGCAACTCAGTTGCCTGTACTATACCTGGAAATGAATTTGGTGGGTAGAATTGAGGCAACTATCTACTGTCATGATCAACCTCCTAACTTTTTTTTAATTTCACATCACTAACCCTCTATTACGGTCTTGGGGTAGAATTCATTTCTCTTCCTATGAAGAAAAGGAATAAGATAAAAAGATTATTCAGAAGGACCAAAGAAAGGACCAACTTTACCCATTCAATCTCATCTTGTGCTATTTCCCCAACAGTAGTCTTCCACTCCAGTCAGTTTCCTCATGTTTTCTATTCCCATATATATTCTTTTGCTCATACTTTTCCTCCCACCCTATTTAGTAGTCTAGCAGCTTCACAAATCCTCTTAATAAAAGGATTTGTTAGGTGAAGTTTGGATTCAGTCAAAGGGCCTCACTTGAGGACCTAGGGGGCCCCATGTGGCCTCGAGGCCACAAGTTCCCCACCCCTGGTTCTGGCTGTTCCCTTCATCTTTCATTCAAGTTGTAGCACAGATCCTGACTTCCTCATAAAGTCTTCTCCCACCACCCCAGACCTTATTATCTTTCTCCATCTCTGGACTCCTATGACATTGTTTGGTAGAGAAATTTTATTAATCTTGGAATGCTGACATGTTCTATGTCAGGTGCCACTCCTTTGAGAGAAGGAACAATGAAATAGACAAGAAAGTAAATGATCACTATATGGGACTGTGGGGGCTTAGCACCACTGTCCAACTAGCCAGTCCTGGCCATTTCCAAATGATTGAAATTAACAGTTTTTTTTTAAAGCCAGAGAACTAGAAACAGGGCAGAGCCAGAACCTCTTGAAGGTTCTAGAAAAAAAGAAATGGACATTCTGGTAGCAGATGGGAGGAGAGGTCATGGGGTGATAGCTTATCCTAACCAAGATTACTTTTATAGCTTCTAAGATCTCGGCATATTTTGTATTGGGTCATAGAATCTTAGATCTAGATCTAGAAACTACCTCAGAGACCATCTAATCCATATCCCTGTATTCACAAATGAGGAAACTGAGGCCCAGAGTAGGTAAGTGACTTGCCCAAGATTACAGTGTCTTTGCCAAGAAAACCCCAAATGAGATCTTGGAGAGTCAGGCATAGCTGAAATGACTCAACAACGACATTCTTGCAAATCCATTTGAGTTCCTCGCATGTATAGAAGGGGCTGAGGGAGGTGGGCATTAGAGGAGAAGCATTAATTGGTAACGGTGGTTTGGAATGGTTGTTGGATTGTCAAACAGAAACTTAGCTTTAAGGATGTCAGGAGGAAAGTAACGTGGCTTTAGGAACAATTTCCTTCATTGGATCAGGCCTGAGCATAATCCAAAGCTAAGGAAAACGAGTTTTATAAAAGATCCCTGGGTCTGTGCTTTTACATCTCACCTTGACGATTCAGATATTGTCTTGCATTGTTACCTACTATAGCTCTATTAATTGTGTGTGTCTTGTGTTTTGTAATCCCTGCCTTCAAAGCAGTTAAGTAGCACAGGGTTTGGAGACAGGAAGACCTGAGTTTAAATGTAGCCTTAGACTAGGCTTGTGACCCTGGACAAGTCATCTCATTTGTCTGCCTCAGTTTCCTCAGCTGTAAAAAATAGGGATAATAATAATACCTACCTCTCAGGATTGAATGAAATAATAATCATAAAGCACTTAACACAGTGCCTGGCACTTAGTGGTTGCCATATGAATGCTAACTATTATTATTATTATTAAGCTGACAGTTGAGTTTGGAAGAAGTGGTTACACTTCTTTTATATCTCCTAGAGAGCTAAGCTCAGCACAGAGCAATAGATAATGAAACACTTGTTGATTTAATTGAAATGAAGAGCCACCAGGCTTCAGGAGGTCTTGCCAGAAGGGGAAGGTGCTATTTAGGCTTTATGTTATTTTTCTAGCCTCTGGGATAGATAGACATAACTCATGGAGGGATGCAGACAGGAACTCAGGCCAGGCAGACTGACAGCCTGGTGGGTAGAGGTGCGTTTTGGATCAGGATCAAAACCACCCCAACGGGAACCAGGTTGTTGGTAGGAGGTGGCACAGGAGAAGTGTGTTTTCATTGGCACATCACATTTCAATCTGTTTTGCCACAAACACAAATGGACCTCTTTTTGCAAGGAGAAACCTGTCATTTCCTCCTGTAACTCTGAGTCAAAAACCACACCTGTGTAAATGATGGGGGAGAGGGTGGGCAGGGGGCTGAGGAGGTGTTCCCCAGCTGTACATGTTCCTGGAGACTTGAGAGAAAGCATGATCCTTTCGTACAGAAGGAAACAGGAATAATAACTGACATGCCTATATTGCTTAGAGTTTTGCAAAGCACTCTACATACTTTGTTCCCCTCCATAACATTGTTAGGCAGGTGCTACAGGGATTATACCCACTTTACGGATAAGAAAATGGAGGCCACACAGAGGTGAAGTGACTTGCCTGTGACCACATAGATAGTAAACAGCAAAGGTAGAATTAGGACACAATCTCTCCTGACTTCAAATCAATCTATTGTTCTTTCCTATATCACACAGTATAAACCTGAGCATTATGGGTTGTGCTAGACCCAAGCATGGACAAATCAGGGGGCAATAGTGGGCCTCACTTTTCCCTTTTCTAAAATGGAGATAGTACCTTTACTGCCTAGCTCACAGAATTGTTACAAAGAAAGTACTCTGTAAACGGTAAAGTTGTCTGTCATTATGAGCTTTTTATAATTGTAGCTCGTTGATAAGAACGTATTTCATTGAATCCTATTTTTGTTGGTGGTGATAGACACTGGTGAGTAGGGCAGCAACAAGCCAAGCAGATAAACCTTCTGGCCTTCCCTATAGAGAGACACTTGTTAGATGGTCATTGGAGGTACTTTCCTATCCCAGTCAGGTACAGTTCAATCTAAAGAGCAAAACATCATATATTTAGTGTGAATAATTGTTACTCAAGTTACTTATTAGACGATGGGTTTAGTTGGGGGAAGGTGGACTGCAAAAGATCTGTGGAATAGGTTCCTTACACACACACACACACACACACATACACACACACACACACACACACATACATACACACACACATACACACACACACACACTCCTCAAACTCTACAACCTCGGCTGTTCACCTGCATACTCTCCCTGAAGGTCACTCCCAACTAGGGGGACTGAGAGGTAGGATCCAACTGGAATTAGGAGTAGAATAAAAGAAAAGGAAATTACTAGAAACAAGGAGGAGCTGGATGCCTCCCTACCCCACTTTCAGGGAAGGGAGAGTAGGCAGGAAGGTCACCCTGTACCTACCTGGCCCTGAGGCCAATGCCAGCTCAGGACCCTGGCATTCTGATGTTTACATTCCAGCTGGCCTTGCCCAAGTGTTTCTGCCCCAGGGCCAAAGCAGAAATCCTCATCCTTTTCTACTGCTGCATAAACACAGGACCAGAGCCAAGTATACTCCCTCTGTTCTGGCTCACAGGGGACCCTGGGCACCTAGTCACCAGGGTGGAGAAGGGATTGTGCAGGAAGTAATCTAAGAGGCCCAGAACACTCTTCAAGCTGCCTATTCCTATGTGTCCTCCAGATTCCTTTAGTTTACTTTTTTTTTTTAGTGAGGCAGTCAGGGTTAAGTGACTTACCTAAGGTCACACAGCTAGTACGAGTCAAGTGTTTGGTCTGAAGCTGGATTTGACCTCAGGCCCTCCTGACTTCAGGGCTGGTGCTCTATCCACTGCGCCACCTAGCTGCCCCTTTAGTTTACATTCTTGAGTGGGTATGGATAATGTACCCATTTTCCTGATGGTGTAAACTGAAACATGGAGTAAATATAATGACCTCATAATAGCTCCTAGGATGCAGTTCATAGTGGCAAAAATGAGAAGTCTGAAGAGTACAACAGGCTAGATTTGGTTATCTTTTGGGGCAATGTTGGCTTGCTCAGAATAATACTTTTCTTGTGCTATAATGAACACTTCAATTAGAGTCAGAGGACTTTTGTTTGAAACTTGACTATCTTATTTACTCCCTATGCATCCTTGGGCAAATACTTTTAACCTTTGTTGGCCTCAGTTTACCCATCTGTAAAATAATGGGATTACACTAGATGACCTCTGAGATACTTTCTAGCTTTACATTGGATGCTATACCATAACCTTTCAGTTGCCTTAGAAGTAATTAAAGTCTCTTTTTACCCAGTTTCCCAGGAAATTCTAAAATATCAGGACTAGAAGGACTTTAGAGCTTATATAGTTCAACCCAATCCCCACCCCCAATTTTAAGAGCCTCCTGCTAGAAGCTGGGATGGTAAAGACAAAAACAAAATGGTCCCTGCTTTCAAAGAGCTTACATTCTATGTGGAGATACAACATATGCAAAGATAAGTATGTTATTGTTATTCAGTCATGTTCTACTCTTTGTGACCCCATTTGGGATTTTCTTGGTGAAGATACTGGAATGATTTGCCATTTCCTTCTCCAGCTCATTTTACAAAGGAAGAAATTGAGGCAAACAAGGTTAGTGACTTGCCCATGGTTACACAGCTAGTAAGTGTCCGAGGTCATATTTGAACTCAAGTCTTCCTGATTCCAAGCCCAGAGCTTTAGCCACTGTGTCACCTACCTGCCCTATAGATGAGTACAGATGAGGCAATGGGGAAGAGTGGGGGTGTGGGGGGAAGCTATGGGAGGACATTAGAACCTGGGAGGATACAGAAAGGCTTCATGCAGAAGGCAGTTCCTGAGCTGAGCTTTGATGAGCACTAGGAATTCTAAGAGGTAGGGTTGAGGAGATGGACAGCTTGGGGCACATCAAGAAATCCTTTTGGCTAGACCACAGAGAGTATGAAGGGCAGTAATACAGAATCAGATAGTCAAGGTAGACTGTAGTCAGTCTGTGAAGGGCTTTAAAAGCCAAATTGAGTTTCATATCTGATTTTAAACATAATAGGGAACCACAGCTAGGTGAATGGAGCGCTGGGCTTGGAATCAAGCCCAAATATGACCTTGGACACTTAATAGCTGTGTGACCATGGGCAAGTCACTAACCCTGTTTACCTCAATTTCCTCATTTGTAAAATGAGTTGGAGAAGCAAATAGCAAACCATTCCAGTTTCTTTGCCAAGAAAAGCCCAAATGGAGTCACAAAGAGTCAGACAATGTCCAAAAAATGACTGAACAACAACGATATAATACAAAACCAATGAGGTTTGAGTAAGGAGAATGACTGGTCAATTTGTGCTTTAGGAAAATCACTTTGGCAGCTGTGTGGAAGATGAATTGGAGTGGGAAGAGGCTTGAAGCAGGGAGACCACTGAAAGGCCATTACAGTAGTAACAGTAAGACCAGTGCTGAAAGCCTGAACTTGGTTAGTGCCCAGGTGACTAGAGGGAAGGGGAGACGTTTTGATCCAAAATATCTCCCTGCTGATGCCTGAAATCCCATTAGCAGGATTTTCTCCACCCCAACCCCCACCCTTTTTCTCTGAGCCTCTTTTAAAATGCAAATCTTCCTGGAACCTTTTGCTTGAATGAGCTGATTAGCAGTCCCCAGCTAAAGGGTACTGAAAACCTAGGAAGGAAGAGAATGCTTAAAGGGGGGAGGGGGTAATGAAAATGGGGAATAGGGAATGGAGGAGGGTAGAGGCGCAAAGACTAGCATGATCTTACTCCACAGAGATCCGTTCCTAGAAACACGTAGACAGTAACCTCTCCCTTCCACCAAAAATAAGTTTGGGAAATCAACTTTCTCTATTTCAGCATACAGAAGTCTAGAATAGAGCTAGTTTCAAGGAGCCCTCTAGAGAGGCTGGAGGCAGGCTGTTTAGTGTTCTGGTCCACGGACAGCCCTTTCCCTCCAGGTTATTCACTGAAGCCCAGTTGGAGAAAGAGGAGGCTGCCTCTTTCCAGCTAAGCAGATTCTCCAATGACTTTGACTCAGGTGCCAGGCCCAAAGCTGTGTACCTCACTGCCTTTCCGTGAATCTGTTCCTGCCTGCCAAAGCCAATCCCAGACAGGCCTCCCAACCCTCCCTGAGTCACCTCACTCCACCCAGCGTTTCTAAGCCCCTAGCCCCTTCCCCACCCTATCTCTGACGTCAAACCTTAACCCCACCTTCATCTCTCTAGCCTCGAGATTCTAGGTCACTGTGTTAGGAGAGTTGGGGTAACTGGGGATATTCTGCCTCAGCGAATGGGCAGGGTCTGGTACTCATTAAGTAACCAGGTGACTTCCCACGGGCAACAGCTTAACCCCAATGAGCTACCTGGGTGGGATTCTTTCCCTTTTGTTCCTATTACTGGCTGAGCCCATTTCCTGCCTCTGCCTTCTGAGGAAGGATTTCAAGAGGGTGGAGACCATTTCCACTACTACCACCTCCACCCCACCCCCAATACATACCCTCTACCATACCTACTGGTACGCGTACTTAGTAAGATAAGTCCTCTTCTGGGGTTCTCCTGTCTCTGGGGCCCTCTTTCTTACATACTCCAGACAGAACCTTGGTTGATGATCAAGAAGGCAAATCATTGTCATAATCAACAATTTGCTTTCCAGTGTGAGTTAGTAATTGGATTAGCATAGTATGAACTCAAGAGTATTAGAAAACAGACCCAAGAAGATGGAGCAGGGGAGACAATAGCAGATCCTCCACAGACCAGGTATTCTGCCATTTGATAAAATTAGTGTTAAAGAAAAGTTTATTGACATGAATAATTTAAGTGCATGGGTCTGGCAGCAGAGTTGAAACTCTGCAGAGCTGAAACGTATGTGACTACTGAAAAGATATCAAAGCAAAGCTAATTATTGGCCCCTAGGACTGGTTTACTTCTTTGTTGGAAGGATAAGTTTGCTCATGCTAGTTTGGGCATTTAAAAAACCTGAAGATTTACTATGCTACTACTTTTCTTAGCTCAGGGGCAGCTAGGTGGCACAGTGGCTTGGAATCAGGAAAACTCATCTTCATGAGATCAAATCTGGCCTCACTTAATAGCTATGTGAACCTGGGCAAGTCACTTAACCCTGTTGGCTTCAGTTTCTCATCTGCAAAATGAGCAAGAGAAGGAGATGGCAAACCTCTCCAGTATCTTTGCCAAGAAAACTCCAAAATAGGGTCATAAAGAGTTGGACCTGGACAAGATGGCAGAGAAAAGGCAGCGACCCACCTGAGCTCTCCCCAAAAGCCCCTCTGAACACCTTTAAATAATGCCATATAACAGTTCCTAGAGCAGCAGAACCCACAAAAGGATGGGGTGAAATAATTTTCCAGCTAAAGACAACTTAGAAAATTGGCAGGAAAGATCTGGATCACCAGGGTGAGAGTGGAGCACAGTCCAGAGCAGACTGGGCCCCAGAAAACCAGGAGCAGGTCTTGGGAGCCGCTGAATCAGCGACAGCAGCAGCTACTTCTGGAACTCTCAGCCCACAGACAGTAAGGGAGTCAAAGAACTGATCAGAAGGAGATTATAGAGGTATCTTTGCTGACATTGGGGGCAGGACTCTGCTGCTTTGCCCATACTCAGATCTGGGTCGCAGTTCGGAGTGGCAGTCCCAGGGAGAGGAGGAGCACCAGCACACCAGAGCTTGTGGCCACAGCAGAACAGAGACCCTCATCACAGTTCTAGGGCAGAAAAGAGGGCTTGTGATCAGCACAGGCCTGGAGAGTAGTAAACTCACCTCTCTTTAAAATATTCTACCTTGGAAGAACTGAAAACTTACAACCCTTTGAAAAGAGTTGCACAAAACCCTTGAAGCTTGGGACAGTGCACCCTCCACCCTGGAAGCAGAGCCCCACTTTAACAAAAAGTTAAAAGTCAAGAAATAGACTGGAAAAATGAGGAAACAGCAGAAAAAAATTCTGACCATAGAAAGTTACCATGGTGACAAGGAAGATCAAAACACACACTCAGAAAAAGATAACATAACAAAATCAAAGCTCCTACATCTAAAGCCTTCAAGAAAAATATAAATTGGTCTCAGGCCATGGAAGAACTCAAAAAGGAGTTTAAAAATCAAGTAAGAGAGGTAAAGGAAAAATTGGGAAGACAAATGAGAATGATGCCAGAAAATCATGAAAAACAAGTCTACACCTTGGTAAAACACACACACACACACACACACACACACACACACACACACACACACACAATACTGATGAAAATGACACCTTAAAAAACAGACTAGGCCAAACGGTAAAAGAGGTACTAAAAGCCAATGTCTTAAAGGAGGAGAAGAATGTCTTAAAAAGCAAAATTGGCCAAATGGAAAAAGGGGCATAAAAATTCACTGAAGAAAAAAAACTCCTTAAAAAGTTGAATTGGCCAAATGGAAAGGAGGTACAAAAGCTCACTGAAGAAAATAATTCCTTAAAAATCAGAATTGAGCAAATCAAAGCTAAAGATTTATGAGAAATCAAGAAACATAAAACAAAACCAAAAGAATGAAAAAAATCAAAGACAATGTAAAATATCTCAGTGGAAAACTGACCTGGAAAATAGATCCAAGAGAGATCATTTAAAAATTGTTGGACTACCTCAAAGCCATGATCAAAAAAAGAACCTAGAGGGACAGCTAGGTGGCGCAGTGGATAGAGCACTAGCCCTAGAGTCAGGAGGACCTGAGTTCAAATCCAGCCTCAGACCAAACACTTGGCACCTACTAGCTGTGTGACACTGGGCAAGTCACTTTACCCCAATTGCCAATAAATAAATAAAAATTTTTTAAAAGAACCTAGACATCATCTTTCAAGAAATAATCAAGGAAAACTATCCCAGTATTCTAGAACCAGAGGGTAGAATGGAAATTGAAAGAATCCACTGATCACCTCCTGAAAGAGATTCCAAAATGAAAACTCCCAGGAATATTATAGCCAAATTCCAGAGCTCTCAGGTCAAGGAGAGAATATTGCAAGCAGCCAGAAAGAAACAATTCAAGTATTATGGAAACACAATCAGGAAAATATAAGATCTAGCAGCTTCTATATCAGGCCTGCACAACATATGTCCTGCAGGCCAAAAAAGGCCCACAGGCCATATGTTGTGCAGGACTGTTTTACATCCTCTAAACTTTTGGCAGGCCACCCAAAATCCTTTTTCAGTCTGCCTGAGATCTTTTCTTGGGCCGAATATTGTGCAGGCCTGTTCTACATTGAAGGATCGGAGGGCTTGGAATATGATATTCTGGAGAGCAAAGGAGCTAAGATTACAACCAAGAATCACCTACCCAGCAAAACTGAGTATAATCCTTCAGGGGGAAAAAATGAATATTCGACAAAATAGGGGACTTTCAAGCATTCTTGATAAAAAGACCAGAGCTGAATACAAAATTTTACTTGCAAATACAAGACTCAAGAGAAGAATAAAAAGGTAAACAGGAAAGGGAAATCATAAGGGACTTAATAAGGTCAAACTGTTTATATTCCTAACTGGGAAGATGATACTTATAACTCATAAAACTTTCTGATTATTTGGGCAGTTAGAAGTCTGTTTATAGACAGAGGGCACAGGTGTGAATTGAATATGAAGGGATGATATCTAAAAAAATTTTTTTAAATAAAATTAAGGGATGAGAAAGAGGAATGCACTGGGCGAAAGGGAAAGGGAAGGAGTAGAATGGGGTACATTATCTTCTATAAAATAGGCAAGAAAAAGCTTTTACAGTGGAGGGAAAGGGGAGTAGGTGAGAGGGAGTGAGTGAACCTTACTCATCAGAAGTGGCTGGAAAAGGAAATAACATATACACTGAATTGGGTATAGAAATATATCTTACTCTACAGGAAAGTAGGAGGTGAAGAGGATGAAACAAGGGTGGGAAGGTGGTAGAAGGGAGGGCAGATTAGGGGAGGGGGTAGTCAGAAGTAAAACACTCTTAAGGGACAAGGTGAAAAGAGAAGGAGAATAGAAAAAATGGGGGGAGGGCAATAGGATGAAGGGAAATACAGTTAGCAATTGTAACTGTGAAAAAAATTTTGAAGCAACTCTCTCTGATAAAGGCCTCATTTCTTAAACATATAGAGAACTGAGTCAAATTTATAAAGATAAGAGCCATTCCCAAATTCATAAATGATCAAAAGATATGAACAGTTTTTAGATAAAGTAATCAAAGCTATTTATAGCCATATGAAAAAAAATGCTCTAAATCACTATTGATTGGAGAAATGTACATTAAAAACAATTCTGAGGTACTATCTCATACCTATTAAATTGACTAATAGGACAGAAAAGGAAAGTGGCAAATTTTGGAGGGCATGTGGGAAAAATGAGACGTGAATGTGCTATTGGTAGAGTTATGAACTAATTCAACAATTCTTTTTTTTTAATTAATTAATTTCTTTTTAGTTTTCAACATTCACTTCCATAAGATTTTGAGTTCCAAATTTTCTCCCCATCTCTCCCCTCCCTCCACCCTAAGATAGCATGCAATTTGATATAGGCTCAACATATACATCCATATTGAACCTTTATTCACATTAGTCATGTTGTAAAGAAGAATTAGAACCAATAAGTGAAACCACGAAAAAGAAGAAACAAACAAAAAAAGAAGATGGATGTAGAGAGCATTTTCCAACATGAATCCTTCAGAGTTGTCTTGGATCCTTGCATTGCTGAGAAGAGATACGTGTATCAGAGTTAGTCATCACACATTATGGTTATTACTGTACAATGTTCACCTAGTTCTGCTCACTTCACTCAACATCAGTTCATTCAAGTCTTTCCAGGTTTTTCTGAAGTCAGCCTGTTCATCATTTCTTATAGCACAATAGTATTCCATTGCATTCATACACCACAACTTGTTCAGCCATTCCCCAACTGATGGACATCCCCTCAATTTCCAATTCTTTGCCACCACAAAAAAGAACTGCTATAAATAATTTTGCACATGTGTGTCCTTTTCCCATTTGCATGATCTCTTTGGGATACAGACCTAGAAGTGGTATTGCTGGGTCATACTTTTATAGCCCATTGGGCATAGTTCCAAATTGCTCTCCAGAATGGTTGGATCAGTTCACAACTCCACCAACAATGCATTAGGGTTCCAATTTTCCTACATATTCCCCAGGCTTCATCATTTTCCTATTTTGTTATGTTAGCCAATCTGATAGGTGTGATGTGGTACCTCAGAGTTGTTTTGATTTACGTTTGTCTAATCAATAGTGATTTAGAGCACTTTTTCATATGACTACAGATAGCTTTAATTTCTTCATCTGAAAACTGCCTGTTCATATCCATTGACCATTTATCAAATGGGGAATGACTTCTATTCTTATAAACTTGGCTGTTTTTTTTATATTTTAGAAATAAGGCCTTTATCAGAGGCACTGGTTATAAAAATTCTTTCCCAGTTTTCTGCTTCCCTCCTAATCTTAGTTGCATTGGCTTTGTTTGTGCAAAAACTTTTCAATTTAATGTAATCAAAATCATCTTGCATTTTATAATGTTCTCCATCTCTTGTTTGGTCATAAATGCTTCCATTCTCCATAAATCATTGCTTTCCCACTTTGCTTATAGTATTAGCCTCTATATCTAAATCATGTACCCACTTTGACTTTATTTTGGTACATGGTTAAAATGTTGGTCTATGCCTAGCTTCTGCCATACTATTTTCCAATTTTCCCAGAAGTTTTTGTCAAATAGTGAGTTCTTATCCCAGAATATGGAGTCTTTGAGTTTATCAAACAGTAGACTACTATCGTCATTGACTACTGTTTCTTATGTACCTAACCTATTTCACTGATCCACCACTCTATTTCTTAGCCAGTACCAAGTAGTTTTGCTTTATAGTAAATAGATTGCTGCTTTATAATACAATTTAAGGGGCAGCTAGGTGGCACAGTGAATAGAGCTCTGGCCTTGAAGTCAGGAGGACCTGAGTTCAAATCCGGCCTCAGACATATAACACACAATATGTACTAGCTATGTGACCCTGGGCAAGTCACTTAACCCTAATTGCCTAGCAAAAAGAAAAAAAAGAACAATATAATACAATTTAAAATCTGGTATTGTGAGGCCACCTTCCTTGCATTTCTTTTCATTAGTTCCCTTGTTATTCTGGACCTTTTGTTCTTCCAGATGAATTTTGTTATTTTTTTCTAGCTCTATAAAATAATTTTTTGGTAGTTTGATTGGTATGGCACTGAATAAGTAAATTAATTTATGTAGAATTGTCATTTTTATTATATTAGCTCTGCCTACCCATGAGCAACTCATATTTTTCCAATTATTTAGATCTGACTTTATTTGTGTGAAAACTGTCTTGTAATTGCGTTCATATAGTTCCTGATTTGTTTTGCCAGGTAGACTCCCAAATATTTTATCATGTTTACAATAACTTTAAATGGAATTTCTCTTTATTTCTTGCTGTTGGGCTTTGTTAGTAATATATAGAAATGCCAATGATTTATGATTTATTTATATATTTATGAATTTATTTATTTATTTTATGTCTTGCAACTTTGCTAAAGTTGTTTATTATTTCAAGTAGTTTTTTACTTGATTCTCTAGGATTCTCTAAGTATATCATCATATCATCTGCAAAGAGTGATAGCTTTCTTTCTTCTTTGCCTATTCTAATTCCTTCAATTTCTTTTTCTTCTCTTATTGATAAAGCTAATATTTCTAGTACCATATTGAATAATAGTGGTGATGATTCAACCATTCTTTTTTTCTTTTTAAAAAAATTTTATTAATTTATTTTGATTTATCAATAATCATTTCCATATGCTTTTGAGTTTCCCCTTTCCTCCCCACCACCCTCCCCAAGACAGCTCACAATCTGATATAGGCTATGCATTTACATTCCCATTAAACATATTTTCACAGTAGTGGTGTTGTAAGTAAAAATTAAAACCAATAGGAGGAACCACCAGAAAGAGGAAACAAAACTCAACAAAAGAGAAAAAAAAATAGAAATTCAACTTTCATAGTTCTTTTTTTGGATGTGGATAGCATTTTCCATCAAGAGGCCTCTGGAGATGTCTTAGATCCTCGTAGTGCTGGGAAGGGTTAAGTTTATCAATATTAGTCATCACATAACGTGGCTGTTATTGTGTAGGTTTTCTTGGTTCTGCTCACTTCACTCAGCATCAGACCATCCAAGTCTTCCCAGGTTTTTCTGAAGTCAGCCTGTTCATCATTTCTTATAGCACAATAGTATTCCATTACATTCATATACCACAACTTGCTCAGCTATTCCCCAGTTGATGGGCATCCTCTCAATTTCCAATTCTTTGCCACCACAAAAAGAGCTGCTATGAATATCTTTGTACATGTGGGTCCTTTTCCCATTTGTATGATCTCTTTGGGATATAGCCCTAGAAGTGCTATTGCTGGGTCAAAGGGTATGCATATTTTTATAGCCCTTTGGGCTATGAAATTGTTCTCCAAAATGGTTGAATCATTTCACAACTCCACCAACAATGCATTAGTGTTCCAATTTTCTCACATCTTCTCCAACATTTATCATTTTCCTATTTTGTCATGTTGGCCAATCTGATAGGTGTGATGTGTCAACCATTCTTCAGAGCAATTTGGAACTATGCCCAAAGGGCTATAAAACCATACATACCCTTTGACCTAGCAATATCACTACTAGGTCTGTATCCAAAAAGAGATAAGAAAACAAAAAGGGAAATGACCTATACGTACAAAAATATCTATAGCAGCTCTTTTCTGGTGGCAAAGAATTGGAAATTGTGGGGATGACCATCAATTGGGGAATGGCTGAACAAATTGTATAATGTGATCATGATGGAATAGTATTGTGCTACAAGAAATGAGCAGGATCCTCTCAGAAAAACCTGGAAAGACTTACATGAGCTGATGCAAAGTGAAATGTACTGTCTACAAAGTAACAATAATATTGTAAGATGATCAGCTGTGAATGACTTGGCTATTCTCAGCAACACAATGACCCAAGACAACTCTGAAGGATTTATGATGAAAAATCCATCCATCCCCAGACAAAGAACTGAATACAAATTGAAGTATATATTTTTTTACTTTCTGTATTGTTTGAGGGGTTTTTTTTGTTTTGTGTTTTATTTCACAACATAACTAATATAGAAATATGTTTTGCATGGCTGTACATGTATAACCTACATCAAATTGCTTGCCTTCTCAGTGAGGGGGGTGGGGAGGGAGGAAGGAAGAAAATTTGAAACTCAGAATTTTAAAAACAAATGTTAAAAATTGTTTTTACATGTAATTGGGGGGGGAAATAAAATACTAAACAAAAAAAGGAAACTAATGTCTCTGACAGCACTGAGGGGGTTTTGTCTGCGTGGATAATCTCAGGCATCATACAACTGCTTGGTCATTATTAAGGAGGCAGATCTGCCTCAGAAAGGACTATTAGTGTTTCTTTTATTGTTGTCAAAGTCCCCCCTGTATACAGAATGCCTGGTAAAACCTGGAAGAATGCAATTGTTAGGGAGCCACTATACTCAATAAGGCTGTCTATTCCTGTAGAAGATGGGAATGAAGCAAAATCAATCTGTTGCACACTCATCAATATTTGCAGTTTTATTTGGAGAATTTCTCTGATAGGTTGTCTATTTCTAGCTCACATTTCTAAGCTGTCTTCCTCCGTTAGAATGTAAGCACCCAGAGGACAGGAACAGTCTTGTTTGCTTTTCTGTGTATTCCCTAGTAAGCCTTCAATAAATGCTTTATTACTTAATTGGCAGAGAAGGGATTTGGACTGTATGTAGGTCTGATCCATGGTATTTTCTATTTTTACATTCCTGCATTGTTGTATTATCGACATCCCAGTCAATGCTCCTTTGTGAGGTGTGTGGAGCTATACTACCCATGTCTCTTACTCAACTATCTGCTTCAGCTTTGCTATAGAACCTGAACAATGTAGCCAGCCTGCCCTCTTGGCTCCTCTGAAATTCTTTCAGCTGGAGAGCTCCCAGGGCCACTACCCTCACTGCTCTCTGTGGCAAGGACAAGTTCACATAGCATCTGACATCAATTTCAAAGGTGATATAGTACTGCTGGATGTCTGTTCTGCAACCAGATTTATGTCTCACTAACAAATGGTTATAATTAGGATGAGCTGAGTAGGCGACTATTCATGTAATGTGACTGTAAGGGGCTCTGGAAAGTTCTCCCTGGCTTTCAAAATATTGCCTTCACATTGTCCCAATGCATTTCTTTGGCTCTTAAAGGCTTTTCGTTTTGGGGGGAGGAAGAGCAAGAGGACACCCTTTTTAAAAACACATCAATTGACAACAAATGCCATTTTTATTCCCTGCTCATTTGGGACCTGTGTGTATATATCTCTTCCCATTGGATGATATCTCCACTCCTCTCCAACTCTCCAAGTTATTTACATCCTTTGAGGTACAGAACAAGGCACATCTTACTGTTGAAAGTTATATTGACTCAGCAACCCATCGTTTCCAGCCGTGATTATCAATGTGAGGGAGGCTGTCACGGGGAAGGAGATATCAAGCTTGCAGTTTTTGTATCACCTGCTCTGTAAATTGTCCCTACCTGTAAATTGTCATGTTCTTGCTACCTTGAGGAGGAACTGAGGTGCAAAGGCCCCACCTCTTTTGCTGAGGTGGACCTGTCTGGATTGTCTTAAAGTTACTTATAAAAGCTGTCCCCATCTTCAGGCCATTGGTGATCTTCAGTGATCAGCCCATCAACATATTGCTATCTTAAAGGACTTACAATAAAATCCTTTTAATTCTCTTTGTCCAGAGTTTTGCCTGGTTAATCAAGGTCAAAGCCCAAATGAAGAATTTTCCTTTCAACATTATCTATATGGCTTTCCCTTGCTGCTCCAGACCTTCCCCCGAATCTTCACACATTACCATATTAAGGAAACCAGGGCAAGTGAACTATTCGGCAAGTAGAGAACTATCTTGGGGGCAGTTTCAAGGCAAGGGCTCTGAGGACTGTATCAAGCTTTCTCCTACTCTGAGGCAGTCTTTAGATAGGCAATAAGCCATGAAGAGCCATAGCATCTGGGCTAGTATTTTAGGTTGGCACTTAACATTGTTGTTTAGAGGGGATACTAACAAAATACTCACAAAAGAGGGAAAGAGAGAGCCAGCTGAGACCTCTTTGTGGCTGAATACTGTGTGAGGGTGTGATGTTTTCGGAGTGGCTTTCCCTATGTCTCCGTGTTCCCCAGTGTTATGTATGTTCCACAGGCCTGAGCACTGGGCCATGCTGCAAGCTGCCTGAGGCTTTGGGCAGAAAGTGCCAGAGAGGTAGAGTGATAATGACTTGCTTTGTGACAGTTATATCCTTGATGAGAACTCTCTGGCCTCAGGGTAGGATAGAGTAGGGTTAGGTAGGTTAACCTCCATGTAACCAGGCTGCTTTTCTCTCTCCTTGGCAGTATGACAGACGTATTTGAGTGCAAGCAGCTAGAGGTTGCAGGATGCTGATGCTTGGGAAGATAATAAGGGAATAACTAATTGAGTGTCTACTATATGCCAAGCACTGTGCTAAGTGCTTTTACAAATACAGTTATCCCTTCCACATCATGGGGGCTAGAGGCACAGCTCCCTTGCCATCTAGAAAATCTGCATAAAATTTTTGGCCCTCCCTTCATACCAGAGAAGAAGTCTGAATTATTATGATATTAAAAGATAAAATGTTGATATTATACAATATTATACATATATTTTGCGCATTTCTAACTTTAACTTTTTCTGTGTCATCTGTGACTTCTGCAAAACTCCCCCAAAATTCCCATTTAATTTCTTATGCCAACTGGCACTATATCAAAACCAGCTATGGTGGGGAAAGTCTCAATGTGGAAAGGATAACTGTATTGTCTTGGCCTTGTGAAGAAGAAGCTATTATTATCTCCATTTTTCAGTTGAAGAAACCAGTTCAGTGATAACTTGCCCAAGGTCACACAGCTAGTATGTATATGAGGCTGAATTTGAACTCATGTCCTCCTGTCTCCAGGCCCAGTGCTCCATCCACAATGCCACCTAGCTACCCTACTTTTAGCATATACACACTTTTAGCTCTCGTGCGCGCGCACACACACACATACACTGCTTTGGTTACCTATGATCACAGCCCTGCAGGAGATCATAAGTCCTCCAGTCATATTCCTGTATTTCAGCTGGAGAGCTCCCAGGGCCACTGCCCTCACTGTTGTCTGTGGCAAGGACAAGTTCACATAGCATCTGACATCAGTTTCAAAGGTGATGTAGTACTGCTATAGTACAGTGCCTATATGGTGCTGGGGAACATAGTAGGTGCTCACTAGAGATTTGCTGAGTGAATGACTAAGTGAACCAAGATAGCTAGCTGAATGATCAAGGCTTTGTAGGAAAGAAACAGAACCCTTGGAGTAGTGTTTCTTGACCTTTTCTGTGTCATAGACCCCTCTAGAAGTCTGGTAAAAGCTACTGACCCCTTCTCAAAAGAATGGGGTTTTTTGGTTTGTTTGTTTTGGGTTTTTTTAGGCAACTGAGGTCAAGTGTTTGGTCTGAGACCGGATTTGAACTCAGGTCCTCCTGACTTCAGGGCCACCTAGCTGCCCTCAAAAGAATGTTTTTAGGTCTATAAAATAAAATACACAGAATTTCAAAGTAAACCAATTATATTGAAATATAGCTATCAAAAAAAAATTTTTTTAAGTTCATGGACTGCTATCTGGCTAGAGGCAGATTTGGGAAAAGCAACATGAGGAAGGAAAAATGTCTTAAAAGGGAGGCTGTAGCATACCCAAAACAAACTGTTAACTTTACTATTTGCCCAGGGTTAACCCTAATGCTAATATTCCTTATTTAATTTTTTTTTGGTGAGTTAGTCATGTCCAACTTTTTGTGATCCTTTTTGGGGTTTTCTTGGCAAAGATACTGGAGTGGTTTGCCATTTCCTTCTCCAGATCATTTTACAGATGAGGAAACTGACGCAAACAGGGTTAAATGACTTGCCCAGGGTCACACAGTTAGTAAGTATCTGAGGCTATATTTGAACTGCTCTCCTGATTTCAGGTCCTGCACTCTATCTACTGTGCCACCTAGCTGCCCCAATTTAAATCAGAGTGTTTCAGAACTAGAAGGTCCTTTAGGGATGGATGATCTAAAAACAAAGAAAAAAAGAAAAAAATCTTTCTTTTTACAGATGAGGAAACTGAGGCTCAGAGAGAGGTAGTGACTCATCTCAGTAAGTGATGAAGCCATCATTTGAATCTAGGTCTCTTGACTCCAAATCCAGTGCTCTTCATTCAGTAATATACCTACTTGGTTAATGCCCATTGTTAATTTTTATATGTTAGAACCAGAATACCCAAAGGAATGAAAACACCAACCCTTGAACTGGGGTAATGGTATTAGTTTCATTCCCATCTATTACCTTATTTTATCCTAACAAAACCTTTGTGGGATAAGTAGATTGATGATTACTCTTCTTATTTTTCAGAGGGCAAAACTGAAGCCCACTGTAGGTTAAGTGATTTTTCCTAAGGTCAAAGGATTAGTGAGTGGGTAACCTGAAGCTGGAACACATTTCTCCAAATCCCTACAGATGTCTACCACAGGTTTTTTTGAAACAGTATTAACTAGGTAAGAGGCAGCTGAGTAGGTTAGTGGATAGAGAGATGGGCCTGGGGTCAGGAAGACCAGAGTTCAAATCTAGCCTCAGATACTTACTAGCTGTATGACTGAGCAAGTTGTCACTTAACTAGTTTAACTAGTTGTGTGACCCCTGCAAGTCACTTAATCTCTGTTTGCCTTGGAGGCAGCTAGGTGGCTCAGTGGATAGAGCACTGGGCCTGGAGTCAGGGAGACCTGAGTTCAAATCCAGTCTCAGGCACTTACTAGCTATATGACCTGGGCTAGTCATGTAACCTCTTTTTGTCTTTTTGTCTTGTTACCTGGAAAAGGCACTTAACCTCTAATCTTAAACCTTAATCCACTGTAGAAGGAAATGGCCAACTACTCCAGTATCTTTGCAAAGAAAAACCCCATATGGGGTCCTGAAGAGTCGGACATGCCTGAACACATGAACTAGGCAACTTTTATAAGATGGAACCACTGAACAATAGTATTATTGAGGAGGATTAACCAAGTGCCTGTGAAGATGATGGATGAAAAGCTTTGGAACCTTTAGTTCTAGCCATTGTGTTTGGCCCTGCCAACATCACTAGGTTACAGCAACAAATGACATTTATATAGCACTTTCCTTACAGTAACAATTTTGTGAGGCAGTTCAGTGTAACAGATGAGACAGTGGCCTTGGAGTCAGGATGATCTGGGTTCAAACGCTACCTCTGACTCTTGCTAGATTTATCACCCTGGACCAGTCATAAAATCTCTCAACAGAAGTAACTGGTTCATCCATTTTCTCATCTGTAGAATGACAGTGTTGGACTTGATAACTCCTATGGTCCCTTTTAGCTCTAAATCTCTCTCAATGAGTAGAGAGTAAAAGTCATTTCTTCCTCATTTAACTGCTTCCTCAGCTCAGGGAGTTGGTGACTTTCTAAGCTAGCAAGTACCAAAGACAGAATTTGAACCAGGCCTCTTGACTCTAAGTCCAGCATGGTTTTCACCAAGTAAAGTGGGGCAGCCGGGTCCCAGTTCTACAGTAAGAAGCAAGTAGATTGTGTTTTATTTCATATGTCATTTTTTAAAAAATAGGTGCTGCAGAAATTTTATATCTGCCTCATCTCTATTGATTTGTAAATTACTATTTTATTGAATTTATGTACTCTCTAAGTCCTATTCTGATGCCTTATTTTGGCAGAGTTGACCTGACACTCTTGGTGTCAGGTGAGCTCTGGCAGATTCCACCAGGGTAGAAAATGCTTTGAGTGTAGCCCTAGCAACAGACTAATACTATAAGCCAAAAAACAGCCTTCCTAAAAATAGGAAAGTTAATCATCAGGAGGTTGGCCACTACCTAATGAATTCTTTGGCTAAAGCCATGCATGAAACAAAGAAAAAATACAAAGTGACCCGTAGTCCTGTGTGTCTCCTTTGTTCTTTGATGTGGATGGTGGCAGTATTTCTGAAAAAGGAGGCAGAGGGTGCTAAGTTTTTAGACCATTTGCAAAATTAAGTTCACTGAACTTTAAACATGATCTCTTTGTCCAAAGACAATGAAGTTTCCTACTGTTGGAAGAACTGACCCACATCAATATTGGTATTCTTGTAATAAAGGAAACTAGAAGACATAAGGAAGTTATTAGAAGAATTGCTCACAGATTCTCCTTGGAGAGACAAAGAGAAAAGTTTGTGGAGTTGGTTTGATAGTATGCACAAAGGCTTCAAGAAACACCATTTTGTGGGAAATTTACTTATTTCTTTTTGTGGTATTCATGAACACAAGCCAAAAAGATTTTTTTAAGGCAATTGGAGTTAAGTGACTTGCCCAGGGTCACACAGCTAGTAAGTGTCAAGTGTTTGGTCTGAGGCCGGATTTGAACTCAGGTCCTCCTGACTTCAGGGCCTGTGCTTTATCCACTTTGCCACTTAGCTGCCCCAAAGATTTCTATTAATTGCAGCCTATGTGCCAACATCTATTGCAAAAATTCAATAATATCCTTTGAACCAAATCAACATATACTGACAGTTCTCACTTTACATAAATTGGCATCACGGGAATTAGACTTTATATAAAGAATTCTGAATGAAATCCACATTCTGAAAAAACACCTGTGTTAACTTTGCTGTACAGTACTGTGGTATCTCTCTCCTCTCCTGCCCCTCAACTCTGTATTTTGTGACCTCCTAGCCCTCCAGGCCTCATCAAGAAAAAAAAAAACAAAAAAATCCCTCCAAGTGAAAGTTGAAGAAAGGATGGGCATGGAGGCCTCAGGGGTTGGCTTAAGAACTCCACTCATAAAGGAGACCTTTGCCCCTTCCACCCCCCCCCACACACACCTGGGAGTCTGCCACTCACATGTTTTTTCCTCTTGGTTCTGGCCAGGTCCCAAGTGGCTGGCACTAGCCCATGTTTCTCCTCTTGTTCTTGCCTCTCTATCCCTGCCCCCCTCCCTCCATAGGTGGGGAAAGGGGAGAGTTTCCTGTCTCCCTTTCCCCCCTCCCCAGACAAAAATTCAAATTATGTCAAAATTGCTTTGCATAAAGGTTTACAGAACAATCCACTTACGCAAAGCAAGAACTGTCTATACTTCAATACTTGGTGACTTCAAAGTGTCGGCAATCACAGGAGAGGATGGTGAAAATTTAGCTCAGTTTTGAGAACTGAAAGAAGAGAAAGACTTGTAAACTACTCAAAAGCCACCCACCTTTGTGCTGTGAGTGATTTCCAGAAAGGCAGGAATGTACAGGATGTGGCAAGCACTAAACAACATAAAAGAAAGAAAATTTACTATATTTGAACAGATAGGAAATGATTGGTGATGGATACGGAAGTCATTCCTGCATCTTTGTCTGTATAGTCAAATTGTTTTCCAGCTAAAGGAAAGAACAAGATCATCCTCAAAATCAAAAAGAGCCTTGAAGAAGGTGCTTGCAGACAAACTTGACCTATTCAAAAGAGCTATAGACGATGTCAGAAAGAAGATGACAAAAAGGGAGGTAAAGATACTGATGTGGATTACCATCATTTCTTGCTGAAGTGTTACCAATGCAAAATGGTCATCACAAGAAGGAGCCCAAAGCAGCCCCAAAACTGTCTTAGCCAGCAAAAATGGACTATGGAGTGTCATCACCTTTGCTGCAGCCCTGATGTTGCTGGTACTACTCCTGCTTAGGGCCATCTCTTTACATTCAAAGACCCACTGTGAACTGCAAAAATTTGGCATCAGCCACATGGATCAGATAGTTTCGATTTGAGACTTAGTCATTGCAAATTGGGAAAGAGTGAGGAAGGTGGAGGGATAAAGGAGGGGAGACTAGGGATGGGAACCTTGGATTTCAGGTCTTTAGTCTACCACATTCTGTCAGTATTTCAGGAACCTATTACACTGTCGTGTTTGGGCTATATTTATGTTTTAGTTTTTCTGTTCTTCTTTTATTGCCCCCTATGTCAGGCTTATTGAATCCCCGAAGTCAAGGTTGATCAGTAACAGCCCTAAAATCATTTAAGTGGTGAAAGATCCCCCAGAAGGACCTTGCCAATAAGGGGTGTGTTGTAATGAGAGAAATATTCTACCCCCACCAGTGAAAGTTAGACTAGTTTTTCCTTAAAAAGGTATTAAAATAATCCTTAAGACTTATTTGGCTGGAGGAATTAAAAGTTCAGACTATTGGCATTACTTGCTCAATGATGTGAATCACTCCGAGGAATCAAAACAGCCACTTGGAGTCCTAGGCTGACAGACCAAACTCAGGGTGTCCCTTTCTTCTCTGCTATAGCTAAGTAAATTTCCCTTTCTTTACTGTTGAATAACCTATTATTGTCCCATTTATTTTCAATATCAACAATAAACTAGCAGGGCATTTTGTTAGGCCCAGCCCAAAATTGTTGGTATTTTGAAACTATTCATGGAATCCTTTGACTTTAATGGGACTTTAAGTCTCATCTCATCCAACCCAAATAGGACTTAATGGGACCACGAATCTATAGAGGTTAGGTAAGGGAGGTTTATTTAGTTCAATCCACCCATTTTGCAGATGAAATAACTGAGATCCAAAGTTACCTAGCTAACAGTGAACAGAGCCAGAATTTTGACCCAGGTCTTCTGGGTCTTCTAGGTCTTCTAAATCCAGCATTCTTTCCATTATACCTCATTCTCTCTCAAACCACTCATCAAAAGAAATATTCTGACCTTCTCTTAAAGATTATGGGAATTCTCCCTTGGGAACTCATTATCTTGTCTCATAAACCTCAAAGATTAGTCTTACTGCTATCTAACCTGAATCTCTTTTGTAACCAGCATACAGCTTCCTGCGCACACACACACACACACACACACACACACACACACACATTTTGCCCTGTACTCACTGGAAACTAAATACAACTGTTTCCCATCTTCATGACAGTTCTGGAGGAGAATCAAAGTGGGAAGCTGGGGAAGAAAAGAGGCCATTTCTGAGTCTTGTGAGGGTGGAATGCATAACAAGATCACCTCTCCTGACTTCAAGTTAGCTAGAGAACAAAGCAGGGCAAGCCCTAAATCTTTGACTAGTCAATATTGATTCAAGAGAGAGCATGTTGATTCAATAAGATGAGGTTTCTGCTAAGTAGGCCTTTCCCCCTCAATGTCAATTGTTCTCTGGAGCTAAAGCAGCTCTTGAGGTAAGGGTTCTTAGGAGACAGCAGCCCTGGAATCTGTTAGCAAATCTTGCTAGGAGCTGATTTCGTTTTCTATGGTTTTGATTCCATGTGTCCAGGAAGTCTGAGAGGCAGCTTTGTGTCCTGGAAAGAACATTGGCAAGAATCACAAAACCTGATGCCCGCTTGTTGTGTGACCTTGGGGAATTTATTTAACCTCTCTGTGCCTCAGTTTCCTCATCTATAAAAATGAGGATAATCATTTTTGCATTCTTTGCCTCTCAGAAGTTGTAGTGAAAAAGTGCTTTGCAAACTTAGAGACGGGATAGATGGGACTAGACCTGTGATGTTATTGGTATAGGAAACTCCCTTTAACAGTGCAAAAGGGGACCTTCTCTGCAACTTAAGGGATTAGACTATTAAGATGTTAACTGACTTATCCAAGGTCACACAGCCAGTATGCATCAGACCTAAGACCTGAACGCAGGTCTTCCTAACTCTAAGGTTGGCTCTCTAGTCTCTAGACCATTCTGCCTCTCTTTGTAAATTAAAGTATTATTTTTTAAAATGTGAATTGTTATTATCTGGTTTATGATCTATAGACTAGTCCTCTGTGTCTGAATTCTAAATCCAGTGTCCTAGTTCCCTTGGAACCAGGTCCCTAATGCTCATTTATTGTTTAATTCCTGGGTAATTACATCCCTTCTTCTGTTTCCGATGGTCTTTTGCCTGTGTCCCCAATTTCCCCTGGCAGATATCCTAGGTGCTGATTTCTGCCTGCCTGCCTTAATCATACTGTGCACTTATACCACACCATCCTTCTGTCCACCTGATCAACATCTGCTCTATTCCTTCTCCCTCCCACCTGATGTCCGATTCCAAACTTCTTAACTCCATAACTGGCTTAAAGAGCAGGAATCCACTTCCTGTCTATGTTCTGCAACCCAGTTCAAATGCCAGATGCAGAGTTTGATCTACTTACCTGGGATCTGTGACCTATCTATTCCTGTATGGTACTCATACATCCTCCCTATTCCTGCAGACCCTCCTCAATTATGCGCCTTTTCCATCTTATATTCAGATTTTTATCAACCCCAGTGGTCTACCCTGCTTCCCGTCCTAACCTCCCTTGGTCTATTCTATTGTCGTCCATCAAAACTAACTGTGAAACTACCGGATGGGATGGGCTCGATTAGACACCCTGCAGGCCAAGCAAGTCAAACCAATGTAATCACCTCAATCACCACTTTCTCTCAGACTCCAGTAGAATCACTCCAGACCTTGAGCTCAAGAGGTCTGGAATAATGCTCCAGTGTTTTCCAAACACTGTGGGCCCTGTTCCAGCCCAACCCCCTTAGCTATCAACCCTGGTGGAAATTCAATCTGGCAACTGTTTCTGCAGGTGCTACAACCTTCCCCCCTCCAGCAGCCAGAGCTACTGAATTCCTGGAATAGAATGTTCTTGCTACCAAAGTCCTTGGCACTGTTAAATGGTTCAACATCAAAAACAGACGTGGTTTTATCAGTGAAAATGACATTGAAGAAAATGCATTACCATGCTTTGCCAGTGGACTCTAAGGACCATGGGACTTTCATCTGATTTGCAACTGAAATCTCCAATAGGAGGTCTTAACCTTTTTTATGTTGCAGACTCTTTGGCAATCTGGTGAAAACTGTAGATCCCTTTCTCAGAATAATGCTTTTAAATAATTGAAGGAAATGCTAAATTTCAATTAGAGGTTAGTTAAAGTAAAGATATGCTTTTTCCTCCCCCATCCAAGTTCATGGACCCCCTGAAACCTATCCATGGACCTCAGGTTAACAACTTTTGCCTGATTAGAATGTGAACTCCTTGAAAGCAAGGGCTGTTTTCCTTTTCCATTTGTATCCCCAGGGCTTTACACATAGTAAATGTTTAATAAATGCTTTTTTTTTTATCCATCCATCTATTCATTCATTCATAACAATATTATAGGTCATGTGGAAAAGAGATGGACAGTTTAGGAGATTGAAAGTTGATTATGAAGCAACAGGGCAATATGGCAGCAAAAGGAAGTAAAATCTGGCTACATTAAGAAAGTCAGTCCCTAGGATTTAGGAGGTGATAGCCCCACTTTCCAATGCTCTGGGATCACGTGGGGGATATTATATTTAGTTCTAGGCACTACATTTTTTTCTATTCTTTTTTAAAATATTAATTTATTTTTAGTTTTCAACATTCACTTCCATAGGCTGTTGCATTTTAAATTTTCTCCCCTTCCCTAACTGCCTCCCTCCCCAAGAGGGCATAGGCACTACATTTTTGGAAGGCCATTGGCAAGTTGGAGTAATGATAAGGTGATGGAAGACTGTGAGGATTAGTCAAAGAAATGAAAGATGTTTGGCACAGTGAAGAGTCAGCTTACTCTGGGGGTTAATGGAGGGTGGCTATATAAGTAGTGTTTAGGGATTCACAGAACTGTCATAAAGAAAAGACATTAGGAGTGTTCTACTATGGCCCATGGGCAGAACCAGGAGTCCTGAGTGGAAGCTACAGAAAGATAGATTAAGGCTTAATGTTAAGAACAAATTCATAATGAAAATTAAAGCATTTCTGAGATTCTACTTCATATTCATCAGAGTGGCAAAGACAAGAAAAAGGGAAAATGATCAATGTTGGAGGGGCTGTGGAAAAATAGGCATACTGATGCATCCCTGTTGGTGGATTTTGGAATGGGTACAACCATGTTGGAAATCAATTTGGAATTAAACACAAAAAAATTACTAAACAATGTGTATCCTTTGATCCAGCTATAGCACCACTAGGCCTGTAACCCCTAAGGGAAAAAAAAAAGAGAGAGGTAAAGGGACTTTATGTACAACAATATGTGTGGCAGCTCAAGGTGGCAAAAATCTGGAAACTAAGATAAAGAACATCCAATGATCAGGAAGAATGGCTGAATAAGTTGTAGCATATGAATGAGATAGCGTATTATTGTGCTACAAGAAATGAGATAATAGATGATTTCAAAAAGACATAGGAAGACATGAACTGATTCAGAGTAAAGTGAGTAGGAGCAGAAGAATAATGAATACTTTCATTGTATTTTCAGTTGTGCCTAATTTTTTATGAGCCCATTTGAGGTTTTCTTCTCCAAGATACTGGAGTAGTTTACAATTTCCTTCTCCAGAATAAATATTACAACATCAATACTATAAAAATGAACAGTTTTGAAAGAGGTTCATAAAGTGATGAAAATACAATGAGCAGGGGAGAATCAGGAGAACAAGTTATACAATGACCACAAAAACAAACTTTGAGAGCTGTAAGAATTATGACCAGTACAATGACCATTCATGATTCTAGAGCAGTGGTGTCAACTCAAATAGAAACAAGGCCATTAAACTATACAAAAAGGATGCCTATGGGCACATGTTGACTTAGAAAACCACATGTTAACATTATGTATATTTTATTGTATTTTTATTTATTTTGTTAAATTCTTCTCAATTACCTTTTAATCTTGTTCCAGCTGTACTGGGGAGTATTGTGGGCCACCTATAGGCACAATGGACACCTCTCTTCTAGAGAAATGAGGATGAAACATGCTATTCCTTACAAAGACATAATATATTTAAGGTATGGAATGAGACATATTTTCGTATAGCCATTGAGGGGGGTTGTTTTGCTTGCCTGTGCATGTATGGTATAAGAAATTTACCTTTTTTGTCTTTCCTTTTTTTTAAGGGGTTGGAGATGGGGAAGAGAGAAAATAGATTTCTGTTAATTAAAAAAATTAAGGTTTTTTTAATTACTCCAGTTATGAAGTATTACATACACTTTCAGATGAGGTCAATGCATTATAGTTTTGCTTAACTGTTTTACTTTATTACAAAAGTGATCTTGAAGTGATAGTAACCTATAAATGTTTATAATATTAAAACATTAATAAAAGTTGAAATTTTAAAAATAATAAAAACTTCCTAATATTTAGAACAGTCCCAAAATAGAATAAGCTGCCTTAGGACATGGTAATTTCCCCTTCAATGGAGATCTTTGAAGTAGAAGGTGGATGACCATTTGTTGGCAATATAAAAAGGATTCCTATTCAAGCACACGCTGGAGTGGGTGTCTGCCAACCCTGAAATTCTGTGATTCCTATTCTTGACAGTCCAATTTTAGAACTGACAAGGTAGCTCCAGGGTAATCTTGTATCTCAAAGGGTCCTTGGGGGACAGGAATGAAGCTACTAGGATTACTCTAGACCAGATTGCTTTCCCCTTTGCCAAAGAAGAAGGTAGAAAAGGGTGCGAATTACCCTTGATCTCACTCCTCTAGATTTTATAATGAGCTACCATGGGCTTTAATTCTACACCCAGAACTTCTTGCTAGGCTGGTGCTGCGGAAGTATTGCAACTCAAATGTAGGTGTTCATGTGTTTAATGCTCATTAGAAGGTAGCTCTATCAGCAATGTTATCCTGGTTTTATAGACCTAGAAAAAATAATAACAAAATTCATCTGAAAGAACAAAAGGTCCAGAATATCAAGGGAATTAATGAAAAGAAATGCAAGGGAAGGTGGCCTAGCCATACCAGATCTTAAATTGTATTATAAAGCAGCAATGATCAAAACTACTTAATACTGGCTAAGAAATAGAGTGGTGAATCAGTGGAATAGGTTAGGAACACAAGACACAGTAGTCAATGACTATAGTAATAAACTGTTTGATTAACCCAAAGACTCCAGCTTCTGGGATAAGAACTCACTATTTGACAAAAACTGCTGGGAAAGCTGGAAAAAGTATGGCAGAAACTAAGCATAGATCAACATCTTACACCATATACCAAGATAAAGTCAAAAGGGGTACACAGGTTAGATATAAAGGCTGATACTATAAGAAATGTTATCCTGGATCAAACTAGTAGCCTTTCCAAGTGTTTTTCTGAGCACATGATTTTATTTTTTAATTAAAGTCATATTGATAACTTTTGGTTTCATCTCACCTTCCTTTTCCGAAATATCCTTTCTCCTAACAGACAGCTAGACTTTTTAAAAAGACAGGGGGGAAACATTTCAGCAAAACTAATCAATGTATTACTCAAATCTGACAGTATATTCTGTGAAACACACTCACTGTCTCTCCACACCTGCAAACAAGGCATTATTCACTTAGTGTGTTGAAGTTTGATTTCCCCCACCCCCAACACACACCTGGTATGAATTAAGCAGCACTGTTTGTTAAAAGATTGTTCCAGCTGAAAAACAATTGAATCTGACAAGCCTGCAAAAGCAGTATACATCATATCGTGGGCCAAAGTCCAGCAAGAGGAAGGAGTACTGTGTCGGGAATCTATCAAACTAACAAAGGGCCAGGTCCCCCAGGGAGAGGAAGTTTGTAAATAAAGTCCTTTTCCACTCTCCAGCAGAGGGGAACTCCCTAGAAAGAATTCTACAGGCATAGAAAGAACTAGTCTCTTAACGGCTTTTCCTTTAGCTGCTACTGCACAGAAAGAAGAACTTCACTGCCTCGGGTTCCATCCCTTTTCCACCCAACCCAAGGCCCAAAGACATAGGTGCCACTCCTGCACAAGTTGCCTCTGCTGAGAGATCCTTGAAGTCCCTTCCTTCCCCAAGACGGGGTATGAGGGATAGAGGAACCCTTTTACCAAAGTTTGCTTGGGAACATGGTAAACTCACACCCATTGCCTATCTGGTAACATGGAAGATAGCAGGCTCCTTTGCATATCTCCATTACAGAAGGCACCACAGCAGCAAGAAAGCCCTGGTCATAATTGTGTTTTTCTCTCTTCTGCCCTCAGATGCTATGTTTAGGATGAGGATGGAAAACAGAGTAAAAAAAGAGGACATTGTATTTTGATGAACATCCCAAGGTTTCTTACTTATGGTGGTGATGGGCATGAAGAGGAGAGAGAGGAAGAGGGGGAAGGTGAGGCAGAAAAGACAAGTGGTGTTTAACCCATTTGCTGAGTGATAGGCAAAGAAGTGTCAAAGCAGGGGAGGGGCTCTGGCGGAGAGGGGAAGAGCTCATCCCCAGCAAACTCATCGTTTTGATTGCATAAGCTTTGATACTCCCACCTCATCAATGTTGTCAGTTGCCTCAGCCCTCTGATTGGAGGGCTAAAGGACAATGCAAAAGCAATCCTCCCAAGCCTCCATTTAAAGAAGGCTCGAAGGGCTCACAGCCCACTGATTTCCTACCAGTTGCACTTTCATTTTGACCCCACTATAATAGTACTTTCCCAATCTCCCCTTTTCAGCTTTCTTTTGTGGGTTATTTCTCCCCATTAGAATGTAAACTCCTTGGAGGCAGGAACTAGCTTTCTTATTTGTAGCCTCAGTGCTAAGAACAATTCCTAGGAAGTCACTGAAGCTTCCTTAGCAGGAGAGTCATTGGGTTAGACATTTGTTTTAACAGTATTAACTTAGCAGTTAGATAGAAGGTGAATTCAAGTGGGGAGAAGATGGAGACCAAGAGACCACAGTGTTTTCTTTCTTTTTTTTTTTTATTTTTAGGCAATTGGGGTTAAGTGACTTGCCCAGGGTCACACAGCTAGTGTCAATTATTTGGTCTGAGGGCTGATTTGAACTCAGGTCCTCCTGACTTCAGAGCCAGTGCTCTATCCACTGCACCACCTAGCTGCCCCTTACAGTGTTTTCTAAAAGGTAGCTTGGTATAGAGAAAATAACAGCGGGCTAAGTCAGGAATGATGGCCTTTGAGGCACCTTCCAAATGTAAGATGTTAAGAATTTGTGAGATTAATACAGGAGTAAGACACATGGGTGCATTGGTCAGGGTAAATTGTATGATTTTTTTTTTAAAGTAAGTAGTTAGGTCTCCAGGCCTAGGTTTGGTATTCTTCCTAGTCTCTTCTAACTCCAATCCAATTTTTTGGGTGCTTTTCCCTTACTTTCTTCCCCTTTGAGCCTGGTCTGGAATTGAACCCGCCATAAGGGGTTTTACCTTCCACTCTGCTCCCTCTGTGGAATAGACTTGAAGCCACTACTAACGGGAGTCCTAACTGCAGTCAGTTCAGTTCCCTGTGCAAAGAGAAGGATGGTCAGCTACCCATAGCCGCCATAAAAGGGGATGCTGCCATTATGCATCCTTCTTGCTAAGGAAGTGTAAGTTAAACAGAGAAAAGATTTGAAGAGTGTAAGGAAATCCATCTTTTCCTGTGTTGGTTTCAAGGAACATGGACGGGACTTTGCTTTTTGTTTGTGGTGTTTGACATTGTTTTAAGGCTGGCTGGAATCATTGTTTAAATATCAAATGAACTTAGCCCAAAGGGACTTTATCTGCAGATGGTTTGGAGGAGACACTGACTTGATAAATTAACTGTCACTTGGATTTCTTCCCTGACTAATCCTAAATTCTGCAATCTCTCTTTTCTGCAACTCTTCAGCACTAGTAGACTATAAATAATAATATTTTGTAATATTTACTTACCAATATATTTATATATGTTATATTAAAATATAAAATCTTTCTAAATAAATTTTATTGATGCCTTTTACATCACAATTATTTATACACCTATGTGTGTGTGTGTATGTGTGTGTGTGTGTGTGTGTGTGTGTGTGTGTGTGTGTGTGTACACATATTACCTTCCAGGATTGAACCTTCCCTTGTAATAAACTCTTTAAAATTTTTATTTCATTAAATATTTCCCAATTACATGTAGAAATTGTTTTAACATTTCATTTTTTTTAAAGTTTGAGTTCCAAATTCTCTCCTGTTCTCCCACCCTTCCTTTATCCCTTCAGAAGGCAAGCAGTGTGATATTGATTATATATGTGAAATCATGCAAAACATATTTCTAGAGGTAGATAATATTTTTCATCATAGGTCCTTTGGAATTGTCTTGCATCATTGTTTTGACAAGAACAGCTAATTTTTTCACAATTGATATCATTACTATGTTGTTACTGTGTATAATGTTCTCTTGGTTCTGCTTACTTCACTTTGCTGATCAGTTCATGTAAATCTTCCTAGGTTTTTTCTGAAACCATCCTGCTCATCATTTCTTATAGCACAATAGTACTCCTTCACAAATGTCATACCATTGATGGGTATCACCTCAATTTCCAATTCTTTGCCACCACAGAAATAGCTGTTATAAATAATTTTGTACAAAAGGTCCTTTTCCCTTTTAAAAATTTTTATTTTATTTTATTTTTTCCTTTTCCCTTTTTAAAGAAAAACTTTTAAAAAAAACCCAATAATACATGACCATGTTTGACAGTATGCCACATTCTGCCTCTGTAGTCTTTCACTGCTCTGACAAGAGGAGGAAAGTATGTTTTATAATTTATTCTCTAGGACCTTCATCAGTCATCATAATTACTTAGAGTCTGACTTCTTTTTAGTGATTTTCATGTACATTATTATTGTATTCATTGTGCATATTTCCCTGCTGGTTTTGCTGTGGTGCAATGTTTTGCTCTTGTTAATATGCTACTTCATACTGCCTAAGTCTGCCTAGTACTCTGTCTTTCCAGCTAGAATCTAATCTTCCTGAAGTAGACTGTGCTTTCTTTATCACCTCTGCCCTCACAGTGTTTAGACACAATACTTTGTGACCACAAGCACTCAGGAAATGTGGGCTAACTGATGCATTGGCAGCCTCTTGGTTCATTTCCCCAAGATCAGAATATATAATAAATCAAGTTCAGTCCTCAATATGTCATAGGATCTCATAATTAGAAGAGGCCTCAGAGGAGAGCTAGTCCAATCCTTATGTGAATAGGAATTACATCTACAACTTCCCCAAGCAACCCAATAGACAGAGACTTAGAATTGGGAACACCAGAGCTGACATTTCACCTTTAATATTTATTAGTTGTGTGGTCCTGGGCAAGTTGTTTACTTCTCTAAGTCTCATTTTCCTCATCTGTCAGAAAGAAGAGTAATAGCACCTACCTCACAGACTTGTTGTAAAGTTTAAAGGAGATAATTTATGTAAAGCTCTTGGGAAACCTTCAAGTACTATATAAAATGTTAGAGCTTATTCTTATTACTCCTTAATGACCTCCAGGAAGGAGGACAATTACATTTATTTACACATTCATCCAGAATATGCCCTAGCTGTTCTCAGCTGTCTTGAAAATGTGTGCATTAGAACAGAAGGGACTAGTTGAGAGAATAAGAATGGCTTGGTGTAAATCATCCTCAGTGCTGGGACAAAAGGCCAGAAACCCGACATGGCCAGCAACTCAAAGCTCATGTCTGATATGTCAGGTCAGGAATGAGTGCCATCTTATATGGGTAACATATTGTTATTGCTGTCATCATTATCCCTCCATTATCCATCATGGTCTGTCATCTCCAGTGATGATGAAGACTCTTGATACAGTTCATTTCACTTTTGGATAGCTTGAGTTGTCAAGAAGTTTTTTCCTTACATAAAGCAGAATTACACCTCTGAAACTTGCCCCATCAGGTCCTAGTTTTGCCTTCTGGGACCAAGCAGAGCAGTCTAAACCCTTTTTCACTTTATATCCCTTTAGATGCTTCAGGACAGGTATCATATCTCCTCTAAGCCTTCTCTTCCCCAGGTTAGACACCCACAATTCTTTAAACTGCAGAAGAGAACATTTTGTTTCTCACATTCATTAATCTTGTTTAATTTACAACCTTACTACTAGAAAATTCTTCTTTCAATCTCATCTAAAACCTTTATGACACTACTGAGTAGTGTGTGATAGCACGCCACATGACATTTTCTTTTTATTTTTATAAGAAAGACAGAGAATAATGAATCACACTATCTTTGACCATCTTCTATACAAAAAATGAAACCTGTTATCTGTCTAGTTTCTCTTTTAAGAGTTTCTTCATAGGTATTATTAACCTAATTCTTATTGTTTATTTTCTCTATCCTAAGAGCTCTTTACTAATGATGAAAAGATGAGCCTGGGCTCTGGCAGGACCTATTGGCAATACAAAGAGAGTAAAGATAGTCCCTGACCTCAAAGAGCTTACAGTCTAATAGGGGAGAGAATGTGCAAACGACTATGTGCAAGCAAGCTATGTACAGGATAAATAAGAAATGATCAACTGAAGGAAGCTACAATGACAAACTGTAGGCCCTGTAACAGACCACTACCCAAGGATCAAGATAAATCAGAGAGCTCCATATGAATCAATGAGTAAGCATTTATTAAGTGCTTATTTTGCTCTTGGCACTGTGCTAAGTGTTGACTATAAAAAGAAAAAGTAAAACCAGTCCCTGCCCTCAAGCTTCCTCATCACCAGGAAGTTGTCAATTAAGAGGCATATGAAGGAGTGGAAAGAACATTGAATTTGGATTCAAGAGCGACCTGGGGTTCAAATCACACTTCTGATATTGCCCAGTTGGATGAGTATGAAAAAAGTCACTCAACTTCTCTAAACCTGGTTTCCTGATCCGTAAAACAAGGATAATAATAACATCTACTTCACAGGGTCATGGTGAAGATCAAACAAGATTACGTGTAATGTATTTTGCAAACCTTATAGAACTCCATAAATGTCAGTTATCATCATCAGTCAGTCAATAAACATTTATTAAGCACCTCCTATGTGCCAGCCACCGTGCTAATCACTGGGGGATACAAAGAGAGCAAAAGATAGTCTCAGCCTTCAAGGAACTCATAATCTAATGGGGGAAATAATGCGAAAATAACTATGTGTGATCAAGTGAAATACAAGATAAATAGGAAACAGCCAACAGAGACAAGGCAGAATGAAGAGGGTCTAGGGAAGGTTTCCTGTAGATTTTAGCTGGAACTTAAAGGAAGCCAGGGAATCTAGAAGGCAGAGAGCAAGAGGGAGAGCATTCCATGCATGAGAGAAAGCCAGTAAAAATGCCTGGAGTCAAGAGATGGAGTGTCTTGTTCCAGGAACATCAAGGAGGCCAGTGTCGCTGGTTTGAAAAGGGATGGGGAGGGGAGGTTAAGATGTAAGAAGTCTGGAAAGATGGGAGGAGGCTGGGTTATTAATGGCTTTAAATGCCAAACAGATGATTTTCTAATTTGATCCTGGAGGTGACAGGGGGCCACTAGGGTTTATTGAGTGGAGGGGTGACAGAGTGAGACCCGCACTTTGGAGGCTGCTAACTGCTGTTGCTTCTTCCATCTTCTATACAACTTTTCTTTAAAATTTAAGCTGAGTTAGTTCCTTGTGCATCTACATTCATCTCTTTGGACAAATTTCATTTTTCCTCTTCACCAGAATAATTTCCCTTTGTGTCTTCAGAATTTCATTCCTGAGCATCTCCCATCCCTCCGGTGCAGACTTTCCCTATGGTATTTTAACCCATGAAATCCTACTCATCTTTCTTCTGAATCCTTTGAAAGCTTTTCCAAAATCTATGATCCATGATTTCCCATCATTTCCACCCTAGCAACCAGTTCTTCTCTGTTAGTGGGAATCAGACCCAGAATGGAGTTTTCCCTCTTGTGAGTTTCTTCACCTTTTGAAAGATGAAATCATCACTAAGGCAAGTCAAGAAGTGATTAGCAGCTCTGCTTTGGGCAGAGAGAAAGCTCCAGATGATGTTGGGATCGTTGAATGCTCGCATCACTATTATATCCTATCTCTGTGCCAGGTTTGTGATTTGCTTCCCAAACTCTTAACCATTTCCTCTTGCTGCCCAGGTCGTCTGTATACACTAATTAGAAAATACTCTCCCTTTGTTGACCTTCACATAAATATTCTCCATCGTGCTTTCTCACTCTGGTTCCCAGATTTGCTCATAGACGTATACCTTCTAAATATACAGTGCTACCTCACCTCACCTCCACCCCCTTTATTTATCCTATTTTTTTTTTATATTAGGTATGCCCACCCATCTAGGTCTATTCATTGGTTTCATCCCATTAAGTCTTAATGATACCTATGAGGTCTGCTTGCCTTTAGACTTCTCATTCTTGTTTGTCACTCTAAACTTTGGGCATGTTTATCAAGTCTTCTGTAATCCTCCTAGTTGGAAATTAATTTCCCTTCTTTGGCCCACAGATGGCATTTTATTTACTTTTTGTATCTGTATCTATCATATTTCATTTTGTATTGAAATTTCTAGAGACTGTGTGGTAAGTCCTGACTAGACTAGAAGCACAATGAAGTGAGGGAGATGTGTTTTCTTCCTTCCTTCCTTCCTTCCTTCTTTTTTTTTTTTAAACTAATTTTTCTATTCCCTAGTGACTAACACTGTGGTTCTCAGTCTTTTTGTGCGAGCTTTTTAATGCCAAAAAATGTCAAAGATACTAAAAAAAATATAGAATGACAAAAGCTTTTAAGCTGATTTGTACTTCATTAATTCCAACAGCTTCTACATATATTTGAAAAAAATAGCAATTTCAAAGACATTCTTTTTTTAGGCTACAGAAGGTATGTTTGCTTAATAAAGACAAAAAGTGGCAATGCTTGGGTAAGCATTTGAAAAATGGCAATTTGGGAGACACTTCTGCAGTCTACAGAAGTTTGCTTAATACAGACAAAAATGGCAATGCTTGGTGAGCGTATGGATTCCTGGAACCACTAAAATAACTCCATTGTTTCCTGTTCTCCAAGGGGTCTGTGGTCCCTAGGTTAAGAGTCAGTGGGTAACTCTGAACATACTAGACCTACATAAATGTTTGTTGAATTGAATTGAGTTGATACTATCTTCCAGCTCTACCATTCTAGAATTAGTCTGCAGCCAACAGACAGTGTTTCTGTGCAATGAAAACTTGCTCACATAGATAGGTAGAATCAATTCCCAGTCACAATGGCGTTCTTAGAACTTTACTCAAACTGACCAAGCTAAATAGCCCCAGAAATACATTGAGCTTTTCAGGGTAATAATGCCATAGAAACCCAAGATGCAAGCAGAGCCTGTGGAAAGGTTATTATGTTCTGCTGCACAAATGTACAAGTTGTGGATGCAGTTATTGTACATCAGCAGAGCGTGAGCCCAGGGCCCAGGGGAATGAAGCCAGCAGTGCATCCTGGCCTGAGACAGACACACACAGTGCATGCTTCCCTTGCCCTTAGGGCAGTTCCTGCTTGTCAGTGAAAGAGAAACAATGATGCTCTCAATAGAGGCTTTGGGCTTAGGGACAATGATTTTCTGTCTGGGTGAAATTCCAGCAGAGAGGGAGTTAACATAAACAAAGGACCTTTACTTAGAGTCATTCAATGACAGAACTGCAGGACACCTTTAGAGGTCATCATAGTAGAGTTAGAGCTGGGGTTAGAGCTGGGAAGATCTTGGGGCTCATCCAGTCCAGTCTCTTCATTTATTGTTTTGTAGATGATCTTTAAAAACAAACAAACCAAAAAAAACTGTCAAAGCCTAGCTCCTACCACATAGTAGGTGCTTAATAAATACTTGCTAAATGAATATCTGCCAAAGACAGTGCAGTAGGGTAGATAGAGCCTGGACTAAATGTTAAGAAGACCTGAGTTTATTTCTTGCCTCAGACACTGACTGGTCATGTGATAGTGGGTAAGTCCCTTTACCTCTCTGGGCCTCAGTTTCCTTATTTCTAAAATGAAGCTATTGAACTCAATGATTTCTAAGGCCATTGGACTCAATGACCTTCCAGCTGTACATGTATATCTTATGATCTCTCTAGAGAAAGGCATGCTTGATGGTTAGCAAATTGAAATCATAATTGAATCCCTTCATTTTATAGATGAATACTGAGGCTCAGAGATATTAAATGACCTTCCAAAGTTACTTTCCCATTAATAAATGGCAGAGCCTGGATTTAAGCCCAGGTCTTTCGTCTCTCAATCTACCCTTCTTTATTCTGCTTTCCTGGACCATCTCCTCTAATCTCTTCCGTTTTATGGAAGAACTATGCACACCATTGAAATCAAAGATCTTTTAACGGAATAATACTACTAAATACTGAAAAGGCGGTAAAAAGCATTTTTTTTAGGATTTAATTTTTAAGGGAGTAAAATAAGGAAATGAAAGTCAAGGCAGGAGAGCCACTTGGAACACAGGCTTTTGAGGGGTGCTGAGTGAATCTCAAAGGAAATCTAAGTGAGTGTGCTGCCGCTGGAATCAAAGAGCCACATGCCTAATGGTGTGCCTAGAATATTCAGTCATACAGATATGCTGTTACAATTCCTACAAACCTATTTTTAAAGTCTGTCCGTGGGTAGTTAGCTCAGTTGGTCAGAACATGGTGTTCATAAGGCCAAGGTCACAGGCTTGATCCTTATATAGGACAGTTAACTCTACTCTATTTCCATATCCAGCCAGAACACTCTCTAGCTCTCACCAGCTGTTTTGAATATGTGTGTCATTGGACATAAAGGGGACTAGGTGAGAGAGTAAGGATGGCTCCAAGAGAATCATCCCCACTGCTGGAGAAAAATAGCCAGAAATCCAACCGTCAGATCAGATGAAGAGAGAGTACCATCTTATATGGGTAGCATATTGTAATAGTTGTCATCATCATCACCTGTCCCCATCAGAGGCACCTAAGTGGTTCAGTGGATAGAGTTAGGGCCTGGAATCTGGAAGACCTGGATTCAAATTTGGCCTTCAATACTTACTAGCTGTGTGATTCTGAATATGTCATTTAGCCTCTGTCTGCCTCAATTGCCTCACATGTAAAATGTAGGCTGCCAGATGGTACAGTGTCTTAGAATTCTGGATTTGGAGTCAGGAAGACCTGAGCTCAAATCCTTTCTTGGGCGCTATGTGACCAAGGGCAAATTATTTAATCTCTGTTTGCCCATTTCCTAACTGTAAAATACAGATCCCTTCTAGGAGTTGTTGTGAGGATGAAATGAGATAATATTTAATGCTTAATAAATGTTTGTTCCTTTCTCTCTCCTCTCCTGCTATCCATTAGCTCTCCATTGTACAATATCATTTATCAGCCTTCCCATACAGACAAGGGAGAAGTTCCTGAACTCAACTCCCCTGGACAAGATAACTTTAGGTGGAGGCACTGACTTTGAGATCAACCAACTTCCTTTGGTTAAACTCTCTGAATCCATGCTATTGCCAGGGAGACCATCTAATTCAATCTAACACATATTTAGACACTGTGCTAGGAAGTGGACATCCAAAGACCTCGTGGCTTTGTATGGAACAGGAATGCTCAAAGGAGAGAAAAATGCCCCAAATTTAAAGTCTCCCTGACAACACAGACTATCAGAGCTGGAAGGGAAGTTAAAGATCATTTAGTATAATCTCCTAATTTCATGAATGAGGAAACTGAGATCCAGAGAGAGGAAGGGGATTGTCCAAGTTTACACAGCTAGTTAATGTGAAAAGCAGGACCAGAACCAAGCTCTCTTTAGAGAACAATACTCTTTTGTTAGTCTCACACTGTCTCTCAGACAGTCCTCTCACAGACTCATGCTCACGGTGCCAGGAGGGCCTGAGCAGGCCAGCACAAGGCTACTGCTACCAGTGGAAATGTAATGTGGTGGGTTAATCTATCTAGCTCATATCCAGAGAACAGAAGCACACATGCGCGTGTGTGCACGCACACACACACACACACACACACACACACACACACACACTCACTCACATATTTTTATATTTATATATACACACACAAGCACACATATATAGACACATATATAGATGCATAAAATTATAACATAGTATTATATATTTATAGTTACTTTCTATTACATATTATGAACTATAATATAGTATATATAGTATTATATATACTATATATATATACATATGTTACATATTATAAATATGTAATATTTGTATATAATATACAACATAATAAGGGCAGCTAAGTGGCACAGTGGGTAGAGTGGAGTTGGGAAGACTCATCTTCCTAAGTTCAAATTTGGCCCAGTCACACTAGTTGTGTAACCCTGGGCAAGTCACTTACCTTTATTTGCCTCAGTTTTCTCATCTGTAAAACAAGCTAGAGAAGGAAATGGCAAACCACTCCAATATCTTTGCCCAAAAAAACCCCAACGGAGGTTACAAAGAGTTGGACGTGACGGAAAAATGACTGACTGAATAATGAGAAGATGTAATTATATAAAGTATATAATATATTACATGTGTATGTATATATATGTATATACATATATACATATATTTAAAATATAACAAATATATACAATATATTATATAATATATAATGTACACTATATAACAAAATGTATGTCTTTTTACGTATACAGATATAATTTATTTGTTTCTGTGTATGTGTGTTTGTAATCCCTATTTAACAGAGGTGAGTCAAGGCCCAAAGAAGTTGGGCAATACCTCCATTGGCTAGCCAACACTTAACCGAGTGCTTGCTGTGTATGGAACATTGTAGCTAGGGATTAAAACTGCTTGGTTCCCCAGCCAAGCCCAGGCAGAGACTGGCTGTCCAGGCTGGTAGTAATAGCTGCTGATGAATGCCAGGCTTGCAAAACCCAAGAGCCGGGCCTTTGACGACAGCTCCCAAAATAAGGTGCCAATCCAGACTTCTCACTTTCCCCTTGCTTCAGTACGGGAAACTGGCACCGATGGACAAGCCATTAGTCAGCACACCAAATGTGCAGAAATAGGACAGGGCTGCTGACCTAGAAGAGCAGGGCTCTATGTTCCCATTTTAACAACAGGGGTGCCTGTGCTGAAAATGTCTACTTCCGGTGGGAGATATTGCAAATGGGACATGAGAAACAAGGTGGTAAGAAATGAGCATTCTGGAGCTGGCCCTGTATTCCTGTGTCTATCTTATCTTCTGTCTGACTCTTAATAGCTGGGAAAAAAGGCCCCCAAATATGTGGGTGAACCCTCACGGAGGATTCCAAGAAGACATAAACAAGAGTAACAGAGGATGAGACTGTATGGGTTGCTATCTTCTTTGCAATGCACCCTTGTGGATGAAGGAAGAAAAGACACAAGCATTTATTAAGCACCTACTATGTACCAGGCACCATTTTAAGTGCTTTACAAATATTACCTCATTTAAGGCTCACAATAACCATATTATCCCCATTTTACAGTTGAAGAAACTCAGACAAATAGAAGTTGAGTGATTTGTCCAGTGTCACACAGTGTCTGAGGCAAGATTTGAACTGGGGCCTTCCTAATCCTAAGTCCGGCACTCTCGCCACTGCACCACCTATCTATCTGAGATTGCAGTTCCATTAAAAGTATCCAAGTGAATGTGGGCAGGTCATTTAGACCACAGAGTAAGTAACTCTAGTAGAATGTCAACTCTTTGAGGACAGGCATGTAATAAGTGTGTCCCACTGAACTGCTTCTTCATCTGTAAGATGGTGATGATACTTTTTACTATCTAATCTTATATGACTGTTGTGTGAAAAGCCTCTTGTGAATCCTGGAGCACTGTAGGAATGGAAGCTGTTATTATCTGGGCTGCATGGTTTCTTCATCCACAGAATAAGGACAATGATTCTGGGATGGTGACTTCCACCTCTCAGAGTTGTTTGGAGGAAAGCATTTTGTAAACCTGGGAAGTGCTCTATAAATGTGAGTTTCTTGGTAACCATTCTTTCCAGCCAGAGCAGTAGCAGGGATCATAGGGTCAGGAAGGGAACTCAAAGGCCACCTAATCCCACCTTTTCATTTTACAGATGAGGAAATGGAGGCCCAGAAAGATGAAGTGACACTTCCAATCAAAAGGTGGCTGCTGTTCCCCCTCTCTCCTAGTGAATACTTTGATCTGGGGACCAAAATGGTGCCAAGCTGCTGCTTGTTTCTAGGCCAGGGGTTCTTCATCTTTGTGTGTGATATAGATCCCCTTGGAAATCTGGGGAAACCTATGGATTCCTTCTCAGAATAATGTTTTTTAAATGCATGCAACAAATATACAAGATTACAAAGGAACTCAATTATGTTGACATATAGTCATCAAAATATTAAAAAAAAACCAAACCACCCAAGTTCATAGACTTCAAGTTAAAAACCTCTGTTCTGGGATGATTTAGGGGTGGTCCCTAAATCCACCATAAACCAACTCCTTCTGTCCTCCACTTTTACCAGGAGTGCTGCTTCTATCACCTCCCCTTACCTGAAATCTCATTTTCTTTGGATCATGCCACTATACTCATAACCTTATTTCTGCTGGAGTCTTCTTCTACCACATTCATCACTATCACTCTTTCCCCACTCGTAGTAGAGGAAGACAAGTTAACACACTCCAGGCTGTACGATACCTCACCACTGCTTCCAGACCATGGTTTTCCCCTGATCATTCAACAAACTCTCCTATTTTGAAGTTCATGTGAGTTTATACCACTTTCTCCCCAGGCTCATGGCTATCATTTACAGACTTCAAGGACTCTTTCCAACTTTCCCCAATGACTTTTAACTGCTGGCTTACAACTTTCCCTCTTACAAAAAAATGGGCACCCATCGATTGGGGAGTGGATGAACAAACTGTGGCATGTGAATGGAATGGAATGGTATTGTGCTGTAAGAAATGAAGCATATGAAAAACTGAGGGAAACCTGGAAAGGCTTGTATGAACTTGTATGCAAAGTGAACTAAGTAGAACCAGAGAACAATCTACACAAGAATACAAAGGAAGACAACAGTGAAAGACCCTTGTAAGAAATACGTAAAGTCAAGGAAAACAAATTCCCACATTGGTCATGTCTGAAGATGGATATCATACCATATATCGAGTCAATCCTTCTCTGTCAGGGAAATGAGTAACTTGCTTTGAAATTAGTCCTCTGGAATCATGGTATCTCAAAATACTTTTATAGGTATTACCTCTTACCATCTCCCAACGAGGTAGGTAGAAGTTATCAATACATATTTTCCATGCTTTATGTAGAGAAACTAAGGCCCAAGGACCCAACTGACACATTGAGAAGTGAAAAATAACCTTCTAATTCCAAAGTCAAAGCTTTATTCACTTGATCAATAAATATTCAGACGCTTCTTTAGCTTTGAAAGACAGTAGGGGATTCAACAATGGTAAAGTGCTATTTCATTATAGTGTCCATATATATCATATTCAAGCTCTGCTCTTCTACATTTGATATGTTTCATGAATGCTAAAATGTATTTTCTGTTTTTCACGCTGAATTCTCTCCACACATCTCTTAGTTCAATTTGTTTACTACTCTATTTAATAACTTATTTCTTACATATCTATTCGTTGAATTTGTCATATTCTTAGAGTGATGTCTTAAAATTTCCCACTATTATTGGTTTTAAAAATCTATTTCTTCCCAGAATTATTCTTTGTAAGTTTTTCTACAGAATTTTCCACAGAAATTATTAGGTGTATATAATTTTAAGGTTAGTTTAATTTCTTTAAGTGATAGAACTTAAGCATAATATACCATCCTTATCTATTTCTTTCGGGTCCACTTGTTTAGCTTGCACTACACAGTAGGTTAGATTCCCAGAGGGGAGAATGGGTAGGGCTGTGGCTTCTCAAACAGTTGCTTATGAGTCTCCATCCAATATGCTTTCCAATATGTTTTCCAATATCAATCAACCAGTTGACATTAGCTTTTAGAAAAAAGGGTTTATTCTCTTCAGTGAATTTTTGTACCTCTTTTTCCATTTGGCCAGTTTTACTTTTCAAGGCATTCTTCTCTTCATTGGATTTTTGTGCCTCTTTTACCATTTGTCCTATTCTGTTTTTTAAGGTATTATTTCCTTTGGGTTGGTTTTTTTTTTTTGTGCTTCCTTTACTAAGCTGTTGAGTCTTTTTTCATGATTTTTTTTATATCACTTTCATTTCTCTTCCCAATTGTTCCTCTACCTCTCTTACTTGATTTTTAAAATGCTTTTTGAGGTCTTCCATGGCCTGAAACTAGTTCATATTTCTGAGTCTTTGGATGTAGTAGTTTTGACTTTGTTATCTTCTACTGAGCTTGTGTTTTGATCTTCCCTGTCACCATAGTAACTTTCTATGGTCAGGATCTTTTTGTTCTGTTTGTTCATTTTTGTGGCCTATTTTTTTACTTTTAACTCTATGCTAAAAAAGCTCTGATTCTGGAGTGGAGTAGGCACCACCCCAAGCTTCAGGTTTTTTATGTAGCTGTTTTCAGAGGTAATTCTAGGGAACTGTAAATTTTCTGTTCTTCTAAGGTGGTATGTTTACTACTTTCCTGGCCTGTGTTCTAGTCTGTAAGTGACCACAAGCACTCTTTTCTGCCCTGGAATTGTGACCAGCTCCCCTTCAGTGGCAAGCTCTGATGTGCTAGTGCTCCTCCTTGGCCTAGGACTGTGACCCAGATCCAAGAATGGGTGACGCAACAGAGTCCTGCCCCCAGTGCCAGCAAATCTGTAATCTTCTTCTGACCAGTTGTATGACTCCTTTATTGTCTGTGGGCTGAAAGGTCCAGAAACTGTCACTGCCACCACTGATTCAGTCACCCCAAAAGCCTATTGCTGGTTTGCTGGGGCACAGCCTGCATCAGACTGCGCTCCAGTCTCACCCTGGTGCAACAGACCTTTCCTGCCGATCTTCTAAGTTGTCTTGGGCTAGAAAAATTGTTTCATCCTCTCTCTTTGTGGGTTCTGTCACTCTAGAATTTGTTTTGAGGTATTTATTATACAGAAGGCTTTTGGAGGAGTTTGAGGTAGAGCTCAGGTGAGTCCCTGCCTTTTCTTGGCCATTTGGCTCTGCCTCTATTTTTCTGTTTTTTTCACCCTGTCCCCTCCTCAAAAATCTGTTTTGCTTCTGACCACTGTCTATCCTTCCTCTCTCTCTCTTATCACTCCTTCTCCCTTTTTCTTAGCCCCTTCCTCTACTACTTCCCTGTTAGGTAAGATGAATTTCTACACTTAAATGTGTGTGCATATATATGTTTTTTTCTTCTTTGAACCAGTTCAGATGAGAATGAGGTTCAAGCATTGCCTACTCCACCTGCCCTTTCCCCTCTATTGTAAGAACTCTTCCTTGTGTGCCTCTTTTATGTGAGATAATTTTCCCCATTATTTTTCTCCCTTCCCCCTTCTCCCAGTACATCCCTCTTCATCATCCTTCCAATCTTCTTTTGAGATCATCCCAGTATAATAGACCAACATCCATGCCCTCTGTCTGAGTAGACTTCTTTTAACTGCCCTAAAGATGATAAAGCTCTCAGGGGTTACGTGTATTGTCTTGCCATATAGGAATGTAAATAATTTAACCTTCTCAGGTCCTTCATTATTTCTCACTCATATTTACCTTTTTTATGCTTCTCTTGATTTTTTCTGTCTGAATGTTAAATTTTCTATTCAGCTCTGGTCTTTTCATTAGGAATATTTGAAAGTCCTCTATTTCATTAAATAGCCATTTTTCTCTTGTAAAATTATGTTCCGTTTTTCTGGGTGTAATTCTAGCTCTTTTGCCTTCCAGAATATCATGTTCCCAGCCCCACACTCCTTTATAATGGTAACTGCTAAATCTTCTGTGATCTCAACTATGGCTCCATGGTATCTGAATTATTTCTTTCTGACTGCTTTCAGTGGTTTCTCCTTGACTGAGGGGGCTCTAGAATTTGGCTATAATATTCTTAGGAGTTTTCATTTTGAGATTTCTTTGACTGAATAGGACAAAATGCCACTTTACAGGATTTTTGCACAGTAAAGTATGGCTAGGTGGTGCAATGGATAGAGTGCTGAGACTGGAGTCAGGAAGTTCAAATCTCACTTTTAACACTGTCTGTGTGATCCTGGGCAAGTCACTTAACCTCTGTCTGCCTTAGTTTCTTCAATTGTAGGGATAATAGGGGTAATAATAGCACTTACCTCCCCAGGTTATCGTGAGGACAAAATGAAATAATGTTTGCAAAGCCCTTAGTGCAATGCCTGCCACATAGTAGGCACTTAATACTATTCCTTTCTCTTCCTTTCTAACCACCTCCCCATCCATATAGCAGAATCCTTAAAGATTCAGAATTATGGTTGGACCAGTTCATACGATATCCATCCAAACACATGTTGAAATCTGAACATTACACATTCTTCATCCACTTGGTCTTTTCTGTGTGGATGGATAGGCCAAACTCCTTTGAGTGATTTACAAATCTTTTCCAGTTGCTCAACAATACTCTGGCAATAAACATGAAGTGAGGCATAGGTCATGAAGATGTGTGCTAACTAAAGCTATTCACCACTATGATGGAATAGATTCAGCTCTTCACAACCTGGCCCATCCTTAGCTTTCCAGTCTTTTTTCACATTATTCCCCTTCCTGCATACTGTAATATTCTGACCTACTTATTATTCCTCACATAGCATGCTCCATCTCCATCTCTATGCCTCTGGATTGACTGTCCCTCATGCCTATAATTCTCTCCCTCCTCACCTCTGCCTCTTAGGATCTCTGGCTTCCTTCAAGATTCAACTCAAAAATCACCTTCTGTAGGAGGCTCTCCCAGTCCCCTCCCTCTCCCCTGGTTGTTCCTGCCTTTCCCTCTAAGGTTACCTTGAATTTGCTTTAAATTATTTAGTATAGACCTACAGTGTCAGGAGAAAGGAAGGCCTCCAGCATGGTTAGTGCACCCCTTGTGGTGAACTTTTGGGAAGACCAGTTCATCTCTTCCTATCATACAAGTCCTTCATGAAACCTTGTGTGATAAGAAGAGATGAACTGGTCATATGGCAAAAATGAGGGATTATAAGTAGGCTATGAGAGCATTCCACTAGTGTCCTTACAGTGTCAGGAGAAAGGAAGGAAGGCCTCCAGCATGGTGAGTGGACCCCTTGTGGTGAACTTTTGGGAAGACATGGTCAAGCATCTTACAGGATGAGGAGAGACATGGAGGGATTGCAATCTGCTTTGTTGCAGGGAGCTTCCTAAACAATGAAGTATAGGATCCACTTGAATATTTGAATAAGATAAGCAGGGAAGTGAGTTGCCAATGCAGAGATAAAGTTTGGGAAGTCCAAATAGAAAAGGATGCAAACTTCAGCAAGAGTTGCACATCCTGTCTCTCCTAAGTCTTGGTCCTTTACAGCAGTCCCTGGCATTCTCCTCACCACACCCATCTAAGACAATATGCTGGCATGGTCAAAGGAATCACACTCACAGGGTGACTCAATCACACTTCTTACACTGTTTTATCTGAATTCATTAACCAAATATTAAGTCTGGAGGGGACCTTCAGCTCTGCCCCTTACCAACTATGTGACGTTGGGTAGGACCTCTGTGGAACTGAGTTTCTTTATCTGTAAAATGAGGGGGTTAAACTAGATGACCTCTAAGGATCCTTCCAGTCCTAGATTTATGATTCTATGACAACTAGATATGACCACATCCAACTCTCTGCCTCCAGATGTCACTATGTTATAGCAAGGATTCTTTTAATGTTCAGATTGGGCTAGATGGTCCCTTACAAGGTCCCTTGCAGCTCTCAAATTCTGATGTTATCATTGAGCCACAAAAGGTGGAAGCAGGCAGTAGTCTTCAGGTTCAGAGTTTAATTAACACGATAATGAAGGGAAAGGACTAACAAGGCTCGAAACTGAATAATTACAATAGATAGCATTTATATAGCTCTTTAAGAGTTGCAAAGCACTATAGTGCTATCTCATGTGGTCCTCACAACAATCCTATAAATCAGGTGCTATTATTGAAGCTTACAGAAGTTAAGTGATCACAAAGCTAGTACGTGTCTGAGGAAGGATTTGAATTCAAGTCTTCATTCTTGATTCCAAGTCCAATGCTCTTACCCACTGGGAAAACTTGGTGACTAGAAAGGTAAGACCAGGAATATGGAAAAAGAAGCATCCAAGAAACAGAAATGATCAGAGCTGTCACTTCAGCAGCAGCAAAAAAGTACACACGGGGCAATTATTTCCTTCCAAAGGAATATAGTGAAAAAATGGTAATGCCTCATAACAGTGTAGAGTAGAAGACAAGGTTGACATATCCCCTAAATAAGGAGGCACCAGAAAAAACAGACATGGGCCAACTGGTCATCAGAGATCGCCATTCCTTAACATTACTCATTTAGTAGCAGGGTTATTTAAGGCAGAATGAGAGCCAGGTCAGATGCTGGTGATCTTTATATGCACTAGCCCAGTTAGTTCTGGGGATGCCAGAATGATTCTATTGTGCCAAAGCAGTGGCTTTGGGATTCAGGAATTTGGAATTGGTCCATGGCATGCATTTGTGGGACATCTCAGGCAACAGAACAGAATGAAACTAACCAGCCCCACTGGGGGATTGAACTCAAAAGCTTGGCTTCATATGCTAACCAACTGACTTCAGTGGCCAAAATAAAATAGAAAAGGAGATAATGAATGGAACTGGTAATACTGTCAGAGCAACTAGGAAGATAAAAGGGTACCGCAGGACAATCAGAATTAACAAGTTGTTCCAAATTGCATTTAACTTAAGTAAAAAAAGTTTTACTATATACAGTTTTAGTTCTGGACATACAAAGATGAAATTAGAAACAGATCTTCCTGGAGCTTGTAATCTAGTGGGGGAGGTAAGACACATGTACAGATGACTATAATACAAAGTACAATCTATCCTCAACATTCACACACTTTTCACTTTCACAGTGTCAAGTATTTGTGTGATTTTATTAGTAACCTCATTTTCACAGTAGAGAAAAATAAAGAGGTGCAATGTGCACAAGATTGTGGAGTGACTAGTATAAAGAGTTCTTCATGCATTCATTGCATATTTTCAATGTTTGCCTTTAGAACTCAAGTTTTGTGTTGCAATTATGCCCCGAAAGTGTAATGCAAGTCCTTTGGGCTCTAAGGCCAAGGATGCAGTTAGTGATGTGGCCTAGTGAGAAAACAAAGGTATTAGACAAACTTTGTGCCAGAATGTCTATAGCTACTGTTGGCCTAATCAACCAGCTGGCCAGAGACATCAAGGCTGCCAATCCCATCAACGGTCACAGCCTCAAGGTTAAATGTCAACTTGCCCCTGCTATGCTCCCATACTCCAAGACCCTCAAGGATCTCAAACAACATATGAAGCAGCGATCATTGAAGGGTTATTTCAAGCCAGTGTGTTCTTCATGATCACCAGCTGTGAAGGACAGAGTGTCAGAGGTGATGTGACACTTTAGCAGTCTTGGCATCTTCAGACAGCAGGGATGAAAATCCTAGCAATATCTCCCTTGGTTTTCAGAAGATGGCTAAGGTAAAGAGGTTCACAGCAAAGTGTATCATATAACACCCTCAGACCACCAACTGACAGGGTGGAAAGTAAGATTTAGGTTAAAAATGCTTTAGTTTTAAGCATTTTATTTGCTGCACAGTATTTATGGTAGTGTAGATTTCACATTATGAAAAGTAAATATTGTTTGAAATCAATGGGGGTTTTTTTGGTCAATACTTTTTTTCTTAAATTTAGACATTAGCACACAAGGTCACAAAATTCTAGGAAATTACTAGTGAGAAAAATGTTTTGCATGTTACCAATTTTATTTTTTGTACTGTATTTTATGGGTTACTTCCTTGTTACTGTGTTAGGAAAAGTACATATTATCAGAATTAATGTTTTGTTATAAAAATTGTACACAGAAAGTGTATTTTCAACAATCTCTAGTGAATTATAGCTTTTGGTGGTTATGGGAACATAACCCCCTATCTCCCATAGGTTCAGTGTTTCAACATTCACGATTTTTACTTTCACGCCATTTTCTAGAAATGTCATTCCCACAAAAGTTGAGGATTGACTGTATTTGTACAGTGAAGTACAAAACACAGGTTCATATTAAGTACTAAGAGAAATTCAAGGAGAGAAGAGACCTCTTCCAGCTGGGATTCTGATGAAACTTCATGCAGGAGATGTACCCAAGTTGGGCATTAATTCTGACAGGTGGAGATGCAGGGGGCCAACAGAAGGCCCACTTTTGTCATGGGGAAGTAGTAAATAAAGGTAAAGAGATCAAAGTAGGTGGGCCATGATTGGAAGATGGTAAGTAGTCCAATTAGGCTGGTGGTCATTCTATAGTAATCTCCAAATTCAAAGAACAGTGATAAAAGTTTTGGTACAGGTCCTCCTATGCCCTTTGTTTTCTACAGTCAGAAAATAAGCTGTCCTAGAGTAGTTTTGATTTGATGGTGAAGGCAAAGAGCTAACATTCTCACATCCTCCTTAATACAACCTGACAGGTATGGTGGCTATAACTGTGACATAAGAGCAGAAAGTAGGTTTGGAGGCAGGATAAAGGCAGCTTCCAGTGTTAGACCAGGAGTATTTCTGATTGGAGGTTCATCTAACAAGGTTGTCTCTGTTGTTCTATCTTTAAATGAATCTGGAATCATATTGATGTATGAATGTGAGACCCTCATGGAAGGGCACATTTAAGGTAGCATTTTGTTCTGATTCAATGCCTTTTACATAACCAACAGATAATGCGCACAGTGGGATCTTAGGTTGTCTTCATCTTTCAGGCAATTGTGTGATGGTAAGATGTGGTCATAGAACTTTTTAATGATGTCTCCCTTTTAGTATTATTAGTATGTGAGATTTTTATCATGCCTTTGGTATTTTCCCTTCCTTCAGATACCTTGGTCCCTCAAACACATTAATAAAATCAACATGTAATAGTTCAACATGAAAACCATGTTTGCCTTTAATTCCTGGCCATCTTCACACCATGCTGCATCGACTTTGGCCTTGCCTATCTCCCATCCCCAATCCCTTTGGAACCTTGGACTCTATGCCTGGGATTCTATGCTCTGACAGCTGAGCTTTTCTTCTTATCTTGTCCAGAACCAGGCACTTCCCAGCCATCTCCATTCTATGCTGCCTCTATTCTGGCTATCATCCTTATCTCTCACCCCCACCAGAACCTTGGACTCTGCCCTTGGCATTCCTGACACTTCTTGGCCAACCCCACACCAGATACCCCTTCCACCCCACCCCACCCCAGCTTTAATACTTTTCCTAGTTCCCTTTAATGTCTTATCTCCCTCCTGTAGAACATCAGCTCTTTGATTGGCTTGCCTCAACACAGACATCAGTTTTCATACCAGAGTCCCTTGCTCCCAAATTAAGCTGTCTAAAACCAGTAAACCTTTTGAAGCTGTTGCATCTACAATTAGCTACCTTTACACTTAACAGCCAAATGGGACACAAGACACCACAAGTAATGCTTGCTGGGAGGGCTTTTTCCCTCTGTTGTGGATCCCTTCTCCGTGACTAACAGGTTGTTTTTCCAAATACAAAAAGTTTTTCCGTCACACTTAAGCAAGCTCCTCACCCTTCTCAGGTACTTAGAAAACTGTATGTGCCCACTTTGGGACGTGTTGTATACGAGAGGGCAATAACCTTAAGAAATTAAGAAAAAAGAGTGGCGCTGAATAATTACTGAGTGATTTGGTACGACAATATTTGCTAACTTCTTGTCAACACAGAAGGGCCAGATGGTTTTATTTCTAGTTCACTATTTCAATAGCATAGAATTCTATTCTCTGGCAATACTGTTTGTGGGATACTTTTCCAGACTCTGACTTAGAGCATCAGGAATGGTAGCAAGGAAAAATATTCAACCCTTAAGTCCTCCATTTGAAAGGGTAACTTTAGCACAGGAGTTCAGGGAAGGCAATTTGAGAAGGCTCCCCACCTTGTTTGCAGAGCTGAGGATCCTGCCTCCTGATAAGAGAGAGTCACATTGCAAGTGCAGCCCTGTGAACTTGGCACCAAAGGTCCTAAAATAGCAGCAGCAGCAGCAGCAATAGTCTGAGGTTCTCTGCTGCCCACCAAGTCCCCAATGTGGGGTTTTCCCAGAAAGATGTTAAAGTGACTTTGGCGGCAGGCATTTTTAGCACTGATAGATAAAACATTTACTAAACAATTACTTAGGTGCCAGGCACTGCACTAAGAACTGACAGAAATGTAAGCAAGTGACAATCTCTGCCTTACGCTTTCCTAAAGGAATTTACATTTTAATGTAATGGGGAAAAGAGAGTACATAAAGGGGAGCTGGAAGGGGGGCAGCACACAGTTCTAAATAGATAATCCTATAAATCCAGGGAATAAAATTAATTATATTTTAATTTTGTAATTAATATTATATCAATATAATAAAATCATATAATATATTAATGCATACTTAATAATAATATAGTTTTCATTAGCTGCTAGTTTTAACTTTGACTTCTTTTCCCAGTCAGCCTCTTTTTTTTTGCAGGGGGGAGGGAGGGATTAAGGTAAGAATGGGCAGTGAGGAGGAAAGGCCAAGGAACCTGGACAATCTGTGTAACAGATGATCAGCGTCCACGTGTTAATCCTTCAGGTATTTATGATCTGACGTGTGCGGGAACCCTTTCACCTGCTGCAGACTGCACTCCTCCTATGAATGAGTAGGACGACTAGTTGTTGGAGGCTTGTTGGTTTTGTTCAGTCGTTTCCGACTCTTCATGATGCCATTTGGGGTTTTCTTGGGCAGAGATACTGGAGTGGTTTGCCATTTCCTTCTCCAGTTCATTTTACAGATGAGGAAACTGAGGCAAATAGGATAAAGTGACTTGCCCAGTGTCACATAGCTATCAAGTGTCTGAGGCTAGATCGGAACTTAGGAAGATGAGTCTTTCCTGCATCCAGTCCCAGCACTCAATCCACTAGCTGCCCAACAATTAATAACTATTACTTATAACTTTCTATAGAGCTTTTAAGGTCTGCAAAGTGCTTTATCCCATTTTATTCTCACAACTAAGTGGGAGGTAGGCACTATTATTATTTCCATTTTGCAGATGAGGAAATGGAGGCAGACTGGGTCTGTGTTTCCAAGGACACACAGCTTGTAAGTGTCCAAGGTGAGTTTTGACCTCAGGTCTTCCTGACTCCAAGTCCAGTTCTCTATCCATTGAGTCACTCTACTATTTATCCTCTTTTTGTTTGTTTCTTCAGCTGTTAAACTGGGATAACAATTCTTGTCCTACCTACTTAACAAGCTTATCATGAAGGATAAAAAAGGACAGAAAAAAAGAAATGAGACAATATATATGTGACAATATATAGCACAGTGAAGCCAAAATAATAGCCAACATTTGTGCAGTACAAGTACCTTATACTTACAAGAACACTCTAAGGTAGACAATACAGGTATTATTCTTCCCATTTTACAGATGAAGAAACTGATTCTCAGGGAGATTAAAATTGTTTGCCCATGGTCACAGAGCCAAAAAGTGTCTAAGATGGGATATGAGTGAAAGTCTTTCTTAAATCTGCCTTACATTCTCCTCTACCACAATCCAACAACCTCATCACTCTCAATGACAATGATCGGTTCCCAGTATCATGTTCAAATACAAAGGACAGCAACCAAAACCACAGGCCTTATTACCCTGTGGAAACTGAGCTACAGAATTTTAGTTCGATTGTGCAGGCCAAGGAGCTAGATCTCTACCTTCTCTTCCATGAACGGGGCGAGTTACATTGAGCTACTTGAGGACAGAAACCTTGCCTCATCCACCTTTGTATCGTGAATAGTGCACAGCACAAAGAGAGCACCTGATCTCTTTGCCAAATGAAATGTAACCCCCAAGGATTCACAAATCAGACTTGGCCTTGTGATCAACTACTGCTTATTTTCCCTTACAAATGGAGATATTTACTCCTGCTGAAAGTCGTTACATTTTTCTTTTTTAACAACAGGGTTGGATGTATCTGAAAACTTTTAGGTAAAACATATTGCTGAATTATGCTTTGTTACGTGGACAGACTACGGGGGAGAGGGAATGGAGAGTGGTTGTCACTGGGAGGTGGTAATGAGGGAAAAAAGCTTCAGTATAATTTTAAAAAAAGAATGTGATGGGATTGGAGAGGGTACAGAAAGGAAGAAATCGATAAAGAACAGATGGAGATTTTTGAGGATGGAGTTATTTTGAATATGGAGGGTGAATTCTAGGGTTAGGCAGAGCTATGTGTCAGGATGGAACTGGCATCAAGTACGTGTGTTACAATGAAAACCTTTTGGTTCCAATTACAGCCTATTGAATAGAATTGTGCTTTACAGTTTGATAAATTTAGATCAATCATTAGCTATTCCTTTGTAATGCTGAAATCTCTATTGATCACCATCTCCTCCTGGATACTCTCTCCTCTCAAGTTTTTGGGATATTCTCTCTTGCTCCTCAGTTTCCTTTCCAGGATCTTCATATCTGTGTCATATTCACTAATGGTTCTGTCCTAGCAAAGCTTTTTTTCCCCCTCTACTATCTCACTTGGTTCAATTATTATCTCTATGCAGATGATTCCCAGATCTTTATATTCAATATGAATCTCTTTGAAAAGCTACAGTCTCTAATTGTCAGCTGCCTTTTGGACACCTGGATCCGGATGTTATGCAGGCATCACAAACTCAACACGTTCAAAACAACTCATTATCCCCCCACCCCCTTCATCATTCTCGGTTGAACTCACCCCACATAACCAACCTGTTGTCAAATCTTGTCCTTTCTACCTTTACAATCTTTCTCATACACATCCCTTCTCTCCACTCTAATACAGAACCTTATCACCTCTCACCTGGACTGCTGCAATAGTCTTCTAATTGGTTTTTCTGCCTCAACTCTTCCCACTCTAATCTACCATCTAATCAGCTGCTTTTCCTAAGGTACTGGTCTCACTACATCCCTCCCCTTTTCCCTGCCCCTCCTCCACACTCAGAAAGCCCCAGTGACTCCCTACTACTTTCAGGATCAAATAATTCCTTTGGTTGGCATCTAAAGCCCTTCACAACATGGCCCCTCTTGTCTTTCCAGACTTATGCTTTGGCCCACCTCATGCATTCTACAACCAAGCCACACAGGTCTACTTGCTGCTCTTTAAATATAACACTATCCTTTGTCCAGCTTGTCCCACATGCCTGGAATGCTCTGTCCTCTTCTCCACCTCTCAACTTTGAGACTCAACTCAATTCTACATCCTGGAGGTCTTTTTAAAAAATGTCCCTTTGCTGCTAGTGCCCTCCCCTCTGAGATTGCCATCTACTATGTATATATTTTGGGTGCACATGACTGTTTACATGTTCTCTTTCCTCTATTAGAATGTGAACTCCATGGGGTATGGACAGGTTTTTTGTTTCATCGTTCCTTGAATCCCCAATTCTTGGCACAATGCCTGACACAGAGCAAATTCTTAATAAAGACTTGCTGACTCTCCAACCGAAGCTGTGTTTGGGAATAAATGCTGCTATTTCCTTTAATGGTTCGAACGTAAATCAAGCAGGTCAAACTATGAAGGTAATGAATGCAATCAATTGTGAGATTACAGAGGAAATTTTAAAAAGTAGAACATAATTACATCTTTGAAACTCCAAATAAAAGGGATTCTGTGTATTCCTGAAATTTTCTCTCCTAGTTTATCAGGGAGGTATCTGAGATCCAATTTACCTTGTCTTCTTAGTGTAAAAATCTCATTTGTTCCTTATAGGCACAGTAACGTCAGTGGAGAGCGCATAAACTTGAGATTCTTAACGTAGCTATCTGAACTCCTTCCTTAATACTACCCATAGTTTTTAGTGTTCATTCAAAACTTAGCCCAGGAGGTGATCCAGCAGGTTTTTCCACATGCTAGGAAACAAAGTAATGAAATTCTGACCTGTCAAGTTTGTGTAACTGTATTCTTAGCAACTAACATCATAAAGTGTTAAAAATCATCTTGCATCTAACATGAAAATAAGATGCTAGATGAGCACAGTTAATCTATAATCACCCAACCAATACAGAGAGAACAAATAAAACGTCTCCAACAATGCCCCACATCTAGGTGGGCGGCTGGTTGCCAGTGATATGGCAGGGACCCAAGCCTGGGGCTGATAAAGTAATTTATGACCTAGAAATATTTGCATGGGAAATAGTGAGTTTTCTCTTCATCCCTGGCCAATACCTTCCAAATGTGTGATAGTCACCAGGAGACTGGAGAGGGAGCATTGGTAGCTCAGGGAAGCTGATAACATAGTGGCTAGGTTTCTGGTCAATCAAATATTTGGCTCTACTCCTTCAACTGAACTGCAGCCCAGGTTACCTTTATATATGAAGAGGACACTATCAATGCACTACTATTAGCATAATGTGGATAAAGTGTCTTAATTATCCAAACCCGGACTACGCAAGGTTAAGTTTTACTGAAACCTCATTGAGCCTTAGGGGCAGAATCTTACACTAGAAACCTAACAGAAAGTTAACATGACCATTTCGTGCATGTGTGTGTGGTAAGGCTGACAGCAATTTTATCATTTTCTGATTATTCCATCATAGTTAATGTATTTGAAATGCTATGTGCAATCCTGGTTGTTTTACCTCAAGACATAATGGAATTAGAGAAGGACAATTAAAACTGATATCATCAATGTCATGCTTTACAATTACAAAGTGCATTCCCTTCATTTGAGTCTCAACAAGGCTTTTTAAAGTATTATTCCTATTTTAGAGAAGAGGAAACTGAGACCCAGAAATGCTAAGTCACTTAAAAATACAAAGCTACTAAACAGTGGAACTGAGACCTAAAAACAAAAAGACTGAAATGACAAAAGAATGAAGAAAAGTGAACAAAGCCTACAAATCAATGAAGGATATGGACAGGACAAAATTCTCTGGATTCTAAAACTGAGGGGACAGGCACTCTCTGAAATGAAGCACATTTTCAGAATCAGTCAGTAAATTCATAGAGCTGGGATAACTTTTTTCCAAAATCAGACTGCTCTGGTTGGACAGAAGATGATAGTTTAAATATCTGTCTATAAATTACATATTGAAAACATACAGGTATAAAAGGAGGATCTAGATCAATTCACAAGTAATTGTTTATTAAGGAGAAGTTATGTCTGTTAAACAGATTTTTTGCAAATTTTATAACTTGTAAATGCCCAGTTGGCATTACAGGTAGAAAACTAGGAAGAAGAAAATTGCATGATGTGACAATGGGCAAACAGACTAGCCTGCAGTCAGATTTTCTAAGTATGGAGAAAGCTAGAAACATCTAGCTCAAAAACTAGAACTTGACAGATCTCAGAGTCTTGCGTTCAGTATACCGGACTATTTTTTCCCTCCCAAAATCAGACTGCTCAGAGTGGAAAGGGGAAGGCTGTTAATTACTCCTCTCACCAAGCTAAGCAGTATAGCTATATTCTAATCCAGATTCACTGTGATTTATAAATTATATATTCTTCCTGTACTAAACAGAAAAAAAAATTTGAATTGTAAATAAAAGCAACAATGAATTAGATTTCTTGGTAAATATGCTGAAACATTAAGTACTATAACATTTACTTGCAAGATGAACACATATTTGTTACTGATCAAGCTGCAACCATACGTTCAACTAGTGGCAGCTAGACGGCACAGTGGCTATAACTCAAGGCAGGGAGTCAGAAAGACCTGGGCTCAAATTTGGCTTCAGAAAACATTACGTGGCCCTGGACAAGTCACAACCTGTTTGCCTCAGTTTCTTCATCTGTAAAAAGGGGAAATAGTAGCACCTACCCTTCCAGGGTGGTTGTGAGAATGAAATAAAATAATTGCGAAGTTCTTAGCAGAGTTTCTGGTACACAGTAAGCACTACATAAATGTAGATTATGGTGATGATGTCATCATTCCTTTGCTAAAGAAGTGCCAGTGGCTCCCTATTACCTCTACAACAAAATACAGTCATCTCTGTCATTCAAAGCCCTTCACAATTTGGCTGCCACCTACCTTTCCAGGCTTACTCCACATGACTCTGCTTCACATTCAAACTGGACTACTCACTATTCCCCCAATGACATTCCATCTTCCTCCCCTGGGCCTTTGTCCAGGCTGTCCCTCTTGCTTTTTTGAAAAGCACTGTCCTTATAGTCAGCCTTGCTCAAGTGCCATCTCCTGTACAAGATCTGATCTGATCTTTCCAGTTGTTAGCGCCCTTCTTCATTCTCCAGAAATTGATTTGTATGTAAATTGTATTTGCAGATCTGGGTATATGTTTTCCCTCAATAGAATATAAGCTCCATGGAGGCAGGGACTTATTAAAAAAAAAACCCACCTGTTAAAATGAATAAGGAATTGAGCAAAGGGAAGAAATCTCAAAACTCCTCTTCCTCTTTTTTTATTGCCTCAAAATAGAACTCTTTTCTGCAGTACTTTAAGGTTTTCAAAGAAGTTTCTTTACACCAAATAAGTAATGAAAATGATCTCCATTTAACAAATGAGGAAACTGAGGTTCAGAGAGATGAAGTAAGTTGGATGTGTCAAAAATGATCCAATTTTAAGAGGAGCTGGGATTCAAACCCAGGATTCTTGTGTTTCCAGATGTAGTTTATTTTTCTCTGCCATACTGCTTTTCCAAATAGTTATTGATCATTAGCCTTATAATAAAAATAATTTACCAATCCAAATCTAAAAAAAAAAATTCTGCCTCTTTCCAGGAGTATTTTAATATTATGTCAGGACAAATAAAAATCAAACACTTCTTATTAATTCATTTAATTTTTTTTTGGTAATACTAAAAGTCACCCAAATGGAAGTTTCATATTTACAACAAATTACAAGATTTCTTCATAAATAGTCATGCAGTTTTGCTACACAAAGGAATACAACACTGAGCAGATCCGGATAGCTTCAGAGGACTTCACATGGCCTCTCTCGCTGCTCTGCACCATAGTCTGCGGAACAAAAAGCTACATGACTAGGTCCTGTGCCTATGGAAGGTGCTATGCTATTACTGCAGAGCAGCTATGTCATTTCTCCAAAGAGAATCAGTTATTCAAATATGTTCTTTAGAAAATGATTAATTTTTTAAAAAACAAACTTTAAAAATGCAAGCCTGCATTCCCCTACAGATGCAGAATCTACACTATGCTAATAGAACCAGGTGCTAGCTATCTCCAGGACATAGCTTTTCCTGCTGATTTTCAACGCTGAGGTATTTCCTTTAAAAAGAAGGGGAAAAAAAGTTAGTTTCATCACGGACTATAACTGTTTTAGGTCATCTGAATTGCTTCTGCAGAGGAGCAAAGCTCCATTAACTCACCATGTTCAGGTTCTAAATGAATGATCTACAGCTCTTTAGACTGCTCAGGACTACGGTATTCCTCTTGGGACTTTCGGTGAAAGTATGTACAGATTTTCCTCATGGAACCAGGTGTAGTTGCAACCTAAAAACAGCAAACATCAAGGTCTGTTGTTTGTACAATACTTCTAATTATTCAAGAAGTGAAGAAAAAGCAAATTCAAGCTACTTCTGATATTTATATGATTATTCTGTCAATTTTCAGCATTAAATACCTTGAAACCATTATCTCCTGTAGCTATAATTGCATTTGCCAGTAAAACTGTGGATCAATGTACCACATGCTGGCCTTTCTGCTGGAGTAATAACAATAGTAATCCCTATTTATATTCAAGGTTTGCAAAATATTTTATGATGCTCTCATTTGATTCACATTAACCACCCTGGGATACCTACAAATATCTCTGATTTCCTGAAGCTGCTTGATTTCCAGCTCCCCTTCATTATTCCGCCTGAAATTCCACCAATGAGCAAATCATTTTAATAAGCATCCTCTTAAAAAAAAAAAACTTCAGAGAGGCTTATGGGACTGACTTGGCTCATGATATAATCTAATTAGATTGCCTTGTGGCCAGGAAAGAGGGAGGAAATACTATTCCCCATCTTGTACCACATGGCCCTCTGCTAACAGATTTCAGGCTAATCCTATTAATATTATAATTAAGCATAGTCTAATGGATAGAGTACTGTACTTGGAGTTAGGAGGAATCCAGGTGTGAATCTTACCTCAAACACTTATTAGCTGCATGACTGTGGGTAAGTTACTTACCTGCCCTAAGCCTGTTTCCTATCTACAAAATAAGGATGAGAGAATTTGTACAAAATACTTTGCAAATCTCAAAGCCCAAATGTGTCAGCTATTGTCATTACTGTTATTATGAGTTAAGTAGGCTTTTGTGGGCAAACCCAGAGAACCTAGGTATTGTTTCTCTGGGAAACTGTATCCCAAGTTCCAACCATCAAACACATTTTTTAGAACTCTACCCATTCCTAAATTGGATATAGACCTTCCTAGAGCATGTGGGAAAGTAGATATCCACAAGTTAAGCTAATCATATAGAGTTAACCTGACACTTCAGGGGCTAATTCAAGTCACTTCCTTTTATCTCTGACTTGAATTTCTCTCTTGAATTTTTGCTCATTATCACCTCTACTTCACTCAGTTTTACTACTTGGGGTGGAGACCAAAACTACTGGTTGAAGATATTACTGTTGGTTTTATGTTAGTCTTGTGCCTTCTTACAGCAATTATGGACAATTAAGAGTTAATTGTGTTGTTCGGACTTAGTTCTATTACAAACTGGCTACATGTATATACATGTATATGTGTGTATACATATTCACACACACATATGTAAAGCACTTTGCAAACCTAAAAGTGCTATACAAATGCTAGTTATCATTGTGGAGTCTCTGAAAGACTGGCTAAGTCTTTTTGGACTTGAAGGATTGTTGGAATCTTGTAAACTACTCAAGTGGGCTAAAAGTTTCTCTGGAAACGTAGCTGCCAATAGCAAAGCCTGATCACCAAAACCCTCTTCTCTAGGGAGAACAGGGAGCAGATGGGGTTCTGTGCTTCCTGCAATCACTTACCCTCAGCCCCTTCCTATAACACGGCATTGAAAAATTTCAAGCTGTGATAAAACACACTTGACATTCTTCAGTAATCAAGTGTCTCCAAAGGACTGCAATAATGTTTTCCACTTAATGAACTGGCTTTCTTTTGCTCATTCTGACTCACTTACTAAGTAGCTGGATGCTACTGGTGTGACAAGGTAGGCAATGGATAGCAGTTCCTTTTATTTCAGCAACAGAATACCTAACTTCTGAAGTTTTATAAGATGACAGATTTCTGATCAGCACTTCAGTGTATTTGTTAGAAGATGTAGACAATACATTTCAAAGTATTTAAATTTCTACAGGGCAGAGATTGTGGCAAACATTCATTCCATAAGTTGCTCAACAATCTATTAAAATAAATTCCTTTGTACCCTGTTCCTAGGGCATGAGACCTCAAAGTAGTTTTTCACGGCTGCTGAAATCCATTTCTTATCCCGGATTGCCAATAGATCCCTTTCCTATCAGATCATAAGGCTATAATCCCTTAAATTACAAGGGACAGCAATAGTTGTGGAAAATAGTTCAACAAAGGAGTTAAATGGGCTCTCTTCACTTTAGGGATCTGGATCCCCAAAAGATTTGTATGCAGCACCATTTAAGTTTAGAAAACCTGTTGAAGGCTTTGACCACCTTTAACCAAGATGCCTGAAGGACTTACTGGAGAGGTTTTTCCATCTTGTCTCTTAGTTTGAGAAGATGAACCATTAGAAGGACTCCGGTTCCCACCTTTTTCAGTCCTCCATTTTGCCCCCATTGCCAATAGCCAGTTCTTCCTCTCAGGGGAACTATTCTCTTTGTCTACCACTTCAGGGCCTCCTCCGCAAGGTTTGAAACAAAGAGGTGGTGATCCAAAGCCTGCTAGAGTACAGGCACTGGCAGGAGACAATGGAGCTGTAGTATTCTCACTGGCCTTTTCCATTTCATTTAATTTGGTGAGTCCCAGAAGGTCATTACTACTGGTCCCCTGGTTCCCTGACAGGCAGCACAGATCCAGATGAGATCTTTTAGCCTTCCCCTCCAGCTCTGTGACACAGCTGCAGCCCTTTAAACAGTTCTGCTCTGTGTTTTCTAGACAGCTCGAATCCAACCTCCTCTTAGCTTTATTTCTAGATAGGGCTGCTGTTTCAGGGTTGGCCATTGCTTGGGATAGAGTCTGACTCACAGGAGTGAGGGCTTTCCTGGGAGATGGATTCAGGATCTCACGAACAGGTGGCATGTTGGATGGAGATGAAGAGGGTGTCTTATTCACCCAGTTTTGAAACAAAATCTTGGAAGATGAAGGTGGCTTGGGGGAAATGGAAGATGGAGAGTCCTGACTGGTCTGAGTCTGGGCATTGGCAGGAGGGGTTTTCACAGAGGATGTAGGGGTGTTAGAAGGGAGAGGAAGATCCCCAGCGTCATTTGGAGCACAAGATGCTGACCATGGAGAAGAAACAAGTGGACTGTTCTTTACTCTAGGAGCTTTGGCAGGAGTCATCTGGTTGCTTGTTGTCTTTGCCGCTGAGGAAGAGACAGTCATGAAAAGTCAGACATCAAAGCCAGAAATACTTTCTGGATGCTGCTAAGTTATTTTTTCTATTCCTTAGTACTTAAGAGCAATATGGGAATGGGAGTCGGGAAAGGGTTCTATCAGCTGCTCTAATGAAAGACTGAGTAGGTAAACAGGTTGTCACTAACAACTGATATGAGATTTCCTCTGGTTCTCAGTTATCCATGCTTATGCCTATATTAGACTAGGTAACCAAGAATTGCCCAAGATCAAAAACATTCAATCTTTACAGTGTATTACTTGGGCCAGGAGGAAGAGTTAAAATACTCCCTGCTTTGCTCCACTACCAACACTTCCAGATCCTCCCTTTGTCACCATCACTCAGCAACCTCTCGTCCTTTTGAGATTCACTCCATTTATCTCTGTATGTTGGCAGAGATCTACATTGCTGTGATCTACCAGCTTCTGGTCACCCTCCTTTTCTCTCAAGGATTTCAGTACCTGACTCACTGTCTATCTTCCACAAGCCTCTTATTTCATATTTGGGAACTTCAATATACAAATCCTTTCAAACACTGTGACCTCCACATTAACCAGCCTCCTCAATTCCCATGACTTTCAATTTTATTCCATCCCAGCCACCTACAGATGTAGTCTTACTTTGAGTTCTTAGCATTACCTGTAACTCCATGATTCTGAACTCTGAAATCATGCTCTGATCATTATCTCTTGCCCTTCCATCTCTCCTTCTATTTTACTGCTTCTAAGCCTTCCTCACTATGACCTTCAGTTCCTCCATTATTTCCTATTCTCCCAGTTCTGCTCTAGCCTCATGTTCCTCTTTTCAGTCTTATTAAGTTAATCAATTCAGTAACTGAATAGAATGCTAAACTTGGAGTCAGAAAAAACCTAGGTTAAATCCATATTAAACACCTACTACTCATGTGACGCACGGCAAGTCACTTAACCATCCAGCCTGTTTCCCCAACTGTAAAATGGGGAATTCCTAGGGTTATTGTGAGGTTCAAAGGAGTTAATGTATATAAGGTGCTTTGCAAACCTTAAAGTGCTATATGTAAGTGGTTATTATACAAAATACTCCAGCCTCCAGTTCCTTGCCACCTTGTCCTATGGTCATGCATACCTTGTCAGCACTCAATCCTGGGTGGCCACTTTCTTTACTCTCAAGCTACTGAATATGTCACTGGAATAATAATGATGATAATGAAGACAGCTGACATATAAAGTATTTTAAATTTCACAAGGTTCTTTACATCACATACATCTCTTCTGAATGACTCTGTAAGAAATGAAAAACTAGGTCCACTAAAAATTCACATTATCTAATCCACCTGGGTCCTCACTGTTGCATATCCGTACTTTTTAATTCTTCTTTCATCAATTTTTATCCTCCCCCTAGTACCTCTTCAATCTTTCCTTCTTTTAGTACTCTAATGCCATTCCAGCCACTCCTCCCTCAGCAGATATCTTTGCCTACTTTGCAGGGGAAACTGAGGATACCCATCATGAATCTCTTGTGTTCCCAGTAAGAAATTCCCCCTATGTCTTGTCCTTCTCTACTTCTCTCTCTAAAGAAGTGATTCTACTCCATGACAAGACCAACCAACACCTCTGCTTATGTCCTTGATCCTATTTCCTTCAATCAATTTATTGTTTCCTCTCTTGTGTTCAATCTACTAGATTCTTCTCTGATGCCTACAAATATGCTTAGGTTTGCTCTATTCTTCAGGAAAAAAAAAAAACCTCACTTGACCATAATTCCTTAGCTTTTCTCTCAGTGAAAACTCTTGAGGAAAAAAAAATTATTCATACTCATCACCTCTACTTCCTCACCACTCACTCATTCTTAACAACTTGTAATCAGCTTTTCAACTCTACCACTGGCCTAAAGCTACTAAGGTTACCAATGATCTTTTAAAAAATAACAAAAAATTTTAAATGTCTTTTTATTTTTACATCATTCATTTTCAAATATCCTCTTGCCTTTTCTCCTATTCATCAAACTTTCATTTTTAACAAAAATGAAAAGAAAAGAACAATTCAGCAAAACCAACCAACATAATTAGCACATGTGATACCACATTCAATATTCCACACCCAGAACCCTCTACCTCAACAAATCACTTGAAGGAGGTATATCTTCTCAATTCTTCAGTGGAAACAAGCTTGGTCATTACAATGTTCAGGTTAAATTTATTGGTTTTTCCAGTTATATTTTTAATACTCATTGTGTATGCCAATGATCTCCTAACTGCTCTTTTCTGTGACCCCATTCTCTTTAACTTCTTCGCAGCTACTGAGACTGATGACTATTCCCTGGCCCTCTCTCTTCCCCAGACTTCTATGACGCTGCTCTTTCCTGGTTCCAGTCTCCTCTGGCGGACCATTACACATTTCTGGCCGCCTCAATACTGGTGCTTCCTTAGGTTCTGTCCTAGGTTCTTATCTCATTATTATCAATCAATAATCATTTATTAAGTACCTATTATCTCCTAAATGCTAGAGATACAAAAAGAGACAAAAGACAGTCCCTAGAAGGAATTTACAATCCAATTTGCAATCTAATCTAAAATATACATGGCAAGCTACATACAGGATAAATAGGAAATAACAGATGGAACTAAGAGGGCTTGGGGAATGCTTCCTGTATTATGTGGGATTTTAGTTGGGACTTAAAGGAAGCCAAGGAAGACAGTAGTTGGGAGGGAAGGGAGAGTGTTATAAGAATGGAGTTCTGTTTTGGATATATTGAGCTTAAGATGTCGACTGGATGTCCAGTTTGAGATGTACGAAAAGCAGGTAAAGATGGGAATATGAAGACTGGGGCAAGATAGGTAGATTTAAGAATCATCAGCAAAGAAATGGTAATTAAATCCATGGAAGCTGATGATATCACCAGGTGACAAAGTACAGAGGAAAAAGAGAAGAGGACCCAGGACAAGAACCCTGAGGGACATCTATGGTTAGAGAGCACGATCTAGAAGATGATCCAGCAAAGGAGACAGAGAAGGAGAAGTCAGATAGGTAAGAAGAAGAAGGTATCGAGGAAGAGAGTGATCAACAGTGTCAAAGGCTGCCAAGAGATCAAGGAGAATGAGGACTACGAAAAGGCCATTAGATTTGGCAACTAAGAGATCATTAGTAACTTTGGAGAGTGTGGTTTCAGTGGAATGACACAGTCAGAAGCCTTAACCCCTGTAAGGGGTTAAGAAGTGAGTGAGAGAGAAAAAGAGGTATTTATTGTAGATGGCCTGTTTAAAGAGTTTAGCTACAGAGGTCAGAAGAGATATAGGATAAGAGTGGGGATGGAAGGATCAAGTGACGGTTTTTTCAGGATAGGGGAGACATGGGCATGTCTGTAAGCAGTAGGAAATGAGTCAGTCGAGAGGAAGAGATTGAAAGAGTAGAAATGACAGAATAAGCAATCTGTTGGAGGAGACGGGATGAAATGGGATTGCTTGAGCGGGTAGAGGGATTGGCCTTGGTAAAGAATGAGTCCCTTTATCACGTGAGCCCGGGGTGAAGGAGAAAGTAGCAGAGGGCACCTGAATGATAGGAGAGAAAAAAGAGAGGACAAGAGGGAGTTCACAACAAACGGTCTCTGACTTTTCTGTAAAATATGAGGCAAGGTTCTTAGCTGAGAGGATGAGGAAAGGGGAGCCATGGGAGGTTAGAGGAGGAGGTTTGGAAGAGTTGCTGTGAGAGTGAGATAGTGAGTTGATAAGGGAGGTGTAGAAAGATTGCCTAGTAGTAGTGAGGGCCCAGTTGAGGCTATATAACAAATTCATAGTGAACCCAGTCAGCAAGATTGCATCACTTTCTCCATCTTTGTTCAGCGGCATATGTGAAGGAGGTAAAGCAATGGATGGAGATGATCTAAGGCTGAGGTCTGGCTGCACGTAATCGGTATTATAAGGGTAATACAGGGATTCAAGAGATGAGGGCAGTGTAGGGTCAAATTGGTTCACCAAGGAGTCAAGATGGGGAGAAGAGGAGAAAATGGCTAGTGCAGGAGAGATGGCCTGGGAGAGAATTCAGGGGTCAAGGAGGTCAGGGTATCATGGTGCAGATAAGGAGCACGGCTATGTAAGGAAAGGCAAAGGAAGTGAAAGTATCATAGATTGTGACCACAGATTATAGTCAGATAAGAGGATTTCAAAATTCTTGTACGTGGAGGTGATAGATTTGTGGGTGTGGGCAAGATCAAGGATACGACCATCTTTGTGAGTGGCTGAGGTTGGGTAGAGGAAGGCGAGTTGTTTGAAGAACTGTGATGAGGGCAGAAGTTGGAGAGAAAAATTGTGACCCAAGTATCCAACTCATTGAGGAAGGAAGGGAAGGAGGGCAGAAGAAGGTGGGGTGGGAAGGGGTTTGAAAACAACAACTTTCAGAATCTTGATGGGGTGGTTGACATAAACAGCAGGAACTGCAAAGGAAGAGAGGTTATTGAGAGATGAAAGTAGGGGGAGAACCTGTAAGTGGCAATGGGGAGCAACCAGTGAGCTGAGGACAGTGAGTACAGGGAAGGGTATCATCAGAGGAAAGCCAGGTTTCAGTTAACAGCTAGCAGATGAAAGGAGTGGAAGAGGAAATTATTTAAGATGAAGGGAAGTTTGTTGCCTACGGAACAAGCATTCCAGAATGCGCAGCGGAAGGCCTGGGTGCAGTTAGGCTCAAACTTTGGGGGGGGCTGATGGAAATGAGGAATCAGGTGGTAAGGGCAAGGACTGGGACTTGGATGATGGTCTACAAAAATTCAGAGCTCCGGGCATGTGACAGCTTCCCAGGTGTGAAAATGCTCAGCACCGAGAGGACGCCATTCCTCTGCCCTATCATCACACCTGCTCCCAAAGGTTCAAACATAAGATGTATGCTGCAGACTCTCAAATCTATATACCCAGCCCAACTCTAGCCTAAACTCCCGTATTATCAGGTGCTGTTGGGTATCTCATATCTTCCCATCTGGACACACCCTTTCTCCAAACTTCCCTTTTTCTAAAGGAAAGGAACAAGTATTTATTAAGTACCCATCATGTGCCAGGCACTGTGCTAAGTGCTTTACAAATATTATTTCATTTGACCCTCACAAGCCTGGGAGATAAGTGCTATTATTATTCCTGTTTTACAGTTGAGGAAATTAGGGCAATGAGTAGGTTAAATGATTTGTCCAGGGTCATACAGCTATTAAGCGTCTGAGGCTAGAGTTGAGCTCAGGTTTTCCTAACTTCCAGCTCATCTATAAAATGGAGAAGGAAATGGCAAATCACTATGTGTCTTTGCCAAATTTCTTTAGCAAGAAAACTCCAAATGGAGGTCACAAAAAGAGTTGGAAGCAATTGATCAGTAACAAAAACTACCTCCTTTATGATACTTTACCCATTACCTCTCTTCTCCCTTCCACCACGTTTGTGCTTACTAATATACCTTATTCTGTTTATTTGTGTATATGTTATATTCCCCAGTAGAATATATACTCCTAGGTAGCAGGGACTGTTTTTCTTTTCTTTTTAACCTTTGTCACCCTAGCACAGTACCGGACACATAGTAGGTCCTTAATGTTTGTTGAATCAAATTAAAATTTTGCATTAGTCACATGGCAATGATTCAGGATGCTTTGTATCAAGGGAAAAGCCAAAGAAATCTAATCAAGAAATGTGACCTACAAGGTAAAATGGAAATCTGCAAAACCTGTTTGTGAACTTTTTTCTTTTGTACAGAGGGCCCTCAAGCTAAAAGGAGGTAGAGAAATTCCGAGTGTAACAAAAATCTCCTTGAACTTATTAACTTTTAGGTAAGGGAGGTCCTTGTTCTGATGCTAAGAGTCATGTACTTGAGAGGACATTGAGTGTTCTCAAGCTAGAACATAAGTCAATCTTTATACCTTTAGGAAGTGCCAAGTTGCTGATGGAATTACAAGTAGTATGGTAACACGTGCTTTCAAATTTGTCTATTCTCTGTAAAACGATGCAACCCTGGTTTTGACAGGACAATTCTGTGCATGTCCTATTATTCTGATATTCATTTCTGGAGTGTGGCAGGAATGACGTATGGCAGTTACCCTAGAAAAATCTATATTCTACACATCTTCCATTGCTGCTACTTTATAAAAGCCACAACCATTCAACCTTTAAATTTTTTCCTGAGTTCAGACTCTCTACAATTCTGTTCTTACCTTTAAATGGTATGCAGAAGGCATCTATTCATACTGCAGCTATACAGCTTTTGAATTAGAACTTGGATTAGTTTAATTACTGAATTGGACTCACAACGGAACTGGATTTGTAAGAGGGTTAATATGCAAGTATGACTTTTTCCTCCTGGTCTAAATAAACATTTAAGTTAGGACCAACCACACAGAACTTAGCTGTCCTGAATCACAAAACTTTTTCACTACAAAGGTAGGTTTGCCTCTAAGAGTAGGCATTTGCCAACTCTCTGCCTTCTCTCTAGTCTCTAATAGCCCTTAATAATTTATGAGGAAAGAAAAGGGTGGACTGAAAAGCAGAAATCCTAAAATCTCAAAAGAAGTCCATCAGGCATTGTAGAATACAAATCCTCATATTACATTGCTAGGAAAAGTGAGAGTCCACTTTAAACCAAATACTTTTCAGGTTAGATTCTGAGAAAAAGATAAGGTTTCTTGTAGGGTACTCCGTCATTAATTTAAATCTAGGTCTCCTCCAGTTCCTGCTATCTACAGTCATTCTCAGGAACTAACCTCTGTCTCCCCACTCCCCACCACCCAAGCCCAAACCTTTCCCTTTCCAGCCATGAAGTATAGCCAAGTTGTATTACCATCAGTAGAAAAGCCAGCTAAAAATCCAGTTTACATCAAATACACAGAGCATATAAGAAAAAGGAGTTAAAAGTTAGCAGGGACTCTGTCCACAGAGGTTCCTGGTTATGTAAGAGGTTATGTTCTGGAGACTGGGTACACTTATTATTTCAGGAGGGAAGGAAGTTTTCATTTGCTGTGCTCCTCAGTACAGGTCAACAGTCACTGTACAGCCCCAGAAGAGTCATTCGTTCCATTCAAGAGGGTGGGAGAATAGTTTGATGAACATTTCAGCCAGAGTCCTGAAATAGTTTGATGGGCTTTGTGATGTGCCGGTTTTACAAAAAGAAGGAAAGGGGAAGAAAGAGCCAGTGGCGGTTCAGATTTTAAATTCTCTGATGCTCTCAAAGTTCACATTTCATGTTTTCTACCCAGGCCGACAGGAAGCCTGTTGTGTTTGTAAGGTTAGGGCATTTCCTCTTCCTTCAGGGGAGTTATGAAGGGGTAGGAGGACATGGGGGTTGGAAGAAAGACAGATTGATTTGGCCCAGGGCTATTGTAAAACCTGCTCTAAAGAAATCCAAGTTAGGGGCAGCTAGGTGGTGCAGTGGATAGAGCATTGGCCCTGAAGTCAGGAGGACCTGAGTTCAAATCCGGCCTCAGACCAAACACTTGACACTTATTAGCTGTGTGACCCAGGGCAAGTCACTTAACCCCAATTGCCACCGCCCTCCCCCCCCCACAATATCCAACTTGGTGTGGTTTTTCTTCATAGAATGAAATATTGTGCTTTCTACCTACCCAAATGGATGCTTCACTCACTGACCCTTGGTAGGGCATTTTCTCAAACTGGGAAGACAAATGGCATGGAATGAATAATGGTTTTGCAGACTTCCTGAATGACAGTTCTCCATTAAAAGATGTAGAGAACTCACTTTTTATAAGGAAACAATTCTGCTACATCTTTATAAGGGAGTCAGATTCATTTCACTTTGACAAACATCTATTAAATATTTAATATGTGCCAGGAACTGTGCTAGGTGTTGGGATGTAAAGATCCCAATCCCACCTATCTTCTGCCCACATGGAGCTTACATTCTACATGTGCTAATCTGTAAAGATAAGTAAATAAAAAGGATATAAAAAATCACAGAAAGTATTAGGCACCAGGTATTGGTAAACAGCTGTTATTCCTAACGCTGTAGCAAACAATCTGAGGCACAGAATGGTTTATTAGACTCAGGGCAGGAAGGGACTTCAGAGGTCATTAAGTCCAACACCATCATTTTATGGATGAGAAAGGATATGAGGAAATTAAGTGATTTGCCCAAGGTCACAGAGATAGTAAGGAAACAAGACAGGATTTGAACCTAGTAGTCTTAAGTAAATAATGCCTGGACAATGCTGCAAAACTGGTTGAAAGGTAATAAAGCCAACATATTGTAATGAAAAGTGACTGCATTTGGAGTCAGAAAACGTATGTTCACATCTCAGCTCTGCTATGTATTGTGTGACTAAGGGCAACTCATTTGCCTCTTTTTTCTCATCTATAAAAGGAGAGCTGGACTAGGTTATTTATAAAGGTCCCCTTCAAGCTCAAATCCTACAAATCATTAAATGTCATTTGTAGAGTGATGGATGCATAAAACCCCACACAATGCCAAGTAACCTGTTGGAGATGAAGAGTTTGTGGTTTAAGTATTAATTGGCTCTGCTTAGAACTAACAGACTAATAAGTGAGTTCTCATTCCTCTCATCAGAAAACGAGTGTACACCTGTTATACATCCTCCTGTTTCACTTTCTATCTTCTGAAAGACATTTATAATTATGTAAGGCTTTGTGAAGGAAGCAGCCAGGCATCCTGTGGGAGAGACAGGAGATGGATCAGGGGAGTTACCTCTCCTTAGACCTCCGTGAAGACAGCTTAGGTCTCAGAGCCCAAGAACCCCAAGAATTACAGTGCCCCAAGAGCACCAGCCTTGCTTTCAGCACTGCCTCCTCAGGCAGGAAAGCCCAAGATGCCCTTTTCCACCCATCACTAACTCTGCTCCTAGCCTAGTCCTTACAGTTACTATCTGAGAAAGCAACCCTTATTCACAACCTTGTTCACAACCAAGACATGTTCACTCCCTCTGCCAGTTCTACAGTCCTCGCCTCCTCAGGGACAGATATTATTACTATGTTATATTATTACAGCTATCAAAGAGCCAGAAAAGAAAGTTCTTGTCATCAAAAGCCTTGGTGCTTTCAAATGGTTCAACTTCAGAAAGCTATGGTTTTACTAATAGAAATGACACTAAAAAAGACATATTACAAATTGCTTTGCCACTGTACCTTACAGATCATGGGGCTTTTCCATCTGACTGGCAGCTGAAAACTTCCTATGTGTTGTGTTACCTTATTAGAATATAAGCTCTTTAAGGGCAGGGACTGTCCTGTCTTTCTTTTTCTATCCTAGCATTTACCACTAGTCTTAATGCCCTTTTTAAGACCACCTTCTTCTTATAGCTCACTCCTATAAATGTAATTGTCTAAAGTAAAGATAATACATCTATCTCCCTTAGACTGTTAATTTCTGGAGCAGGGAATCTTACTCTGTATCCTTATGATATACAGCATAGTGCTCAGGTAACCCACTAGATATTTTTTGACCATCACAACGATCACTTTTATTACTGAATGTATACATAGGTCAAACTCAGCAGCTTGGAGTTGATGCATTTATGCTGGGGAGATGACAATTCTCTCCTTTACCTATATATGGAAACAAGATGAAGTCTGGCTTGGAATTATCTGTAAGTGCAAATAAATAAACCTCCCCTATTCAAACCACCAAATTATGAAGCGAACGGAATACTTACCTACGCCAGCTCTCTCCTCTGTTTTCTTCTGATATGCCCAACCCACTAATGTGTGGTTGTCCGGTGCTGGCTTTTCCTCCAGGCCACGCTTCAAACGCCAAACCTTCATGGTATTATCATCAGAGCATGTAGCAATCTGGGAGGAAAAGGCAACATTTACATAGGCTTTAAAGTTTACAAAGAGTTTTACATACATTATCTCATTTGAACCTCACAACAATCCTGTACAGTACACTCTGTATTACTCTTATCCCCACTCTGCAGATAAAACTGAGGCTCAAGTTTAGTAGTCACAGCTAGTAATTGTCAGAGGGCAGAATCTGAACCAGGTCTTCCTGACTTCAAGTACAGCACTGTAGCCACCATAGCATGTTGCCTCTTAAAGAAACTCAACTCACAGTGTATCTTGCAGCTGAGTCATACTTGCAACAAGACAAAGCTAGCTAGGCCTTCAGAACTAATGTATTAGTGTAGTGTCTTGCTCGACTGAAAATCCCTTGCCCTTAGATTGTTTTAAGGTCCAATTCCCTGTTTTCAGGTGGGTCTATGCCAGGGGTGGGGAACCTGCATGTGGCCCTCTAGGCCCTCAAGTGAGGTCCTTTGACTGAATCCAAACTTCACAAAACAAAAGCCCTTCATTCCACTCTGGGACAGCTTTAAGTGTTTGCAAGTTTTTCTTTATGTCAAGTATGCCTCACCTATGATTTCCCCCATTTGCTTCTAGTTTTGCCTTAGGACCAAGAACAATTCTCATCCTTCTCCACTGGATAATCTATGAAATATTTCCAGACCACTCTCACTTCTCCCCCAAGACTTCTCTTCCCTACTGACGACTCTATTATGCTACCTTGGATGTATCGCATTCACTCATTCATTCTGTTTAAAGTATCAGAAAATTCTTCCTACAATTTAATGTAAATCCTTTATGCTACAATCCACTTGTGTAAGTCATAGCAAGAGGGATATTAGTATCAGTTTTACAAGTTCTGAACACCTTTTATATAAACATGAATCTTGTTGTTAAGACATCCAGTTTCTTCTCTGGCTTCTTTGAAGCATTTTTTCCCCTCAACACTCAGTACATTTTCCTGCTACTCAAGTTCAACATTGATACCCCGTGGAGCTGACTGTAGCACAAGTTCCAGAAAACCCTTCCGGGCTGTGAGGCCAATAGTACATAGAGCATTAGCAACAGGATGCCGCTCAGGGACCAACTGAGCCATACCAGTGACCTGGAGGTTGGGTAGTAGGTGATGAACATTTTTTGGCAACAGTATTTCATCAACAGCCTCCTATATCTTAGGAGACTTGAGATCTGTGTCCATAAAGGAAGTACCCACACCAAGAAAATCACAGACCTTCTGAAGTCAGGTCAATGTATTTACAGCTAGCTCCCTTCTGACTCCCAGCCAGTTCTCCAACGCTCACTATCAGCAGAGCTCAGGACTCATGTAGAATGTGACGAGCAGAAGGAGAAGGGAGTTGAAGGAGAAGGTTCCCTCGAGGTTCATCTTCTAATAGGTATGAAAGCAAATAAGAAAACATCTGGCTCCCTAGGCTTAAGGAAGTTAAAAATAACCTTCGCCCCTTTAAAAATATCTGACCATTCCAGTGCCCAGGCCTTTTATGGCCAAGAAAGTTTGGCCTGGAAGAACTTACGGCAATTGGCCACCGATGCCAGAGCTGCTCTTGAGTATTTGTTTATACAATTTCTCTAGTTCAGTAACTGAAGGGGAAAAAAAATCTCACGTGTCTTCCAAAGCTCTGGCCCCCAAGAGGTTAGCTTTTTCTTTTCCCTACCAGGACTCCAGGACTCTATAACTGGTATGGAAAAAATGCCTGGAATCCCAGTAGTCTTAGCTTTATTCATCCTAGGCTTAGGATGAAGTATTCTTAGGGAAATGTCTAAAGAGTGGTTACCAGGTGGAAGCGTCACCTGTGGATGGGCTGACAGCTACACCATATTTGTTTAAGTCTTTTGATGTTTGTAAACCCGAACTTTGCTGACTCTAAAGGATTACTAAATTTAGCTGAGTAGAAAAATAATCCCCCCCCCCAAAACTAATGACTTTGCATTAAGATTTATTTCAGGGCTATGAACAGTCCATGTTAGAAATAATTTTGTCTAGTAGAAAGAACCTTTGTCTACAGAATATTTTGGTTTCAGTCTAACACCTAATAACACCTGATATGACACTGGGCAAATCAATTTGCTCAGTTCCCAGCTACAAAACAGGGACAATACACTACTTAAAACTCACAATGCTAGTGAAAGGACCACATTAGATAATGTAGGTAAAGTTCTTTGTAACCAAGAAGAATTATAAAGATGGGCGTTATTATTCCTCAGACTCCATCTCTCCAGTTCCCTCAACTGTTTTCATAAATGGTTTCCAGGAGCATCACCATGCTGGTCACCTTTCTCCAAACATTCTATATAGTTTCTTGCTTCAAAATGTGGTGCCCGTAATTAAACATAATACTACAGATGTTGATCAAGATGTCATTTTTAATGATATCACATTGAGAATATACAGTAAAGTAAAAACCTTTAATTATTATTAAAAAGCACATAAATTCAATTAAATTTTTAGGACAATTTTATTTACGTACAGGAGTCAAAGAGACTTGGAATTCATTCCTACTCATGGCTGTATAATAAGGTTTCTCTAACAGCAGGCAAAATTAGAATCTGAATGAATAATTGTAATCCAGGCTTCTGACTGACTAATTTCATGCTGAAGGAGATATTCAAACAAAGTTTAAATAATTATTAAGCCAATCCTCAAAAAACCCCACAAAGATATAGTTACAAACCTTAGTAAAATCAGCTGGACACCAGCACACAGATGTGACCTCTTGAGAATGACCCAGGAGCAAAGTAGGAGGACACCAAGGCTCAGAGATCTATTCTCCCCAGAAAAAAGAAAACAAAGTTAATATAGTAGTAAAGTAGCCTTATCTTTTAAAAGTCAGAGGCTATTGATTATACGGATATTTAGGACCTTGAAACTTCTAGTTTTTTCCTGTACAATATTAGATAAAAACACACAAGCCATATAGGCCAACTGCCCAGTAACCTTCTAGTAATAATGCTCCAGAAAAAAAAAATCCTGTTTATTACAGTCAAATTAACTATTTCTGTTCTTGATCTGGACTGAATATATGGTCTGAGTCCACAACCTAGAGAGAAAGATTTCATGTTAAACCAATTCTTCCAGAATGGATATCATAATTTACATTTTCAGTAAAGTTCAAGGGAGGATTGGCTTGCTTTTAGCTAGTGAACTGTCCAGGTTGGTCAAAGCTGAACTGTTCAGTGGGAAAATTCTGAGGGTCAATTTAGTCTCCATTCTGCATAGCCTAGATATTCTATGTTCCCCAATCAGTTATTTTCAGGACCATAAAATTAACTGCGAATTTTGAAGGTACCTGCCCAAAGCATGCATTAGGCTCTGGAAACAAAGGCACTATGAATTTACAAGGCCAATTTGCTGACTTTTATCACAGCAAATATAAATTTAATTATTTAATCTTATGAGGTAGAAGGTTGGGATTTCATGCAGTATCCTGGATTCCTTTTAGCCAAGTAGAAATGTCTTCAGTAAAACCCCATTCTAGCTAATTTTCTTATTCAAATTTTAATACATTCAAGGATGTATCATCATCTTTGCAATTTTCAGTGTGATTTTTAAAGGTGGGTTATGTTGTCTGATACTATTTCCATGACTAAGAGATTCACTTTCCTTCACTGAATGTTACTAGTAATATGCTTTTGAGAGCTTCTTTCACTGACTCACACAACAGCTTTCAATTGTTTCTTTATCACAGGTCATGAGAATTAATCAGGAGAAAAGATTGTACACAACTTCATATCACTATTATTAGTACACGAATTTAGAAAATGACTAAGAGGAAGACTGGTAGGAGACACAAGTACAGAGGCTGAGATTCTTCTTACCGTCCTGAGGAACTAAATCATGGCTCATTTTCATGGAAAAAGTGGAGACAACATTGAAAGGGATATTTGTGATGAGGACTAAGTGAACTTAATAGATTCCTTTAGCTTGTGGCAGAGAGATCTAGCACAATGATTTGAAAAGTTATCCAACTCAGTTTTTTGAAAAAACCTGGTGAGTTTTAATGAATTTACTCCTCTCCATAAGTACAGTATTTACTCAATGAAGCAAAAAATAAAAGAATGGAGTCCAATGCCTTAATGGGTTACCTAATATCTGTTATGGTTAAAGTGATCTTCCATTATCCACAAGAAACACCCTCACAGCTAAAGCCTGTAATGTTATGGAAACAACAATACCAGTCCCTTCAGATGGTTTGTTTAAAGTGTTTGGATAAATACCTCTTAGTCTTTCTTACTAGGGATCAGGACTATAATAAATCCATGCTTAACGGAAGGATGATTAAAGGATAAAATTCATTTTTAAAGAAGCAATCCAAAACCAAATCAGGCTGTTTCAACAACTTACCGAGCTGTGGACCACTGGGTTTGAAAAAAGCCTGACAAACATCAAGTAATCCATCACTTCAGATGTTTTAACATTAGAGTACAGGATTGAAAACTATTTCACTCAAGGATCAACTTTCTCTGATGAAAACATAAGTGCCTTTTTTTGTTAACAGCATTATTGTACTTACTATACATTATTGTATAATCATTCTATGTTTTATGCTTTGCTTCCAAGTTAAAAGGGGAAGCATTCTGAGGTACGAGTTTATTTTTACCTATTTTGGGGACATGCAAGAGGCTAGAAGGAAATACAGAGGGCTCTCCCTCATCAGCTCTGATTAATACAAATATAAAAACCTCCATACAAGGCATGAAGGATTCAAAATTTCAAACCCCTAGAGCTACTCAGCTGACTCCAGAAGTATCTTACTCTGAACTCTCATCTGTAACCCTCATCAAATCATTTTTCACACTTGAGGATGCAGTAAGATCAGCATCTTTCCCTACAGAATCTCCCTACCCTGTCCAGTTGGAAACAAGATTAATCTTTATTCCTGCCATGAGATCATTTACACTTCCTCAAGTGTCAGGCTCAACGTTTCGCCAGTCAGTGGCAGTCAGGGATTGGGCCAAAACAGTTTATTTATAGCCACCTCTATACTATTCAATGGCTACATCAGAAAGGAATCGGGAGGGAGCCGAAGAAACTAGAAAAAACTATCACTAAAATCCTCACACTCAACAAACACAATTCCGGACCAGAATGTCAGACACTTTCTACCTAGATCATATTTTCTCTTTTGCTAATTTTTACAAAGTAACCAAAGAGTTAAAATTCAATTTGGTTCCCAAGATTTAAAACTTTTCTTTTGCTTCTACGTGTCCTCTGAGTCTTAATGAGGGCGCTGAAAGCTTATGAGAATGTTGATTTCTAGAACATTCAAACAGGGTGACAACTTAATGCCCTGGATATTCATTTAGACTTAAGATTGTTTTCGGCCTTGAAGACATCTCCTTTCTTTTTTCACAATGGATAAGAGAAACTGAACTACCCAACCAGGCAGGTTCAATTTTAGGAACAGCAGCAACCTTGCCAGAGTCTCAAATATCAGAAGCTGCACACTGAATTATGTAGGGACCGGCGGGAAAGCATATCACCCAAACCATGTCACTCAACACTGACATGAGACCCAGCCGTGAAAAATCATAACAGGTCACACATGTGCAATGGCCTGAAAATGGGTTACAAGAAACCCAGTCAAATAATTTTATCATTATTCTTATAAGGAAAGAAGATGCCCCTGGACACCCACAGAGGAAGAAAAAAAGACTCTTAGTATGCATATGGTGGGGAGAAGGTGGACTTTTCAAAAACTAAGAAATGTCTGCAAAAAATTATACTAGAAGTAAATCCCTTTAGTGGGCTTGGGAGCCAGAATAAGGAAAGGTGAAGTGGGAAAAGGAAAGTAGGTAAGTGAAGGAAAAATGGAGGAGGGAAAAACAAATAAAGGATAAGAAGATAAGAGAGCCTAACCTTAAACCAGAAATACAGTATTTTTTAAAAAGTAGTCACTTAACTAACATTTACTTATCAATTAGAGAATCAGCTGATATTGTCAAGAACGTGATGATAAAACTCAGGATACAAAGTAAAATGAATTTTAGAAGGTAGTGATGGGGTAAAGGGAGAATTCTGAAGTATAGGCTACATACTAAAACAGATCTGATAAAAATTTTGTGACACAAGCATTATGCTATGGAAACACTCTGAACCCAATGGTTAGGGCAGAGAATTTCCTTTATTTAGGTAAAAGAAAGACAATTGCATAAGTAAAAAATAACTTAACATACCAGAAAGAAAACTTGTGAGATTTTATTTTTCTAGCTTTCAATTAAGAACATACAACACCCAACAAATGAACTTAGAAAAGAATGTGTGACATTCAGTGAAACATTACCATCATCTTGTGGACACTTAGAATACTGCAATAAGCTTCTTAAAAGGTTGTTTTCACAATTACACCTGTTGATTATGACCACCCCTGTCGCCCAACACCAGCAAATGAAATTAATCAGAGAGCTAGATTCAGCAGAGGCCTTAAGTTTTCGACTTCTGTCACCTTTAGGAAGCTATAAGAGCACACCAGCCCTTTTTTGGGAAGGAGAGGGAATTGATGGGATTTGGATTTATGAGACCCAGGAGAGGCTCTGAAGATGAGATTTAGACCCTGTAACCTTTTGTCACTGCTTAGATAACTTATTTTTCACTAATTTCCCATTAATACTTGAGAAATGGTGTGGAAACCTCATAAGGCACTTAATTTTCAGATTTTAGAAAGTCAATTAGTATTTCTCCATCCCTGAGCTCCCAAAGTATTGCTGTAAACAATTCCCACCCCTTGCCCCATTCTTCCTCTCCCAAGAGACCTCTCAATAACCAGCAAATGCTTCTCATTAAGTGACATTCACACTTTTTTCATTTGGTTCCAAGTGGTGGCAAAGTTCTCAGCTGCCAAGAAGCATTACACATAATAAACTAAAAAGCAGAAAAATAGGGCTCAAGAAATTAAGCTTAGTAGGGGTGTTGAATTTTTTAAAACCAAGCAAATCATGATATTTCATTAGGGTAATTGTGTAGGGATAAGACTGAAAGAGTAGTCACAGGGTCTGGGACTTACAAGAAACTTTCTAATGCCCATTGGGTGAAAAAAAAGTTATTAGTGAGTAGGGGAAGAGAAGACCATCACCAGGAATCCTAGTCATGGTATAGGGATTAATAGTTCCATACAGAAGACACGGGTGGGGGAAGAAGGGAGCCAGCACATTTTTGTAAGAAGAGGAGGAAAAAGTAACTGATATTCTACCCACCCTCTTGAACTCCTAAATTCCTGAGCAACTTAATCATAGTTCAGGAAAGGATATGTTTTGAAAATCTCCTAATACAAGAGTTGTATGTTTTATAGCATACACTAGTTTTTAACAACCAATGAGGACACAGCTACTAATTGGGGCAAGAAGCAGGCTTTGATGAATACCTGGCATGGGAAACACTGCTAACATTCTAGCTTCGGTACCAAATTCACACCATCTCTAATAAAGAAAGAAGTTGGCAACAGTATTCTAGTGTCATGTTTGCAGGCAAGTTTGGTCACTCACCTTCCAGATGTAGGCAGACTCATCACTTGAGCCACTGATCAGAAATTGATCATCTGGGCTAATGCTGGATTTGACATAAAAGGTTGAATTCTGGTGCCCACTGAGGACAGCCACTGCCAAAGGAAGAAGAAAACAAAATGCCAGCTCTTGTTATTCCCAGGGCTCAACTAAAGATGCACAACTTTTCTACAGCATCCCTCTCTTCCTGCCCCCCAGGTAGCTGGTAGTATAGTAGACAGAGTTCTAGGCTTGGAGTCAAGAAGATCTGAGTGCAAATCCTACTTCACACACTTACTGGCTTTGTGACCTTAGGCAAGTTACAATCTCTATCTGCCTTGATCTCTTCAGCACCTATCTCATAGGGTTGTTGTGAAGACCACATGAGAAAATATTTGTTAAAAATATTTAGCCCAGTGCCTGGCACAGGAACTTAATAAATGCTTATTCTCCCATCAGTTCACTTTACTTCCAAAAGGAAGAAGGGAGTACAAATCAGATAGGAGGGAATATGAATACAGTAATATTCACAAACACTCCTGCGCAAATAATTTCAAGCTGATCGTGCTGTTTGTTGTTGTTGTTCAATTGTGTCCAATTCTTTGTAACCCCCAGATCGGGGCTTTCTTGGCAAAGATACTGGAATAGTTTGCCATTTCCTTCTCTAACTCATTTTACAGATGAGGAAACTGAGTTAAGTGACTTGCCCAGGGTCACACAGCTAGTAAGTGTCTGAAGTTAGATTTCAACTCGGGAAGAGGAGTCTTCTTGACTTCTAGTGCAGCAATCTCGCCTAGCTGTCTAGCTGCCCTGAAGCTGATCAGAGAAACAGGCATTATACTGATCTCAGTTCTGGTACCCTTCTGAGCAAAGCATGGAAAAGAAAACTGCAATATATGCTTAACTAACAAGGAAGCAGGTCTTTTTAATGACAAGATTAGACATCTTCTAAATGTACAACATTCCTTTTTAGCAAAAAGGATCACATGAATTCTGGTTATGGTTAGTCTCATCTGAGACGGCAAATTTTTGGTTTGAACAACTCCTCTGGATAGCTCAGATGCCTGAAATATCAGTGGCTAGTTGGAGGTAGAAGCAGGAAAAGGTACAAAATGGCATGTTCAACTCATAACAGCAAAACAAAGTTGGGCCCAGTCTTCAGTTAATCAAATTCCCGGTATCCAGACAGGTCACATCACTCAATTTTAACACAATGTACTTGAGGAGTTCTACCTGAGAAGGCTAAATCACAAGACTTCTGGCATCAAAATAACTATGATAAAACTCTTCCAGTTATTAGAGGAGAATTTAACAGACTGGGTAGGCAGAATCACACACTAGGTTCTGATAGCAGGGATAATGAAGTTCAAAGTTCAAAGAACTCAGAGATCTCCTCCTTTAGTCAGAATAAAGCTTAGTCTTATACCTTCATTTTTCTAGATGAAAACTGAACAGGATATAAATTAATTCAGGGACATTTTACATGCGCGCACACACATACTATTCCAAATGTCTTCAGTTTTTTTAGCACGAAGATTTTTGGGACTAATATATCATTGTGAAAGACCATGGAAAACTGGTTCCCTTGTTCTGAACATAACCTTAAAATTGGAATTGTTCCTCTCTTCCTCACCTTCTATCCTAAAACTGCGACTGTCGAACTAGACTGGACTTCCCAGCAAACCTATAAGTGCTTACTGCCATCTACTGGTTCATGGTAAAAGTGGTGTGATCACATCATTTGTTTCACTGTGAATGGTGGGCTTAATCTTTGCTTATTTGGGCTCCTATAGTACTTTCAGGGCTATCGCCAATCAGCTAGTATTGTATAGTAAACCAATAGCTACTCACCTCAGGACATGCCCAGAAGGGTTCACAGATACTTAAAACAACAGAAAAAAAATTTCAAATGATATATAGTCAGAATTTCCTTCCCTCTCCTCATCACTGCCAAAACCTGGCTGTCTCCTGAGGACATCTTTATTTTACTTTGAAATCATTCTCAGTGACCTCGCTTACTACTGAGATCATAAACTCCTTCAACTTTCCATACCTCATAATTTCTCTGTATCTCTACTTCTCTCCTCTTTAGCTGTCACTTTCCCCCCTACCCTTCCTCACCCCTAAAATGTCAGAGTTCTGTCCATGAGCCCCTTTTCTTTACAAGCATTCTCTTAGCAAGCTCATCCATTTTCACGGTTTCAACTATCATCTTTTATATGGATGTCACAAATTTGCATCTTCTCAACTTTCTTCTCCCAAGATCCAGGGCTGTATCTTCAACTATTTGCTGAGCTCTGTCACTTGAATGATCTATCAACATTTGAAACTCAGTCTAGTCATATTAGAAGTTATCTTTTGCCAAGTGAAACAAACAAAAACCCCAACCCTATGTTCTGAATTTCCCCATTTCTATTAATAACACTAGCATCTTTTTATTCATCAAGGCTCCAAACAACTTTGGACTCCTCCTTCTCCCACACCCTCATGTCTAATAAGTCACTAAGTCACAGATGTATAAAAGCTTAGAGGTATAATCCAATCCATACCCCCTTCCCCACCCCACCTTATGATATCTCTGACAAGCAATTATCTGGTTCCCACTTGAAGACCTTCAGTGAGATGGAACCCATTACAACCCTTCAGAAGCTCAATTTTTCCTTATATCAAATCTAAACCTGCCTCTCTACAGCTTTCACCAATCACTCCTAATATTGCTCTCTCTGAGCAGTCCTAAACTCCTTCCCCCATGAGTTCCTTATAACTTATGAAAACAGTAATTGTACTTACTTAATTTTCTGTTCTCTAGCTAAATATCTGGAGTTCTTCCAACTGTCACATAGACTTTACCTCTAAGTCTTTTTCACACTCATTTCCAGATTCTCCTTTGCCAAGGTCAAAACGCTAGTTCTGGTTCTCATTACTTTCAACTCTGGGAACAGACCATTAAGAAGTCTCCCCACTTTTAGTCTCTCTCCTCAGTCCATTTTATACATCTTATATACTTTTAGCCAGGGGAATTTTCTTAAAGTATACTTACTACTGAATAAATTTTAAAGTCCCTAACATGGCATTAAAGGTCTTCCATGATCTAAATAAACCGAACTACTCTTTTGACCAAACTTCCCCTTACTCCTTTTTCATGTTAGCCAAAGTAGGTTTACTAACCATTCCTCATAATGCTTAGGAAATCGGGGTTAAGTGATTTGCCCAGTGTCTCACAGCTAGTAAGTGTCAAGTGTCTGAGGCCAAATTTGAACTTAAGTCCTCCTGACTCCAAGGCCAGAGCTCTGTCCACTTTGCCACCTAGCTGCCCCTCCACCATTATTTCTTGCTTCTGTTTCATTTCCTCTGCCTTGATTGTTCTATACCCCTCCTCCCATCTCCTGGTTAAATCCCACTTATCTCCTTGAAGGAGTAGTTTACATGCTACCTCCTCTTCACAGCCTTCCTTGACCCTTTCAGTTAGGATTATACATTTAAAACATGTACACATGTGACCATAACATAACAAATGACATATTCTGAACACACTACAAGCTCCTTAAGATCAAGGGCCATATATTGTTCGTTCCTGTATGCTGCAAGGTACCAGAACAGTGCACTGTACTTATTAGATACCCAAGACACTTTTGAATGAATAATCTAATGTTTCAGTATCATTTAGATTTCCTAAAGAATAATGTCATTTTTTTGTGTAAACAGATCATAAAACACTCAAATTAGTTCAGGAGCCCAGAAAAAAGTAAATGAAATATCCGGACTAAATCTAACACTATGGTACAATATAAATGGTGGAGAAGGTGCTAATGGTGGAAAAGAAGATGCTAAATGCGTTTTCTAGGCTATTTTATCACTGTTTAGACCATTATGTATAATACAAACAAATCTTAAACATTTGATAAAAAAAAATTAAAGTCAAGTGGGTATATTTGTAAAAAAAAAATTCCTGAAAAGTCTAAAAGTCTTTAAATAGGTTAAATTGGCAATTGACTCTGAATGGAAACATTCAATTGTCTTCAACTTCCTGAGTCATTTCAATGACACACCACTGTCTTACCTGGAGAAGTCTTTAATCCTGTCATATTGAAAACATAGATGTTATCATCTGTGCAGTTAGCAAACAGAGTAGAGCCAGTAGAGTCCAAAATTAAACTTGAGTACCCTGAAGAAAGAAGACTTCCATCAGCAGGCCACTGGTAAGAGTGGGCAGCACTAGCAGTAGTTTAGTGATAAAAATGGATCACAATTATGAATAGATCATGCCAAAACAACGATCCGATTTTTGCTTCTTCCAGGACAGAGAATCTTTTCTTTAACAGGGAGAGAAAGATGACTTCAAATCCCAGAAATTTCTAGATATTAAGTTTTTTATGCTCTCAAAGGACTGAACAACAACAGCAACCCAACAACCCCAGAGCGTGTAAACCAAAAATTCCCAAGGGCAACTCTTTCAATTATATAACTAAAGAAATGGTTGGTTAATGTGACATGTTTGTTCATTTTTTAAGCTTGAAACTCCCCTGGTTCCCCTGAGGTCATGTTGCCCAAGCAAAGGCTTACTCACCTAGTTTTCGTGTGCTACTCCCTGGGTATGGGAAGAATTTGCATGCCAGAGGCTCCTGTCGAAAGGTAGTATAATTCTTGCGCAGATCCCACACTTTGACCACTCTGAAAGCCAAGACAGGATATTTTTAGAGCAGTTTTGTCCCCTCTCCAATTTTCTTCACACCTACCAAGTTTAGGATGACTTTTGGCAGAACTCCTCTGGCACCTCCACCAGGTATATTGAAGAATTCTCATTGAGAAATGTTGACTGAGAGTTTATATAGACAGCTGACTGTGAAGCTTTGTTTGACAAAAGGGAAACAGATGTGATCTGACCCAAAGAAAGCAGTTACCTTGCAGTTTACTTGAAGGGAAAGGAAAAGGAAGAAGGTTGCTCTTGATAATACTTATCCCATTGTTTTCAGAAAGCACTTTCTCAGCCTATAATACTCAACACATATCCTTCAACACTGGTAAATGGTGTGATAGCTAAGGTTATTTCTTTAGAGATCTTAAATAATAATTTAATTGAGACTATAAGCTGTTCCTTGAAATGTTTAGATAACATAAGAAACTAAATAATTGTCTTAATATTCCACTTCAAATAAACTGACAATCTGAAAATAAAGTATTAGTACATAGTACCTCTGTACAAAAACAGACTAACAAACAGTAGTGAACTAAACATAACTAATAAATGAAGTCAATTTCCCTTTGACATCTATGACTTCAGTTTCTCGAAAGATGCCAGCTTCTAGAGGGCAGAAAGCCAACATCTCATAGACTGAACAAACGTTAAACTTCTGTAGTAGGAACTATGGATAATAAGGGAAAAATCATAGCTCCTGTTTTCAAAAAGTTTATGCAGAAACACGAAACAAATACACCTCCATGAAGTAATATGATTTTTGACCTTTTCCCCTTCCCAACAGAGTAATATAATCAATAGTTACTAGCAAATCCAAGCCGACTGATTTCTTTAGCAATCCAGAAAGAGGCAAAAGAATTACTGTGGACACTTTTGATTCTTTACTCCTACCCAATGCTTTACTACGGCATAGCAGAAACCCTTGGTTCTCAAGGTTATGCTTCCAGGGCATAAGGTCTAGAAGTTCCTAACAATATGGGAAAAGCTTTATGTAACAGTGGTAGTCTTTAGATTTTGTCCAAGGACTAATATGCAAAGAGGCTTATCATCAGACTGACGGCCAAATTCACAAGGATGGCTTACAAAGTCATTAAAGTGATTAGGATCTGCATCAGGCAACTGAATACCCACACCAACAAAATCACAGATCCTTGAAATGTACACACCCAAAAGATACCGAGACCTTATTGTTAGGTTGGAAAAGCAGCCAGAGGGCTCCAATCAAAAATGTTAAAAACAAAAAAAAAATCTGAAATAATCAGTTTTCTTCTTCCAGGTCACACAGATGTTTTATTCTTTTACCACAACACTTTCTTTTAAAATTTTTATTGATATAATTTGTTGTTACATTGACTTATTTCTTCTAGTACCCCTCTCCTTTCACCAGGAGTCACTCCATATAACAAAGACTATTTTTTAAAGAAAAAAAAGAATGAAGAGGGGAAAAACTCTTAACAAAACTGATAAGAGATTTTGGGGTTTTGTTTTCTTATTCAATTTGTATCTCTTGTTTTATTGGATTATTTAATCAATTCATATGTAAAGTTATGAGTTAGGTTAATATTTTTACCCTTGTCTCTAATATGACTTTCTTTTTGTTTAAGTTATTTTAAGGAAACCCTATTTCCATAGGTTCTCTTCACCCTTAAATTAATCCCTCCATTCCCAATTGATAAATGGTCAAAGGAAACAGGCAGTTTTTAGAAGAAATCAAAGCTACCAATAGTCAGATGAAAAAAATGCTCTAAATCACTACTGATTAGAGAAATGCAAATTAAGACAATTCTGAGGTAGCCCATCACAGTTATCAGATTGACTAATGTGATAGAAAAGGATAATGACAAATGCTGGGGGGGGGATGTGGAAATATAGGGGCACTAATGCATTGATGGACTGGTCCAGCCATTCTGGAGAACAACCTAGAACTATGTCCAAAGAGCATACCCTTTGACCCAGCAATATCACTAACTAGGTCTGTATCCCAAAAAGATAAAAGGAAAAGGACAAGGACCCATATTCACAAAAATATTCACAGCAGCTCTTTTTGTGGTGGCAAAGAACCGGACAGAGGTTTTATTCTTAAACCCAGAAACATAGATGTCTAATCCTCAAATACTAGGAACTCTGGCAGTTAAAATAAGGATAGATTATTGTAGCACAGAATTAAAAGTACTAGTCCTAAGAGTCATAAAACTTGGCTAAATTTCAGTCCTGACTTTAATATTTACGAGCTGTGCAACCAAGGCCTCTATGAAGCCAATTCCTCATATACAAAATACAGATTAAAATACTTCTGCAATCTAACTCACAAGTTTGGTATGAAAAAGTGTTTTGTAAATCTTAAAGGACCTGTAAGTATGTGAACTATTTTATCTCTCTTGTTCTCAGCATAGAAGAGACCAAACTAGATTGATTTACTGGTGTTCTGGTTTCAGTTAAGCTATTCACCCTATCAGAGGATATATGTAGAATTGTAATGGCACTACGTTGTTTCCCTATCACACTTCCATCAAAGAGGGTTTGTTCTAAGGTAGTACAAACCATACTCTTACCCATCCACAGCTCCTGCTGACACTAGTGTGTGCTCATCTTGAAACAGGACCACTGTTACACTCTGTTGGAAGTCCTAACAAGACAAGGGGAAAGAAAAAAAAGAAGCCAGTTCCTTCGGATTCTGATGCTGACAGCATTAATGTCTTCATTAACTATCTTCATCTTACCTAGTTTTCTAATTTTCATCTTCTTTCCTTGATAGACAGAATCTAGCAGAAGTAGCTTCTAGTCTATACCCTATCTATGATATAGTGCCTTGAAATCAAATGTCCTAGCAATTGCTCTTCTTTATAACATATTCTTGAAATCTACCCCAAATATTCATATGGACTATCAGTGCCCAACCCTACAAAGCATTCCAAGCTCGTATTGATCTGATCAGCCAGTCAGACACAATGTAACTTGACTCCAACATAGTGATGTCCTTTAGGTCCTCTTCGAGAATAAAAGACAACAACCAATCAACAATTAGAAAAGAAACAGATCAAAAAGGAAAGAAATATGTAATATGCCTCATATGTAATATTGAAATATAAGTTGCTAGAAAGTAGGAGCCATAGTTAAGACAGAACCTTAATTCTTAGGTGCTCAGAAAACAATAAACAACACACCCTCAGGAGCTTCACTCAACCTTCAGGACCCTCATTCAGACCTTTATCACCTCTTACACAGATGATCACCCTCCCTGTTGGTTTCCTTGTCTCCAGTCTCTCCCCTCTCCAATCTATTCTCAAATTGTTGTCAAAAATACCCTTCCTAAGGCACTGCTCCAACTATGATAGCCCCTTCTCAAAAACCTTCACTAGTTCCTAAATGCCTCTGAAATACTACTCAACCTAGCATTAAGGACATGCCACAAAGTAGCTCAAGTCTACCTCTCTTCTCCTTTATTTCATATTGTTCTCTTTGATGTACTATACATTCTATTCCCCAACTCAACAGTCCATCTAGCCTCTGTACATTTGCACAAATATAGTCTCATGCCCAGGACACACTTCATCTTCACCTCTCCTTTTCAGAATCCTTTCCATTCAAATCTTAGCTATGTGCTACCACCTCCACAAAGTCTTCCAGATTGCCCATTTATTAATTATTTATTCAGCCTTAAGCACCTTGTTTTTACTTATTTGTGTCCATATTATCTTCCCAGGAGAATATGTGCTCCTTTAAGGGCACAGAGTATTTATTTTTTGTGTTCACAATGTCTACCACAGTATGGCACTGACAACTGAACAAAGTTCAACTTAATTCCAAGCCACCATGGTAAGCCTAGATAACAATTCCTTAAATAAGATGTAAAAAGGTTTAGAAATCTTCAGAACCTACCACAGAAGGAGCAAGGCCTCTTGAAATCTGCTTCTTCTTGGACTTCAGTGGGGTTGGTTTGTCCGAAGTGTTGTGAGCCCCACTGATCTGATTCACTTGTCTATAAAATCCATCTGAAAGATATTCCAGTAAATTTTGTTCGAGTTTTATGATATTTGATCTCATATTGAGTCTTAACAATGAAAAGAATGGAATCACAGAAAGAGCTTCCCTCTGATTTCATTCATTTGTGATTAGGTAAGCAAAATTAGCGCTAAAGATAGCTGTACTACATTTAGTAAAATATTTTTAGTGTACTAAAGAAAAAAAGTAAATAGAACATGATAGAATCAATAAAAGTCACAGTCTAGGTGTAAAATAACAGAAAGATGCTGTTACAAAGCTTTCTAATTAACAGGATTACAAGTAATTTGATTTTGCATTTAATTTAGTCCAAATCTCTAAAAGCAAGTTATTTAAATTAAAATTAAGGGAACTTTCACTCTTCTTCATCCTAGTTTATAGCTTTAATTAAATCCTTTGCTACAGCTTGCAGATTAATTTGCTTTTTAAAAATGTGTTCTAATGATAGTGATTGCTTTTATATCTGTCATTTCTCTATATTCCTCTTACCCAACAAGCCCTCCTTTGTAACAAAGAAAAGCAAGTAAGAAAAATCGCCAGTAACTACATCTGATAATGTATGCAACATTTTGAACCTGTACTCCCTTAAAACTTAGTCCTGAAGGAAATCTAAAAATTTCAACAGATGATGCTCTCAATGATTATTAGAGATTTCTTAAGTTGTGTGAACACACATTCCCCCTAGTGGTCACTGGAAAAGATCATTCTACATTTCATTCCAGATACTGTAATAAGATTAAAGAAAGAGTTCCCACATTTGCCAAAGTTAAAATAGAACTGCTACCTTTCTTACTGCATCTAGTGTCCCAGACCATAATGTTGCCATCTCTTCCACCACTACAGAAGACGGCTGCAAAAAAAAGGAGTTGCTGTTTAAGAAATCTCACACACACACACACACACACACACACACACACACGTGTAAGCCCCTTATGGTCAGAGGCTATTATACTCTTCCATATGAATTCCCAATGACCAGCATAGTGCCTAGTATATAGCAGACATTTAATAAATGCCTGCTGATCAACTGATTTGTATGTGTATGCACACATACATAGATACATACATATACATACATATATACATGGAGTCAATTCTTCATCATCCAAGGAAATCACAGGATTTATAATTGAAAGGGATCTAAGAGATCACTTAATCACATAATCTCCTTTGGAAGGGAAATCACCAGTTATCTAGTTCAACTCTTGTATTTGGCCTCAGTGCTTTACCCAGGGTTCCATGGCAGAGCTCAGATTCAAATCCAGTTCTCTGATTCTAAGCCTGCTTAAATCCAGGCTTGTTTCCCTCAGCTACAGTACACACACTTGTGAATCAAAACTGGTACTCAGAAAATGCAAGAGAATGAATAATCCTAAAATGTAAGCCATTGGCTAAAAGTGTTGAACCAGTAGCTCTTTCCACACCACAAACAAAAATTATCAACAAAATACCTTAAAGGAAACAAGGCTTTAGGCATGCTTTTTATTCTTTAGTCAATTCTTGTTAGGGGCTTTAAGCCTCAAATTTCAGGTTTTTAAAAAAATCAAATTTCTTTTTACAGAGGAACTCAGAATCAACTCTGCTATAGGTGTGTCTATACTTTATAAAACAGCTTTGCTTCTGAAAAGCTGTGGGAAAATCAAAACTGTATCCCTTGAGGGACTGTCACTGTTAACATCAGCACCAGGCAAACAAATATGAAGCAGCAGGCAAACAAATATGAAGCAGCAGGCAAACAAAATATGAAGTGACTTTTAGATGAACAAACTAGTACAGTAGCTCAGTTACATGTCCACTTGTACCTAAAAGTAATTGCCATTTCCATAGAAATGAAACTCTCAAAATTGCTCTATATGTGTAGAGAGCGTACCTAGGAGAAGGTTTTCTTTACATTCCCAAGCTACTTGAACAAGGTTAACACACTGATAAGACATAACCAGGTCTAGCATGTGGTACCTGCACCACCTCCCTGCCCTTTTACTACCACAATAAGGGAGACATCGATTGATTGATTGATTGATGAGGGGCAGAGCAGAAACATGTGGACAGAATGACACTAAAAGGGACTAAACTTAGAGGACAGACTGGGTTGTTCAGAGAGAGGCCTGTGTATGGACCAAGGCAGCAATGACAGAATGGTAAATTGCAGGGCCGAGTTAGGAGGGGGCTGGAATTTGAGCAAGCAGCAATGTAATGAGTTAACTCATTACTCTTAAAGTAAAATTGGGAACTAAGGAAAGTATAGGAGCAAATCCAGGCCTTGTTTTTCACTATACATGTAGACCCTTAGTGTGGGTTAAGGAGTTAATGCTCTATTGGCCCTCAGCACTTTTTTCTAGTGTGGAGATGTGGGAACCTCAACCCCGTCAGTACTAAGTCCAGAGGACTGTTTCAATTCCTGTGATATAGGGATCACTAGAAAGAAAAGGAGAGTGAGGTTGACTGTTTATAGGGTTGAACACAGATTCTCTGCATTTTTCTCTATTTAAATAGGGCCTCCCCTGTACAGCTAGTTCTCACTTACCATAAACCTCCTCCTCCCCTGTCTGAAGCTCTGCACCCACCCAGCCTGAAGGCTTCAGTGCCTGCCCCTTGCTCCTGTTGAATTTGCAGAATGAGAGTTTACATAAAAGCAAGAACTGTCTGTGTTTGATGTTATATCAGCCTTAGTATTTGTACTTTGTAATACAGGAAACAACTGAAGCCCAGAAGCTAAGTGACTTGCTTACAGCAACAAAAATCATAAATAGCAGAGGCAAGATACCTTGACGCCAAATCAAACTCTTCATCAGGATACGGTAGAAAGAATTAGTTATAAACGCTCACCTTTCTCAAATTTAGAAAAGGAAACTGACTTGAGGCTACATTGATGACCTTTGCAAACTCCAATGAGCTCACCAGCTTTCACATCCCAGATCTTGGCTGTCTGATCTCCTGATGCTGTGACCTTCCAGAAATAAGGGACCACAGTTTAGTCAGCAGCTTACCAGTGTTTATTTAGTACCAACAAGAAAGTCACTTACAAGTCTGTGCTCTCCAGGGACCCAGGCCAGGTCAAAGATAGCATTCCAATGGGCCATCCACTCTACACAAAGAAAAGAGAGGTAAGAAGTAACTAGAACTGTGCCTTTGGGAACCACACTAATAGTACTCTAATCATTCTGGCAGTCTTTTTTTTTTTTTAAGGCAATTGGGGTTAAGTGATTTGCCCAGGGTCACACAGCTAGTAAGTGTCAAGCGTTTGGTCTGAGGCCGTATTTGAACACAGGTCTTCCTGACTTCAGGGCCAGTGCTCTATCCACTGTGCCACCTAGCTGCCCCCATTCTGGCAGTTCTAGAGACAAACTGAGGACATAATGTGACCTGTCACTGCTTCATCACCACTTCTATATCAGTTTACTGTCTTGCTCCCACAGTCACCACTATCTTGACTCTGGCCCTTGTTTTAGACAAGCTCATCCATTCTTTTTGAGAATAAACAAATTAGAAAAGTAGTATAAGATCAGTAGTCAGAGCAACAACCACTATTAGTCCATATAAATAGTGAATGAACAAATAAATACCAAACACGTCCATTTTCTAAGTAGTTAGAATGCAAATGATACTAAAGTTAGAAATTTTATACACACACACAGAAATTATAGTTTGCAGCAAATCTGATATTAAAACTTGAATTTCTTGTTTCTGGCCCAATATCTCCACTACTTCTATAGCATTCAAATACAGTCTGGCAAAAGTTGTCAGATCTTATCAAGTTTCCCTTCAAAATCTCTCAAATCCATTTCTTCCACCCAATTCCCACAACCACCTTATTAGCTTATGCTGTCCCTATCTTACCTGAACTATTAAAATAGTCTCTTAACTGATCATCCTACTCTACTCTTGAATTCATCCTATATACCACCAACAAATTAGTTTTACATTCTACTTCGTAATATAGCTATTTCTATGCTTGTCTTATTTCTCCCTCCCTAGATTGTGAGCTCCTTGTGGACAGGCATCCACGTCCTCATATGCTTTGTAATCCCTACAGTACTCAGTACATAGGAACACAAATTTTTGAAGTTGTGAATTAATGTTTTCCCCAATGTGTTTAAGTCTTTGGACTAAGAAGATATACCTTGGAAGAACTTCTTTCTGCAAGTGCGAGATTCTGTGTTATATAATCTCACAAAGCCTTCTTCATTGGCCACTGCAAGGATGTGCTCCAAGTTGGGAGCTAAAGAAGAAAAAGGTAAAGACCAACATGAACACTACCACCAAAAGTATAGGTTAAAGATGTAAAAATAAAACAATTGTATCAGGAAGAATTAAAAACTATGGAGAAAATCTACTTGAGAATGAAAAAGATGATACAAATCAAATGTCAGGAGTTAAGGTAGGGATTAATTTGAAGACAAAGTTTCCGTAAGATTTCCACAAGGCCTCCTTGTATTTACTCAAATTTCTAATAAAATCTGAACTCATATTTAACAATGAATTCATACTTATCCATGGTGTGTGGGACAACCGAAAGTTTCTTATATAAAATGGAAGCTATGCTCCAAAAATGCAGTAAAGTTTTAACATGAGCTGGGCCTAGGTTTCACTTTCCTGTAAATCTTATGTTTTGGGGGAAATAAAGTCCTACACCAGCTGCCCACCCCCTCCCTTGTTTTGTAACAACTACCCCAGTCTTATCTTTGCCAAATAAGGCAATCTGCTAGCTTCCAAGCTTGTTTTGGGTAAAATGTATCGCTTAGTGCCTGCAAAGTTGTTTGTCTCTTACCTCAGCCAATGGGGACAAAGAGATTCAGGTAAACAAGTGGGAGGGGGGCTTTCTTAGAGTTGTTTGTCTAAGGGTATATAACTGCTTGTTTGCGGCTTGGAGCCTGCCTCCTCCAATCTGCGCTGCTTAGGTGATGCCCAATTCTCGATGGAGACTTGCTAAAATAAAACTTCTCTGTTTATACTGAGAAAAACCTCTGAATTTTTATTTGGGTAAGTGGTCTCTATCCCACACAATGGCAATTTATAAATAACACTACAGACTCTTCCAATCCTTAGAATTGTAAAATCAGTTTTTTAAACCTAATTTTAGTGGTCTTAGATAAGGCCAAATGATTGCACTAGTTGATACAATTCACAACTTACTCTTAAAAGAAGGGCTGAATTAATTCGGACAGATGTCAACAATCAAATTTGCTACTTAGAAAAAGTTGTAATTTGACCACTAATAATTTAACTCATTGAAGAGGTGAATGATAATTTCAGGTTTTCCTTCTACAAGCCCTACATTTTCTCTATTAATTAACTCTATTCATTTTTGCCTACGCATAAACACCATTTGTCTGTTCCTAAAATGATTTAGGAAAATAAATATATGGAACTGACCAAGAACAGGTATATTCACTAAAAAATATGCAACAGTAAAAAAACAAAATAAACCAAAAAACAATCCACTGGCTAACTCCATTACCTGCCTACAAATGATACACTGATGAAAGATTTTTTTTTTGGTCTGTACCTGTGATTTTATTAGTGTGGAGAATACCCTTCATGAAGTACAACAGCAAGAAATGACCTGTGTCTTTCTGACTCCAAGGCTAGCTTTCTATCCACTCTACTATACTGCTTCTCAATAAAGAATATTAGAAATAAGAGGATTATTATTAAATGGAAAGAAAATATTCCTAGAACTAATTCTTAAACTCATGTTCCTCCCTCCCTAAATTGTGAGCTCCTTGTGGACAGGCATCCACGTCCTCATATGCTTTGTAATCCCTACAGTACTCAGTACATAGGAACACAAATTTCTGAAGTTGTGAATTAATGTTTTCCCCAATGTATTTACGTCTTTGGAATAAGAAGATATACCTTGGAAGAACTTCTTTCTGCAAGTGCGAGAACACTTATGTTACTATAGCACAGCATCTTTTCTTCTTTCTCAAAGTGCTACAGCTTGGGAGGTGGGGTGTGGACAGGCCAAGCCAGGTGCCTTTAGCCTTACCATACCCAGTGGAAACCAGGGGCTTTGGGAAATTGGCAGCTTTTAACTTTACTTTTTTGAGATACAGCTATTTTAGAGAATATATTTATTATTTTTTAAAACCTCTATCCCCTAAGTTTCTTTTAAAAAAAACTTCTTAGCATAGTATAAGTATGAAACAGACAAATTTCTACTCAGGCCTAACATAGTTCTAATTTATTTCTTTTAAGGTGGCAAAGGCCTTACCAGTAGAAAAGGTACACCCAAAAGGAGGAACTGGAACTCCCATCTCTCCATAAGAAATGTGATCATCATTATAACTGCATTGATAGCCAGCTAGGAGTGACTGGAGAGGATGTTGTGAAGACCACCCTAAAATAAAAAAAAGTAAATTCCTTATAGAGATAATAGCTTTAGAGCTGGCCTCAGAGGCCACTTAATACAACCCCCTAATTTTAGAGATGAAGAAACGTAGTTACACTCAAAGAGGTTAAGTGACTTGCCCAAGGTCATAAAGGTAACAAGAGCCACAGCTGGTATTTCTGATGCTCTGAATCCACATTTAGTACTTATTCCACTTGTACTACATTACTTATCAGTTTCAGATACATCATACTTCAGCACTTTTTACATACAAAGAGGTTAATTATCTTCATACCCTTCACACAACAGGCCATTCACATGAACCAGCACTTTTTATAAACAAAGAGGTATATATTCTTATACATTTCACACAAAATTTCACTTTTGTGAGCCAGTACTTTTCATAAACCTGTATACTGTATATACTTCATAAAAAAGGCCATTTGCAATGAGCCACCTCTTCTTATATCAACCTTATGCCTTCTACCACTATCCCCTCCTTCTGTCTCACAAGAAATTTATTACCAAGGTTAACTTTACCTGCTCAACAAGCAATTCCATTCTATCCTGTCTCCTCTCAACAGATTGTTCCTTCTGCAATCCCCACTCTATCACTTCTCTTCAATCTTTCTTTACCTACTGGCTCCTTCCTTACTGCCTTACAATCATGCCCATGTCCCCCTATCCTTCCATCACCATTATCTTCCTAGATATCTCTCACTCTTTGTGGCTAAACTTGAAAAGGCCTTCTACAACAGGTGCCTCCACTTTCTCTCCTCTCACTCTCTTCTTAAACCCTTAGGACCTGGCTTCTGACCTTATCATTCCATTAAGCTGGCTCTGTACAAAGTTACTAATGATCTCTCTGCTGCCAAATCCAATGGTCTTTTTTTCAATCCTCATTCTTCTTGACCTCTCTGTAAGCTTTGACACTGTTGATCAACCTCTCCTGGATACTCCAGTTTCATTTGCTGGAATTTCATTGAGGTCATGCCCTCTTACTACAGGTATCAAACAGGGTTCTCTCCTGGGCCCTCCTCTTTTCTCTCTATACTATTTCACTTGCTGATTGCATCAGCTCCCATGGATTTAATTACTATCTCTCTGCTGAAGATGTCAAATTTATATTGGGCTCAAAGATCATTGTAGACAGTGACTGCAGCCATGTAATTAAAAGAGCTGCTTCTTTGGAAGGAAAGCTATGACAAACCTGGACAGCATACTAAAAAGCAGAAATATCACATTGCTGACAAAGGTCCACACAGCCAAGGCTATGGTTTTACAGTAGCAATGTCTGGTTGTGAGAGCTGCACTGCAAAGGAAAGCTGAGCACCACAGAATCAATGTTTTAGAATTATGGTGCTGGAGAAGACTTTTGAGAGTTTCCTGGACAGCAAGCAGATCAAATCAATCAATATTTAAAGAAATTATATTTGACTATTCATTGTAAGGACAAATACTAAAGATGAAGCTTAAATACTTTGGCCACATAAGGAGACGTCAGGACTCATTGGAGGATGAGATGAGTGTCATGGAAGCAACAAACCTCATGAGCTTAGAAAGACTTTGGGAGATAATGGAGGACAGAAGGCCTGCTGTGGTCCATGGGGTCTCAGAAAAGTCAGACATGACTGAACAACAATAAAGCTGATGATTCTCAAATCTACCAACTTGTCTTAACCTCTCTGCTGACTGCCAATTCCCCATCTCCAATTGCCTTTCAGACATCTCAACATCTCAAACTGCATGTTCAGTAGACTTAAAAATATCCAAAACTAAACTCACTATCGTTCCCTCTAAACCCTCTCTGCACTCCTGTTACTGTCCAAGGGCAACCCCCCTCTCCCTGTCCCTCAGGGTCACAACGTGGGTGTCATCCTTAACTCTTGAAGATCTCTGCCCAAATCCAATCTGCTTCCAAGGCCTGTCGGTTTCAATTTTGCAACATCCCTGGAATATAAGGTACAAGCCTTCATCACCTCATTCTTGAACTTTTGCAACAGCCAATTGAGCCTGTCTGCCTCAAGTCTTTCCCCACTCCAATCCATCCTCCATTCAGCCACCAAAGTAACTTCCTAAAGCACAAGTCTTACCATGTCACTCCCACCCAACTCCTGCCCCCCACCTCAATAAACTCTTCTAGCAGTTCCTTATTGCCTTCAAGATCAAATACAAAATTTTCTGTTTGGCATTCAAAGCCTTTTATAACTTAGCCCTTTCGTACCTTTCCAATCTTCTAACCCCTTCTTACATTACTGCCCCCTTCCCCCACTCCCACTTTCAATCCAAGTGACACTGGCCTCCTTGATGTTCCATGAACAAGACACTCCATCTCTGGGCTCCGTACATTTTCTCTAGCTGTGCCCCATGCCTAGAATAATTCGTCTCCCTTCTCATTTCCACCTACTGGCTTCCTTCAAGTCCCAACTAAAATCCTATCTTCTACAGGAAGCCTTTCCTAACCCCTCTTAATTATGGTGCCTTCTCTCTTTTAATTACTTCCAATTGTTCCTGTATATGGCTTGTTTGTAAATATTTGTTTGCTGGTCTCCCCCATTAGATTGTGAGCTCCTTGAGGGCAGGACCTGTCTTTTGCCTCTTTTTGTGTTGCCAGTACTTAGCGCGGTGACTGGCATGTCGTAGGTGCTTAATAAATATCCACTGACTGACTGACTAAACCACCTACAGGTTTACAGATTAGTATAGCTCTGACCACTACTTAAAGGAGCTACTGGTCTTCTTCTGAGGGATCCAAAGGAGATGAATGAGAACTGCTCGTTTCTGTTTAGATATAATCTTTGCTTACAATCCTTAATGGGGAGAATTTTCATTCATAGACTGGACTCCTGTAAGATATGTGGTCTGCACACACTGCAAAAGATGCTCTACTTTTTTCCCCTGATGATGAGCACTTTTTATGGTATTACTTATACTAATGGTAAAAGTACCATTTCCCAGCCCAAACCCTACAATTTCATTAAATGTGTATAGCTTTTCCTAAGTCAATCACACTATACTCATCTGCAAACTGATGTTTGCAATATTATCTAATAGTTATTATAAAAATTGTAATCACTTGCTTTTCCAAATCTACCAATTCCTAAGTAGCCTAAGAGAGAGGGAGAGGAAGAGAGAGAACAACTTTCAAAGTGATTTCCCATCTTCTGCAGTACCAAAACATATTTCAAAGGCGTCACACATGTTTTAATTTAAAAAACAAAATCTCTCCTCTCTCTCTCACACACACACACACACACACACACACACACACACACACACACACACACACACACACACTTTAAAACTGGATGTAGAAAATATATAATTCAAGTGTCAAGTATCCTATTAACTCAAAATACTTACGAATACTTGCTCCCTGTTATCTGCTCATAACTACATCTGGAGTATAGTGAAATTCTGAGTGTGGTATTTTCAAAAGGTCATTAGCGAAAGTTTACCCTTTACCCAGAATGATAAACAGGATGGTAAAAGGCCTGATGGAACTGGAGATACCTAGCCTGGGAAAGAAGAGACTTTGGGAAGGGGGAGAACATAACAGTTGTCTTTGAGTATTTGAAGAGTAAACTTAGACTTTTTTTCCTGGCTTCAGAGGATGAGTTTAGGAGAAATGGGGGAAGGCTGTAAAGAAGCAGATTTAAGATTTGCTGTAAGGAAAAAATTACCTAACAATGAGATTTATCCAAAAGTGGAGGGACCTACTATAAGAAGAAATAAATAAGAGTAAGTAGATAGAGTCTTCCAGCAAAGACCAGGCAACTCTACTTGTTGGATGCCATAAAGCAAATGCTTTTTCAAATATGAGTTAAACTAGATGATCAATCAATTCATATTCTATAATTCTTTGACAATTAAGTGACCTCTGCAACAAATATTTTTGTGAAATATTCAATCACTATTTTTTTTTCCTTAAAAGCGGCTTTCTTACATCAGGCTTTCTTACAAAGGCACATACCTGCATACAACTTGTACCTTACAGCCAAATAAAAACACATCCATCCACAATAATTCTGGTATCATTTTCATGCCTTTTTATGCTGTTCTCTAAGCCAGGAACATCCTTTCCCTTCCTCTCTCAGCTTAAGTATCCCAGCTTTCATTTTTTCCTGCAAGGAATGATAAAGGAGAAAAGCACAGGATTTGGGTTCAAATCCTGGCTATGTCATTTATTTCCTTACGTATCCCTAGGCTAGTCATTTAAGCTCTTTGGTCCTCAGGTTCCTCATTTATAAAATGAGGGCACTGTAGTAGGTGATCTCTTCTACATACCAAATCTTTACCAACTGCTTCTGTGCCCTTTACTCTTTTGACTATAAATTCCTCTTCTATTTTACAAACTAACAATACTATTTTATTATTTACACTACTGTTATTATACTCACGGTCTCAACCATTAGTCTTATTTCGTAAGTAAACTCCTTGAGGGCATCATCTTCAACAACTTTTTTTAATTATATATATTAGGTTAGGGATAACAAGAGATATGATGCTATGTCTTACACATAAAGATATGAAGAAATATTTATGACAGATTTGGCTTTAACAAATACCATTTCCTAGCACAGAATAAGTGGCAAATGGACAGTACAGGTGTGCTGTAAGCATTGGAGAAACTGGGAAACAAAGGAGATGAAACTTAAATTGATTTTTGAAAGAAAGTCAGGATCTAAAACAGGGGTGGGGAACCTACAGCGTGGAGGACACATGTGACCTGGAGGCCACAGGCTCCCAACCCCTGACCAAAGACTTGGCTCTTTTTTCGATCCATGGTGTTTATATCAATGTAAAACATATCCCTTCCCCTCCCCACCCTTGCCTTATTATGGGCGATTTTCCTATAAGTCCTCCATGGAGGATGTACCTAATCTTCTAATAATCTTCTTACTTATCTTCCTTAGACAAAAAGAGAAAAGGGGGAAGCATCCCAGGTGTGTTCAGATGAGCAAAGGCAGTGAGGCAGGAATGTGGACAACATGAAAGAATAGTCTGGGCTGATTACACAGATTCCTTAGAGAAGTACTTGGTTTATACAGTTAGAGGTATGTATCCTTCCCCTGCCTTCCTTGCAAAAGTAAAGAACTATTGATGTGGAATATTACATATAAAGTCAGACTTTTTTCATATGTTGGTAAGTTTTGCTGAACTGTTCCCCCCCCTGGCAGTTATAAGGCATAGCTCTCCAGAAAGGAGGATACATTGGGAAATATAGAAGACCTAAAAACAATAGATATCAATAATTTTTTTTTTTACCATTTTAAATAGGTGTGTGTAAGGGAGTGGTTCTAGAGGGCTTTGAATACCAGATAAAGAAGTGCATGGGCAATGGAAGCCCTTTATAAGTTTTCTGAGCAGGGGAGGCAGAAGAATGACATATGCAAGACAATGTTTTAGGGAGATTAATTTGCTAAGGATGAGTGATGAACTAGAGACAGACCAAGTAGATTACTATTGCAATAGTTCTTATATGAGATAAAGTAGGCTTGGACAAAAATGGGGCAATTTGAATGGAAAGAAAGAAGCAGATATATAAGACATATTATGAAGGAATAATCAATAAGACTTAAAACCTGACTAGACGAATGAATGAAAAACTATTAAGCACCTACTTTGTTCCAAGCTGTCAAGAGGCAATCACATCACGGGCCTTATGTGAAAACCAGGTTTATTACAAGAGAACTGAACATGCATATGGAATCCAAAGAGTTCACAGTCCTTAGAGAAGTTTGCATATTCATGACAGTACAACAAAAGGAGGAGAAAACATACATTTCCACCTAAAGGGGTGTGACATGGGAGGGGAAAGATGCAGTAAAGGTGGGAAAGATGCAGTAAAGTTGGGAAAAGGTCAAAACTCCTCCTGGAGTACCAAGGTGATGGCAAAAGCCACATTCTTTTCCCTTGGAAACCTCTAAACCAGAGGTTCCCAAACTTATTCGGCCTACTGCCTCCTTTTCAAAAAAAAAAATTACTCAGCACTCCCTTGGGGTTAGGTTAACACTGATTTTTATTCAAGGCCCCCCAACTGCACCTGAGGCTACCAGCCCCCTTTGGATCGTTGCAGCACCCCCAGAGAGCAATATCACCCACTTAGGGAACTTATGCACTACATTATGAAGATAGGAGAGTCCTGCTTATCCTGCACAATCACTTTCCCAGCCTGGCACAGATTCACTGGTGCCTATCTTGTCTCCCAAGGACACACAGGGAATCCAGCTTGAGATGCAAACAAATTAGGTCAGCTGGGGTGGTGTTGGGCAGTGCAAAGCTTTGTCCCTGCCACATTCAGAGCCTTCTGCACACTCCGGGTCCAGTGTTTCTGGAAAATATGGCAACTCAAACAAGTTCAGGAAATCCCTTAAACAAAGCACTGTGCTGTCCTGGGGATACAAAATCAAAAGCAGAGATAGACTCTGCCCTCAAAAAGTTTACATTTTAATAAATTAGGAATAGTGGAAGAGGAGACTAAGGGAAAGGAAATAAATCCCAGATTGGACACTAGGTTTGGGAGAAAGATGAGAGTTTAATTTTAGACACGTCAAATTGTTAAGTGATAACTGGATATTTAGTAGATGAAGATTCAAGAACTCACATCTTAAACCAGAATTCCCTGATATACAAATCTCATACATAAAAATGGTCAATCTGTTGCAGTGTGAGAGGTTCAGAAACCCCTCAAAGACTGAGGTACAGGACAGGCACCTGGAATGAATTCACAGACTCAAGCATTCTTTAAGTCAAGGTGACAAGGATTTGCAAAGAGTCTGCCTTGGTGGGCAGAGCTCCTTAGGGAATTTTGCAACCTGACAGGAAGGATGCTAAAGCTTATATAGCAAAAGCAGTAAATTATGTGCCAAATATGCTAATTAGGTGATAACATACAACCTTGGTCATAGGCATCATTCACTACTGGAAATCAGGGGAGGAGGGTTCCTAAGGGGAGTATTTTGGCCCATTATGGTAACTGTGGGCATCAGTACTTGACAGTTCTGCTTATACAAGATAGTCCTGTTCATACAAGGGAAGTTTTACAGAGGTCAGCTTGCTCTTATAACAGAGAGAGATAGTTTGCCTCACTGGGCCTACTCATGAGTTATTGCCAGAGATAGGGTCTTTGGGCTGGGGAGAAAACTGTCAGGGACAGTACCTAGAGGCTAGGAAGAAATATGGTCTTGGAACTGAAGTCCAAGTACAGGCACTTAAGCACCCCATACTACAACTGTGCCGGGGCAGACTCTCTTTGAAAAAATTCTCTAAAGCAAATTTCCCCCTTCTTACCACTTGCCAAGCTGCTCTATTTCACTGCTATGGTGGAAGAGAGGAGAAAAGCACTCATCCAATGTTATCACAATCCTTTCCTTCTCATTTCCCATAGAAACAATGCCATACAATGGTTATTAGGTTCCCTAGTCAGAAGAAGGCCATCTGGTACTATTCATCTTCATTGTGGATTAAATACGTTTTTGGAGGTTAGACTAGAAATCTAATCACAATTTATAATATTGTTTCTATGGGGAAATGTGTGAACTGACCAATTTACAAAGAAGTTTTGGAACACATATAATTTTCAAGTTGCCTGTACTTCTTTGTACATCCATCAAAACAGGCACCTGCAGTATTTAGTGCTATAAAATTAACATATGCTTTATTAGCAAGTATCCCATATTCTTGACTAATGTGCTTTAAAAAACTGTTTTATTGTTTCTAGGATGTGTATTTGGTACAATTTAACAAATATTTATTAAGTAAGAGCCTAATATAGGATGTTCCAAAAGTACAGTTTTTTAAGCACTAAGAAGTTTAGGACACCTTATACTTGACTTGCAAGACACTGTACTGTAAATACAAAGGTGAAAAATGACAGGGGTCTCAGCCTTCAAGAAGTTTGTAATATAGTGGGGGGAGTAGTGTATCATGTATACACACAAGTATGATACAAGTATAAGAATAAAGGAGAGATCTTGACAAAGTGCTGGAGTGGGAACATGGGAATCAGGGAATTCAAAGGGAGAGAGTTATTTAACAGGCAAGAGATAAGGAAAGAATTAACTTCTAGGCCTGGGAGTCAGAGTTAAATAGAGGAGAGATGGGGGAGGAATCTTTCAGGGAAGATAAGAACTAAGGCTCCATTTAGCCTAGGCAAGGGAGCTCAGGCTTGCACAGAAGCAGGGAAAAAGACTAGAGAGCAGCCAGTCAACAAGAACTTAACCATTTATTTGATACCAGACACAATGTTCAGTCCTGGGAATACAAAGAAAAGGCAAAACTCCGTGCCTGCCCTCAAGTCAACAAGCAGGATACAGAGAATGGCTCTCTATTCCTTCCTGTTCTCCAGGAACTCCCAGTCTAACGGGGAAAAAGCGAACAGCCACACTGGAGCTCATCTTAGAGAGAAGGCACTACATTAACGGAGAATCGAGAGAGGCTTCTTGAAGAAGCTGAGACACTAGCTGCGACTTGGGACCCTGATTCAAAGTGCTCACTTTCTAAGAGTCAACAACATTAAGAAAAAAAAAACCAAACCCTGTTCAAACACGACATATTTGCTGTAAATGGGAAGTAACTGTAGAGCTGATTGGTGGGGGACTAGGACAGGTCCCCTTGCAGGTGGGATTTGAGCCGAGTCTAGGAAGGAAAGGAGGTTATGAAAGGAGGTATAATAATAACAGTAACAGCTAGCATTAATCCAGCGCTTTAAGGATTACTGCGTGCTCTACAGTATCTTCGCCTAATACTCGAGACATTGCTAATTAGACTCGTAGTGACCACCTTGGACATCCTTCTCCCTCCTTCCCCCCCTCCGCAAAGGAAAGCCTTACAGCCGGAGTCGCTACCTGCTTCCCTCCCCTCATCCCTCAGAGAGAGCCATCTACCCCTATTTTTGAAGCGCACTCCAAACCGCCACACCTCCTCATATTCCCTGAGTAGCCTCAGGCGCCCATCCACCCTGCGCGGGCAGGGGGGGAGGGGTCATGTCGTGCTCTCTCTGTCTCCTGGGGCGCTCGGGCCACGCCGAAAGCCAAGGACTCGGAGCCGGGGGCCAGGGGTGGGGAACATCCATAGCTCCCGGGTAGCGCAGACGAGGGGAGAGGGTGGGAGAGCGAGGCAGCCCGAGAGCTTGCGACGCAGACGTGCGAGCGCGGCCGTTAGAACCGTTACTTACCATTCCCAACTGCGCCCAGGCGGGGCTGGCGGAGAAGCGAATGGAACAGCATCTGGGCCGGCGGGAAAAGGGCAGCGAAGAGAACAGACTTGCAAACAGTAAAAGGCCCGCGCCCTCTCCCACGTCCCCAGCCCATTTATACCGGCTAACTCCCGCCACCGCCGGGCCGGGCCAACAAACTCCGCGCCAAACTGACGTAACGCCATCCGATTGGCTCCCGTTGTTCAATCGCTAAGACGCAAGCCACGCCTGCTTCGAGATCCCGCCTCTTTCTCACCCGCCCCCCCTCCTCCCACTGAGGAAGCCTCAGGGCGATTGGCTATTGGCCCCGCTTGCGCCTGCGCCGGGGGAAGAGTAAAAGCTTAACAGCCGAGCATCTAGGCCGCATGCGCGGTATCAGCACGGGGAGAGCCAGGGTTGAGGGGGGGGAAAGAAAACACGCGAGAACAAATTGGAGGGAGATGGTTGGGCTGCAGCTGAGTTTCCAATCCTGAATAGGCTGGTCTGGTTATTGTTAGAGCGCCATGGCGTCGAATTCGACCAAGTCTTTCTTGGCAGACGCCGGCTACGGCGAACAGGAACTGGATGCGAACTCAGCCCTCATGGAACTAGATAAAGGTATCTCGGGAGCTAACCGTCCGCGTCAAAATGGGTGGGGGGGGCAGGGGGAGGGGAGAAATGGCGCCACCAGCTGGTCGAGGCCTCGAGATCGCCGTGGTGGCGCATGCGCGACAGTCCTGGCGTGGGGTAGTACTTTCTCTCGTAGGCTGGCGCGGTTTAGTCCTCGTTTTCTGTGGGTCGCTGGAGGAGTACCCTCTGGGAGATGAGCTTTTAAATTCCCGCAGCCTCTAGCTAGGTGCTTAAAGGGCGGGAAGGGGAAGGCGAAAGGACGTGGGGCTGGAGAAAACTCACGTAGTAGCGGGGTTTGGAGTTCTGGATTCACGCGCCAGCCACGCACCTGCTGTGAAACCTTTAATTCCCCCAAAGTCGAAGTGGTTTATAAAAATCTTGTGATTATTTCTGAATACGTGCATTTTGAACCAAGTGTCCCTCCTAAGTATTTAATCTAGCATTTAGTATGTTAGTGTACGGTCGTGTCCGACTCTTAGTGACCCCATTTGGGGTTTTCTTGGCAAAATTACTGGAGTGGTTTGCCATTGCCTTCCCCAGTGGATTAAGACAAACAGGTTGCAGCTAGTGGAGGTCTCAGTTTGGGTTTGAACTCAGGTCTTCTGACTCCACGTCCAATGTTTTATGCGTTGCGCCACCTATCTGCGATTTATGGACCTTCTGGACTTGGACTTGTTGGATTTGTATTGACTATAGAGTTACAGGAGGGACTTTGGTTGTTGCTTTTAACTCACTATGAGAGCAAAATAGAATAAAGGGTTTTTATTTTTAAAAGTCGGAAGTGACTCAGCTGTTTGTATTGCCCTGCTCAAAAAGCTTCAGTGGTCAAATTTATAAGAATACAAGTCGTTCCCCAATTGACAAGTTTGTCAAAAGGATATGAACAGGCAGTTTTCAGGTGAAGAACTTAAAGCTATCTATTGTCAAGAAAAAATGCTCTGAGTCACTATTGATTGGAGAAATGCAAATTAAAACAGCTCTGAGGTACCACCCCACACATCAGATTGACTAATATGACAGAAAAGGAAAATGATAAATGTTGGAGAGGATGTGGGAAAATAGGAAACACTGATGCATTGTTGATGGAGTTGTGAACTGATCCAACTCTTCTGCAGAGCAATTTGGGACTATGCCCAAAGAGCAATTAAACTGCATACCCTTTACCGTGCGCTACAAGGTCTGCATCTCAAAAAACTTCTCTGGCTCCCTTTTGCCTCAAGAATAAAGTAAAAATTCTTTCTAGGACAGTCTGGCTCCAGCCTCCCTCTCCAGGTTGTCAGACATTAGTCACGCACTGTGAAAGGCTGGGGGGGAAATAAGACCGGTTCTCTGGGTTGAAGGACCTAACAGTCTAATGGGGGAAGACAACTGTGTATAAGCAAGGGATCTGCAGGATAAATTGGAATTTATCTCTGAGGAAAGACACTAAGATTAAGAAGCACTAGGAAAGGCTTCTTGCAGAAGGTAACGTGGGCAGAGTTGAGGAGGGAGGGTTTCAGGAGGAGGAGAGAGCCTGGAAATTTCATGGAGTGGAGTGTCCCCTGGGAGGAACAGCAAGTGCCAGTGGATTGCAAAGGGCTTGAAAAGCCAAAGAATTTTATATTTGATCCTGGAGGGAGCCACTGGTGTTGATTGAATAGATGAGGGTATGGTCCAACCTTCAAGAAGACAAATTCGATAGATGAGTAGAGGATGGGCTAGAGTAGGAGAGACTGGAGGCAGGGAGACCAATCAGAAAGATATTGCAATAGTCAGGGTGTGAGGTGATGAGGGCCCTACACCAGGGTGGTTTTAGTGTTAGAGAAGAGAATGGGGCCTATTCTAGAAATGTTATAAGGGTGGGAAAAGGCAATATATTGAATATGGAGACTAAGGTAAGAGAGTGAGGGCTGGATAAGTGGATTTGAGAATCATTGGCATAGAGATGGTAACAGAATCCATAGGAGCTGAAGAGGTCCCTAAGTGAAGCAGAATGGGGGAGCTATATTCTGTCTAGGACCCCATGGGACCCTCACAGTTAGTGGGTATGTATAATTTGGATGGAAATTCAGCAGAGGAGACTGAAAAGTTGCAGATTGGTAAGTGAACCATGTGGTGTTTAAAAAGGGTAATTTAATCATCTTATTAATAATGCTAGCATTTTAATGAAAGGATGGCCATTTGGCTGTCTCTCTTTTAGATCAAAGACAGTGTGGGGCAGGCTCACTGTCTTGGCAACCAGCTCTGATTGGCTAAAAATGAGGGAATGGATATTGCAATGAGGGGCTGGACCTGAACTTTGATTAATGTCATTTACTTCTCAGTTAGCCCCAACCTTGGACAATCTGTTCAAAGATTTTATCCCCACCCAGACCTGAGTAGGGCACAATGGCTTCCCAACTGAATGGAGTCTAAATCCTAGCTCATTATCAGTCCCCTTCAAGAGACTGATCTTTTAAAATCAGGACTTTAGAAAAAGGGGGGACTCTAGATCTTCCTAGATAATTGGTTGCTGATAATTATTTCTTTCAAACAGGAGAGTTATGTCATGAAAACCTAGGGAAAAGTGAGTGTTAAGGAAAAGAGGGTATTGAAAAAAGGCCATTGAATTTGGCAATTGAGAAATCATTAGTAACTTTGGAGAGAGCAGTTTCAGTGGAATGATGAAGCTGGAAGCCAGTCTGTATAGATTTAAGAGTGAGAGAAAAGGAAGTGGAGGCAATAGTAAGTAAACTTTTATTAAGAGCCTGCTACTTGCCAGGCACTGTGTGCTAAGCATTGGGGATATAAATGCAGAAAAAGACAGTCCTTGTACTCAAGAAGCTTACAGTTACAAAACAGCACACAAGAGGAAACTGAAAAGGCGGCCCATGATTTTATGGATTGTTTTCTTCCAGTTTCTGTCTCATACTGTTGTTAACAGAAATGGATTTTTAATTCTTTGTTAGATAATCTGCATACTAATATGTTCAAAGACTGTTAGAGCTAGTGGGGACCTTATAAACCAGAGATGAAGGAAATGAAGCTTGTTAGTATAGTATCCAACCTTTTTTTTTAACTAGTATATTTTAAAGGTACTATATGACTGAGTAAATCATTAATTTAATCTAGATATTTTACCAGCTCTTTTGAAGAATTGACAGGATCATAGATACTTCCCTATTTTAAAGATTACTTAATAACCTGGGCCATTTTTTCCAATAACATAAGACTTTATATACTATCATAAATAATTGAAATTTTATAGTTTTCTGTTTACTGTATGACAACTTAAAACAAAATTGGTTTATATTTCATTAAAATCTGCTGTAGTATTTAGGAGGCAGTGCAGCATAATAAGCGGATAGATGTCTGACTTGCAATCAAAAAGACCAGGGTTTGAATTCTGCCTCACACTAATCTTAGATTAGTCACTTCACTTCTTTCAGCCTCCCTCATTTGTAAAATCTCCCAAACTGTTATAAGACTCAAATGAGGAAATGTATGTAAAGCACTGTATGTTATTAGTAAAGGATATCAAGCTTTGAGAAACTCAGGTTTCTTAATATGCCGAGTTCAGCATCTGTCAACCAAAAAGCATTCAGTAAGTGCCTCTTATGTGCCAGACACTTTGCTAGCATTGGGAGTGTGAAAGACAAAAATGATGCAGTTACTGCCCTCAGGGAGCCTACATTCTATTGAAAATACATAAACAAATAGTTAAGTTGGAGGTAATTGACTGGGCTAGAGACAGCCTAATTTGGGAGGGGGAGGGGAATAAGGAAAAATAGTGGTAGGAGTAGTGCTTGAGCTCAACTTTTAAGGAAACTTGGAATTCTAAGAGGCATAGTTGAGAAAGGAGGGTATTCTAGGTGTGTGAATGGGGAAAGCCTATAACAGATGGCTGCAGGAACTTGTCTTCTCCATGCTCTTAGGAATTTTCCTCCCCTGTACTTTTCCTTTTCCACTTGAAGCCCTACCAACAGCTCTATTAGGACTTCACCTGTCACTACTCTTGGTTTCTCACCAGTATTAGTTGGTCAAGGCCAGTGGTAAATGAGAGAGAAAAACGGAACCTTGAGATACAGATGGGTCTTGTTAAGTCTGCATCTCTCTAGCCCTTGTTTCCTTTACCTTTTGCCCTCATTCCTAGTCTGTTCATTGTCATTCCAGCTTGATTTGGTAGTTAGAAGAAGGGATGGGCAGATCCCCAGCTGGCAGCTACCATAACACTCCTTATGCCACCCTACCTCCTACCCACACCCTGGCCAGTTTTGACCCTGTAGCACCCCTTGGGGCAGGAAAGAGAAGATCCCTCTTTACTTATATTTCCAACTCCTACTACTGTCTAGCTCTAGGGTGGGCAACCCTGTGGCCTTGAGACCATGTAAGGCCTTTTAGATTCTTAAGTGCAGCCTTTTGACTGAAGCCAAATTTTGTAGAACAAAGTGGCTTTTTACCTTTCTCAGAACCTGGGCTGAGTTTTCACTCATCACACCACCTCTAACCCATCCATTTTAGGATCATAGACTTGAAGCTGGAATCAACCCTAGATGTCATGTTACCACTCCTTTGTTTACAGATATGGAAACTTATTTCCAGAAAGGTTGTGCTTTTTCAACGTCTTGCAAGTATTATGTATCCGAGTGGACCATCTCTACAACCACCCCAGTATTTGCCGTTTTCACATAACACTTCTCTAAATTTTGACTAGGAAGGAAGTGAGGGAGATAAATACCTAAGGTATATTCCGTGACCACCATTTATTAGGCTGCTTTGGGAGAAAATTTCAGATTCATGATGGGGTAAAGAGATTATTGTGGACCTTACTAACATTTATAATGCTATTTTTATGGGGAAATAAGGTCTAAGCATGTGAATTACTAACATTATAACCAGGCTGTCAATTAGGTAATCATACCTGTGTACCCTACGTTTGTTTTGTAGTTCTAGCTATTACCTTTAAAAAGAGACAGCTGATAAGCTTTCTGAATAGCTGTTACTACACAAGACATTTCCCTTCTCCCAGTCTTAGTTTCCTCATCTATAAAATGGACTCAGTTATCCTTCCAGAGTATTCCTCAACTCATGGGATCCTTATGAGAAAAGCACTTTGCAAACCTTAAAGGATTATATAAATGTGATGTTTGGTACATGGATAAATGGCACATGTAATTGTCCTGGTCAAGGTTTATAGATCACATAGTGATTGGTCAAAATAACAGGAGGCTATTCTTTATCTAGTGGTATTGAGTTGCAGTAAAAGTGGAAGCATTTGAATAAGGTATTGATGAAAATGCCATAGGAGGAACCCAGAGTTTTAAAAACAAATGTTAAAAATTGTTTTTACATGCAACTAGGACATAAAACATACAGGCAGTGGGGTATAGAAATCTATCTTTCCCTACAGGAAGATAGAAGGGGAAGGGAATAAGAGAGGGGGGGGTTGATAGAAGGGAGGACTGATTGGGGGAAGGGGTATTCAGAATGCCGGCCATCTAAGGGGGCAGCTAGGTGGCAAAGTGGATAGAGCACCGGCCCTGAAGTCAGGAGTACCTGAGTTAAAATTCGGCCTCAGACCAAACACTTGACACTTACTAACTGTGTGACCCTGGGCAAGTCACTTAACCCCAATTGCCTAAAAGAAGAAAAAAAAGAAAAGAAAAAAAAGAATGCATGCCATCTTGGGGTAGGAGGAGGGGAGAGATGGGAGAAAATTTGGAACTCAAAATCTTGTGAAAGTGAATGTTGAAAACAAAAAATAAATTAATTTTTAAAAAAAGAAAAAAATTAAAAAGAAAATACCATAGGAAAGAATTCTTAAAAACAATTCTTTGTTTCCATTTTATTGTACTGTCTTCATCTGTTGATGAATGGCTATTTCCAAATAGTTCTCATTGACAGATTTTTCAGGAAAACTTTAGAATTTTTTTCCATTTAAATATTCATGATGATTTAAAACCTCTGCTTTACAGTACAAGTTATTAATATGTTACTATAGCTATTAATATCTTAATGTACATTTAATAATATACAGACCCTTTGGGGCCCAAATTTGAAAAGTACGTTTAACATTGCAAAGTGTATACCTTCCCTGTTGTTGCTTTTTAAAAGGGCTGAGATCTGGCAAACTTGGAGAGCAGTGTGAAGCAGTTGTACGATTTCCTAGACTCTTTCAAAAGTATCCATTCCCTATTCTCATCAATTCTGCATTCCTAAAGCTGGCTGATGTTTTCAGAGTTGGGTAAGTCTAATATATGCCCTTTCTAAAATATCAGTGTTCTAAAGTTAACTGATTTTCATTTGAGAGAGTGGCCTCTTTTTCTCTGTCTTGGGGTTTCTTTTCTTGCTATAGTCTCTGTTGTCTGATGTACTTTTTGTTTGTATGTTTTTCTGATTTACACTCATAGTTTGAATTATCATCTTCTTGCAGATGACTTCCAAATCTACATATTTAGCCTTTGTCTTCAAAGCTCTGCCATTGGGCATTGAGAGGCATAATGGTATAAAGGCCAAGAAGATCTGCTTCAATTCTGCCTCATTTACTAGGTGTTTGTGCTGGGGCAAATTATTTAACCTTTTCTAGATTAATTTTCCTTTCCAGAAAAATGGTGATAGTCATAACTGTATCTCACCAGGTTGTTAGGATGATGAAAGGAGGTTTTATATATATATACACACACACACACACATATATATGTGTGTGTATATATAAAACATTTTGAAAACCTTAAAGTGGTCTGTAAATGTCAGTTATTATTATTGTTATGACATTCCATTTCCCACCTCTAGGCCTTGGTACAGGCTGTCCCCCATGCTTGGAATGTTCTCTATCCATACCCCTGCCTCTTGAAACCTCTAGTTTCCGTCAAAACTTAGTTCAAGTGTCATGTCCTGCACTAAATTTTTCTTGATTTCCCAAGTTGTTAGAACTTCTTTACTCTCTTACTACTTTTTTATTTGTTGTATATATTTTGTATTTTCTTAGCTGTGTGCATGTTGTTTCTTCCAGAGTTATATAAAGTTTTGAAGGCAAGGATGATTTACTTTTATTTTGGTCCCAAGTACCTAATACATACTAGGTGCTGAATGAATTCTTTTTTTTTTCTTTTGGCTAGGCAGTGAAGTTAAGTGACTTGCTCAGGATCCTACAGCTAGTAAGTGTCATGTGTCTGAGATGGGATTTGAACTCAGGTCATCCTGAATCCAGGGCTGGTGCTCTATGCACTGCCTGAATACCCCTGAATGAATTCTGAATAAATGCTTCCTAAACTGAATTAAACCAACCTTCCTCTCCAACCTCCATACTAGATATTTTTACTTTTATTCAGTTAATGTCAAAAAAGGGTACACAGCTGTTATTACCTCACCATGATTCCCATTAGAATTTTCCTTCTGAATAAAATATAAAACATGATAGGAAACATAAACTTAAAATTCATATACATATATAAAGTCAATATCTATCTATTTAAAAAAACCAATAAAAGCAAATATTTAAAGCAATTCTAAAGGGTCAGCAAAGAAAAGTTACTTCTTGGATTAAAAAAAAGAAAGACCAAAATAATTAAGATCATTCACAGAATTTTAAAGGAATTGGGTCCAACCTATAATCAAACCTGAGAAATAGTCATCTAATGTTTGCTTAAAGCTGTCTAGTAAAGAAGAACCCTCTGTTTCCCAAAGCAACCCATTCTAGATTTGGACAATTCTGATTGCTAAAAATTTTTTCTTGGTGTCAGGTCTAAATTTGCCTCTTTGCAGTGTCCACCCATTGCTCATAATTCTTCCATCTTGGGCAAAACAAGTCTAAATTCCTTTTCTAGACATAGATTGCACATAAATTGGATAGAGCTCAGGACATGTAATCAGGAAAACTTGAGTTCACTTCTGGCCTCAGACATTTGCTAGTTGTGTGGCTCTGGGCAAGTCACTTCTTTGCCTCAGTTTCATCATCTGTGAAACACTAGGGCATAGTACCCCAGACGTATTGCTTCCTTATTCCTGGAGGCTCTCTCTTTAATACATCCCAATATCACATTAACTTTTTTGACTGCCACATCTCTCTTTGCAGTCATTGAAATTGAAGTACACTAAAATCCCCCTAGATCTTGGGAGTGTTTTTTGTCTTTATACCCTCAGAGCCTAGCCCAATGCCTAGCACAAAATAAATGCTTACTAACTGCTTATTGAATTGAAGCAAATTGGATCTTTTTTGATGCCTTCCCCATATTATGCTTGTGAAATTGATCTTTTTTTTTTTAAATTACCCAAGTGTAAGACTTTACATTTACTGTCAGTAAGTTTCATTCTGTTAGATTTAGTCCAGTGCTCTTGCCTGTTAGGCCTTATGGAATCCCAACTCTGTGTTAGCTATTTCTCCCAGTTGTGTGTCATCTGCAGATATGATGAGTGTACCATCTACTCCTTTATCCAAGCTATTGATAAAAATGCTAAACAGCATAGGATAAAGCACACATCCTTGGAGCATTCTGCTGATTACATCCAGCCACGTTGGCTTCTGACCATGTTGTACCTAGGCATACAGATCTGGTGCTGAAAAAGGTGCCAAAAGCCATCCGAGCCCCTCGTTAACTACTATTATATGAATTTAGCCATTCAGTTAGTTCTGTTGCCATCTAATTGTATATCATTGTCTAGTCCACATCTCGCCATCTTTTCCTTAAGAATGGTAGAAGATACTGCTGCAATCTACTTTTCCAGTGTTTTAGCCAAACTAGGCTACTAGCTGTTCTCCAAACTCCCAATTCTATCTCTTGCCTCTATGCATTTGCACAAACCACCTCACCCTTCCAGGCCTCTGCCTTTCAGCATCCTTAATTTTCTTCCAAACTTATCTCATGTTCTATCTCTACTTTGCAAACACTTTCTCCCTTCTCTCATTTTTCTAGACTATCTTGTTTGATCTTACGCTTAACCCCTTTACTCCCTACCTCGTACTACACCTTTTCTATTTACTTTTTTTGCATGCCATTATAGATTTTAGTTCCAAGTGAAGTTTGTTTTGTTTTTGTCTTTGTATTACTAGCAAAGTTCTTTATACATGGTAGTAGTTGCTTGCTTAATGTTTATTGAAATTGTGAAATTGTACTCCACTTAGCTTAGTTTAGACTTTTTTAATAAAAGATAAGGAGCCCAGTTCTCATAGAATTAAAGTAACTTGACCAAAATCACATTAGTGATTAGTATCAGAACTGACACCAGAATCTAATTCTTCTGATTCCTAACTGAATGCTTTTTACTGCTGTTTCATACTTCTACTTTTGTACCCTAAAATAGGCATAAATGTTCCATGCATATTGGTTGTAGAAGAGTTCTTAATGTATTATAAAAATGAAAATATAGTACATAAATTCTTTGTTCTACTACTTTTTAAATTTTAGCCATCTAAAAAACTAATATGCTGCCTTTAGTAAACATGAATTAGATCCTCTTCTCCCCTTCCTCTTATACCATACTTTGAAGGAAAAAATGTGTCACAAAAACAACTTGAGGTGGTATGGGAATGATTGGACAATCATCTTTCTGATTATTTATATGTATGTATGTGTAAATATATGTTTATATGGATATATATACACATACATATGCATATATAATACACATATGCATATTTATCAGTTACATTTTGGGAGGAACACTAACTGGCATAATTCTCCTTCCTCCATGAATCACTACCCTTGTGGAGCCATGGGTTAGAAAGGTATCGAAAGTGAATTTTGGAGAATATAACCAACTCCATCTTGTTCTGTATCAGCCATTCTTGGTATGTGACCTTTGATGAACTGCAACACCAGCTGCAACAATTGCTGTCCTTCAGTGTTTTCTCTCCTCCTCTTATCAGTACACGACTTAGTAGCTGAAGGTGGCGTATTCCAGAGTCCTTGGAATGTCCTTCGCCCTTGTCTAGTCTAATGGAGAATTCTCTTTGATTTAGTGAAACTAGCTATATTAAGAAAATAAATTCCCTTACCTCTTTACTGCAACAAATGACATATATTTTCCTTTAACAAGTATTCTACACATCCAAAGAAAGAACTATGGAAGTCGAATTGCTGTCACTTATTTTTACCTCCTGTTGAGTTTTGTTTCATCTTTCTGATGGTTCCTCCTATTGGTTTTAATTTTTACTTACAACTTCGCTAATGTGAAAATATGTTTAATGGGTATGTAAAGCCTATATCAGATTGTGGGCTGTCTTGGGGAGGGAGGGGGAGAAAAATTTTCAACTCAAAAGAATATGGAAGTGATTGTTGATAAATCAAAACAAATTAATAAAATTGAAAAAAAAATTGAAAAAAAATAAAAACAAGTATTCTATTTTTCTTGTATGTCCAACCACATTTTGATGAATAGCCATCTTGCTGTTTTCTTTGTTTCATATAACGCATAAATATTGCTTACTGAGTTGTGAATGGTGCATTCCCTATCAATTGTTGGTGGAAAATGACACACTCAGTGTAATAAAGCCTTTTTCCTGATTTTGTCTGGCTTATTGGCTTTAGGTAGTTGAATTCATAAGAAAATTCATGCCACAAAGAAAGTAAGTGGGTCACTGTTAGTACTCCCTACTCACTTTCCTTTAATGATGAGTCAAAACAATAGGTTAAAAATGGAGAATAAGAGATTATGTATTGATCCTTGTTATTACTATTTTAAGCAGACAGAATTTTTCATCTATTTTTCTTCTTTTTAGAAACAACTTCCTCAGGCTATGTGTACTTAAAGTCACTCAACAAAGTGAAAAGCATTTGGAGAAGATTCTGAATGTGGATGAGTTTGTGAAGAGGATCTTTTCTGTGATTCATAGCAATGACCCTGTGGCAAGAGCTATTACTCTCCGGTATGGTAGTTTCACTTTGCATCTAACATTATTCACAAGATGAAATTCTTTATCTGTTTAAAACAAGGAAGCTAGAGTATTATTTCGTTGTGGGTTTTAGGAATTTATTTGTGAGATTAAAGTTCAAATAATGAGGAAGACAGACGAATAATCTATAGCTCCTAATAGATGAGGATTTGTATCCTATAATTTTTATCTAAATAGTAGCATAAAATTTGCATGTGTGTGACACATGCATATATATATATATATATGTATATGTATGTATGTATTTTTTATACAGATATTCTGGTTAGATGAATCAATTTATTATTGTTTCATTATTAAATAACAAGAAGTAACACCTAAACTGTTCTCTGAAGGCCCAGTCTTTTCATTTAAAGTTGCGTGCTTCCTTAAGCTTGTAATTACTATTTCAAGTTGCTATGTAGATCTGACCTTTGATCCATTAAAAAAGACTCTTGGTATTTGTGCTCCAGTATTGACTTGTAATACACTTCCTTTGATCATGAAGTTAGAATCATGTTGCTTTAAAAGGTAAAACTTAGGTCTCTAGCTTATAGATGATGTAATAATCTAAAACCACTGTTGAAATGAAGCAAATCATATTGCTGTTTTATAAGCTTAAACACATGTGAAAACAAGTCATACTGTAGTTCATAAAATCATAGATGCTTAAGAATTGGATGGGACATTAGAGAGAAACTTTCCTTTCCTTCCAGAGCAGAAACCTATTCTGCAACATGGCAATGATCATCCAGCTTCTAAGCACATCTTTTTAGTGAGGGGGTGCTTCCTATCCTTGTGAGGTAGGCTCCTCCATTTTTGAATGGCTCTAAGAGATAGAAAATTCTACTGTATGTTGACTTTACATCTGTCTTCCTGTGACTTTCACCCATTGGATTAACTCTAATCCCTCTTTTACCTGACAGACTTTCACGTATCTTAATGTGACTCTAATGGGTTCCCCCATCTTGTCTTCAGATCACTCAGCCCCAATTCATCTCAGTTGTTCCTGTATAAACAGAGTTTCCAGACTCTTCACCTTTCTAGTAGCCTTCCTCTGTACACTTGTCCAGTGTGTCTGTGTTTCTGGACCCAGTTCTCCACAAAGTTTTCAAATTTTAGGTCGTTCTGAAGATATAAATAATGTTTTTATTTAATGGGGGGGGGAGTGAGGTTTTATTTTTTTTTAATAGCAGCTCATATAAGCAAGAGAGCAAGGCCTTTCCTGCCTCCACATTTTTACCTGGTTAATTTTTTTTCATTGATTTATTCAACAGTGTACTCTTTTAAAGGCGATACAAGTGATTTACAGTTCCAATGAGGAAAAGCAGAAATTGGCTAAAGAGACTGTGGATACACAGAGGATTCAACTATCTAACTTAGAAATCTAAAAAAAATATACAGAGGGTGGAAGCAGAGGTGTCAAGTCACAGAGGGCATGTGCAAAAGCATAGCGCTTTTCTGTCAGAATATGTTGTTAGGAGAACTAAACGTCAGAATGAGCAGAGTCTTTCAGGCAAACTGCAGACAACCAGGAATGTTCTTTAGCTATATTGGGAAAAAGAAGAGAATTATCATACACATCCCACTCCCTATTTTTCCCTTTTTAAACTCTGCTGATTTCATCAGCTCTCATAGATTTAACTCTCACATCTACTTATCCAGTCCTTAGCTTCTTCCTGAGCTATCATCTTTTTTTTTTGGTGAGGTAATAAGGGTTCTGACTTGGCCAAGGTCACACAGCTAGTAAGTATTAAGTGTCTGAGGCCAGATTTGAACTCAGGTCCGTCTGACTCCAGGGCCAATGCTCTATGCGCCACCTCGTTGTCCCCTTGAGCTATGTTTTTGAAACTCCAAATACCTGCTGGACATATCTCTGTCCCATAGACTTCTCAAACTCAGCTTGTCCAAATTGAATTCTTTCTTTCCCTTAAACCCAGTTCTCTTCCTGACTTCTCTCAGTCAAGTGTACCACCACTATATGCTTTACACGTGGTAACCACTTAATGAATAAAGTGCTTTTTCATTCATTCATTCTTCAGTCACCTCTCTTCAAAAGCTAAAAATCATCATTGGCTTTATTTTCTCACTATTCTTTCTCCACGTCCAGTCAATGCTAATCTTTGTAGATTCAACCTCTATAACATCTTGTACATCTGTTCCCTTTTCTCCATTCTTATCATAGCCACCTTGATTCATGCCTTTATTACCTTTCACCTGGATTTTTTCAGTAGCCTTCTAATTGGTCTTCTTGTATCCCAGACTCTCCCCTCTCCAACCTATCCTTTATACAGGTGCCAAATTGATTGTCCTAAAGCACCAATCCTGTCACTTGCCTGCTAAAGAAGTTAAATCAACAAACATTGTTAAATGTCTATTATACGTCAGGCACTATGCTAAGTGCTGGGAATACATGTACAAGCAGAAGGGAAAGCAGTCCTTCCTTTCAACGAGCTTAAAAAGAAAAGTAGTCCAGGACTGGAGTGAGTTTCCAGATATACTGTGGCATAGCAGACAACATTTCACAAAGTGGAGATCTGTAGTGCAGCTTGGAGAGGAGTGAAGACATGATTGTCCTGGGCCTTTCCTTAAAGTGCAGGTTCTAAGAGGAACCAGCCAATCAGAGGGAGAGGCTGCAGGGCTGGAGAATACATCCAATGTAAGAAGCAGTCTAAAGATGGAATGAGTTTCATTTGCTCTTCCACGATGAGGAGACAAAGTACTGTGCAAAGTCAAGAGTGCAGCCTGGAGAGGAATGAAATCGCATTAATAAAGAAGCTTCAGTGTCTCCCTGTTATAGGCATTCTTAGGGGTCTGTGATGTGGACGGGATAAAAAATTACATCTTTATTTTCATTATTTAAAAATGTATTTAATACAGCTGACTCCTGAGATCTTTCAAAAATTTTCTTTTTCCTACCATGTATCAGATAAAGTAACATCTCAAGGCATATTATAGAAATATTGGAATTTCACAGCATAATTTTCATAACAAAAGTTTATATACATATATATATACATACATATATATATGCATATATATACACATATATACACATACACACACATACATACTTTTTTTTTTTCAGTTTTGGTCTATAAAAGTACTTACCTGTTCTAATTTTTGTTAATAAAGCTTAACTTGCCCCTCCCTTTTTTTTTTAGCTCTGAATTTACCTTATCTCCTTTTCTTGGGATTGCTATAGGATGTTGGGAAGTTTGGCATCCATCATTCCTGAGAGGAAGAACGCTCATCATAGTATTCGTCAGAGTCTGGATTCACATGATAATGTGGAAGTTGAAGCTGCTGTGTTTGCTGCTGCTAATTTCTCTGCACAGTCCAAGTAAGTGCATACTTCTAACATCTAGATTCCCAAGTATGTTTCAATGAGTGACCATTCAGTGTCTGTCAAGCACCTAGTAAATGCCCAGTTGCCCCGCTCTTAGGAATACAAAAGAAGTATAAAACAGGGTCTCCTCCCTGAAGGAGCATATGGTCTAGTTGGGGAGAAAAGATTAACATACGTGATGAAATGGAGGAAAAATTCAGTACCAAACTGTGTTGTGAATGTATGCAGTAGACATACAAAGAGAGGTAGAAAGACTTCATGAAAGAATCAAAGCTTCTTCCACTGAAGAGAGAGCCTGTCTTCAGTGAATATTAACCCTTTATTCCTTCCATTTCATTCCAAACTTTTTGTTTTAAAATAAATTTTATTCGTGCTTTTGTGTTTTGTACATAATTTCTGGAAATATCATTTCCCCCACCAAAAAAAAATTGAACTTTCCCTTTCAATAAACAGCTTATTTCTTATTTTAAACAGAAATATTAATGCCAGTGTTGACTGCTTTCAAGAACAGTACCTTTCTGAAGACTTGTTAAAGCAACTTGCTAAACCATGTAGTGGTGTGAATCAAATTTTCATTTTATTTTTATTAAAAGTTCTTTAAAGGTTGCAGAGTGCTTCATATGTGTTATTTCATTTGCTCTTCGTAATAACCCTATGAAGAAGCTGCTGTTATCTCATTTTGTAGATGATGAAACCAAGGCTGACAGAGTTTTAGTGAGCATCTGAGGTGGGACTGGGCCCTTTCCCTTAAACCTCTGTGGATTTATCACAGTCTCACTTGTGTTATAGTTGTTATGTGTCTTATTATATCCCTGTTAGACTGCAAGCTCCTTGGGAACAGGGGCTTTTTTTTTTTAATTCCCAGTACCTGTAACTCTGGCTTGCACAATGTAGATACTTGAATAAATGTTTGTTGAATGAAATTGACCTAGTGAGAGTGAAAATTCTAAGACGGAGAGGAAAGGAGGTCATTTCATTAAGGGACTAGAAAATAGTGTGAAATTTAGCACGAATTTAGAATTAAAGAACCTTTATTTGAATCTTCTCCCAGCTGCTTGTTATTATTTAGATGACCAAAGACAAATCATGTAGTCTCTCCAAGCTTTCAGATTTTTTTCATCTGTTAAATGAGAGGGTTGGACTAGATGATTTGTTAGCTCCCTTCCAGTTCTGTGATGCTAGTCCACATTTTCTGGGCTTGAAAACTCTTGCATACTATCATATAAGACTTACTAAGGTTAGCTTTGGGGGATTTCTTAGAGATCACCAGTTGTTTTGGGTGATCTGTGAGGTCATTTCTTTTCAGTCCTTTGAAAACTTTGGTGACTTTAACTAAAGGTGTCTTTAAATATCTGTTTCCTCTTTCCATAGGGATTTTGCTGCAGGAATCTGTAACAAAATCAGTGAAATGATTCAAGGTACGTAAGTTCTATTTAGTAATAAGAAACAAGTGAGTTTTTCTTTATATTCACTTTATGCCCTATTGAGTTAATTAGAATAGTTTAATTATGTATTGTAGTTGTATCATACATATGCATGCACTTGGCTAAAAAAAGATGGAGGAAAAATGATTCAAATAGCACTGACAGTTTTGCACACCAATTCACTCTGTGAACATATACCTCAGAGCAAGTATGAGATGGGAGATAACAATAGCATTTATATAGGTTAAATCATTTGAGATGTGAATCTACTGTTTGCTTAGTAGATACCTCTCATAGGGTGAGCATCTTATCCCATTGAGCATAATTCTAGAATATCTTCTTTATCATACCTAGCAACAGTCCATTCTATTTATGATAGTTGAACTAATGAGAGGGACGACCTTATTTGGTCTTCCTAACTTTCCCGATCAGTTAGAAAGCCTCTGCTATGTTTTCTTTGTCTTCTTTATGTCCTCATTTGTCTTATACTTAATAGGAAGGAACAATTATATAATAGTATCATCACTCTCTAATATAATCACATTCATGTACCAAGCCCTTTCGAGAGTGTTTTTCCATATGTTTACTAGGAATGTATATGTATAACCTGTATCAGATTGCACGCTGTCTTGGGGAGAGAGGTGGGAAGAGAGGGGGAGAAAAATTTTAAACTCAAAAACTTATGGAAGTGATTGTTGATAAATCAAAATAAAAAAAGAATCAAAATTTTAAAAAAGGATATTTTTCCCCTTATCATCAGTTTTTGTACTAGCTAAATCTTTACCTATTTTTTTTCTGTTTGAGTAGAAGTTCTTACTTCTACCTATTCCTAATCAGTAGCTTCACTGAGTGTAGTGAAAATATGGAAAATAAAATTTACATTCAATTATTTCCATAGTCACTATCTCAGATCCATCTGCTTTTTGATATGGGCGTCCTTCTTTTAAAAGACCCTAGAATCTCTCCATCTACATATTTTAAAGATAGTATGCTATCATGGGTGATTAAAGGAATTTTCAAGGATAATTTTAATTACAGGTGATTTTACACTGACTTTAGAACCTGATCGTAACATAAGATTTAACTCCACAGTATATGCTTTTAAACTGTCATTAACAATAAAAACATGTGCTTACTTTGTGTCAACAGTGCGGAAAAAATCACCTTTTTTCATATTTGGGAGGTGACCCCACAGCCATCATTTGATAGAACTTGGGTTGTGCTCATCAACAATAAAAGTAAAGTTTATCTCCCTTTAGACCCATGATAACTTTGTATACTTGATTTAAGGAAAATATTTTTAGGCCATTGTGGCCTTGGTCTTGTTCTTTCCTTGAACATGAAAAATGTTGCTCAGAAGAGAGAATTTAGGAGACAAGGAAGCAGATGGGATGATTTTATTATTATCTCATTAAAGAGATTGTGCACACACACACACACACACACACACATATACATAGTATATGGCTTTGTATATAGGGTTTTTTTTTATTCTTTGTGTGTGTGTGGTAACTAGAGTAAAAGCAAGAAATATGGTATTCCTCAGCCAAATTTATTCTTATGTTAAAAGTAACATTATATTGTGGGTTAGTATTATAGTGTCTTAACATTTTCATTTAATCCTCACACCTAATGAGTTAACTAGTGCAAGTATTATTAATTCTATTTTAGTGATGAAAGAAATGAGTTTAGTTGAACTTCACACAACTAGTAGGCAAAGCTGGGGTTCCAATACACATATTCTTACTCAACCCAAATGACCAAAAAAGACAAGTAGAGTTAATGATGTTTGACCAAGTTTCTTTCAGATCAGAAGATATTAAGAGATAAGGAAAGATGTTATAGTATGCAATATGTTTAGCATAAAATGAAATTGTATCACTTTTGAATGTAGATATATATACCTGATGATTATGTAGCAAAATTCACAATGGACAATCTTATAAGAACTAGATTTTTAGAAAGTAGATTTCACTGTAACAAATATATAATGTACCTTTTTATAGGTAATCTACCTTTTTATTCTAGCCTTCTCTACGCTTGTACAAAATTGATGACATGCTAGGCCACAAAGAAAATGTGTGCAAATTCAGAAAAATGAGATGCTATACGCAACCTTAAATGTACAAACCACAGTGCATTCAAACGAGTAATAAATAATGCTATAGTTAGTAAAAGACATAAGCTTCTCCTCTTCTGCCCCCCCAAAAATTTTTAATCACCTTGGACATAATTACTAGGTAAAAAGGGACATTTTTAAAACATTAACAGATTACATCAAAAGTAATAGAAGTGTAGATGCTGTAAGGCACAGTTAAGATCTGACCAAAGTAGGTACTCAAAAGGAAATTCACAGCTTTACATGCCCATAGTAATAAGTAAAAGAAAACATTAACAAATTGAGTTTGCATCTAAAAATTTAGAAAAGGAACTAACCAGCAAAACACCATAACTAAGAAATGAACAAGATCAGGGCAGAGGTTTCTATGACATTCTGTGGAAGAGAGTGCTGGCCTTGGAAACAGGAAGGAAGTGTTGCACTTATGATGAAAAGAGCCCTGGCTCTGGAGTCAGGACCTGGTTCAGATCTGATGCTTACTATTTGAAAGACCTTAGACAAGTCCTTCAAGGTCCTGGCGCCTCCTTGTCCTCATTTGTAAAATGAGATTGTTAGATTAGATGGCCTCTGCTAGCTCCATATCTGGATTCAGTTCTCAGGTCTGCTTCTTCCGGCCTTTGTGATCTGGAACAAATCAGATTCTGTGAGCTTCAGTTGCTTCATCTATAAAATAAAAGGGTTTGGGAACCATGTGATTGGCAAGGTGACAGAGTAACTGTTTTCTATAAAACTCTGCATTCCAAATACAAAAAAGAAAGGAATTTACACTAAATATGGAGTAGCTAAAGGCAAATCCACAAATGTAATACAAAAAACCTTCATGAAATAAGATGAGCAACTGTAATACTTACACTTGCACCTAATGTGGTATATCCACCACAGCCCTTATGCTGAGCATAGCCAGTGCAAGTAACCTCACAGGCTTTTACTTCAGGCTCTGAATGGGCACCATTTCCTTACCTCAAAATATATGGCAGATGTAGATTCAGCCAACCACTTTGAAGGAAGGAGAAAACGACTGGAGGAGGGCAGTGAGAGGTTTAGTTGGCTGGGTGAAATGGTGCTTCCTTTCCTAACAGAAGGGTGATTATCTACCTAGCTGAAGTCTTCTCCCCAGCAAGTTTCCTGCCCTCTCCGCTGTTATTATGACCACCACCATCTGCCTCCTCCATTTCTACTCAGATACTGCTGGAGAAAATCATCCACAAATGTGGATTTGTGTCCACTACAAATACACAATAATTTCAAATTGGGCCTTCACTGTCCCATGGTAATCCTTTTACTGTTTTGACTCCATTGTATAGGAGATATGTCCATACCTTATAGGATCTCCTAAAGCCTCTTCTCACCCTCTCAGTAGAAAACCTCCCTTGGTACTTTACTGAGAAAACTGAGGCATTCACAGGGACCTCTATAAAACCCTTTGACATTACTCATTCTTTGGACTGATTCTCCCTGTTTTCAGACTCCCAATCTACTAAAAATGCATTCATATCTTCCCCTGAAAAAACCCTCACTTGCGTCCTCTCTCCAGCTCTCTTGCTGTTTCTTTCCTTTTAGAGTTACCAGTGATTTCTTAATTGTTGATTCCAAAGGTCTTTTTTCAGTCCTCATCTACATCCTTTCTACAGCATTTGACACTGTTGATCACGCTGTCCTGATAAATACTGTCCTTTCTGAGTTTTTGTGATACTGCTTTCTTCTAGTTTTCTTCCTACTTATCTTTTCATTCCTTCATAGTTTTCTCTGCTGGATCACCATAGTTTGCCCATTAACAGAGTTAGCTAGTTGGTACAGTGCCCAGATTGCTAGACCTGGAGTCAGGAAGATCCTAATTCAAATCCTGCCTCAACAGTATGACCCTGAGCAAGCCACATAACTTATGTCTACCTCAGTTTCTTCATCCATAAAATGGGATCAACAATATCACCTTCCCCGCCCCAGGTTATCTTGAGGATAAATGAGATCGTATTTGTGAAGTGCTATATAAATGCTAATAATTATTACTCCTGAGGCACTGTCCTGGGCTTCCTTCTCTTTAATTCTCCATCTAGGTGAACTCAGTGGTTGGAATGCAGTCCCTCCTTACTTCTACCCCTTCTGAATCCCTAGCTTACTTCAGAGCTGAGCTTATATACCCTACATACATGAAGTACTACCTGATACCTTCCCATTATTTCTGAAATTACTGTCTGTATACACATATATACACACTATACACACTATATCTATATGAAATATACACACACAATCTATCTCATATATATATATGTATATGTGTATATATGTACATATACACACAACACATACACATACATATATACCACTTATATATATTTCCTGAGATCCAGTGTGAGGAGCTCGTATAGAAGAGGACTGTTGTGGTTTTGTCTTTGTATCCCCAGTGCCTATGCTTGGCACATAGTAAACTCTTTTTAAATGCATGTTGGTTAAATGATTGATAGAAGTATATTTGAGACTGTGAGCTAATATTACATAGACTGGAAAAATGCTACAGCTATTTTCTTTATAAGTAGGCTTTAAAATAGAGATAGCTACTCTCCCTTACTCTCTTTAACATAGGAAAAAAACAAGCATTTATTAAGTACCTGCTCTGTGCCAAGTGCTTTACAAATATCTCATTTAATCCTGACAACAACCCTGTGGTAGGTGTTACCCCTTTTTACAGTTAGGGAAATTGAGTTAAACTAGTGACTTGCCCAGAAGCTAGTTAAATGCCTGAGACTGAGTTTGAACCCAGGTCTTTCTGACTCCAAGCTCAGTGCTCTATCAGAGCATCACCTAACTATTCCTAAGATTTCTAATGTAGTGTTAGAAATCTTAGCAGTCACAATTGGTTGGGGGGTGGGGGGAGGAATTAAGCTTTGGCACTGAAGAAGTTAAAGATTCTCTATTTACAATGCTCACAATTGCATACATAGGAAACTTAAGACATTCAATGATAAAAACAATGTAGGTAATAAATAATTTAGGTAATGTAGCAAGATATAAGATAAAACCACACAGATGTTTATTTCTGTAGATCAGTGTCGAGACTCAAAAGAAACTGATAACGTAATATTCTTTATCAAATATTTTAGCATCGATTTATAAAACATATTAGACCTGTAGATATACAACTTCAAAATGATTCTGCCAGAAATCAAGAACTGAACAAATAAACATCTGTACATAGTAAGATAGAGCAAATATATGAATGCCAACACTTCACAAACTAACTTACTGATTTAATATAACACATTGCATTACATAAATAATAAGATTATTTCATAAAATTATAAAGTCAAAATTCACTTGGAAAAATAATATCAAGAAGAATCATAACAAAACAAGAGGAGCAATGGGGAGGAGTGTAGGCTAGCACTATTACATGTGAAAATGTACCATAAAAATTTTTTTATAACTATCTGGTACTGAAAGAAAAATAAAGGAGTAGATCAGTAGATTAGAATAGAGACTCCAAAATAGAACCCTGTGAATAAAAAATTGTATATGATAAACACATACTTTTGAAAACATTGTTTGGTTGTTTTTCAGTTGTGTCTGCCTCTTTGTGACTCCATTTGGGGTTTTCTTGGCACAGATACTGGAATGGTTTGCCGTTTCCTTCTCCAGCTCATTTGATAGATGAGGAACTAACACAGACAGAATTGAATGACTTGCCCAGGGTCATACAGCTAATTAGCGGCTAAGGCCAGATTTGAACTTAGGACAATTCCAGGCCCGGCACTCTATCCACCAAGCCATTTAGCTGCCCTTCTAAAAACATTAGGGAAATTGAATATTCAATGAAAACTCTCTGAAAACTGTGTAGTTTCTATAACAGTGGATTTGGATCCATAACCAGAACTATATTCACATATATTTCAAGTTTTGAAAAAAGGAGTTATAAAGCAACAGTCATCAAAACCATCTGGTATTGGTTAAAGATTAGGTAGAGGAATCAATGGAACAGACTAGATAAGGGAGACTCAGAAACAAGGGAATTCAGTAACCCAGTGTTTGATAAAGAGGAAAACATAAATTACCTTGCGAAAAGCTCCATATTTGATAAAAATGCTGGGAAAACTAGAAAGCAGTCAGGTGAGATTAGGCGTAGACCAACATTTTGCACCACCCTCTACTATACATTCTAAATAGATATGTGACCTTAATATTAAAGATCGTACTAGAAAAAAAATTAGAAGAGATACATATACCTCTCATAGCTATAAGTAGGGAGATGTCGTTTTAGCAAAACAATGGATAGAGGCAGTTACAGAAGATCAAACAGAACTTTGATAGTGCTGAAAAGCTGCTGCACAGATGGTAATGCATCAAGGATAAGAAGGGAAATGGTCAAATGGGGGGAAAATCTTTGTATCACAGTTCTCTAATAAAGGTTTGGTATCCAAGATATATCAATCACACACACATACACACACACACAAAGACTGATAGCCATTCTCCAGTAGATAAGTGGTCAAAGGATATGAACAGTTCTCAAAAGAATTGCAAAGTGTTCACAACCACATGAAAAAAAAATATTCCAAATCACTGATAGTAAGAGAAATGCACATCAAAACAACCCTGAGGTTTACCTTACATCTTGCCAATTAACAAAAATGACAGAAATTGGCAACAGTGTTGGAAAGGTTGTGAAAAGATAGGCCCACTGATACATTTTTTGAAGCTGTTAAGTGGTATAAACATGTTGGAAAGCAATTTGGGATTATGCAAATAAAGTGACTAAAATGTCCAAAAGATTCTCTTGCTAGGTTTATAACCCAAGGAAGCCATCCATAAGAAAAAAGTTCCCATATAATCCAAAATATTTGTAACAGCACTTGTGTTAACTAAGAATTGTAAACAAAGTAGATGTGCGTCAGTTGGAGAAATAGCTAAACAAATTGTGGTACATGAATGTGATGAAATATGACTGTGTTGTAAGAAATGATGTATGTCATGCATAACAGAGAAGCATGGAAAGATCTATATGCACTGATGCCAAGTGAAGTAAGCAGAACCAAGAAAACAAGACTGTATAGTGTAAATGGAAATGACACTGAAAAAAAGTAAATGAAACAAAATTATAAATATCAAGTAGTACTCGAATGAAGAGAAAGGAGAAGACACTCTGAATCTACCCCTTTGTTGTGAAGGAAGGGAACAGAGGGGAGAGAGGGATCCACAAGTATCACATGTTGAATATGTACTGACTTTTTTTTCCTCTCAAAAAATACTATTTTTCGTATGTGATGGCTCTTGGGGAGGAAGAGAGCGATATATGGGATGTTAAGGTGAGATAAGAAACAGAAAATGTCAGTAAACACTTTTTTTAAATAAAAAAGAAAGGAAAACAGAACCACAGATCACACTGGCTAGACTTAGAAAGGGGTGTAGAACAAAAGCCTTTTCTTTCTTTGTTGTTTATCAATTTTGTTTTACCCCCTTATGTTTACCTGTGTTTTTTTGACTGTTTAATGGTGTATGAATTACTTTGAACAAGCAATAATTTTGGTTATCTGGGAGCTGCAACATTTCTTTTTGCATCTAGGTTTAGCCACACCAGTAGACTTGAAACTGAAATTGATCCCCATATTGCAACACATGCATCATGATGCAAGCCTGGCTTCCAGTGCTCGACAACTCCTGCAACAGCTGGTCACATCCTATCCCTCCACCAAGATGGTCATTGTTACACTGCACACTTTTACCCTGCTTGCTGCGTCATCTTTGGTTGATACTCCGAAGCAGGTAATTTTAATTTTCTTCATTAAACAAGTCTTTTTTTCAGGCACTTAAAACTAATAAATGTGTTCCCACCTCATAAATACAATAAAAATAAGCATTTCAGTTTTGATGACTCTTTAAAAGCTGCATTCTCTGGAAGATAGTAGTTAAACCTCCATATATTTGCTCTTTACTTCATTGTAGTTGTTGTACCAATATTTGTAAATCCTTAAGATAAAATAAGTAGTAGTAGTTTCACATCTGGTCATTTGAAAGCCATTCATTACCAGCTGAAACATTTTTATTTCTCTTGTGGCTATAAGGAAGCCATCCTGAAAGATGGTCTGTTTCTCCTTTGCATATGCAAGACCTTTAATCTTGCAGTTACTTAATGTCTGTTATGGGGAAGTTAAAAAGTTTGAATAAGATTCATAGTTTTTATTTACTTTATGAAAGCCCATAATTTGGGGGGGCGGTACGATATTGGTAGAGATGGGACTATCCAAATTGCAAGTGTATTATGTAGGCCTTTATCTACATATGGTCAGTTATAATACTGCCTTTGTATTTATTCACTACCAAGGCATCTTTCTACCCAACTAATTCCTCCAAACAAGTTTCAGGGGCCATAGATCAGGTCTGGGTCAGGGAACTCTGACCCCCTGTCACTTCTTCACGTCTTTTCTTCCCCCTCAAGCATACAAATACCTGACTCTTGCCTTTTCCTTTATTGTCCTAGTCTCATAGCTTAGTTATGTTTCTCATACACAAGCTCCTCTGTTTTAACCAACTTCCTCCTCTTCTGTTTTCAAACTTTTGAGTGCTACTTCATAGAAATTTCTCTGCTGCCCCAGTTTTCATGTATCTATTTTTTTGTTCCATTTGTGAGCCAGAGAACATTTCTAGTTGTGACTGATAAGGAAACAGTGTTTCCATGAATATTAGTAAATTATTATTATTCATTTTTCCTACTGTTCTTATCAGTCATTAAAACTTCTATACTTTTATGTAGTCCTTAATAACAGATATTGCAATTACAAGCTTAAGTTTTTCTGCATTAATTACATGTTAAGCTAGTAACTTCCTTTTTTAGAGTCACCTTAAACTCCTTGCTAGGATTTTAAAGCACCCCAGTCTCATCAGAAACACATTTACAAACCAACCTCTAAAGTGTGAGTTTAAGTTGGTTCTCATTATTTTCTGTTTCAAAAAGAAATTCAGTCTCCAAATTCCTGGTTGGAAGGGGACACCCCATTCCACAATGACTAGCAGTAATTTCTAGAGCTCTTAAAAATGCCCAGAAATCCTCTTTAAATACTGTGAGTTTCCATTTACTCCTCATCTACCTCTAATTAAAGCTGCTTTTACTCATTTACTAGCATTCAGAAATTTTTAAAAGCTGTTTTGTTCAGTTTTATTATGCTTTTGATTAATCAGTAGCATGGCAAAATTATGTTTATGTTTCATAGCAAACATACACTGTTAAATCTATATCATGAATTAGATGTTTTTGTGTAACCATGGAAATTAACTACTATTTACAGTAAGGCTTCTGTGGAAACTTATATTTTGATTTTTAAACTAATTAATTAAACAAATGAACTTTTAGAACAACCTACAGGCATACCTCCTTTTATTGGCCTTTGCTGTATTGTCCTTCATAGATACTGCGTTTTGTGTTGTTGTTTTTTTTTTACAAATTGAAAGTGTGGAAACCCTGCATCGAGCAAATCTTGTGATGCCATTTTTTCCAACAGCACATGCTCACTTTGTGTCTCTTTGTCACATTTAGGTAATTCTCGCAGTATTTTAGACTTTTTCATTGCTTTTATGTCTGTTAGGGTGATCTGTGTGATCGGTGGTCTTTGATGTTACTATTATAATTGTTTTGGGGTGCCACAGACACCACCCACATAAGATAATGAACTTAATAAATGTGTGTGTTCTGACTGCTGTACCTATTGGCTGTTCCCTTGTATCTCTCTCCCTCTCCTTGGGCCTGCATATTCCCTGAGACACAACAATATTGGAACTACGCCAGTTAATAACCCTAAAATGGACTTTAGATCTTCAAGTGAAAGGAAAGGGTCAGTCGATGGCAGACTTCATTGTTATCTTATTTTAAGAAATTGCCACGGCCACCCCAGCCTTTAGCAGCCACCCACCGTGATCAGTTAGCAGCCATCAGCAATGAGGCAAGACCCTCCATCAGCAAAAAGATTACGATTTGCTGAAGGCTCAGATGATAGTGATCATTTCTTAGCAATAAAGTATATTTTATTAAGGTATTTACATTGTTTTTTTAGATATAATACTATTGTACACTTAATAGACTACAGTATAGCATAAACATAACTTTTATATGTACTGGGAAACCAAACAATTCATGTGATTTGCTTTATTATATTTGTTTTCTTGTGGTGGTCTAGAACTGAACCCAAAATATCTCTAAGGTCTGCCTGTGTTTATAAGTTAATGAAATCTCTATTGCCTTGTGCATGAAAAAAATACAAAATGTTTTATTAAAAGATGTCTTGGTAATTTATAAATTATTCCATCAGTTCTCAAATAAAATTTTTAAGCCCTAATTTGAGTTATATTGTTTATGAATGATAACTTCCCTCCTTTATAGATTCAGCTCCTATTACAATACTTGAAGAATGATCCGAGGAAAGCAGTAAAGAGACTTGCTATTGAGGACTTGAAGTTACTTGCAAATAAAACACCACATACATGGAGCAAAGAGAACATCCAGGTATGTAAACTGTAAGCATCAATATTTTTGCATGCTTTAAATGTGATTTAAAATGTGGTTGGGGCCACAGTTTTGTTCTTTGTTTCTTTTTCGAGTAATACAGTCTCAGTGATCAGTGTTCTAAGTTAATAATCTACATTTGTGATAGAAATTGATAATTCAGTAGATCTAAATCAGACTCTTTTATTAAGTGTTAAGGTATATCTTCATTTGTGAATTTAACATATGGCCAGGATTCAAGATCTAAAAAATACTTGGTTTTACAGCACCAAGTTTCTGATGCTGACCCCTTCTTCCCAGTCTCCATCTGAACCACTTACCAGTGACATAAAGATGATGTCTATTTTTCTATTTTCCTATAAACTTCCTGCTGCAGTTTGCATTTGTCATTCTTTTTAGTGTTGGGCAGTAGCTATGTTTTTTCCTTTATCTTTTCCTTCTTGTTCAAATTCAGGAAAAATGTAGTCACTAACATTTTTCCATCCCTGCCCAGGAGACGTTATTTTTCCTTTTCATGGAGAGATGTTCTAGAATTTTCTGTTGCTTTTTAATAATAGTAAACTTCACTTTCAGGTTTTCTTAAAAATCTTAATTATGTAGTCTTTATTTCTAGCTTTTCGTATGTTATCAGATTATAGACTTATCCCACTGAAAATTATATATTCATCATAAAGAATGCTGAAATTTAATTAACCAGATATAATTATTTAGTTATTTTCTTTAAATTCTGAGGGAATTGATTTTTATATTTCATGAACAAAATTTTCATCCTCATGCCACTTGGCTGTCTTTATTTTAGACTAAACCTAAAGCAAGTTCAAAGACTTAAGAATGCAGTGAGCACACATAAAAGATAAAAACTGATTAAGTCAGATGCTAAATCAAAGATTAAAAGAAACAATTTAAAGAATGAAAACCTTAAGGGGCAGCTAGGTGGCGCAGTGCATAGAGCACCTGCCCTGAAGTCAGGAGGACCTGAGTTCAGGTTTGGCCTCAGACCAAACACTTGACACTCACTAGCTGTGTGACCCTGGGCAAGTTACTTAACCCCAATTGCCTAAAAAAATAAAAAATTTTAAAAAAAAAGAATGAAAACTTTAAACCAATACCCAACTTCTCCTGAAGAATCATCATAGCTGGGAAAACATTCCATAGAGGTGTGAAGCAAGGTGAAGGTTTTAACATGGACTTCTCTTGGGCTAGTATTTTATACTGCAAGCATCAGAGAAGCATGATCACCCTGCCTTCCTAAAGGACCAGTCCATGCTGAATAAAAGAGCACTGTTCCTATAGCAGCCCTTAAACTGAGAGCAACAGAACTACCATTTTTAAAAAATACCTTTTGTGGAAAGCTTTTGTCTTTATATCACCTAGGTTTACCACTATTTCACTATCTCTCCCGCTCTCAGAGAGCTGTCCCTTATAACAAAGAATTTTTTAAAAAATAAAGAGTAGGAGAAAACATTCATCACAGCTGATCAGTACATTGAAAAACAAATCTTTATTCTTTTTACCTAAGTGCCTCCATTTTGTATGTAGGAATCCAATTTACCCAATTATTACTTGGGAAGTAGTACAGTTAGAATAATACTTAACTCTTTTTGTTCCCTGTCTTGGGTTCTCTCAGCCTAATACAGCGATGAGAAACGAATAGGTCTTTTTGGGGAGATCCCCATACTATAAAGATAATTCCTCACCTTTATATAGGGCTTGGTGTATAGTTAGAAGCATATTGTATATTTTTCACACCTATGTATAAGAGTATTCTTTACCAAATAAGGAATAAAAGCAATTTTAGAAGATAAATTAGGTAACTCAGATTAAATAGAACTGAAAAGGTCTTATACAAAATTAGATAAAAAGGAAAATAAAGTGCAAAATATATGATCCTATGAACCTGTGATGTAGGTAGTATAGGTGTTACTGTCCCTATTTTAAAGACAAGGATATTAAGCTTCTTATTGAATTTAAGTGACTTGCTTATAGTCACGTAGTTATTAAGTGTGTAAAGCAGAACTGGAACCCATATCTCTTGACTCTCTTACCATTAAAACCATTTACCAACATAACGCTTTTTTTTTGTTTTGGTTTTGGTTGTTTTGGTTGGGCAGTGGGGTTAAGTGACTTGCCCAGGGTCACACAGCTAGTAAGTGTTATGTGTCTGAGGCCGGATTTGAACTCAAGTCCTCCTGAATCCAGGGCCAGTGCTTTGTCCACTTCCCACCTGGCTGCCCCAACATAACACTCTTAACATTATACTTAGACGCTGCCTCTCTGTACTATTGATTATATCAGGCTAGTTTAATGTATTTGTTAAGTAACTTTTAATGAGTCCACTAACTCTAACCCCATTGGCTTGAAAGACTTCATGTATTCTTTCAAAAGAGAGCAGCTTGCTTCTTAGTAAGATAAATGAGGACTGCTGACTTGCTCCTTTCTCTTTTTCTTAAATACTGAGTAGCAGTATGCATATAAAAACAAATGTACTAGTGCATTGAAGGCTAAAATTATAATTTTAAATTTAAACTAATAATTGGGGTGAAATTTGTTCACATTGTTGAAGATAGCCTCAGATTTGACTTTGCCTTTTTTGACTTATGTGTTTACTAGATTAAATCTTAGTCAATCAGCAGGCATTTAGTAAGTGTAAACTATGTGCTAGGTAGGCACTACCCTAAATGCTGGATAGATTAAAAAAAGGCAGAAGACAGTCTTTACTTTCAAGGAAACTCAGTCTATGAAAGAGACAACATGAAATAGCTATGTACAAACAGCTATATACAGAACAAATTGGAAATAATCAACAGAGGGGAGGTGCTAGCATTGTGGGAGATTGGGATCAGCTTCTTATAGAAAATGGGATTTTAGTTGGGACCTTGAAGGAAGCTGTGACCTGAGGTGAGGAAGGAGAGAGTTCTGGGCATGGGGGACAGCCAGTGAAAATGTCATAGTCAGGAAATGAAGTGTCTTATGTGAGGAACTGCAAAGAGGCCAGTGTTACTGGATCATGGAGTGAAGTAAGAAGACTGGAAAGGCAGAAAATGGCCTGGTTATGAAGGACTGTGAACACCAGAAAATTATCTGTTTGATTTTGGAGATGATAAGGAGCCAGTGGAATTTATTGACTTGGGGAAGGGGTGGGAGGATGATCTGATCAGACTTGTACTTTAGTAAGATCATTTTTACAGCCTAATGGAAGATGGCCTGTGAGGGCAGAGACTCAAGGCAAGGAGAAGGCTACTGAAATAGCATAGTAATGAGATGATGAAGTCCGAACCAGGATGGTAGCAGTGTCAGAGAAGAGAAGGGCAGGGGTGGAGTGTGAATAACAGGAATGTAGTAGAATTGATGGTATTTGGCAACAGACTGGTTGTGAAGGGTGAAAGAGAGTGAAGAGTCTTAGATGACAAGTTACCTAGGTGAGCCTTGGTAACTAGGAGTATGCTAGTGTCCTCTAAGTAATAGGAAAGTTAGAAAGAGGGAGGATTTAGTGGGAAAGCTTTATATTCTGCAAGTATCTTACTGCCTTTTGAAGGCAAGTATACTTGTACGTGCCTAGTAGTTGTTCAATAAATGCTTGCCTACCTGAATTTATTATGACCTATTGACAACACAGTATGTTTTGGAATGTATCACATCTTATAAGAGTCACTTCAACTCACTGAGCTAAAGTTTAAATGCCTATTACGTGCAAAGCTCTGTATTCATTGTTAGGAGAGATGCAGGTAAGACACAGAACCTGCTTTCATGGAGTTTAGACTCCAATAGATAGATATGACACATAAACAAAATAATACTAATCCATAAATGCAGGTAGCTAGGCAGTCAATGGCTGGAAGTCAGAAAGACCTGAGTTCAAATCCAGCCTCAGACATTTACTAGATGTATGACCTTAGGTAAGTCACTTAACTTCTCTTTTCCTCAGTTTCCTCAACTATAAAATGGAGATAATAATAACACCTGACTCACAAGGTTATTGTGAATATCAAATAAGATTGTATTTGTAAAGTGCTTAACATAGTGCCTGGCACATAGTAGACAATATATAAGGGTTAACTATGATGATGATAATGAGTAGAAAAGAGGTCCAAGCAAAGTGAAGAGAGGGTATTTGGTTCATTATAATTTGTCAAAAAAGTCTTAAAGGTACCAAAGTGATTTTGATTTTCCTCCATATAAAATGGCGTAACTGGTACTTAATTTGTTTAGAATCTAGAAAAGTTAAACTGAATGGATTATATCAGAATGCTAGTGGGAAGTGATTTAACCATTTTATTTATGTCAATTTTGAATTTCAGATGCTCTGTGAATGTGCCCTCCAAACCCCTTATGATAGTTTGAAACTAGGAATGCTCTCTGTCCTGTCCACATTGTCAGGGACTATAGCAATCAAGCATTACTTCAGCATTGCTCCAGGTAAGGAGGAACAGAGGTCTTCTTCGAGTTACTGCTCATTTTCATAAAATAAGGTTATATGTTTATCTTGAGCTTATAAAAAAGTATTCAAATCCTTAAAGATCCTAAAGTATTTTCATAGTATTCCAGCTTTCATTATGGTTATTGACTAGGCCATCAGTTGACAACTTATTTTTGATGGAGCTGGATCACAATTCAAGAGCATTGCTCTCTTTTGACCTATTAAAAAATTTCCTATGTGGGTAGAACAGTACTTTTATGGATGCTTAAAATGGGAATGTGATTTTATATTTAACCTGATCCCTAAATGGATGATCATTGTACTTACAAAGGCATATTATAACCAACAAAATTGATTAAATCCCATCTCTGTCACAGTACAAAAATACACGTTAAGTCGTACCCAAAAAGTAGTAGTTTATTTACCAACAAGGTTTTTATCCTGAATTTTTTTTCCAGCAAGGTTTTTGGGATGTTTTGCTCTGGTTTTGTTTTTAGAACCAGTTAAGTCATCTGATTAAACAACTCTGTTGCAAAAAGCTGTAGTAGACAAGATTTTGACTCATATGTAAGACAATTTTCTTTTTAAAAATATCCCAGAGAAAGTAAAACTGGACATGTCAAGTGTGAAATAATCAAATACACTTGTGGCTTGATGTTTCTTTCAGTCAACTCCATATATCATATGATTTAGAGCTAGAAGAGACCTTAGAGATTATCCTAATCACCACATTTTATAGGTGAAGAAAATGGGCCCCAAGAAGTAAAATTACTTTCCCATGGTCACATAGGGAGCAAATAGCAGAGTCAGGAGGTGAGCCTGGGTTGTCTGACATCAAACTCAGTGTTCTTTTTACTATGTCAGGCAGTTTAAGTACAATTATCCCTTCCACATCAAGGGTGTTAGGGACACGGTGCTTCTGAGATCTAGAAAATTCACGTAAAATTTTTGACCCTCCCTTCATACCAGAGAAGAAGTCTGAATTTTTTATTTTTCTTTTATGGGGTGTTTCCAGTACCTTATTGTAAAATTTGGGTTAAATATTTGGTCATAAGCTCTGTGTCATCTGCTGGCCTTCATATGTCATGTATAGTTATATAAACACACTTTTATTTGGTAATTGTTCTTTATTAGCCATACAAAGGGAGAGGAGTAATGGGTTGGCTAACACCCAGAATCATTCACATTTGGCTTTGTTGAATATTTTTTATTTCTATTTTAATATGTGTTCCAGATAAATCATACCATAAATCTAGTAATGAAACTATGTTATGATGGCCATATTCAGTAAGAAAGTTAGTCATTTCCCTCATTCCCCCCCCCCTTTTAGCTCTTTTTTTACTCCTCCAAATACTGGCAATTTCTCATGTAAGCACAAAATACCAAACTAATAAGCTAACTCACTTAATATGTCCCCTTTGATTTGCTGTCTTTCTGGCTCACACTTTCATGGGGGGAAGAGATAGGGTACACAAGAGAGCAATCTAGCTGTCCAGCTGGGCTGCTGTATGTATATTATAAATGAATAAAAAGAAATAGTTCTCAAAAATAGTGATTTCTACTACATATCACTTTGCAGCTTACAAGTATTTTACTTCCAGCAACTCTGTGAAGTAAGGTAGGCCGCTGGGTGTCACGGTGGATGAATTTCTGGGCCTGGAGTCAGGAAGGCCTGAGTTCAAATCCCACCTCACACTTCCTAGCTGTGTGACCCTGGGCAAATTACTAAACCTCTGTTTTCCTGGGTTTTCTAAACTGTAAAATGGAGAGAATAATAGCACCTACCTCCTAAGGTTGTTATGAGGTTCAAATGAGATAACAATTATAAAGAACTTAACACAGTGCGTGAGATTTGGTAGGTGCTATTTGAATACTAGGAGTAGGAGTACCATCATTTTTCAAATGATAAAATTGAAGCCCAGAGAGATTGTGACTTATTACTGAATATACTCCTGTTAGGTGTCCAGACTAGAACTCAAAACCCAAGTCTTTGAACTCTGAGTCCAGTTCTCTTTCCGTTGTACCATACTTATTTGTAAGTAAGCATGGTTGGTGATTTCACTAGAAATTAATGACATGTAGTCAAGATAATTTTGTTACGTGTATTATGATTGTGTTATTAAGCAATACGAAGGTAATATTAATATTTAAGTAATAGTAATGTTATTGGTATGCTCTTAAGTATAACCAAGGAAGTTATTTCCAAAGAATTATAATTTGGCAATCTATCATAAGGTGCTGTTGTGCATGAAGAGAACAGTGTTCTGGAGTCCTAGTTCTCACTTGCTGCTCACCAGGTGTGTGGTCTTGATCAAGTCTCTGAGCACGAAATGCATATGTAAAAAGTTTGAGAGCAAAACTAAATGTGAGACTGTTGGTCTTTTCTCCAATATTAGGCTTGTAGTATCACCTATTTTAATACAGTCCATCCTAAAAGTGTGGAATCTTGATTCCTACAGTATACTCATAGTTCTATTATTTGGTTTTTACATTAGTTCTTGTTAGATTTGTTTTTAAAGGTAAGCTCAGGGTAGACTTAGGATGTGAAATCATTTTAAAAATACTTTTACCTAGCCATTCTTTTCTTCCTGACAAAGGGAGAAGAAATGATGTTGTAATACTGGTAGGAATGGAAAAATGAGATGAAAGTAAGAAAAGAGGTTTTAACTTACAAATAAAAAAAGGCATATAATCCACATTAAGGAGTTGCTTATGAAATTACGTATTTAGGAGTTACTGACAAATTACATGTTGTACTGTTTGGCCTTTTTCCTCTCTTCATTTAGGAAATACAGTTACTTCACCAAGGTCATCTGATTTAGTCAGATTGGCACAAGAATGCTGTTACCATAATAACCGTGGTATTGCAGTTCATGGAGTCAGGGTCCTAACTAATATAACTGCTTCTTGTCAAGAAAAAGGTAATTTTAAGCAGTTTTTTGTGTTGGGGACTCATATACTTATCTGAGCTTGGTTTTGTTTTTTTGTTTTTTTGTTTTTCTAACCTCCTGTCATTATCACCTTAAGTAGTTTGTTCTGTAATGGGATTTAATTGGTAAATTTAGAGGTGGAAGGGACCCTATCTAGTCTAATGATCTGACTTTACAGATGTAGAATCTGTGAGGTTGTGACTTGTCAGCCAAGGGGTCACAAAGCTAATAAGTATCACAGGTGGGATTTAAACCTAGGTCTTCCTGACAGGACTAACCAGGACAGACTAATCTGTCAGGACAGATTAGTGTCAGTGGGATTTTCTTGGCAAAGTTACTGGAGTGGTTTGCCATTTCCTTCTCTAGTGGATTAAGACAAACAGGTTAAGCAACTTTCCCAGGGTGACACAGCTATTAAGTATCTAAGGCCAGATTTGAACTCAGGTCTTCCTGACTCCAGGCCCAGCCCTCTATCCACTGAGCCACCTAGCTGCCTTATATTCATATATCTATATCTATATCTATATATATGAATATACAGTGTTCCAAAAGTCTTAGTACAATTTAAAGCTTTAATAGTTTAAAACTATGCTAAGACTTTTGGAACATCATAAAATCCCTGTGCCCAGAGCAGATATTTATGGTGTGTATTGTATATATCACCCTAAATATCTTAAATACAATCACCATATTCAAATTCAATTCAGTAAACCATTTATTAAGCCGCTACTATGTACTAGATACTGTGCTAGTCACTTGGGATACAAATAACAAAGAGTCCTTGTCTTCAGAGAGCTTACAGTCTAATGGGGGAAGACAACACATAAAGGGAAGTTGAAAAGAGGAGGGTTACAGGCATGGGGATTGGGTGGGGTGGGGGTGCGGGAGCTAAGAAGTTACTAGGCGCAGGAGGAGGGTGTCCATGGATCGGAAACCAAGCAGAGCTTCTGATGGAAAAGTGGTGCATTCAGATTCAGCTTCCTATAAAGAAAGAGTTTGGGAGGAATTTAAAGTGTCCTACCCTGTAGCCTTCTAATCCGAGGGAGTAGGCCACTGAGTGAATTGATGAAAGGTGTTGAGTATCAAAAATTGAGTCAGCATGATGATGAAATTTCAGGTTATTAAGTTAGAACTGTCACTCTTAAGTAGTGAAAGGGTATTCAGATAGCAATTTTGATACAAAGGATTTCATTCTTTTTTGGTCAGACTTTACAAGCTAATGAGATTACAAGGGTTCTGGTTTGGCTTATATTTACATATTAGAAGTATAATTCAGCTTTCATTAGAAACTAAAAGTCTCTGTTTTCCTGAATAATATTGCCATGGAAATTAGTTAGAGTGGTCTGCACATAATTTATGTATCTGTTAGAGGGCAGTATTAGGCATATAGATATTAAACATGCTACCTATGAAAGAAGACATAAAGCATGCTTTATGCTTACTGTTTCTTGTAGTACCCCCCACCTGAGAGTTTCCATTACTCTCTAACTTTGTGATGTTGACATTTGGTTTTAATAAGTATTAGGGGTCTTTCATATTTTTCATTAAAGTAATGAAGAAAGTAATAAAGTATAAAGATTTAAATTTCAGAAGAAATGCTCCATTTTTTTTTTGCCTCCATGGATTATTTCAGTCTTTTAATTACTATCTTTGTAATAGCCTTATGAATTTTAAAGACTTCTGTTCTTCAGGCTGTTTGTTCTCAGTGTACTTATATTTTGTTTTTAATATTTTATCACACAAGAATATGCAATTTATTTCTTTAGAACTTTTGGCATTGGAGCAGGATGCAGTCTTTGGCCTTGAATCTCTCCTGGTGCTTTGCAGTCAAGATGATAGTCCAGGTGCTCAAGCAACTTTAAAGGTAAAAAATTACTTGCTTAACATAATTTTTTTTATGTTACATAAACAAAAAGCTTTATTTTAATGTTCACTTTAAAATCTAATCTTTTAATCTACAATATCACAAAAGATGCACAAAATAAAAATTTAAGCTGATTTTTTTTTTCCACCATGGAGGATCAAATGTATCTTTACATGGTACAGTTTTGAAAACTATGAAGCAGGGGCAGCTGGCTGGCGCAGTGGATAGAGCACTGGCCCTGGATTCAGGAGGACCTGAGTTCAAATCCAGCCTCAGACACATAACACTTACTAGCTGTGTGACCCTCAGCAAGTCACTTAACCCCATCGCCTACCCCAAAAAAAGAAGAAAAAAAAAGAAAACTATAAAGCAGATAAAGTTCACAGTCTCTTCTGATTTGGAGTTCATAACCTAAAACATGCAACATTGATGGCAAAACTAAAGACATATATAAAGGCATGTAAACTATATATTTTACCAAGAGCTGTTGGAATGATACATTTAGTCACATGAATATAAATATCTGTTGTATATGAAGTTTCGTGGTGCTGGGTTTTAATACTGTAGTACTAGTGACCAGTTAGGAAAAGCTTCTTAAGGGCAGCTGGGTGGTGCAGTGGATAGAGCACTGGCCCTGAAGTCAGGAGGACCTGAGTTCAAATCCGGTCTCAGACACATAACACTCATTAACTGTATGATTCTGGGCAAATCACTTAACTCCAATTACCTCACCAAAAAAAAAGGAAAAGCTTCTTAAAGACCTTAACTGGCAAAATGGCAAGTCATTTATTTTCTGCAACCTTCAACAACCCAAAAAACCTCAGAAAAGGGGAATTATGCACTAGATACAGAGTACCTAAAACTGAATCCACAAGAGAGAAATATCACATAAGATATTAAAAAAAAAACTCTCATGTTTCAAACTTTAAAGGACATGGTTAAATTTCACATTTTTAGTAATACCGAGTTTGTAGTTAGTCAGGAGAAAAAATATTCAAATACGAAGAGAGACCAATTTGAATAACTGAAGATTACTAAGAAGAAATCAACAAGAAATTAAGAAATTAACTAAGAAGTTACTAAGAAGAAATCAACAAGAAATCAGAGAAAGGAATAGTATTTATATATTTTTTAAGCAACCCAAATTAAAAAAAAAAGCAACCCACATGACACCTTAAACATTTTCATCTAAACAACACTGGTAAAAAAAGATAGACGTTTCCAAAGGGGAAGCGTTTAAGGCATTTTTTGAAAACAACAAAAAGATGAGTAGATTCTTCTTGCAAGTAACAGAGACACAAGAAAAGTAAACAAATATAATTATAAGAAAAAACTAATCAATTAAATCAATTCTTAGGCATATAGGCTATCATTTAAAAATAAATTGAATTAAGGGCTGGAAGAAAGAACAAAGAGGCTGGCAGATCGGAAAAGAATTACAGATACTCTCCTTACATCCTACAACTGAATTAGTATCTTCTTTTGAGGAAGTAATAATATACTGGAAAGTTATGTGTGTGGCAAGGGAATGGCTAAGCAACAGAAGTAAGGTAGTGATGTCTACCCATCAAGCCCATACATGAACCAGTGAAGAGGTAATTCCTTAGTATCTTTAACAAGAGTGAGGGCTGTGGAAAAATGACAAAATCAGTATAAGGCAAGATAGAAGAGTGAGGAGAGAATTTCAGCTCACAATGTTGGGAAATTAAAGAAATAAATGGCACTAAAGAACATTGCCATGGAGGGCAGGGGATATATGTCTGTGATAAGAGACAGGGACTTTTTTTAAGGCGTTTCACCTGAGAGAAACTTGCACATTAGAAGACCATCTTTCCTGAGAAAAGAGTTTACAAGCATATGATCTTACCCCAATAGAATGGATGCCAGGATACCAAGAATAACCAATATCTAGAAATATAAGGAGAAATTAAGAACCAGAGATAGGTTAGCCTTCGTTTAGGAGTGAAGAATAAGCATGGTATAAGAGCATAAGATAAGACTTAGGCTCATGTCTTGGGACACAGTGACTCCCACAACATATTTCTACTTCTATCCAGAATTGCTTCCTTCAACATTGTTATTTTTAAGAGTGGGAAACTTAGCTGTAGTTATGAGCAAGAAAGGCCAGTTGGTGGGCCATAAACAAGACACTTGACCCTCCTTGTACCTTAGTTTACCCATCTGTATGAGGGTGATTGGAATAATTGGTAAGATTATATAGTTTCATATCACTAAAGGTCATCTAGGTCATTTGATCCAACCCACCGATTTTACAGATATGAAAAGTGAGAATCATCCCTCATTCTGAAGGTTAAGTGATAATGTATCCCAGGTTAGTGGTCCCCTCCATTTCTGAAATTCCTTGTTTCTAGATCAAGGATTTCACTCAAGAGTCACTAAGCTTTTAGGATGTAATGGCATTTCCAAGAAAAGGAAGGAACCTGTTTTCTTACTCTGCAGAGGGTGAGAAGAGTCTCTAGGATATTGTACAAGGCGTTTTTATTCCATGTAGTTTGGTACAGATGACCACTGAGGTCCTGTCCTTCAGTTTCTCTGATTCTGTGAATAAAGGCCCAGAGATAATGACGTTTAGATTTGGCCATAAATTTTTTTTCCTCTTAATTGTGTAATAACTCCTCAGGATTAGTTCCAGGTATATCAATAAGGCATTGCCTTTACTTTGATTATTTAATTCAGTTTTAAGCATGGTGAAGTTGGTAAATCTTATTATAGGATTATATTGATTCAATACATGAAGTATTCATAAAAGAAAATTATATTATATCTTCAAGAATTAGCCCACCATGTTGCTAATAATAAGTGCACGTGATTCTTTTGCATTAAGGATGAATTTAGACACTAGAAAATGAGAATTGACTAAACTCTGATTTTTTTTAATTTTGATATGCAGATTGCTTTGACTTGTATGGTGAAGCTAGCCAAGTACCGTCCTCATCTCAGCCAGTCAGTGGTTGAGTCTTTGCTAACTCAGTTGCACAGTGCTCAAGACGCATCCAGGATTCTCATGTGCCACTGTTTGGCTTCCATTGCCATGCAGCTGCCAGTGTTGGGTGATGGGATGCTTGGAGATTTAATGGAGCTCTACAAAGTGATTGGACGTTCTGCTACAGATAAGCAACAGGAGCTTTTGGTAGGAAACCACTTCTTTGGATTGCGTTGTTGATGAATAGGACTCAGGCCAGCTGTATCGATTTTGAGAACTTTTAAACTACAGCTTAGTGAAGCTGACAGGTTAATAATAATCAAGCTGATACTTGCATAGCATTTTAAGGTTTTGCAAAATAGTTTACAGATATTACAGTCAGTAAACATTTAATGTTTACTATGTGCCAGACACATTGCTAAGCACTTGGGAGACAAAAAGAAGCAAAAGAAGTTCCTGCCCTTAAGGTGCTCGTGGTATTACAATTGTAAAACATGTTGGGGTATAGAGTCAGAGGGTGTGGATTCTCAGCTTACCTGTATTACTTTAGGCAAGTACCTTCAACCCTTTGCATTCCCCATCATGAATTAGTTTCCTTATGTGTAAAATGAAGACATTGGACTAGGTGACCTTACAGGTCTCTTCCAACTCTAAATCTGTGCTTTTTTGATCCTTACACCAACCTTTTGAAGTAAATGTCTCATAGTACTTGACCTAATATTTTATTAAATCTAATGGTAGAGAATCAGAGATCGTGTATGTGAAAGTATGAAGTTAATAGGAATATTTACAGAGAGAATTGACTCGAGAACTGGAATTAGAACCATAATGTTTGATTAATTTTGAACATTGAACATGATCTGAAAAGTCCTTTTTAGCTTTGGACACATCAAGCTTCTTCTTAAACTGCCTTTTTTTCCTAAGAACCTTCAGGGGAATGGAAGGGAACAAACATTTATTAGTTTCCTACTATGTGTCCGGGATTTTACATATATATAAGTGCTTTACAGGTATCTCATTTGATTCTCACAATAATCCTTTGAAGTAGGTGATATCATTGTCCCTGTTTTACAGGACAGTTGTTCAACTAAAATACTGCTGCCAGTGTCTCAGTTAAATTCCAAGAGACAAAAAAAAAATTTCTATATGTGAAGCAAGTAAATTAGGAATTTAATGCGGCTTTTGTTTTAAAACAATCAGTTAAAATATTAAAATATCCACCAATTAATAAACCCAGCTCCCTAGATTCCAAATCCAGAGCTGGAGGGGGAGGGAGGGAGGAAAGGCAGGGGAAGAGGGGGGGGGCGGGGAGAGAGAGAGAGAGGTATTTGCGTACCAGGTGTCATGCTCGGCAATAGGCAAACAAAACAATGCCTACTCACAGGGAACTTATATTCTAATGGAGACAGCAAAGACATTTATAGATGTATATAAGATAAATATAAACACATCTAAATATAAAGTTCTGATAGATCTCCATAAGTACAAATAAATAGGAAAAGAAGAAATACAAGGTAGCTTGAGAGTGAGAGCAATGTCAAAGGTGGCTCTTAGGTGCATGTTGAAGGAAGAGGAGGATTCAGTAAGATGGAGATGAAGAGTGAATTTATTCCAGATGTGTGGGACATCGACACACAAAGATGGGGGAATGAAGTGTCCTGGGTGAGGAACAGAAAAGACTATTTTGCTTGGATTATAGAGTGTAGGGGGGTAATAATGTCCAATAAGCATGTACTACAGCTACTATAATCTAGATTGGGTAGGAAATTTTAAGACTGAATCTTAAAGGAGAAGTTCCTGAGTGAATGTGGTGAAGAGGAAATCTCGAAGTTGCCATGGATGGGGAGCAAGGAGAATTCTAATTCCATAAAATCAGAAAGTCAGAAGTTGTGGGTGAAGGTATAGCCAGGAGTGGAGAAGAGGGGAGAAGGGCAGGTGGTTCTGGTGCAGCACCAGCCAATGTATTTTAACTTGCTGACCATGTTGGACCACATAAAATTAATTTCTCCTTCTCTCTCCTTCTCTCTCTCTCTCTCTCTCTCTTTCTCCCTCTCTCCCTCTACCTCCCTCCCTCTCTCCCCCTCTCTCCCTCTCTCTCTCCCTCTCTCTCTCTTTCTCTCTCTCCCCCCTCTCTCTCTCTTCCTGTCTCTCTCTCCCCATCTCCCTGACTCTCTCCACCTCTCCCTCCCTCCCTCCCTCTCTCTCTCTCTCTCTCTCTCTCTCTCTCTCTCTCTCTCTCTCTCTCTCTCTTTCTCTTTCTCTCTCTCTCCCCCCCCGCCCCCCCCGTCTCTCTCCCCCTGCCTTTCCTCCCTCCCTCCCCCTCCAGCTCTGGATTTGGAATCTAGGGAGCTGGGTTTGAATTCTTGCTTAGCTGTTTACTCTTCTGTGTAACTTGGGGCAAGTATGTTAATCTTTCCCAGTCTGTGATGCTTATATATAAAATGAGGAAGATGGACTGTTAGTGTCTTCCAGCTTTACATGAGAGATGCTTGCAAATAGAGGAGGGATTATTCGTTTATTGTATTTGTATCCCCAGCTCCTAGTGCAGTGCCTGCCACCTAGTAAGGACTTAAATACATATTAATTAATTAAACGCTTGAGAAATGCTGGTAGAAACAACTGACTTAAGAAGAAATTTACATATGACCAAAAAAACTATTCTGTATTTCATCCACAAGAAGGCATTGCATGTTGGCACTCCATTGAGTAGTGCTTTTAGTAACAAAGTTTTGGTAGGAAAACAGATGCCAATTAAGTCAGTGTGTGAATGCATCAGTATTGTGGTTGATCTGAAATAACTAGCTAATAAGCTCATTTCTAATTGAAATGATGTTTTCATCTTAAAGACAGTCAGTGTTCCTTAACATTTTGGGGAGTTGTTATTTGGTGTGACCTCAGTAAGCTTTATGCTTGGAATTGACTGCTAGTACAACTAAATGAACCTTTCAAATTACAGGCTATCAGTGGGGGATATTTGTTAATTCTTCTTGCTTAAGTAGTTTAGATTTTTTAGCCTTTATTATTCTCATGAAAGTAGTTAATGTCTCAGAAGTAAACTGCCTTCCTTGCTATTACTTTTGGTTAAAATTTAACTAGAATTACAATATCTTCAAACATTATTGATATTCATGTCTCTGTTAAAGTCTTATGCCAATGCTACATCCATGGCATGGAACGGAATGGATCCAGAGTTCTCAGAGGTTCTTCCAATTTATAACATGCCTAAATGGCCTTCCTGGTAAAGGCATGGTGATGTGCTATATTTATGATATCCTAGCTAAATTTGGAGAGGCTTGTTACCAACTTTGTTTCACCCACAGCAACTTAGGAAGACTATCTACTAAGGAATAGAGGAATTACAATCTAGTCGTCAAAAATAAAATAATAGATCTTTGAAGTTTTGATGAAAATGTCATGCCAGAATGAGAAAAGGAGGAGGAACATTTAGCAGTACAAGAGAATCTACCGCTTTAGAGGAATATCATGGAATATCTTTGCCATTATGTGGATAATTAATTTTTTTTCTTTTTTCTTTGACATTAGGTTTCTTTGGCTACTGTGATTTTTGTGGCCAGTCAGAAAACATTATCTGCTGAAGTTAAAACTGTTATTAAACAACAACTTGAGAACGTTTCTAATGGTTGGACAGCATACCGGATTGCCAGACAGGCATCTAGGATGGTGGGTACCAACCTTCCAAATCTCCTGTGTTGAGAGAAACAACATAAAGCAACCCTCAGAATGAGGGATTACCGACCACATTTACTGCTTAGGATGAAAATATGAATTCCAAGGCTTGGCTTAAGAATTTGAATGATGTAGGGAAAGAAATTTTATTTTAAACTTTTTTTCTTAATAAAATGTATATAATATTGGCCTATATATCACAAGTCATTGGGAGCTTCTTCAGGAGTTCCAAAGATTTGAGTCTGGATAACTATATCTTGTTAGCATAATCTGTTTATTATCACAATATCATCACTACCTACATTCCATAAACCCCACCTCTTCCTTTTCCTGTACTCAAAAGAATTCATGAATCTCTCCACATAAGAAACAAATTTCTGTGTATCTGCGCCTCACTGCCCAACAATCAGCAGAACCTTCACCTGTCCTTTCTAAAGTGGGAAAAAACATAGGAAAGGTTTACTGTTTTGTTTTTTAAGGGGATATATAGGACATCAACATTTCAGGAATCGTTGTGATAAAGGTCTTGCAATAATTAAGTTCGAGGAACACTTAAAAAAAGTTTGAGACAATTAGAACACAAATTATTCGTCCAGTTTATCTTTCTTTTCGTAATAGATTCCAGAGTCTTTTGACAGCTGTTCTCCAGAATAGTAGATAGATAAAAAAAGATGTATGTTCAAAGAGAAGTGTAATGGTAGAGTGGGTAGAGGATTTGGAGTCAGGAAAGCCTAGATTCAAGTCTTAACCTCTGAAACATATCAGCTGTGAGACCTGGTGAAGGGAGTTTCCACCTAGGCACTTCCTTACACCACTGAAATCATAGTTACAGTTCCCTACTATTTCCTCCTTTCCCCCAGAAAAAGTATGCTTTTCCAGATTAGTGAGAAAAAGGTACTGTTGATTTTCATAGTCAAACCTAAATCACTAGCCTTCAATTTATTTTTTCTTTTCTTTTTTTTTGGGGGGGGGGGCTAGGCAAGGGGGTTAAGTGACTTGCCCAGGGTCACACAGCTAGTAAGTGTCATGTGTCTGTGACTGGATTTGAACTCACGTCCTCCTGAAGCCAGGGCCAGTGCTGTATCCACTGTGCCACCTAGCTGCCCCCCAATTTATTTTTTCAAACAAATTTTTGTTGATTTCTTTTTGTGTCATGGATATTTCTCCTAGTATGCCCTCCTACTCACCTCCCAGAGAGCCAACCTGTATGACAGATGATATTTTTTAGAAAAAAAGGAAAGAAATCAGTCAATAAATTTTAAGTCTTAAATTATATGAAATGTTCTGTATCTGTGAACTTCTCACCCCTGCAAAGGAGTTGGATTGAGGTGTCATCTCATGTCTCTTCTTTGGAGCCATGTTTTATCTTTTATAATTTTGTGTTACTTTTTTTGTGTGTGGTAATTGTTCTTTCTATTTGATATTTTTGTAGTCATTGTTTATGTTGTTTTCTTTGCTCTGCTTACTTTATTCTGTATCAGTTCATGTAAGTTGTTCCAGGCTTCTTTATGTTCATCTTTTCTTCCAGTAAGATATTTCACATTATCTTCTATTTTTTTATTCTTCTGGTTTTGTTTTATTGTTTTATGATTTCTCAAAGCTTCCATTTGCTCCATTACTTTTTTTTCTTTAGGCAGTTGGGGTTAAGTGACTTGCCCCAGGGTCACATAGCTAGTAAGTGTCAAGTGTTTGGTCTGATACTAGATTTGAACTCAGGTCCTCCTGACTTCAGGGTCGGTGCTCTATCTGCTGCGCCACCTAGTTGCCCCTTCCATTCTGATTTTTAAGGAATTAGTTTATTCAGTGAGCTTTTGGACCTACTTTTCCATTTGGCCAGTTCTGCTTTTTAAGGCATGGCCTTTTGGACCTCTTTTACCATTTGGCCTAGTCTGTTTTTTAAGGTGTTATTTTCCTCAGTACTCCTTCTGAGTGTGTGTGTTTTGATCTTCCTTGTCACCATAACTTTCTATGGTCAGAGGGTTTGGTTTTTTTGTTTGTTTGTTTGTTTTTTTGGTTTTTTTTTACTGTTGTTTACTCCTTTTCCCAGCCTGTTACTTGACTTTTAACCCTGCTTCCAGGGTGGAGGGCATACTGTCCCAACCTTCAGGGGTTTTGTGCAGCTGTTTTCAGAGATACTTCTAGGGACCTGTAAGTTTTCAGATCTTCCAGGATGGTATGACCTAAGGAGAGGTGTTTACTACTCTCCTGGTCTGTGCTCTGGTCTGTGAGCAACCACAAGTACTCTTTTCTGCCTTGGAACTGTGAGATGGGTCCCCCTCCACTGTGGCCACAAGCTCTGCTATGCTAGTGCTCCTCCTCGCCCTAGGCCTGCCACCCAGGACTGTGACCCACATCAGAGTATGGGCAAAAAAAACAGTCCCATTTGAGTGCAAGCAAAAAGACCCCTGTAATTCCTTCTGACTAGTTATTTGATCCCCTTACCATCTGTGGGCTGAGAGCTCCAGAAGCAGATGCTTTCGCTGCTGATTGTCACTTCTAAGGCCTCCTGTTTTGCTGTGGCCTGGTTCTTTGCTGGTGCATCCTATACTGGGGTATGTTCCATTCTCACCCAGGTGCAACAGGCCTTTCCTGCTGACCTTATAAGTTGTCTTTGGTGTTTGTGGGCTGAGATGTCTGAAAACCACCACTATCAACAGTGATTCAGTCACCCGGAGGCCTGCTCCTAGTTTGCTGGGGCCTGGTGTGAGCTGGCGCAGCCTGTGCTGGCCTACTCACCAGTCTCACCCTGGTGCAGCCTTCCAAGTTGTCTTGGGCTGGAAATTTGTTTTATTCTTGTTTTTTTGTGGGTTCTGCTGCTCTAGAATTTGTTTAGCCATTTTTTAAAGGTGTGTGGAGGGGTTTGGGGGAGAACTCGGGTGAGTTCCTGCCTTTACTGTGCCATCTTGGCTCCGCCCCCTATATCCATCCTTTCTTACAGCACAGTACTATTCCATTAAATTCATATGCTACATTTTGTTTAGTCATTTTCCGGTTGATAGATAACTATTTTGTGGTAGCAAAAAGTGCTGCTGTAGGGACAGCTAGGTGGCGCAGTGGATAGAACACCTCCCTGAAGTCAGGAGGACCTGAGTTCAAATCCAGCCTCAGATACTTACTAGCTGTGTGACCCTGGGCAAGTCACTTAACCCCAATTGCCTTTAAAAAAAAAAGTGCTGCTGTAAATATTTTGGTGTACATGGGGATTTTGTTCTTATCAGTGACCTCTTTGGGGCATAAGCCTAGTAGTGGAATTCCTGGGTCAAAAGGAATGACCTCTATTTTCGTAACTCGAAATTGCTTTCCTAAGTGGTTATACTGATTCACAGCTCCACCCACAATATACCACTGTATCTATCTTCTCACGGCCCTTACAACATTGACTTTTCCCATCTCTAGTCACTTTTGTCAATTTACTGGATATGAGGTAAAACTTCAGGGTTATTTTGATTTGTATTTCTCTTATTGGTGATTTAGAGTACTCTTTCCTAGAGTTGCTAATAGTTTTCAATTCTTTCAATAATTGTTCATATCCTTTGATCACTTATCTATTGAAGAATGTCTTTCGGTCACACACATATGGGGAGGAGGAGTGTATGATGTATGTGTGTATGTATATCTTCATTATATATATTGAATACTAAACCCTTATTTGAGAAATTTGATGCAAAGGTTTTTTTCATGCAATTTCTTTTCCTAGATGCATTAATTTTGTCATGCAATCAGAATTATATATTTTTATCTTTCATAATTGCCTCTGTCCTTTGGTTAAGAATACATCTCTTGCCCATAGCTATGAAATGTATATAATATGCTTCTCTTCTAATGGTTTTTTTTTAATGTGATCTTAAATATTAAGGTCACATGTCCATTTGAATTTATTGTAGAATATGGTATAGGATGTTGGTCTTCATCTAATTTCTGCCAGACTGCTTTTTGGTTTTCCCAGCAGTTTTTATCTAATAGGGAGTTCTTTGCTAAGTAAATTTATAGACTTCAGTTTATAATCAGTTGTGTTTCTTTTGTCTTTGGTTCTGAATTTGTGTAATGTAAGAATAACTTGGTGTGTTTATCCTAAAGAAATATTTTAACTGAGTCTCAAAGCATGTAATACGAAACCTGATTATTGAAACTTATCCAAGATTGCGATTTTCCTTTTCTCTGCAGCACCAATTATTTCAAATGTAAGAATGTCATTTGCATCTTTTTGTCCTTTCTTAGGGTAATCATGACATGGCCAGAGAACTTTATCAAAGTCTGCTTACTCAGGTAGCCTCAGAACATTTCTACTTTTGGCTGAACAGTTTGAAGGAATTCTCCCATGCAGAGCAGTGTCTCACAGGTTTGCAAGAAGAGGATTATAGTTCAGCACTTTCCTGCATTGCTGAGTCTTTAAAATTCTACCATAAAGGGATAGCATCCTTAACAGTAAGTCTCTTTTGCTGCAATGATGATGACGACCTATGTGGAAATAGACTTATCTGAGTTGTCATTTAATTACCTCTTTTAAAGATTTGTAAAAACTTAGTAAAATTTCTTGGACGTATTTAAAAAGGAGGGTTTATTATTTATGACCCTATACTTATTTAGATTGCTATTTGGTAGGATATTGATAGTGAATTCCCTTTTTTAAAGCATTCACAGGGAACCAAAGTTTAGTTATTTTAAGAGCAAATCTCTTGCAGCAGGACAGATGCCAGATATGTGTAGAAAGTATGAATGGAATAAAGGTAAGAGTCCTCCCTTTCTATCTTTCTGCTATATAGCACTCTGCCCAGGTTATTAACACTATTATTAACATCAAACCACATTGGCTAAGCATCTACTTACTCATGGCATCTTGTTGGGAAGGGCAAAGTATTCCTTAAAAAATACTGCAAACAGCTGTTCTAATTATCTTTTCTTACAGTTAATGAAGAAAGGGCTAGGTAAGATTAGTAACTAGGAATTTCATTTCATGTAAAATCTTAGAGTTAAAAGAGACCTTTCAGGTCATGTAGCCTTACTATTTGCCCAATTCTGGTATCCTCTCTACAAAATTCTTGAAAAGCATTCCAGTATAGGTCTGAACAGTCAGTTAAACATTTATCAAGTCCCTGCAGTATGCTTGGCATTATGCTAAGCGCTGGTGATGCAAAGAAAGGCAAAAGTACCTGCCCTCAAGGAGCTTATAGTCTTATAGGCAAGTCAGTATGGACACAACTATGTATAAACAAGCTGTATTCAGAATAAATGGAAAGTAATCAACAGAAGGAAGGCACTAGAATTAAGAGAGGATTGGGAAAGGCTTCCTGTAGAAGGTGGGATTTTACATGGGACTTGAGGAAGACAATTCCATGTGTGGAAGACAGCTTAGAATTCACCATCTTGCAGAGCAGCCCTTCCCATTTTTAAATGAATCTTTAACTGTTCTACTTTTTAAAATTTCTGCTTTTGGGTCCTATTTCTGTTCTCTTAATAAAGACTGTTTTCTCACATAACAACCAATCAAATGTTTGATGAGAGAGAGAGAGAGGGGTGGAGAGGAGAATGAGAATTACAGGGGAAATGGAAGGTAATCTTAAGGAACACACTGTCAGTGGAAGGGACTGGCAAAGGCCCCCTGCAGAAGGTGGGATTTGAGCTGAGACTTGAAGGAAGTCAGGGAAACCAGGAGGTGGAGGTGAAGAGGAAGAGCATTCCACGCATGGAGACCAAGTCAGTCATTGACTAGGCATGGTCAGGAGATGGAGTCTTGTGGGTAAGAAATAGTAAGAAGGCCTGGAGAGAGTACATAGCATTTGTGACCATCATACCTAGAAGCTCTGACAGATGAACCATTACAGTGTGAGTATGCAGAATGGGAGAACGTGTTTTTTCTTCCAGGCCATACTTAGACCAAGACTTTTGAAGTCTGATTTTCACTCATTGGTTGAAGACGGGAATACAATATCTCTTTCAAAGGTTAGCTCAGTGGATTACATTTTTAAAAGTTATTTAGTCATTCATTTATTTCTATTGAATGGCCAGGAGGTATAACTTAACCAGTCTAATCTGGCTGGATATTCTGAAAATGAATTGTGACTCAAATAATGAGAGTAAGAAATCCATCTTTTTCAGTAAAGAGAACTATTAGTTCAGGACAAGCAGAACTACAACAGTAATGTATAACTTACGTAGAGCAGAAAATTTCTTAATTGTTTTATATAATGACACTGGACATTGTGAAGTAGAATAACAAAACAGTGAGGCAGTTATGAGTTGAAAAAATTTTTATCGGTGCCTTTTTGATCTGCTTTAAAATGTTTTTATTAAGCATCCACTTTATAAAATTTGAAATTAGCATTTGTTCGTTTCATTTTGTAAAATCAGATTTGAGGAAGCTTCTTGCCTCTTATTTAATGAGAAAAGAATTAAATCTAAAGGAGCATAATAATAGCTGATGTTTAATTAACATTTTAAAATTTGCACAGCTCCCTATAAACATCTTATTTGAATCACTAGAACATAGCCCTGTTTGCTTACTTCCCAATTAATGAATGATCAGTCCATGTCCTTATTAGCACATCTGTGAGAAAGTGACTGGTTTTTAGCTGTTCTGCCAAACCAGTTGGAGATTTACAAGTTTTCAGGGGCAGGGAACTTTTGTGAACCTGGGTATTTAATTCCCCAATATTTGGGAAACGTATCCATAGGAATCTGTTTACATTGGAAAAGCAACTTATTAGCTGTTTTCACCTAATAATAACTTGAACCTATATTGACATAAGTGACTCCTTTTAAAGGGGAATTTTTCTTGAACATCCATAATGGTAACTGTTGTTATTAGTTGTACATAATATTGAGAGTGATGTAAAAATAGGATCCTGCAAAATTGTTTAAAATTTTTTTTAGGTTACTGCTTTGACTCAGATCCTGAAGCATTTTTCAGCTTTTTAGTTTCATATAAGCATTTGATTAGATGTGCTAGTGTTGGAAATTCTGTATTTTGTTATTTTATAATTGAGGAGGGGGGGAGAGGAAGAAACAAACATCTACTATGTGCCAGGCACTGTGTTTAAGCACTTTACAAATGTCTCATTTGATCCTTAAAACAGCCCTTTGGGATAGGTGCTATTCCCATTTTATAGTTGAGGAAGCTGAGGCAGGCACAGTTAAGTGACTTGACAAGAGTCACACAGATAGTAAGTTTGGGTTGAAATCAGGTCTTCCAAACTTCAGGCCCCACACTGTCCACTTTGTCTCCTAGTGTCCTGGCAAGGACCTATTATAAGTAAAGAGATACAGGGAAAATATGAATAAAATAAATGTAAATTATTTTAATATTTGGGAGCCCGTCATTCTGGTACTCACGCAAGCAGTAGCTAACTTTGTGATTTTGGCCAAGTTACTTAACACATCTGATCTCATATTCCTCAAGTATAAAATAAGAGTCTTAAACTAGTTACTCCTAAGTTTCCTTCTAGTTCTAATGTCATATAATTGGGTGTTTGATAATAATTTCAGAAAAGGGGAAATTGGGAGTATATTTAGAATCTGTAGTAAGATTACCTCGTTTCTCAGTGATTTGGATTATTTGATGAGGGAAAGAAGGGAATAAGCATTTTTATATAGTATCTGCTGTGTGCCAGGCACTGTGCTGAGTGCTTTACAAATATTATCTCATTTGATTCTCACAGCAACCCTGCAAGAGAGGCATTGTTATTATCCCCGTTTTATAATTAAGGGAACTGTAAGTCCACTACTAAAAGCAGTTAGAAAATAATTCATAAACTAAATATGTAAAGATCACCTCAATTCACTGACTGAGGACTTGAGACATAATGATGAATTTATCAGTTATTATATTCTGTTTTATAAAGTTCTTTTCAGAAACAACCTATCAAGTACTTTTAATAATACTAATCCTAGTCTTTGCTATGAAGTAGGTATATATTCTTGTGGAGAATTCTTCAATATAATCTTTCAGGTAATCTAAAGCTAAACCTGTGGGCACCCCTTAAATGAAGACGCCTAGAATTTGAGCAATCACTTATCAGAAATGTTGTAAAAGGACTCATGTTTGAAATAAATAATGACCTGGTTGTCCTCTAAGGTCCTTTTTAACTCCAGGTTTTTGTAATCAGACTAGAAGCATTAAATAGCTGTTATATCTGGATGGATGGATGGATGGATGGATGAAAGGAAGGAAGGATGAAAACTCATCATATGAACCAGGGTTCAGAAAATTAGAAGGGACCTTAGAGGTGGGACTTCTAGTCCAACTTTCTTCCTAATGCAGAATTCTCTTTGATAAGTGATCTGCTGCCTCTAATGAAGGGAATTTCATACCTTTGGAAGTAGTTGTTTTCTCCTGTTGAACTCAAATCTACCCACCCTTCCTTGTCATTTTCACCTTTTGGTCCTAGCTCTGTGGCATGGCGCTGTGGAAAAAGATCTGGCCTGAAAGCCAAGAAGGGTTCAAGTCCTAGCTCTGTGGTGCTGGAAAGTGACTTAGCCTTTCAATACTCTAGGCAACTCTGTCTTTTAAGTTGCAGGGAAATTTCTGGCCTGCATTTTTGAAATTACAGGGTGAGTCATTATCCTTCTCTATCCTCAGGAGCAACACAGAATCAATTTATTCTGCTTTCCACATTGTCTACTCTTCAGCTATTTGAAAACATCTGTCATTTCTTTAAGTCTTTACTTCTCCAGGTTAAGCATTTCCATTTATTTTCAGCATTCTTCCGTTTGGTATGGTTTAAAGAGCCCAACCAACACAATCACCCTCTCAAAATGTTTTATTTCGTCTTTTAATACTGGCTTCCAGAACTGGCCATAATACGCACCTGGCACAAGCGAAGTTGTTGTTCAGTTGCTCAGTCATGCCTGATTCCTTGCGATCCTGTGGACCATAGCAAGTCAATACTATCCATAGGTTTTCTAGGCAAAGATACTGGAGTGATTTGGCATTTCATTCTCCAATGGATTAAGACAAACAAAGGTTAAGCAACTCTCCCAGGGTTACACAGCCAGTAAGTCTCTGAGGCCAGATTTGAACTCAGGTCTTCCTGACTCCAGGGCCAGAACTCTATTCCCTGAGCCTCCAAGAGCACAGTACAGTGCTATTATTCCTTGCTTTGATCTGGATGTTATAATTGCATAACCCAGGATTGTACTACCACCACCATTGAAGATTACAGTTGCACCTAAATCCAGCATTAAAATCTAGATTGAGCAAAAGTTTTCATCAAGGGTCTGTTATCTTAAGAGTACCTCTGCAAGGACCCATTCTTAGATTCTGTGGCCTATGGGATTAAAGACCATATTTATTCATTGAGATCCTGCATTTGAATCTTGGTATTGCCTTTAGTGATATTTCTTGCAGAGCCTAGCACAGTCTTTCACATGATAACCACTTAGTAAATACTTGTTGAATTGAGTTAAGTTACCAGAGGGTGAGACTAGTTGTCTGAGGAGAGCAACTTGTGAAAGTTGTAGACTAAGCTTCACAATTTTTATTCTATTGGACTTTGATTAATGGACAGTTATTACAGCCCATTTCTGGTGCCCTGAAGTTACACGTTTGGTCCTACTGTAAAAAGAATATTGCTTATTTGTAATTGTAATGGCTTATTTTAAGCCATTCATACTATAGAGAAAAAGTAAATCACTGGTAATTACTTACTAGTGGTTTGAATTAGCTGGGAAAGTAGGCCAAATCAATAAATACTTGTTTGTCTGCCATATGCAAGACACTGTTCTAAGCCAGATCATAAATAAAAGTAATTTATCTTAAATGCTTCCTGCCCCACCCTGCAAAGTCACTCATGTTAGGTCATCTGTCTTTCTGGCCCTGCTCTCCTTAGCCTGTTGTACTCAGATCTTGCTATTCACCTGTCACTTCTCCAAACAGATATACCTGCATTTAAACTTATCTCTGCCAAATTTTATTCTTCTTTAGTTTTTGGATCTTCTCAAGAATCAACTAGCTAGTTTGGTAAATGAGTACGCTCTAGTGGTAGAAGATCACTGTTTTCTGTTGGTGATTGTATATGTTAACAGTGGTCTCCTAGGGACATTCTTCCTCTTTACTTTTTACATTTCCAACCATTACTGGCCCTAGTGAAATTTCAGTTCCAGTGGAAAGAAATGATGCTATATCATGATAGGTTGGTAAGGTAAATAAATGTTTTAATATCTACGAACTCTAGTAGCACCCCTCAAATCATACTTTATACATTGTGACTTCTTATAGGTTACTGCCTATTCTTTCCACACATCATACCCCAATCCTGAATGTAAGGGTGACTCATCATTTCATTCAGACCCATATATTTCTTAAGATGATGATGTCTCATAGTCCGTGTTTACTCCAGTAAGCTTGTTTTTTTTGTTTGTTTGTTTTTTGCATTAGGTCATTTGCTTTATAAATCTAGGCATTCATCCATTTGCATGAAAATTCTGTTGTCTTGGTTTGGATTATACATTATCTTAGTATTATTATTGAATGAACTATAATAGTTACTTGACATTGCATCATCTTAGTATTATGTTTGCTTTATGTCTTAAACTTTTTTTTTTCTAGGCTGCCAGCACACCACTGAATCCTCTAAGTTTTCAGTGTGAGTTTGTAAAACTCAGAATTGACGTTCTGCAGGCCTTTTCTCAACTTTTCTGCACCTGTAATAGTTTAAAGACAAGTCCTCCACCTGCTATTGCTACAACCATAGCCATGACCTTGGGGAATGACCTTCAGAGATGTGGCCGCATCTCTAATCAGGCATGTCTCAGCTCTGCTCTTGAATAGATTTGTCTTTTAGTGTTTTTAGAGGTTTTTTGTAAGGTGAAAAATCTTAAAGTTTGTCAGTTGATAATGGTTTGGATTCTAGAAATAACTATACAAGGTTATTAAATAATCTTGCTAACAGTTGACTTGTATGTTATTTTCCATTTGACTCTTAGCAAATTTTTTATTTCAGATTTTTACAAAGGAAAATACTTTCATGTGAAAAAGTAGACCTGCATGTGTTTTGTGTTTTTTATTCTATAAAAATCAAAGTATTACCTTCTTAGTGGAAAAAAGTATTTGTTTTTCATCTAATGGATGTGGAGATTTAATTTAGGAGACATTAAGATATTTGAGTTTGTAAAATAACCAGAAAAAAAAATGTTTTACATCATATGTACTTATTTTTATATGCGGATTATTATACTTCTGAATATTTATGCCAACTCCATCTTTTTGCATTTCTTAGAAATGCTTAGTTAACATTCTGCTTTAAAACTTTCTAAATTTAAATGATCTAAGAATTAAACATTCACCAGAATATTCATGAATTTAATCAGTTGGAGACAGATTTTGTTTCTTTTGGCTTTCTTGTTTACATAACAACTTAAAAATTTTTGTCGTCATTGCATTTTTCTTTCTTTATAGATGAAACAGTCTATGGAAGAATTCCGAAACCTAGCTTCCCGTTATGAGGATCTGTATCAGGCATCTTTTGATGCAGACTCAGCAACGTTGAGGAACATTGAGCTGTATCCTGCTGGCCCCAAATTTATTGTACTTTTTAAACATTCTTTTAAGTACAAAGTATTATTTAGTAATGCTTCTTTGACAACATATGTAGCCCATCAAAATGAACATAGCAAATAGTGCAATTTTTAAAAGCTAGCATGGGATATTCATATTTACCATATCATTTTTAAAATAATAGGTATTATTTCTAGTATGTTTTGCCTTGGGAACATATAAGAATTTGTTCCCTTCATAAGGACCTCTAGAGAAAGGAGGCACCACGCTAAGGCACATCTTACTGATGGTAATCAGTTATATCCCTTAAACTACAAAAGGATAATATATTTTTCTTCTGGAAAGCCATTGTTGTGACTCTCTACTGCTTTCTTTACTTCTTACTAAATAATTCTAGTTTATAAGATCATAGATTCAGTATTAGAAGGGACCTTAGAGGTCCATCATTTCTTATTCTTTAAACTTTTAATCATCGTTGTTTCCTCAGACCTCTGAGTTAATTCAAGTTGTAGAACATATAAATGCATGATTAAACCAGGAATTCTTAAACCTGGGTCCCACCGACTTCTAAGGGGTGATTGTATAGATTTCAGGGAATCTGTGAGGGTAGTGAAAATTGCATCTTTATTTTCACTAACTTCTAACAGAAATTTAGCATTCCTTCAGTTATTTTAAACTGTTATTGTGAGAAAGGAGTCTGTGACATAATAAAGGTTAACCCTTGTGATAGACTAAGAAGGATAGAGTAACTTCTGTTTGTTTAGCCTATCTCTCTTAACCAGGAAAATAGCCTCCAAACCAGTTTTATTATACTGTAATGATGATGTTGCTCCTGCTAATATTGCTGAAACGTTTCATTGCCATAATGAATTTTCATATATCCAGGAAGGAAATGTGATATATTTGAAAAGAGTGCTTGCGCGGGATTTAGAAAACCTAGGCACTCATTAAGATTCAGTCACTCAAATGCCTTATGACCTTAAACAAGTGGCATGATCTATTTGAAACTTAGCTTCTTCATTTGTAAAATATGCTTCACATACACCAACACATTTGATTATCACAACCCTGTGAGATTACCTCCATTTTACAGATGAGGAAACCAAGGCTCAGAAGGTAATAAGCAATTCACCCAGAGTCAGCATAGCTCTTAAGAGCTGGCTCGTTACAGCAAAACTCAAACCCCAAATCATTGCATTTCCTGCCAATTTAAAAGTCTTATATTTATTTCATAATAAAATTCTTTATTTTAATGTATTCCTTTAATATTGAATGGCAGCATTATTGTTCTTACGAGTTGCTAACCTTCAGTGGAGGATTTTTCGTACTGGGAGTTCCATATACTGATGAAATCACAGACCTACCGGTCTGGAAAAAAAGAAAAAAATCCTTAATGTTACTCTAGACAGCAGCAGAGTTGTTTGCTGATCTCTCATGCAATAGAAGCCCTGATTTTGGATCCAGAGTCAGCAAGGTAAGTCTTATTGAAGTGTTACTTTATATCTGCCACATGGTAAAACTTTAACATAAAAAAATCAAGTTAAGTGTGCTATGGCTTTAGCTTGAAACTCTCATCGCTTGGCTTTCCAAATCAGAAGAAATTTGAATTCCTTCTTTCTAAAATTTCTTCTCCAAATAATAGGGCCCTGAGCAATGTTTTGTCTTTCTTGTGTTTTATGATTTGGAATATGCATGTAAAATTGAAGTTGCAAACTAAAATTTCTCAAAGAGAACATCAACAGAGTAGTTTCAGCATCTCTCCCTCAAATATTGACTTCCTATCACTGTAAGGCTAAGATCTGTCACCACTTGATCCATCAGATTGTGTCACATTGCTTAGCTGCTCTTGCCTCATTCACTTGGACTAATTCTTTTAGTCACACTAATTCTTACTGCCTTTATGCAGTCACCCAATTCATGTTTTTGTATAAAAGCACAGTCCATTTTTACTTAGCTTCTGTCCTTTTTAATTTCAAATAGTTATTAAACTCACATCTCAATGATATAACCTTTCCCAGAACCACGTCTTCCTTGCTCTCTGATTGTTCAGTTTCCATACTCCATCATTCTTCACATAAATATGCTCTTGCATTTGCCTGATCCCAGACTTCTGTTTTAGGACAGCTTCCTGTTGCCAAGTCTTTCATGTTCTACTTCTAAAATCATGGTCCTTTTTAGGGGTAGCAGGGGATGGGGGGAGCCTAGGTATAGATCTAGAAAGGCCCTTGTAAGATATCAAGTCCCTAACCCCCTCAGTTTACAGCTGAGAAAACTGAGGCTCAGAGAAGTTGTGACGTGCCCAGGACCTGGTATAGTATTTGAACCCAGGTTTTCTTGACTCCATGTCCTATACTCTCTACATTTCACCAAGTTGCCTCTTTCTAATATTAGTGTAGAGAACTCCAGCTTAAGCAGCTCACTCTTACAATACTATATCAATAACTGCTCTATAACTTTAGTCTTACCTGGGGCACTGAGCATCACTATATGTGTCAGAGACAAGAATTGAATATAGGCTTTCGTGACTCCAAGGTTGTCTCTTTTTGGCTGCAACTCCATTACTAAATTAGGGGCGGCTACGTGGCATAGTGGGTAAAGCACTGGACTTGGAACCAGTAGGACTTCATCTTCCTGAGTACAAATCTGATCTCAGACACTCACTAGCTGTGTGACCTGGGCAAATCACTTCACCCTGTTTGCTTAAGTTTCTTCATCTGGAAAACAAGCTAGAGAAGGAAATGGCAAACCGCTATTGCCTTTGTCAAGAAAATCCCAAATGGGGTCACAAAGAGTTGGACACAACTGAAATGACAGAATGATAGTTATTAGTGATTTAGATTTTTTCATCTGGTTATTGATAGCTCAGATTTTGTCCTCTGAAATTTGCTTGTTTTTATCCTTTGACCATTTATTAATAGATGGATGGCTTTTATTCTTGTAAATTGACTCAGTTCCGTATATATCTTAGAAATGAGACTTTTATCCAAGAAATTTGCCATATTCCCCCATTTACTTCTCTTCTGATTTTAGTTTCATTTTTTTTGTTTTTACAAAACTTTTTTAATTTTATGAAATCAAAATTGTCCATTTTGCCTTCTGTGACTCTATTTGTCTCTTGTTTGGTCATGAACTCTTCTCAGTCCATAACCCTACCGGGCAATTTCTTCTTTGCTCCTCCATTTTGTTTATTATCTTGTTATGCAGTGTAGATGTTGCTCTATGCCTAATTTCTGCCAGTCTGCTTTCCAGTATTCCCATCTATTTTTATTGAATAGTGAGTCTTTGCCCCAGTAGCCACATTCAAGTCCATCCTTCTTCCCTGGGCACCTCCATCCATGCTAATTCTTTCATTCTCTGAATTACTGTTGTATTTTTTAAGCTGTATCTATCAGATCTCATTTCTGTATTGCTTAGTATTGTTAACAATATTTTATGCACAGTATGTTTTGTCTTCCCAGCAAGACTGTAGACTCCTTGAAGGCAGGAACTGTCGTTTATACATCTTTATGTCCCCTAGGGCAGTGGTGTCAAACTCAAATAGAAATGGATCCCTGCTGGCCTTATACTTAGAGGTTATTTTTATTTATTTTTAATAGTTAAACATTTCTCAGTTACATTTTAATCTGGTTTAGGCTGCACTCCTATGCCATATGCAGCCTACAAGCAAATTGGACACCCCTGCCCTAGAGTATTTGTTGTGATGCCTTATGATGTAGTATTTAATCAATTTGCTGATTGATTGGACGGTTTCTTCAGTTTCCAGGAATATGGTTCCACTGGATCAGCACATGCTGATAGTGAATATGAAAGAAGAATGATGTCTGTGTATAATCATGTCTTAGAAGAGGTGGAATCACTGAACCGGAAATATGCTCCTGTCTCTTATATGGCAAGTAGCAGTATTTTTACTGTGGGGATGAATTATTTATTATAATGATCATTTGCCCTTAAATGAATTTTAAGTTGAACCATATTACCCTAGCAAAGCATCAGATCGATACAACTAAAATGTGAAAATATAATATGTATACATGAATGGATTTAATTTAAGTTCATTCTAATCCTTATCCTGTCCCCTGAGGTATATAGGGCTGTGAATAGAAATGGAGGAGTGAGTGAACACAGATTTCTTTTAGCTACTTGTTTCTTCTGTCTGGTTATCAGAAATTAAAAATACAAATTGTTCTTAACACTGAATGATTGTGTCAGTGTTGTAGCCACAAAGTCTGCTATCCTCTGGCCCAAAATTTTGACATAGTCTCTGAATTCTAAATTCCTTGTAATAACAGCCATATTTGTCCAATAACAAATTCTTTCTGATTGCCACTTGAGCAGGTTAAATAGTTAATTGTAGTTTAAAATCATTTTTTAGATTATTCCTAAAGTTTATTTTAGCAATTCAAAATTGTCTTTTCAGAATTTGTAGTCAAGGTAAAACACTGAAACACACCAACCTTGCCTAGGTGCTATTAGAATTCCATTTTTGCATTGCTCACATGACAGCTGTCATCTGTCTGGACAAACTTATGTGCTGTTGTTCTGTGAAGCAGAACTCTAGGCTAGGCAATGTCCAAAGGGCTAGGTTTGCATTGTCTATAGTGTAAAAAGCACTGAATTAAGAGTCTAGAAATTGTATTCTAGACCTTCTAGACCTTTTTGTTCTCCATTAAGCTCTTTGTGTCTCTTGGTATTTCATGTCTTAAAGATGAGCTTAAACCAGATAATGATCTCTAAGGTCCTTTCAGCTTGAAAATTCAGCAACATATCTACCTTTAAAATTTGAACAGTTCACTGTGTATTTCTTCTGAGTGGGAAAATGTCTTGCTCAAAGTTTAGCTTCATTCCTTGAAACGTTATTTTAGAAATAAAGTGTTAATGTTAATACATTTTTAAGTGACAAAATTGGAGATAGCTGAAATACACAGATACAGAGAATCTGTACTGTAGTTACCACTGCTTACTCACTTTCTGTGGACTCATGGCTTTAGCAGTGGTGTAAATGGAAATAAAAAGATTGCAGTAAAACTTCACCAGACTGAGGTTGCAGGCTTGAGAGAATATGTACTAACCACTATTCTTTCACCCTTCATATGTACTATCACTCTTTCCAGCATACCTTTTTGTATGGTGGAGAGGAAGGCAACATGGACAGAAGAGCACTGACATTCATGTTATTATTATCTACAAACCTCCAGGTCACCATCCCACCCCTACCCTTTCCTCAGTGTGTTTGGTACCTGACTCACAATTTTTCTTTCATACTTGGGGACTTCAGCATAGAAACTGATTCTTCCTCAAGCATCCTAACCACTCAGTTCATCAACCTACTCACTTCCCATGGCCTCTTATTCCACACACCTCTGCCACACACAAAGGTAGCCATATCCTTGATCTTGCCATCCGCCACAAATGCATCACCTCCATGTACAAGAATTCCAAAATCCCCATATCTGATCATAATCTGTTGGTTTTTCACATTTCCATCTGCCCAGGGTTACCAAATCACACCCTCAGTTCTCTTCCATACCATCTTCTCTGCACTTGGTGCTCTCTCCTCTTTTTCCCATCTTGACCTAGCAAGCCAATTCAATTCTGCACTGTCCCTTTGAATCTTTAGCCCCCCTATATTGCTAAATGTGCCTTGCCAAGTAAGCCTTTGCCTTGTATCACGCCCACCATATGCTGCTTTTGGTCCTACACACATATGTATTACAGAGTGAAGGTGGAGAAAAATCACACAACCTTTCTGATTGAGTCCACTATAAATTTATATTACATGAGCTCCAGTAGGCCCTCACTGTTGCTAGACAATCCCACCGTACCTCCCTTGTCAACTCACTATTCCACTCTCTGATATAGTTCTTCCAAACCTTTTCATCTTTCCTCAAACCCTTCATGGGTCCCCCTCCTGTCACCCTCTCAGCTGAGAACTTTGCCTCATCTTTTACAGAAAAAAATTGAGGGCCTTCACTCTCTTTTTCCCTCTTATTCATCTCATATCACTCATATGCCTTCTGACGCTATGGCCTCCTTCACCTGTCTCTCCTGAAGAAGTGACCCAACTCTGTACCAAAGCAAACCCTTCTACCTGCACAGGTGATCCCTTTCTATCCTATCTACTCCAACAGACTTTCTCCTGTCATTATCCATATTTTCCATCTCTTCCTCTCTGCTTACTGCCTGCAAACATGCACATGTTTCCCCTACCCTGAAAAAACCCTCACTTGATCCTTCATCCTTGCTAAACATTATCCTATTTCTCTTCTTCCATTTGTAGCTAAACATCTTTCAAGAGGCTTTCTCCAGTGGGTGCCTCGGTGTTCTCTTCTCTCTCTTCTACTGAAACTGCTTGCTCCAAAGTAACTGATGATCTCTCCATTGCCAAATCCAGAGGCTTTTTCTCAATCCTCATTCTCCTTGACATCTCTGCAGCCTCCACCACTGTTGATCACTCTCCTTGATACTCTCTTCTCTGTAGGTTTTTAGCACACCACTCTCTTCTGGTTTTCCTCTTACCTATCTAAGCACTCCTCTGTCTCCTTTGCCCTCTAACCATAGGTGTCTCTCAGGGTTCCATCCTGCACTTTTTTCTTCTCCCTCTATTCACTTTAATCTCATCAGGTCCCATGGATTTAATTACCATCTCTATGTTGATGATTCTCAGATCTTTCTCTATTAACCTCCAGTCTCACATCCCCAACTGCCTTTTGGACATTTCAAACTGGAAGTTCAGTAGACATCTTAAATTCGCCATGTTCAAAACTGGACTCATCTTTCAATAGTCCTCTCCCCTTCTTGAGTTCTATGTTACTATCAAAGGCAACACTGTTCTCCCAATCCTTCGGGCTTACAACCTAGATGTCATCCTGGACTCCTCACTATCTCTCACCTCCCCATATCCTAGCTGTTGCCAAAGTCTATTAGTTTTACCTTTGCAACATCTCTCAAATACACTTCATTCTGTCCTCTATTACTGCCACCAGCCCTGGTACCCTTCATCTTCTACTATTGCTCTATTGCAATAGCCTTCTGGTGGGTCTACCTGCCTCAAGTCTTTCTCCACTCCAGTCTGTTCTTCATTCAGGCTCTAAAGTGATTTTCCTAAAGCTTAGGTCTGACCCTGTCACCCTCCTATTCAGTAAATTCCAGTGGCTTCCTGTTGCCTCCAGGAATAAATACAAAATACTCTAATTGACATTCAAACCTCTTGATAACCTAATCCTTTCCCAGGCTTCTTACTTATACCTTACTCTCCCTGACACATATTCTTTAATCCAGTGACACTGGTCTCCTGACTATTCCATGAACAAGATACTTCATTTGGTCATTTTCTCTGACTGTCTCCCATGCCTGGAATGCTTTCCCTCCTCATCTCTACTTCCTGGTTTCTTTTAGGTCCCAACTAAAATACCATTTTCTACAGAAAGCCTTTCCTAACTCTCTCTTAATTCTGGTGCCTTCTCTCTTTTAATTATTTCCAGTCTTACCATCTGTAGCTTGATCGTACATAATAATTTGTTTCATGTCTCCCCCATTTGATCGTGAGCTCCTTAAGGCAAGAATTGTCTTTTGCCTCTTTTTCTATCCCCAGTACTTATACTTAGTAAATGCCTGACACATAGTAGGTACTTGATACATTTTTACTCACTGACCACATATTGATACCATATGAAAGTATCAAAACTGGTACCATATTCCAAAATATATGAAAAATAAGTGTGCTCTTTGTTTGGATCCAAAGGGATATGGATTTCCTCTCTATTATTGTAATGTTTGAGAATGAATTAGGTAAAAATGTCTGTCTGTCTACATCTTAACCAGAAAGATTTGACAAAAACCTACAGTTCCTCTGTTAGGTCAGTGTCCTAATTAAGCTGGTTGTGTGTGTGTGTGTGTGTGTGTGTGTGTGTGTGTGTGTGTGTGTGTGTGTGTGTGTGTGTGTGTGTGTGTGTGTGTGTGTGTTTCCTTCAAGAGAATGCAAGTTTCTTGAGGGCTGAACATGTTCTGATTTTGTTTTTATTTTCCCAGTAACCAACATATCTTACTTATAGTAGGTAGTCCATAAAGCCTTTTGAATTGAATTAAAATGTGTGTCTCATTTTAATTATCTTCATGGAAGAGTTGTTGATTGGTAGTATTGGGTTTCTTTTCATTTGATTTGACTTCCTTGGGTTTTCTTTATTGCAGCACACAGCTTGCCTCTGCAATGCTATCATTGCCTTGCTGAAAGTTCCCCTTTCATTTCAGAGATACTTTTTCCAGAAACTACAATCTACCAGCATTAAGGTAAGAATTTTCTTGGGATCCAAAGATTATGTGTTAAGTAAATTTGTTAAAAGCTTGAATTAGTTAATACTTTGCTATTAGAGTTACGGAAGTTGATTATTTTCTAATTATTTGGTAATGGCAGTTGTTCCTTGAGTGTCCTCTCTGCGGTGTCAATATACAGATAGCTCTGGCCATCTTTTTTGTCTGATACCTTGGAATGACATAGCAAAGGGGGGGGTATTGGAGGGACTTAGTTCTTCCCTTTTCGGTGTCACGTTAATGTCATGGGCTCTGGGACAAATGTGTGAATGAACCAGACCTTCCTCTCTGGTCGCATCCCAAGAAGCCTTCAGACAGGGTGACAGTTGCAGTTTTCTTATCTAAACAGCTTTCATAATTAGGTTTATGCCAATTCCATGATTAAGTGCACAGTTGAGCACAAGTTATCATCAGCACATTGCAGCCTGCTCACACTCACCATTCCTCTTGAAATTGCACACAGTTTTAATTCTTCAGAGATAAAGTTCCATGATGTGTAATCATGCATTATCACCAGGGGAATATTGGTGTTAAAATGATGAGTTTTAGTCCTGCAGAGAAATTGGAGGTTATTGAAAGCCCTGCACAATTTCCCAACCATAGTTCATCTTGCTCTCTTCTTCCTATTAAATTCTGGCTTAGTTTACAGTCCATCTCAAAGGCTATATGTTCAGATGGGCTAACTTAATAGCCTGCCTGTGCACCTGTGTGTCATATTCTGGGCAACATGCATTCTTTATCTAATTGGTTTCTACTGTGTGAATTACTAATCTTATTTCTTTTGATTGATTAATTAACAAATAAACTCCATTGCTAGGCATTCAAGATAGAAATACAATTAAACAATTCTTATTCTCCTTATGTTGTAATGGAGAAACAATAAGTAAATACATAAATATTTTTGTTGTTTTTCAGTCATTAAGTTGTGTCTGACTCTTCTTGACTCTGTGGACCATAGCTTTCCAGGCCTTTCTGTCTTCCATTGTCATTTGAAGTCTGTCCAAGTTAACATTTGTTGTTTCCATGATACTATCTATCCATGTCATCCTCTTTTGCCTTCAATCTTTCCCGATATCAGGATCTTTTCCAATGAGTTTCATCTTCTCATTATGTGGCTAGAATATTTAAGCTTCAGCTGCAGTATTTGGCTTTCCAGTGAATGAGCCTGAATTAATCTCTTTAAGTATTGACTGATGTGACCTTGCTGTCCAAGGGACTCTCAAAAGTCTTTTCCAGCACCACAATTCTAAAGCATTGATTCTGCGGTGCTCAAGTTTCCTTCTAGTCCAACTGTCACAACCATACGTTGCTACTGAAATCATAGCTTTAACTATACAGACCTTTGTCAGCAAGGTGATGTCTCTCCTTTTTAGTGTGCTGTCCAGATTTGCTAAAGCTTTCCTTCAAAGGAGCAAGCTTCTTTCAGTGTCATGATTGCAGTTACCACCTGCAGTGATCTTTGAGCCCAAGAATATAAAATCTGACATTGCTTCCATTTCCTGTCCCTCTATTTATTTGCCAGGAAGTGATGGGACCAGTTACCAAGATCTTAGCTTTTTGACGTTAAGCTTCAAGCCAGCTTTTACACTCTTCTCTTTTACCTTTATCAAGAGGCTTCTTAATTCCTCTTCACTTTCTGCCATCAGAGTAGTATCATCTATATGTCTGAGATTGTTAGTATTTCTCCTGGTGAATAAATAAAAGTAGTAGACCATAAGGTAGTTGAGAGTGAACATAAGGTAGTTTGAGAATGAAGGTTTGAGCAGTAAATTTCCAGAAAATTTCATATAGAAGGTAGCAATTGAGTAGTATCTTAAAACAAGAGTATGAGTCAGAGGTCAAGAGAAGGCTACATTCCTGGCAAGGGCTACATACCAGTAATATGGAGAATACATACCAGTAGTATGGAGAAAGGAAATGGTTGACTGTGAGGAACAGAGAGACCAGTTTAGCTGAATTGTAGAGTGTGGGAGGAGGAGTAATATCCAGTGTGTCTGGGTTGGGTCAGGTGTTAAAGGACTTTAAAAGCTAAATAGGAGTTTATATTTTGTCCTAGAGGCAATATAGGAAGCCATTGTAGTTAATTGAGTAGGGGAGGGACATCTACCTGATGGAAAATCACTTTGGCAGCAGTGTGAGGAATGGACTGAAGTAGATAATAGACTTGAGTCAGGGAAACTAGATAGGAGATTATCACAATAGTCTTAGATAAAAAGGTCCTGAACTAAAGTGATGAACTGTTTGAGTAAAAAGGTGGAGATACTAGAGATGTTGCAGAACTATAAATGGAAAGATTTGACAACTGATAATAAGTAAATAGTCAAGGGTAATGCCAAGATTACAAAACAGGAAAACTGCAAAAATGGTGATGCCTTTGATAGAAATAGGGAAGCTTGGAAGATAATGAATTTAAGATGATCCAGGATATTCAGTTTGCAATGTCCGGTAAGCAGTTACTGGCTATGTATATCATTGTGTAGGTATTAGAATAGTTCTGGGATAGTATGCAATTAGTACAATGTCATCTGCAAGCAGAAGTCCCAGGAGAACCTCACCATCCACAGATAATCCCTCTTGAATTTGGACTCTTCATAGGACATCTTTCATGGCACCATTGGTGAGCCTATAGCCCCTTCTTTCGGGCCTGATTTGAGTTTGGTAGAGGATCGTTGAACTAAGTTATCTCTGATTGTACTTTAACTAGGAATCTTGTATGATCTTAATATCTCAGGAGAGGAAGTTTGTTGGAGGAGAGTCTTTAAGGCTGCATTTTGTCCTATAAGATCAAATACCTTTTTCCTCTTCCTTTGAAATTATGAATTCAACAAAATCTTGTATTCTTTGGCATTTTTTAGTTCATTGTGCAACTGTGGAGATATGATCTGCTGTAGTAGTTAGTAAATGTCAGAACCAGGATTTGTATCCAGTACTCTTTCAGTTATTAAGGAGAGTTTGTGGAGGCAGCTAGATGGTGCAGTAGATACAGCTCCAGCCTTGGAGTCAGGAAGACCTGAGTTCAAATCCGGCCTCAGACACTTGTCACTTACTAGCTGTGTGACCCTAGGCAAGTCACTTAACCCCAATTGCCTCACCAAAAAGCCCCCCCCCAAAAAAGGAGAGCTTGTTAAATTATTAAACCTTTCCCAGTCTTCCTTAATCTTCATGCTTTCCTTCTGTTGATTATCTCCAATTTATTGTGGGTGGGTGTGTATCTTGTTTGTTCCTAGATGTTTACATGTTCCATTAGATTGTGAGCTCTTTGAGAGCAGAGACTATTTTTTGCCTTTCTATATATCCCTACTGCATAGCATAGACTAAGTGTTAATAAAATGCTGGATGACTAACTGTAGGAAATCGTCTGTGGAAACTTATCTAGTCTTTCATATTTTCACCGAGGATATCTTTAGTATATGTATAATAAATCAATCATAAAAATTTTACAGAAATGAGAAGGTAGGCTTATAGGTTGGTAGATACTGATGCCTTCTCTGTTGCCTCTTTTGGAGATACGGCTATCTTTATCTAATCTATCTCTTTTTTCCCCATTAGTTGGATATCCTCCTTTCTCTGAGCTCCTTTTAAGCCAATCTCTGCATGCCTTCAAAATTAATTCACCTCCAGGACAAATTTCTTTAATGTGTAGTTGATCTGGTCTGTCTCTTCTTCCTGATTTCATCTTATATATGTGTCTGTCTGTCTGTCTGTATCTGTGTGTGTATGTAATATATATATATGTAATATGATATATATGAATATGTAATATAGTGTGTCAGGTTGAAGTAATAAAGGTGTTAAGTGTTAGAGGCCAAATATAGTGCTTTAACTGTTAAGTCAACATGCATAATAAGCACCTGGTGCTAGGCACTGTGCTAACCTAACTGCTAGGTATACAAAGGAAGGCAAAAGACATTTCCTGCTCTCAGGGAGCTCATAGTCTAATGGGAGAGACAGCATGAAAACATTTAGGTGCAGACAAGATATAGATAGATACAAAGATAGATAGACAGACAGACAGACATGGTGAATGATGGTGCCCTTGACAGTAATAGAAAAGTTAGGAAGAGGAAGGGGTTTCAGGAGAAAGATAATGAATTCCATTTTGTGTATATTGAATTTAAGATGTATATGGGACATCCAGGTCGAGATATCCAGTAGGCAGCTTTCTTAATTTCCAAGAATGTTATCCAACAAATCTTTCCCCATTTTTGGGGGAGTACCTACCTTAAAGTCACTGAAGATCAGTGTGTATGCTTACTTGGTTTAGGCAGCAGGGTCTCTAGTAGAAAAAGTTTAAAAAGCCCTGGTTTAGAAGATCTTGTTTCTTCATCTTCTGCAACAGATATTTGCATGAAATAAAAAGAACATTTTTTAATTACTATTTTGTTTGTGTTTATCATAATTACTATAAGGTGAGATGTTCACATGATCTTGAAATGACATTTTTGTTGCCTTTGGATATTTCATAAATGAGCTCTGCAACTCTCTTTATTTGCTCTTCTGAGGAGAGCCTGAAAAAACATTCTTCCATTTAGTGACAACTTCTTTTGTCTTCTGATATAAGCAGAAGCTCTGTGTCAAGCAGGAAGGTTGATGTTGGTTGATTTCTTTTTCCACTACTTCACTACCCTCGCTTTGGCTAACTGGAACATTATAAGTGGCTTCACAGATTAAGGGCCATTTTTAATGTTTCTGTTTTGTTGAAACTGCCGGGACCACTAAAGATTTCATCAGTGAGTGGCCAGGGCCTGTCCACTCTTAGCTATTCGGTTTGGTCCTTAGACAGTAATCACAATCTTTGGCCAGTCACGTTCAGAGCTCTTCCATTGTGCTGTAAAGTTTGCCAGAGCTTTTGCTCTTTTGGCAGAGCCTTGAGGATTTGAAGATTATCTCCATGACACAGTTAGGTATCATAGAACCTGAGTGGCAGTCTGTGTAAAGCGCTTTACAATTATTATCTCATTTGGTCTTCGCTCCAACCCTGGAAGGCAGGTGCTGTTATTATCCCCATCTTACAGATGCTGAAACTGAGGCAGACCTTGTTAAGTGACTTGCCCAGGGTTACACAGCTAAAAAGTATCTGAGGCTGGATTTAAACTTAGGTCTTCCTGACTCCAGACCTGGCACTCTATTCACTATGCCACCTTGCTGCCCCCCAAAACACTATGAGTTGTAATCCATTAAGTATAAAGACAACTTGTCCTAATTGAAAGTATTAAAATGGACATGTGAAACATTTAAATTGTTATCTATACTATAATAACACATCTGTGTAAAATAGTCCAGTAATTTTGAGTCTCTTTGCAGTCATTCAAGGTTTTTGTGTTTAATATTGCTTAAGATTAAAAAATGTAGAACATTAAAATATGAGAACTAATGTAACTCATTCCCACTGAAAGCTTGGAAGGGTACACATGTACATTCTCTAGTAACTATTCCACTGTCCTACTCAAGCGAAACAGGTCTATTAAGCTTGCACCTATCTAGGATGTAGTTGAACAAAGACTTTTTCAAAAGGAGGCAAAGAAACACTCGATTGGTATTGTTTTGTCTCTTCAGTAAACTAATACAGATGTACTTATAAGTATGGAAACTTGTCTTGCACGATAACCTTGTGTTTGATAAATCCAAAGGTCCTAGCCATTGATGTAAGAACTCACTAGTATTTGACAAAAACTGGTGGGAAAACTAGAAAGTAGTCTGGCAAAAACCAGGCCTAGACCAACATCTTATACCATATACCAAGATAAGCTCAAAATGGGTACATGATTTAGATATAAAGGGTAATATAGGCAAATTAGTGGAGCATGGAAGAAATCAACTGTCAGATCTATGAATAGGGAAATAGTTTATTACCAAACAAGAGGTAGAGAGGTTCACAGGAGGTAAAAGGGATAATTTTGATTACATGAAGTTTAAAAGTTTTGCACAAACAAAACCAGTACAGGTCAATTTTTAAAAAGCAGGAAAGTTGGAGGGGGAAATCTTTGTAGCAAATTTCACTGATAAGGGGCTCATTTCTAAAATACATAGGGAACTGAGTCAGATTTACAAAAATAGGAACCATTCCTCATGTGATAAATGGTCAAAGGATATGAATAGACAGTTTTTAGAGGAAGAAATCAAACTTATCAATAGCCATATAAAAAATAATCTAAATCACTATTAATTGGAGAAATGTGAATTAAAACAACTTTTGAGATACAACCTCACACCCATCAGATTAGCTGAGATGACAAAAAAAGAAAATGACAAATGTTGGAAGAGATATTGGGAAATAGGTATGCTGATGCACTGTTGGTAGAACTGTAAAGTGGTCCAACCATTTTAGAAAGCAGTTTGGAACTATGCCCCAAAAGCTCATAAACTATATATATATTGTTTGACCCAACGGATACTCCTACTAGGTCTACATCCCAAAGAGATCAAAGAAAGAAGGAAAGAGTCCACATATATACAAACATATTTGTATTTATTTTTTAAGCAAAGAATTGGAAACTGAGTGGGTTGCCCATCAGTTGGGGAATGGCTGAACATGTTATGGTATATGAATGTGATGAAATATTGTACTGTAAGAAATGATGAAGGGGATGATTCAGAAAAAACCTGGCAAGACTTACATGAACTAATGCAAAGTGAAATGAGAAGAACCAGGAGAACAATTCATGTAGTAAAAGCAATATTGTATTGTATTTTGTTTTTTGTATTTTGAAAGACTTAGTAACTCTAAACGCACCACAACGCACCACAGTTCTGAAGGCTTCATGATGAAATATACTGTCCACCTCCAGATAGAGAGCTGATGGCTGCAGAGTGCAGATTAAAGCATATTTTCTTTTGGGGGGAGGGAGGATAGTTAATGTGGAAATTTGGTTTGTATATCCATGCACATGCGTAGGCGCATGCTCACATGCACACACATGTATTTGTAATCGTTTTTATTTTTCTTGTCTTCTCAATTTGTGGAAGACAGCGAAGAAAAGCATTTGGAATTGAAAATAAAATTGAATTAAAAAAAAAAACCTTGCTTTTCATCGTTGGAGTTGATCTTGATGTTGGTGTGTTTCAGCTTGCTCTGTCACCATCCCCACGCAACCCAACAGAACCCATTGCAGTCCAGAATAACCAGCAACTGGCTCTAAAGGTAGAAGGAGTGGTTCAGCATGGATCCAAACCAGGACTCTTTCGTAAAATTCAGTCTGTCTGTTTGAATGTCTCTTCAACATTACAGAGTAAATCTATACAAGACTATAAGGTAAGGAGAGATTCATTGCTGTTTTGAGAAGAAAATGCATTTTTCCAAATTGTACTTTAAGCGCCTTGTCAAAATCTCTGGGTGTGGATGACATTAATTTAAGGATCTCCTTCTGTTTTATTTTGCTTTATATTAAATCATTTTTAGCATTCACAAAAGGAAAACTTAAAACACTCATATAGCACAGGCAGGTTTAATGAAGCCTTCCCTTTTGGGTACATATGTAAGTTTGGAAGTCAGCTTATTAAGAATTCTATGATGTAAGTGACTATTAGCCTTAGTGGCAGCTACATGGCATCAGGGATGGAGTACTGGGCCTGAAGTCAGGAAGGTCTGAGTTCATATCATGTCTTAGACCAGAGGTGGGGATTTGTTGTGTGAAGTTTTGATTCAAAGAGCCGCACTTGTGAACCTAGAGGGCCGCATGTGGCCTTGAGGCCGCAGGTTCCCCACCCCTAGGCAAGTCACTTAATCTCTGTTTGCTTCTATTTCCTCCTATAAAATAGGAATAATAATAGCACCTACCTCCCAGGGTTGATGTGAGGATCAAATAAGATAATATTTGTAAAGCTCTTAGCACAGTGCTTGGCACATATTAGATGTTATATAAATACTAGTTATTAGCATTATTGTTAGCTAACTTAGAAAACTAAGCTTACTTTGCTAGCCAAAGCTGGGATTTAGGAGTGTCCTGAACTTAAGTTGTTTGTCCTCAGTGACCCTTTCCATGCCCCATTTTGACTGTCTACTCATAGAGAAAAGGAGCAAGAAACAATTACAAAGTTAGGATTGTAGATGTAATTGCCATAATGCCCAAATTAGTTGGGAATAGGGTTCATTTGTGGAGGCATAAGAATGCCTCCGTTAATGAATTTGAATTAGTAGTTTGAGAACCCAGGAGATTATAAATAAAAGACTGCGAAAGGAAGGAGCAGAAATGGAGTCACAGAGCAGTGCAGAGATGGGAAGGGCATTGAGCTAAGCACAAGGATGGATTCTGAAACTAACAAGAATACTCTGATTTAGGCTTTAACAGCTAGTACTGTTTCTACCACTAAAAAGATGTTTTCCACATCTGGAGAACTGATCAGCATATTCTCTGCGATAAAAACTAGCACCAATGAAGTACAAACTAAAGAAAAGTTGTAATAGTAGTATCCCACTATATATTGTGAAATCATACTTCCAAAAGCAAAACTTGTCACTGATACCATTTGGTTTTGAATTAATTAATGAGTTTATTCAGTGCTTACTTTGTGCTGTGGACAATGCTAACTTCTGGGGATACAGAAACAAAGATAGGCCCTTCCCTAAAGGGCTTACATTCTGATAGGGAATCCTACACCTGTTAGGGGAGTGGGTGGGCCAGGAGCAGGTGTTTTGGTTTGGAAAGTGTTTGGAGTAATGAGTGTAGCCTTAGTAAAGTAGATTGACGTGCCCTTTCTAATAGCCTCTGGAAGTACTGATTTGATTATGGTTCCAGACTTGGAAAATAGAGGGGGAATAGTGACACTCGGAGGATACTTCTACTCATAAGGCAGTAAAACATGGTTGGAGCAGTCATTCATCAATCAGGACCTCAGAGACCCCAGGAGAGTAGTTCTTGAAAGAGTTCAAGAGACATGCAGATTACACTTAATCCTGCCCTGTCATTTTTTCGTCCTCTGGAGAGCCAGATATTAAACATTTATCAGCATATTCTTAGTTCTAAACTTGGAGTAGGGAAGACTGGAGTTTAAATCAAGCCTCTGACAGTTATTAGGTATGTGACCCTGGACAGGTTCCTTGGACAGAGACCCTGGACTCTGTGCCTCAGGCAACTTCTTAGGGTTTATTTAAGTCATAGACAATTGTGATCTGTTGATTAAGGGAGTTCTGACATTTTTGTAATAACATTGGAAAACAGTATATTTTATCCAAAGAAATATGCCCTACAAGTTGACATGTGCTTAAATTTTTTTAAAATTTAACTGTAATACAAGTTCTCATAGAGTATTTTGCAAATTGATTATTATAATTCATCTATTTAATGTACCTTAGGAGAAATAAAATTACAGATCATTGACTTATCTTCAATATAAATTGAGGCTTTAGAGTAAACTTGTACTATCAAATGTGCAGTATAACCAACTTAGCAATAATAATTTGCCCTTAACATTTTCTATCTTGGGAGATAGACTGTATTTTTTAAGGCAAATTCCTTCACTCCAGCCCAGCCACAAAGAAAAATGGTCATACCCTTGATCTTGCCAAACTCACAAAGGTGCCATTTCCATGTTTATGAACTCTGAAATTCCCTTATCTGAACATACTCTATTGGAATTCCTTCCACCCCTCCTTCTTCCTACCAAAACCAAACCTTGTGTTTCAACCACAGTGTGACCTATAATTCCTCAACCTCTCTTTTCTCTCCTAGGCCATATCCCCTTCATTAGCCCCACTCTCCTCCTTTTACCACCTTGACTCCTTGGTGAACCAGTTTGGCTCTAATTGTCTTTTCTTGAGTCCTTTCCTCCCCTTATTATATCACCAGTCATGCCTTATCAAGACTTATCCTTGAATTACTCCTCTGCCTTCACTCCTTTGCACCTACTGCTGATTGAAGGTAAAAAGTCATGCAGCCTTGCTGACTTATTCCACCACAGCTCTATATTAAATAACCTCAACGTAGCCCTCATTGGAGGTGGTGAGGTGAGGCATGGTGGTAGCACCCCTGTGCAAGCATTCATCACCTCATGCTTGGATTGTTGTAGTAGTTGTTCTGCCTGCCACAAGTACATCTCCATTTTAGTCCATCCTCTACTTAGCTGTCAAAAGGATCCAGTCTTTCTGTCTGTCTGTCTCTCTCTCTCTCTCTCTCTCTTACACACACACACACACACACACACACACACACACACACACACACGCACATTTCCATTCTTCTTATACCTTTTTACCACTTCCCCTTTGCAAAATACTCTATGACCCGTCCGCAAGAATCTCTGTCTCCCAACTCTGGCACATTTTCATTGTCCCCCATTCCTGAACTCTCTCCCTCCCTCCTCTCTACCTCTTGGCTTCCTTCAAGTCTCACCTAAAATCCCACCTTGTACAAGAAACCATTCCCAATCCTTCTTAATAATCTAGTGTCTTCCCTCTGTTGATTACTATTTATCCTATATATAGCTTGTTCATAGTAGTTACTTGCATGTTGTCTTCTTCATTAGATTTTGAGCTCCTTGAGTGCTGGGATTATCTGTTGCCTTTTTTTTTTTTCCTCCAGTGCATAGCACAGGGCCTGGCATATAGTAGGTACTTAAATGTTTATTGACTGACAGACAATATGTAATAAGAAAGTGTGATTTGGGAAATGGAAAAGTTCCAAAGTTAACTGGGGGTAAAAGGGTGTGGGAGGGAAATCCTCATATTTAAATGATTAAACTGAAATTCAAAACAGCTGGCAAGACATACAGTTGAATATTAAACTTGGTGTTATGCTGTCTTACATTCTGTTACGTTTAAAAGTCTATTAAAATCAATGTAGTGGTTTTACCTTATTCTTCAAAGTTTCTATTCACAAACTACAAAAAGAAATTAGGTCTCACTCAAATGCAAGAGACTTGTAGAAAACATTGGGAGTACTCAGCTAGTTGTATCTAATGACAATCTGACTAATTTCTGTATTCCAGATACCCATTGACAGTATAACCAATGAGATGGAGCAGAATGTTGAACCACACAATGATTATTTCAGCACTCAGTTTTTGTTGAACTTTGCTATCCTTGGAACTCACAACATCACAGTTGAGTCTTCTGTGAAGGACTCCAATGGAATTGTATGGAAGACTGGACCTAAAACCACCATCATCGTGAAATCTCTCGAAGATCCTTACTCCCAGCAGGTTCGCCTCCAACAACAGCAAGCACAGCAGCCCTTGCAACAACAACAGCGTAATGCATATTCTCGGTTTTAGCCACCAGATGTTCATTTATAAGAGAACTTTTGATTTCCCTCTTCTGTTTTTTTAAAAGGCATGGGAATGGGAAAAGGAGGATAATATCTTTCCTGCCTACCTCATCAATTGAGAATAATGTACATCAAAAATTTCTAAAGCACTATAGAGATGTCTAAGGCAGTTGACTGAAATATTTAGGTTTGCCATATGGATGATTCTCTAAATTTAAATTTTATCCATATGTGTGTAATTTCCTTGAGGAAAGGCTAGGTAGTAAAGGAAAGAGGTGGTAAATAGGGTCTCTGGGAATTTTTTAGTTCTTTTGTGTGTTTGGGTTTGTTTTTTGTTTTGTTTTTATTTTTTGGTTAATGTAAACAGGCCTATCCTAAATTTTATGCTGATTTTTCATAATGATTTGCATTCTATATGACTCCTGTTTTTTGTGAGTTGGCTATATATTGGTTTTGTTTTGGAGGGAGGTCTTAAAGTCATTGAATATATAGGACTTCTTTATCTAGTGAGAATGCTCCTTATACACTAAAACCTCAGTTAACTCTGGTACTCAGGGAATTGGATATATGTTTTAGTACTTATTGAAAATCTTTCAAAAATATTCCCATGCCTTTTCACAGTATAATGAAGATAATTTTTTGACAAACCATTTTGGTAAAGTATGTATCCTATCATGTTAGAATTGCTTTTATTTGGACTCGTGTTTTCAAAACAAGTCTGGATCTAGAGCCAGGCATACCAATTCTTACAGCTTGGCAGCTTGTAAATACAGTACACCCAAGTACCACTTTTCATTGGGAATCTACATTTTGGTAAACATTGTTATCCATATATGCATTGTCTATTTTGTGAGTTACCTATGACAGATTTTTAATATCAAGTTTACCTTACTCTGTCACGTGGCATATATCTAGGCTGCCTCACTATTAACAGTGTGCTGAGAAAACAAAATAATTTTGACGTTAACTATAAACCAAAAGGAATTAAAATGACTAAGAGAATGCTTTGTATATAACTGGTATCTAATTGAAATGTTTATTCAACAAAAGGTAGATCGGCGTCAAATTTTTTGTTTGTTTGGTTTTTTGGTGAGGCATTTGGGGTTAAGTGACTTGCCCATAGTCACACAGCTAGGAAATATATGTCTGAGGCTGGATTTGAACTCAGGTCCTCCTGACTCCAGGGCCAGTGCTCTATCCACTGCGCCACCTAGCTACCCCAGCTTCAAATTTTTTAAAAAAATCAAAGAATTACTTTGCAAAGCCACATAGAAATCAGTGAATTATCTGTACAGCTCTACCCCTCCATTCAACAAGTTTAATTAAATTCACCAAATTTTAAGTGCCTACTATGGGCTAGGCTCTAGGGATCAAAAAGAAGAAAAGAAACAGTCCCTTCCCTGTTGGAGCTTAGGATTCTCCTGGAATGAAGAATAAAAGATGTCCACAAGTAAGTAAGGACAAAGTAAAACAGCAATTTGAAGAGCAAGACAGCACTTGTAACAGAGATAAAATAAGTTATCAGGGGCTGTGTTGGCTGAGGGCATTCTAGGTGAAGCCATAGAATGAATAAAGATGAGGACCTGTGGGGCTGAGTTGACATATGCTGTAGCCTGGGCTGACATGGGAGTAGAAAGATTAGCTCTAGGGAAGGGAGAGTATTAGTTTTTATCAGTGTTGGTAATATCAGTGTCATAGTTCTAGAGCCAAAAGGGAAATGTTAATCATGAGAGTCTAATTCACAGTTGGCATAGGTGCAAATTGGTATAGTCATTCTGAAAAGCAATTTGAAACTATACTCCCAAAGTCACTAAGTTTGTGTATACCCAGTAATACCACTACTAGGACTATATACCAAAGATAGCAAAGAAAGAGGAAAAGGACTTATGTATAAAAGTATTAATAGCACCTCTTTTTACAGTGGAGAGAAGCTAGAAATTAAGGGGACGTCCATCAATTGGAGAATAGCTGAATAATGCTATTATCCTGTAAGAAATGGTGGGAAAGATGTTTTTGGAGAAACCTTGGAAGGTAGAGTGAAATAAGCAAACCCAGAATAATTTATACAGCAATATTGTAAAGTGATATTGTTAAGAATTCTGATCACTGCAATGACATGCCATAGTGGACTGATAGTAAAGCATGCTTCCAGCTTTCTGATGTGATGATTTAAAGGTACAAAATGAAACATTTTTTTTTTTAACATGGTCAGTGTGAAAATATGTTTTGTTTGACTACACATATTTGTTACAAGGGATTTGTTTTGTTTTTACAGTGGGAGAGGAAAAGAAAATATTAATTGAAAATAAAATAATTTTTTTAAAAAACTGAAAAATATGTGTATATGTGCACACATGTGTTTATATTTGTGTGTGTGGTTTTTTTTGTTTTGAGTTCCAGATTTTCTCCCTATCTCTCCCCTTCCCCCACCCCAAGACAGCATGCATTCTAAATACACCTTCCCCCAATCTGCCCTCCCATCTATCACACCCCCCCTTCTCTTATCCCCTTCCCTTTCTGTCTTCCTGTAGGGCAGGATAGATTTCTATACCCCATTGCTTGTATATCTTATTTCTCAGTTGCATGTAAAAACAAGTTTTAACATTTGTTTTTAAAACTTTGGGTTCCAAATTCTCTCCTTTCCTCCCTCCCCACCCACCCTCATTGAGAAGGCAAGCAACTCAATACAAGTTATACATGTGTAGTCATGCAAAATGCTTCCATAATAGTCATGTTGTGAAAAACTAAGTATATTTCCCTTCATCCTATCCCACCCCCATTTATCTATTCTTTCCTTTGAACCTGTCCCTCCTGGAAAGTGTTTGCTGCTGATTACTCCCTCCCCCAATCTGCCGTCCTCTCTATCATCACCCTCTCTTTTATCCCATTCTCCCCTATTTTCCTGTAGGATAAGATAGATTTCCATACCCAATTGCGTGTGTATGTTATTCCCTCCTTAAACCAAATCCTATGAGAATAAGATTCACTCATTCCCTCTCACCTTCCCCCCACTTCCCCTCCACTGTAAAAACTTTTTCTTGCCTCTTTTATGTGAGGTAATTTACCCCATTCTACCTCTCCCTTTCTTCTTCTCCCAGTATAATTCTCTCTCATGCCTTAATTTTATTTTTTAGATATCCCTTCATCTTCAACTCACCCTGTGCCCTCTGTCTCTGTCTCTGTCTGTCTTTCTGTCTCTGTCTATGTCTCTCTCTGTCTTTCCCTCTCTCTATATATATATGTATATACACACACACACACGCACACTTTTTTCCCCCCTCCAATTACCCTAATACTGAGAAAGGTCTCATGAGTTACAAATATCATCTTTGCATGTAAGAATGTAAACAGTTCAACTTTAATAAGTTCCTTAGTACTTCTCTTTCCTCTTTACCTTTTCATGCTTCTCTTGAATCTTGCATTTGAAAGTCAAATTTTCTATTCACCTCTGGTCTTCTCATCAAGAATGCTTGAAAGTCCTCTATTTCACTGAATATACATTTTTTCCCTTTAAGGATTATACTCAGTTTTGCTGGGTAGGTGATTCTTGGTTGTAATCCTAGTTCCTTTGACCTCTCGAATATCATATTCCAAGCCCTAAGATCCCTTAATGTAGAAGCTAATACATCTTGCGTTATCCTGATTGTGTTTCTATAATACTTGAATTGTTTCTTTCTGGCTGCTCACAATATTTTCTCCTTCACCTAGAAACTCTGGAATTTGGCTGTAATATTCCTAGGAGTTTTCCTTTGGGAATCTCTTTCAGGAGATGATCAGTGGGTTCTTGCCATTTCTCTTTTACCCTCTGGTTCTAGAATATCAGGGCAGTTTTCCTTGATAATTTCTTGAAAGATGATGTCTAGGCTCTTTTTTTGGTCATAGCTTTCAGGTAGTCCAATAATTTTTAAATTATCTCTCCTGGATCTATTTTCCAGGTCAGTTATTTTTCCAGTGAGATATTTCACATTGTCTTCTAGTTTTTTCATTCTTTTGGTTTTGTTTTATAATTTCCTGATATCTCATAGAAGCATTAGCTTCCATTTGCTCCATTCTAATTTTTACGGAATTATTTTCTTCAGTGAGCTTTTGGATTTCCTTTTCCATTTGGCCAGTTCTACTTTTGAAGGCATTCTTCTCCTCATTGGCTTTTTGGACCTCTTTTGCCATTTGGGTTAGGCTATTTTTTAAGGTGTTATTTTCTTCAGTATTTTTTTTGAGTCTCCTTTAGCAATCTGTTGACTTGTTTCTCATGATTTTCTTACATCACTCTCATTTCTCTTCCCAGTTTTTCCTCTACTTCTCTTACTTGCTTCTCAAAATCCTTTTTGAGCTCTTCCATGGCCTGGGACTGATTCATATCTTTTTGGAGGCTTTGGATGTAGGAGCTTTGACTTTGTCATCTTCTTTTGGTTATGTTTTGATCTTCTTTGTCACCAAAGAAAGATTCTGTGGTCTGACTTTTTGCACAGTTTCCTCATGAACCCAGTCTGCTTCCAATGTGGAGAATGTACTGTCCCAAGCTCCAGGGGTTTTATGCAGCTGTTTTCAGAGATACTTCTAGGGACTTGTAAATTTTTAGTTATTTCAAAGTTGTATGATCAAAGGCGAAGTGTTTATTCCTTTCCTGGCCTGTGCTGTGGTCTGTGAGTGATCACAAGCACTCTTTTCTTCTTTGAAACTGTGAGGAGGATTCCCTTTTCATTGCCACCACAAGCTCCACCATGCCAGCACTCCTTTCCCCAGGATCGCCACCCAGAACTGCAATTCAGATCCAAGCATGGGCAAAGCAAGAGAATCCTACCTCAGCACCTTCAAAGAGATCCCTGCAATCCCTCTCTGATCAGCCACTTGATCCCCCCACTGTTTGTGGGCCAAGAACTTCGGAAGTAGCCACTGCCACTGTGGCTGCCACCCTGGGCTGCACTAGGGCCAGTGCTGGACTATGTCCTTCTTTCATCGAGGTCTGACAGACCTTTCCTACTGACCTTCTAAGTTGTCTTTGGTGTTTATGGGTTGAGAAGGCTGAAAACTGCTACAACTGCTAGTGATTCAGTTCCCTGAGGCCTTCTCCAGGTTTGAAGAGGCCTCGTCTTTGCCTGTGGGGCTCATGCTGAACTGTGCCCCTCTCCCGGCCCAGCACAACAGACCTTTCCCATCAACCATCCAGGTTGTTTGGGGCTGGAAATTTTATTTCACTCTGTTTTTTTGTGGGTTCTGCTGCTCTAGAATTTGTTTAGAGCGACTTTTTACAGATATTTGGAGGGATTTGGGGGAGAGCTCAAGCAAGTCACTGCTTTTATTCTGACATCTTGGCTCCACCCCCCGTGTGTGTGTGTGTTTAACACAATCAAGTACTTGCTCTGTGACCCTATTAGACAAGTCCCTTGATATCACTATGACAAGAGTGAATTCACATTGATAGTTTGAATAATTCTTAACACCTTTAAGGAATATTAGAAAGAATGGCTCTTTGGGGTCATTACAAGGTAGATGTAAGGTAGTAAAGTACTAAAGTTTTCTAGAATAACGTCTATAGGAGATTTCTGTGCAATAATATGGTCGAAGAATGTGGTTGGGAAAAGGGTTATACCAACTGATAACATGCCTTGTTACCCAGCCAAATTGGTCCAGCCCTGCTCTCTTAACTGTTGTTTCTTGGATCCAGCCCCAGGCAAAGGCATTAACTTGAACTCTAGCCTTGATCTCTTGGCCAGACACTACACCATGGATCTGGCTGCTTCTTCATGTCTACCAAACCCTTCCAGCAGGTGGCATGGTACTGCCTGTTCCTCATGCTAGCAGGAAACTACAAGCCAAGGGTTTGGTCTTTTTAATACGAGAGACTTTTATTGGCTCAGTTTTGATTACACAAGCCATCTCCTTACTGTAGTATGTTCCAGTCAGAAATCACAATTCCAAGAACATTTTTCTTCTCAAATAGAGATTTAAGTGGAAAAGTAATTTTCTTTCTTTCCTGAATGTCGTAAATGCCTGAGTCCAACTTCTTTTGTTATAGTCATAAAGTTAATAATGCCAAATATTAATTTTTTTGTCACCTATTAAGGTTTTTTTTTCTGCTTACAGCTTTCTTATCTTCCCTTCCTACTTAATCCCAATTTGCATAGAGTATCTTTCCTTTGTTTAGAGAAGATTAGTTACCCACTTTGTGGGGTTATACAGTAAAATCTTTGATGCCTTTTTTCTCCTGCTCTCTGGTAGTTTTACTGATTGTAAGATCACAGATTTTAGAGTTGCAGAGACATAAAGTCTGACCTTCCCCCCATCCTTCTTTACACATATGGCCAGGAGATTCTGCATCAGGTCCTTTAACTCCAAAGTCCCTTACACAGTGCCGCACCTATGGCTCTCATATTATCTCCACCCTCCACAGAGTAGGAAAGGGAAGATAAAATTAAACTAATTAAAGTGAGTTATTAATCCACATTTTAAGAAATAAAGCACATTTTTAAAAATATTTCCAAGAATTTAAAATGAGGTGAGGACTGAACAAGGGAAGAGAGGGCATTAAAGTCTCAGTTTTAGTTGTACAAGCTATGGAGCTCTTATCTCCCAAGATCACAGATAATTGAGATCTCATTATCTTATTAGTTCCCTTCTAAAGGTCTTGGCACATTTTTATCTTCACTCCTGACCTCTACCTGCCTAAATTTTCAAAGCCAATTGCTTGTGATGGCAGTTGATAAGTTTACTGTGTAGAACTTTGGTGTCAGGAGCCAGTGAGACAGTATGATGGCCAAACTGGTTTTGAGATTGTTTAACCAATTTTCTCCTCCACTGTCCAATTCTCTCCCCCACCATCAAGATGACAGACTGAGATAAGAGAAGAATGTATCTTGGTAACTGTCCTCTGCTTGATGGGAGATATGTGAAAGTGCTGCCCAGGTAACAAAACAAGGGAGTTGGAATGGTAACCAAAAGGCAGGAAGGGAGAGAAAGAAATGAGAAGGGAGCTGTCCTAGATATGGGCCATGGGATGGCTGAGAAAGGGGGTGCAAAAAAAAGCCTAGGATAGATTGTCCTCAAGGACACTGAGCAGAGACTAAGGATGAGAGAGTAGACGTTAAAGCCTTAGAAAAAGATGATTTCTAGTAGCTTATTACACTTCTGTACCCAATAGAAGATTTTTGGTAATTGGGAAATAACAGGCCATTGGACATTTTCTGCAATCAGCCCACGAACTGATATTCTTAAGGAATATACAGGAAAAATTGAATATAAAGGAAGGTTCCTCCTTTATATTCCTCCTAGTAGGAGCTCCTAGTAGGATACATGCAGGAAAAAAAATAGATACATCCAAAAGATAAAAACTAAAAACGTGTTAAGGACTCCCACAGGTTACTTTTTAAACTTTCCCTTAGCTGGCCAGTTGCTGTGAGATATAATATAAAAATCTCAGTATTTCATTTTTAAGGTGGAAGGACAGGGAGAAACAAGTGGAAGTGGGAAGCCATTTAGGCAGCATTAACTCTCTGTCTTACTCTCTCAGGAGTTGTTCTCACTGGAGGCTTTCAAGGGCAGCGAGTTCTTCTGCCAGGAGTTGTGACCCTGGGGGCCTGAAGAGCATATGTACCTCTACCTTTAGGGACCCAACACCAGGCTCTAGGGTAGACAGGCAGGGAGTATGTCTGACAAGGAGGAAAATGAGCTCTTTAGGGTTTTTAAACTGCTGGAAAGAAGAGTTCAACTCAGATAGCAACAGCCAAGTGTTATTGCACATCCCAATGCATCTTGGTGAATATATCAAAGCCATGGATACCCTCCCTTAGCCAAGACTGGCTGCAAGCGAGAAGAAATTAATCTTGGACCTCATATTGTATGCTATCCTCCTTACCCCAAATCTCTGACAAAGAGGTAGCTTCTTGACAAGGCCACCTCCTCTCTCTACATGTACAGTCGATCCCATTCTATCCCATCTTTAGTAGGTTGCAAGATGTCCCTTATCTTTTCCGTTTCTTAGCCAAATACCTGAACTACACTGGCTACCTCAACTTCCTCTCCATTTAACCCTCTGAAATCTAATTTCTGACCTAAATTGTGATCACAGTCTCCAAAGTCATCAACAATATCTTAATTGCCAACTCTGATGGTCTTTTCTCAGTCTTCAACCTCTGCCTATCTGCTACGTTTAATTTCTTCTGACCACCCTCTCCTCCTGGACATTCTTTGTCTCTGAATGTTTTGTGATACCACTTTCTGCGTTTGCCCACTTCTCCATATCCTTTGTTAGCTCATATTATATATCACATCTCACCACTGTGGGTGTTCTCTATGGTTCTGTCATTGGCCTTCTTCTCTCTCCAGTCTTTCTCTTGATAACCTCATCAGCTCCCATGGGCTTAACTGTCATCTCTATACAGATGACTCTAAGATATATGTTTGAAGGTAGGTATGTATGTACATAATCTATATGGTATATCTGGTTGTGATCTCTTAATATAAATGCATCTTACCTTACATGTGGCATTGGTAGGTATCTGCTCTGGATTTGGTCCACTTTGTCTCTGATTTCTGCATCTGTAGGAAACAGGAAGAAGATTGTGGCTGGCTGCTTGCTTACATCCTTGCCTATCTTCAAAAGAAGTATTGGGCTAGAATTATAGCTATCTAACACAAATATCTGAAGTCTAGGCATATAATATTTTGAGACCCAAGATAAGCATCCTTTTTATTGATCACTTTCAAAGGGTCCCAGGATAAAAGGTTACTATTGCCAGCTTAGTTCCCTCACTCCAAATGCTGGTTACCCAAAATACTATCACAGATACCTAATACACTTCTTTATCAAAGAAAACAGTAAAAAGAAATTAGAGAAGTTCCATAGATTAAAATAGACCAGTTAATAGATAAGAATAAGAATTTTTGGTCCAGGAACAAGGTAGGAACTCAGTTCGATCAAGGAGAAAATGGTCTCACCAGGGATTTAAGGTTTGGGAATTGAGGGGACATGTTAAGGAGCTGGCTTCCCATGTCTGTGACTTGTGGGATCTTCTGTCCACCATTCAGAACTTCACACCGGTTTCTCATCACCTCTCTTGAAACCCGTCCACCTTAATTATAGCTTACATTTATATAGCACTTTAGGGTTTGCAAAGTGCTTTACAAATATCTCATTTGATCTTTACAACAACCCTGGGAGATAGGTACTGTTATGCTTTTATTATCCCTACTTTACAAATGAGAAAACAGACAGAGGTTAAGTTACTTGCCCAGGGTCAAATATCCAGTCTGAAGCTGGATTGGAACTCAGTTCTTCCTAACTCCAGGTCCAGCACTTTCTCCAGCACCACCTAGCTGCCTCTGTAGAGATCCTTTCTCCACTCACGGAGGGACCCAACTTCACAGCTTATCATTCTCTCATGTTTCCCTCCTATCTATAGCAGGGCTGTCTCTCAGAAAAATTGCTTCAGGTTTAGGTTGAAGTGAAGTATTTTTAAATACTCACACACACACATATACAAGCATATGTTTATATACAAAATACGGCATATGGGTATATATGCATGTGTATGTATATATACACACAGCCCCATTCTCTCCCTTGATCTTCAATTCTGTATCACTAATTGCCTGTTGGATATTTCAAACTAGATGTCTCCTAAACATCTCAAACTCAACATATCCCAAATTAAACTCATTATCTTCTCTCCAAACCCTCCCCTCTTCCAGACTTCACTCTTTATATCCAAGGCATCATGGTCCTCCTTGTCTCCCACGTTCAAAATTATTTTCTACAAGCACAGATCTAACCATGTGACTTTCTTTACACAACCCCAGTCGCTTTGTAATTGCCTCTAAGATAAAATATAAATTCTGTTTAGCCTTTCATAACCTGGCTCAACCTGTCTTTCCAGGCTTATCAGACCGTACTTTCCCACCAATACTCTACAATCCAGGCAAATTGGCCTTCTTTCTGTTCCTCACAGATAACAATACACCAACTCCCTCACTGCTTTTGCATTGGCCATCCCACATGCCTAGAATGCACTTGATCCTTACCTCTGTCTCGTGGACTTTCTATCTTCTTTTTATGCACAGCTCAAGTACCACCTTCTGCAGAAACCTTTCCTGATCCCTCCAATTGCTAGTACCCTCTCCCTGAAACTACATTGTGTTTAACTACTTCGAAGAAACATAGAGATAGATTGGTAATAGATCAAGTAGGCATAATTTGTGATGTCTATATTAGTATATGTACTTGTTGCTTTCTCCATTAGAAAAGAAGCTCTTGGGAGTGGGGATTATTTCATTCTTTGTACATTGCTTGTATCCCCAGCCCCTAACAGTATCTGGCACATAGCAGAAGCTTAATAAATATTGTTAATCAACTCCTCCCACCAGTTAGAGGGTTACTTTGGGTATCTTTTTCTTCTCAGTACAGAAATAGGTTGGCTTCTGAGTCATTTACATTGCCTTTAACTAGTTTTTTACTTTTGACTAATTCTTTGACTAGTGCCCTTCATTAATGAGACAGCTCTCTAGGGTTGGTGGCCAGAGATTGGGGCCAGAGAACAAAGTGAAAGTGATCCCAGTGGGACCCCAATCTTGCTTCCTTAGCCTCTTTAAGAGAAGTAGACTCTTCTGGGTCCTGAAGGTTCCACTGGAGGGTATAATGATTTTAGTGGGTTCCTTGAATGCTAGAGTTGTTTATTCTTCAAAATAAAGGGAGGGAGGGAAAAAGAGTGGGAGAGATTCTGTTTGATGAGGTAGAAAAAGTATGACATTTGAAGTCAGACAACCTGGGCTCCATTTCCAAGTCTGCCCTCCCATCTACCCTTAGCTTCTTTGAGTCCCCATTTCCTCATCTGTAAAACAAGAAAGGCAAATGAACTTGAAGGTCTTTTTCAGCTCTAACTCTATGATCATATGAAAGAAAGTTTCCATCCCTTCATGCTTTTCTGAATAAGGGGACAGGGGGAGAGGACAAGATTTCCCAACTATATCACTAACTCAGGGCTGATCCTGGGTTTTTTGGTTTGGTTTTTTTTGTTTTGTTTTTTCCTATGGTGGACCTTTCTGAATGAAAAGAGCTTAACCAGATCACCAATTTTAATAGATTTTAGTTATTAAATAATTAATAATTTATAAATTATTATAAATATTTATCTCCAGCCAAATTATTATTTAAAATATTGCAAGGGGCAAATACAAGGACCCTCTGGCTTACCACTAGAGACCTCCTTCCTGATTGAGATCCCTTTCTGGACCAATGATTCCCTGATGGTCACTACTACAAACCCTCCACTGAAGAGCTCAGAGGTGCCCGGAAGTTTGAGAATGTGGCTCTGCTTTCCTACAGTGCCAATGCCCTCCAGGCAGAGTGCTCAGTTAGAAGCAGATATAAATAATCCAAAGCCCAGGCACAGCTATTTCTGTCCTTAGAATGAGGGCCTCCAGCCTCTGCCTGGGTTGGAACTGGGTGGGGGGTGGACGGGTGGGACGAGGACAGCTGGAGCACTAAGCCCAGGGGAAGCAAGGAAGGACAGATTGTTAATGAGGAGGAGGAGAGTGTGCTGATGCAGCAACAAGAGAGGAGGTGCCTCCCTGCCTGAGCATTTGTGTAGAGAAGCTGTCCTATTTCTGAATGCTTATCTGTGTGTGGATATGAAGTATGTATCTGTTGTGTGAAGAAAAGCAGTACTATTGGGGCAGCGAGGTGGTGCAGTGGATAGAGCACTGGCCCTGAAGTCAGGAGGACCTGAGTTTAAATCCGACCTCTGACCAAACACTTGACACTTACTAGCTGTGTGGCTGGGCATGTCACTTAACCCCAATTGCCTTAAAAGAAAAAGAAAAGAAAAGCAGTACTATTTCTTAGTGTTTGTGTCTGGAAAGACTCATAGCATTAGCATCATTAGGACCTTGGAGCCTTCAAGGTCATTTTGTCCAACCCCTTCCATTGGTGCTTCACTTTTCCTTATCCAACTTCTGTGTCACATGACATTGACTTGAATAACTGAAGGTGGAAATGAGATAGGGGTGGAATGGGAGGACGGACCACAACAATATCCCCAGAAGGTGATCTGTTCCATGTTTGGAATATCATCTTCTTCTTTATCTTCAGTCAAAATCTGCCTCTATGTAATTTTCACCCATTGGTCCTAACTCTGCCCTCTACAGCCATAAGGAAGAAATCTAATCACCTTTGCACATGATGGCCTTTCAGATAACCCAAAGACAATCATCACAAGTGCCTCTCTCCACTAAATCTTGCCTTCTCTAGGCTAGCCATTCTTGACTCTCTTAACCATTCCGTATATGGCATAGATGTGAATCTCTTCAACATTTTTGTAGTTTTTCCATACTTTCTTCAAAGTGAAGGGCCCTAAACTTAATGTCATATTCCAGCTGTGCTTTGACCAGCACCATCATCTATCAGTTTTATTAGTGCACTGTGCATGTCTTCAGCCAAATCATTGATTGAATTTTGAACAAGACAAAACCAAGGATTCTCTGGCATACTACTAGAGACTGGCAAGACCATCACCCTTGAAGCAAAACCTAGTGATATCATTGAAAATGTTAAGGCAAAGATACAGGACGAAAAAGGCCATCTCCTCAGACCAGCAGAGATTGATCTTTGCCAGAAAGCTGCTAGAAGATGATTAAACCCTATCTGGCTACAAATATCCAAAAAGAACCAACTTTTTGGGGGTAGGATACAGTGAAAACCTTGACTGGTAAGACCATAACACTTGAAGCAGAGCCCAGTAACACCATTATGAATGTCAAGGCCAAAATTCAAGACAAGGAAAGCATTCCCCCAGACAAGCAATTGATCTTTGCTGGGAAGCAGCTAGAGGATGGTTGCACTCTGTCTGACTACACCATCCAGAAAGAATGCACCTTGCATGTGGATGTCCAGAGAGTCAACTCAAGAGTGAGACAAAGCATAGCTAGGCCCTTTCTGAAATAGTGCTCTGGGTAGGCAGTCACCACCAGTCAGTCAGGAAAACTGGGCCTCAGGACAGAGGTTTCTCCAGGGTTGCCTTATTTGATAGATAAGACATTGTACAGTTTTAAACAGTAGCATGAAGATTGGCATGAAACTGAAGCTATATCTGCCCTCAAGTAGCTTACATTCAATTGGGGGATAGACTTCAGGGTAGATAACAAGTTAGAAGGCTATTTCAAGAGTCGGTATGAATTGTTAGGATCACATGGATAGAAAGGAGGAGATGGATGTGAGAAAGATTGTGGAGGGAGAATCAGTTTAGAAATAGTTATCTAAAGAAGTCAGACTGTGTTCTAAAAGCTACAAGTGAACTGTCTATACCATATAAACCTTATTCTTTATAGATAGAGATGGTATAGAGTGGTATTGGAGTCTCAGACTTATGGAGAGGAGACCTGGATTTGATTTTTCCCTTCCCCTGCCTCATAGTCGTGGGCAGGCCTGGTTACTCCTCTCTGTGGGCTTCAGCTTAGTTTCTCCATCTGTCAGGTGGCTGCGGGTCTTGATTTGAAAGCCCTCAGAGATTTCTTGAAAGGACTAGCATTGTACCACAGTACAAAGACTATTATGTCACAGTGGTATAAAAACATGACAAAGAATGTAGACCAGCAATAATAAGTGAGCTTATTTCAGAAGCACATTGATTTAAACCACAATAGCTCTTTGGAAGAGGAATTGAGAATTATAAAAGCCTAAGCAATCAGCCCCTGTTGAGATAGATGTGGGCATGGCAGGGCGAGGAAGAAAAGCTCATGCCAGGCTGTTATTGAAAAATAATTTGGTCTGTGTTAGCAGAAAGGTTTGTACCCCAAGTCTCCTCAGTTCTTGCTATTAAAAGCCCAGCCTTTCTTCTGTTTTAGGTTAGCTTGCCTTTAAAGCCCCAATTTAAGAGACAAGAAGCTAATTAACAATCAGCATAATAGTTTGCTCCATTCTTCAGCTCTCCATGTGAGTGATGCGATATTTTCCACATAATTAAGACATAATCTTTACTTTGTCTCGTAAGTCACCTAGTCCAAAGTTTCTTAACCTGGGGTCTGTGAACTTGTTTTATTCATATTCTGGTAAATGTAATTGGATTTCTTTTGCAATCCTATGCATCTTATTTTATGCAGTTAAAAAACATTATTATGAGAAGGGTTCCATAGACTCCATCAGACTGCCACAGGGGTCCATGATGCAGAAGAGGTTAAGATTCCCTGAATCTAATCAATGCCCATGCCTCTAGATGTCACCATACTGAAACTGTGCACATGAGTACCTGAGGCCTATGAAAAATAAAAATTCCCCATTGCTACTGATTTTGGCTTAGAAATTTATAGAGCTGGAAGGAACCCAAGTGGTTATGTAGCCTAATCACTTACTTTACAGAGGAGGCACCAGAGAACAAGAGAGGCAAAAATTACTTAACAAATGTCATACAGCATTAGTGAAAGAGAAAGGAATCAAAGAAATGAGGTCTCCTGATGCACAATTCAATTCCTTTCTGTTATACCACACTATTTCCCATATATGTTACAAGAGAAACAGCTTGTTTATCCCACATGTGACACTTAGATCACTGTGAAAGTGGCAGCTGTTTAAGCTGGCTCATTGGTTCCCTTCCTTAAGCCTATGGGATGATAGCATGTCACTGTATTAATTATCCATTAAGAGCACGTAACATATGTGCCAGTCACCACCTTGATTATCTCTGGCAAACTCAGTGTTAACCTTCTAAAGACTTCAGTATCCTTCCTAGCACCTGCGTATGCTCAGCCTGCAAACCTCTAGGTAACTCTCCCACTGTCACCAAGTTGTTGGCTTCAAGCTTGAGCTCTGACCAGTTTAAATCCACATTTGGTTAGGTTCAGAATTTGTTTAGGAGATGATATGGAAGATTGTTCAAAATATGAAGGGAAAAAATTGTGAAATCTTTAGCTCAAGAACCTCCATCCCATATCTCTCTCTGGTCGTTACCCTCCCAAAGTCAAAGGACTCAGAAATTCAACACTGTCGCCATATAATTTGTTGGTCATAGTGAAAATGAAAAGTAAAAGTTCAAGTATTTTTAGATGGAGCCATCGAATTCTAGTTATCTTCGCAAAACTTTTCTCTGGTTGAGCTCCCAGTTTTTTGGTTATGACCAGAAAATTCTCAAATCTCATGCCTCAGGAGATCATGGAAAGATAATAGTTATCCCTTCCACATTGTGACTTTTCCATCGCAGTTTTGATATGTCGAAAGGTTGGCACAAGACATTAAATGGGAATTTGGGGCAGGGGAAAGTTTTGCAAAAGCTGCAGATGACAGACGAAGGCCAGTAGACTACACAGAAAAAGTTTAAAAACTCAGAAATGCATAAAATATATGTGTAATATTTTTACTTAACATTGACCTACATATAGCCTAAGACCAAATACTTAACCCACATTTTACAATAAAGTGCTGTATATACCCCATAAAAGAAAAAGAAAAAAAATTCAGATTTCTCTGATACGAAGAGAGGGCCAAAAATTTTTACGCTGATTTTCCAGATCATGGGGGTGCAGCACCCCTAACCCTGCAATATGGAAGGGATAACTGTAGTTGGGAGGAAACATGGGTTAAGATCCCCAGTTTCAGATCAGTAACTCTATCAAAAAAAGAAGAGGAAGAGCAGTGAGAAAAAAAAGCCTTCCTGGTTTCAATCAATAACAAACAGGATTCTCAATAGTTTCCATTTTGGGAATTTGGGGTTCTTATGCTCTGATCCTCATCTGTTCTCCAGGATCTGGGTCACCTTCGTAGGCTGGTTTCTGAGAACCACTAACCACTGGCTGATAGGTTAAAGTTAAGGCAGCACTGGCTCCACCCACAGTCCCATTTGCTCCAGTCTATCTCAGAGAAGCGTAACAATTCCAGGATAATAGCAAATGCCCATCAACCCGGTTCCTCACAGGGCAAGGAAAAGGACCCCAGACTGGCTTTCCCATGTATAGCTCTCCTGTCTTCTCTATGCTAGCATGCTGCTGAATCCTGCCCATCATGAGGAAACACTGCCCTGGACTTCAAGTGAAGGTGTGTGTCCAAATTTACCCCTCCCTCTCTTCCCAGATATCATCACCTTAAAGCCAAGAGGTTAAATAAGGATTCAAAATTAAGAAGGCAAAGCATGGGCCCGGGTGATACAAACATGGAAATAGAATGTAATTATCCATTCTCCTGCTCCAAAATCAAGTCCCATGATTATAAGCCCCCAAAAGGCAGGAATTATATAAGCATATTTTATATACTTAGTGCAGTACCAGAAGAAATAAACATTTACTTATTACTTATCAATTTATAGATTTGGTTACTCCTGTAGTCAAATCTCCCACTCCTTTGCTGTATTCTTGCCTTAGATCACCACTTTAGGGTGATCTGAAAGCCCTTAAACCTTAAGGAGCTTCTGCTATGTGTTCGGAACCATCGTTTTTGGCATTTAAGTAAGCTTGTATTGGGGCAGGGGGTCCAAATGAGCCAAAAGCCTACACCCCAAAGACATCCAAGAAAAAGGACTCAAACAGACAAAAAAAAAATTATAGCAGCTCTTTCTGTAGTGGTAGAGAATTGGGAACTCAGACCATCAAATAGGGGAATGGTTAAACAAATGATAGTATGTAGAATACTATTGAGCTGTAAGAAATGATGAAAGACTTCTTCCACAACATGACTAATGTGGAAATATGTTTAACATAATTGTATGTATATAACTTACATGAGATTGTGTCTTGGGGAGGGGGGAAGGGAAAGGAAGGAGAGAGAAAAATTTGGAACTCAAAATCTAACCAAAATGAATGTTGAAAACTATCTTTACATGTAATTGGGGGAAAAAAATACTATTAAGGGTAAAAAAAATAAAAAGAAAGGAAAAAAATAGGGAAGTGGCATGGACATACTTGTGCTCTAGGAAGAATAAGGAACAGGAAATGTTAGCCAGAATTATTTTCCTAATTTATTTATTTTGAGTCCAGATTCCTATGTAATGAGCTTCAGGATCTTGTTAAGAATTTTCCTATTTTCTTTGATGTATTCTTGCTTCAAACTATTGGTTGTAATAGAAAACAAATATAGAATTAAAGTCTTTAATAATGAAAAAAAAAGAAATTATGAAAGAATGGGTTCTGAGAAAGTTGGGGAAACTTGTCTGAACTGATGCAGAAGAAAAGTGGACAGGACCAGGAGAATAATTTATGCAATAACAGCATTATAAAAAAACCAATTTTGTAAATTTTGACGAATGCCATGACAGTAGGACATGCTGCCCACCTCCTAATAAGGTGATGGACTCAAGGTGCAGAGAAAGATATGCATTTCTGGACATGGCCAGTGTGGGAATTTAGTTTGCTTGATCATCATTATTGGTCTTAAGTGTTTTTCTTTTTCCCTATGGGGAGAGAGAGAGAAAATAAACATTATTTTTGAAATTAATTCAAAATAACCCCCAAAATATGAGCCAAAATGTTCTAGAAACCAGTCCTAGGAATTATTTATTGGACTAGCTGAAAGCCACGATCAAAGAACATATTTCAAGAAATTATTAAGGAAAACTGCCCCATTATCTTAGATCCAGATGGTAAAATAGAATTTGAGAGAGACCTCTCATTACCTCCTGAAAAGGGTCTTAAAATGAAAACTCCCAAGAAAATTACAGCCAAATTCCAGAGCTCCCAGATAAAGAGAAAATACTTCAAGCAGCCACAAAGAAAAAATTAAAATATTGTGGGACCACAGTCAGGATCATGCAAGATTTAGCAGCTTCCATGTTAAAGGAGTGGAGGGCGTGGAATATATCCCAGAAGACAAAAGAACTAGGATTACAAAAGGCTCTCTCTCTCTCTCTCTCTCTCTCTCTCTCTCTCTCTCTCTCTCTCTCTCTCTCTCTCATTTTCAGTCATTCTCTAGCTACTGGTTCTTTCCCTGAGGCCTACAAGCAAACATCTTCCCTATCCTAAAAGAAAAAAAAAACCCCACTTGACCTTACAATCCTGGCAAGCTGTCATCAAATATTTCTCACAAAAGTGAGCATAATCCTTCAGGGGAAAAAAATTAATATTTAATGAAATAAAGGACTTTCAAGCATTCCTGATGAAAAGACCCAAACTGAATAGAAAACTTGACATTCAAACAGAATACTTAAGAGAAGCAGAAAAAGGTAAACATGAAAAAGTAATCATAACTGTCTCAATAAAGTTAAACTGTTTACATTCCTATATGGGGAAATGATACATGTAACTCCTGAGAACAATTATTAGGGCAATTAAAATGAGTTTACATAGAGGGCATGGATGTGAGTTGATTATCCACTGAGCCACCTAGCTTCCTTTGGGTATGGAATAAATAGTTTTGTATCATTCTAATGTCCTTTCCTTTTTATTTGAAGGTGTTTCTCCTGATGGTTTGCAGAGCATGTTGTTTCTGAATTAGATTGTTGTGGGGTTTGGGGGGAAATTTTTTATATGTTTTTCCAAATACACATAAAGATAATTTTTAACATTCATTTATTTTTAAAATGTTTGAGTACCAAATTCTCTCCCTCCTTCCCTTCTCTCTCCTATCCCTGAAAAGGCAAGCAATTTGGTATCTGAATGAAATTGCTAAATGTAACCATTACATGTCTTGGCATTTCCAGCCTTGGGTTTTTTCTGTGAATTTTTTCAATTGGAATTTCATTTTCTAAGTTTAGAAGTTCTGGTCAATTCTCTTCTCTTCTTTCTTTCGTTATGGTATTGAGGTTTTTTGTCCTGTCATGCATGGTCTTCTGGGAAATTTATGATCTGTAGGTTGTCTCTGTGTATTCTGTCTTTGAGTCCAGTATGTTTTTCTTGCATAATGAGTATATTTTCATCTAATGTTCTTGTTTCTTCTTCTCTTCTTCTAGGCTGTCCTTTACTTCTGTGTATCTACATTCTCAATCTATTGTTCTCTCTTTTGTTTCTTTGGTGAGGCTTGTCATTACAGATTCAAGTTTTTCTATCCTGCTGATTATTTTTGCTGTGCTGAACATCAATTCTGCTTTCATAATTCTCACTTCTCCTTTAAAACCACCCAGGAAGAGCATGTTGCAGTTCCACATTCTCTTCAAATTCCACAGGGTCCTCTGTTTCATCAATTTTGAAGTATTTATTCATAGATACCTGACCTTGTTTACTAGATGTGCAGATCATATTTCTTTCTGTTGTTTCTGTTTTTCCTGTTGATTGACCTGTTTAATTTCAAGGTCTTTGAGATTTCTTCTTCCCAAAATCTTTGGTGTTTTCAGTCTCCCCCGATCCCCTTATTTTCTTTATCATGCACTTCCTGACTCCCTCTCCTCTGGTTGTGGTTTCCTTAGGACCAAGATTTCTAAGTGTCTCAGCCCCCTCCCACACTGAGCAATTCACAGTTCAATAGCCTGGGTCTCTGCCCCAACTGACTTTTGGATGGTCAAAACTGCCCTAAGCTGGATACTGTGCTCTTTCCCTCAGACTTGGTGGAATGCTGCACAGCCCCGCATACATAGTCATGGTGACTTATCCCACTCCCTGTGTTTCTCAGTTCTCTGGCCCAGCGCTGACAGTTCAGAGCCCATTTCCCCCGGCACCAGCACCAGAGCTTTGCAGTGCTGGTGCTTCTGGGCTGCAGTCTCACCAGGCTTTTGCTCCTGAAACGCTGTGACCAAGCTGACTGTTGAACCCCAAACAAATGTCCACAGCCTGGAGCTGGGGTCCTCATGCACCAGAAAGGGGGAGGAGAACCAGACTGCAGGGGTGGGTTTTGATGAAAGCCTTTGTCCTGCCCTTGGGTCTACTAATGAAGCTTTGCTGCCAGCAGCATGGGAAGTAGGGGAGGGGTGCTGAGGGAATTCAGTCAGTGAGCATTAATTCTTGAGTTTTGTGAGGGGGTATCAACCTTTTTTTGGATTATTAGTGTCCTAGACTGTGGAAACTGATGAAGTTCCTTTTTTTGTTGAGGCATAATTTATGTTTTGGAGAGATTTGAGAGGTTGTGGGGATCAGAGAAAATATCTAGTCTAACATCTTGTTGCTCATATTACCTAGACATCCTTTACACAAAGATTTCAGAGGCTTTAAAAAAGAAATTTAAGAAAAGAAATTCTAGGTTTCTCAGACAACGGTACCAGTTTTTCTTGTAATCCTTCACCCTGATATTGGTCTAAACAATCTTGGTTTTCTTTTTATTTCCTTTTTTTTCTAAAGACTTTTTTTTAATTGATATCTTTTGTTTTCATATCCCCTAGATTTCCTCCATAACCTTCCTCCTCATCCCTCCCAGAGAACCATTTTTCACAACAAGAACAATTTTAAGAAAAGAAAAACTCAGCAAAGCCAATCCACATATATGCAATATTCCATACCCATGGACTTTGACTTCTGCAAAGGAGTGGAAAAGTGTTAGGGCAGCTAGGTGATGCAGTGGATAGAGCTCTGGCCTTGGAGTCAGGAGGACCTGAGTTCAAATCTGGCCTCAGACACTTGACCTTTACTAACTGTGTGACCCTGGGCAAGTCACTTAACCCCAACTACCTCACCAAAAAAGGATTAAAAAAAAAAGAGTGGGGAAGTGACTTCTTGTAGTTCTGTGGGGCCAAGCTTTTACAACATTCAGTTTTGATTATCATGTGGTTTTCTTCTTTCCATCTACATTATTGTAATCATTGTATATATTATTTTCCTGGCTCTGTTTACTTTACATTCCATCAGCTTCTGTAAGTTTTTCCATGCTTCTCTGTAATCATTATGCTCATTATTTCTTATAGCACAATAATATCACGCACCATAATTTGTTTAGCCATTCCCCCATTGATGGGCATCTACTTTGTTTCCAGTTCTTTGCTACTACAGAAAAGGCAATTATAAATATTTTGGTGTTTCTGAAGGCTTCCTTTTTTCAATTATCTTTTTTGCTATATATATATATATATATATATATATATATATATATATATATATATATATATATATATATATATAGAGAGAGAGAGAGAGAGAGAGAGAGAGAGAGAGAGAGAGAGACACTCTGGATATGGATATTTAGTCATTTTATTTATATAATTCCAAATTACTTTTCATGGTGATTATACCCATTTATAGCTCCATCAACAATGCAAAAGTGAGCCTGTCTTCTCACAGCCCCTCCTGCATTGAATATTCCTGTCTTTTGTTATTTTTGCCAATTTTCTGGGTATGAGATAAAATTTCAGAACTGTTTTGATTTCCATTTCTATTATTATTAGTGATTTGGAGCATTCTTTCATATGGTTACTAATACTTTGCAACTCTTCTGTTTGTTTATATCCTTTGACCACTTATCTATTGGGAAATGGCTTTTGGTCTTGTGTATTTGTAACCTGCTGAACTGGGTTGGAGGAGGTCTGTGCTGCTTGTTGCCTGCCAAACATGATTCTGGATTGATAAAGAAAATGCCACATGGCTTTCTAATGGGTGGAGTTAGTGCCAGAGCTTTGGAGAAGAGGAACATTTTTCCGTTCTTTGAGAAGGACATATGCAGTTCCAGACTCTCTTCGAGCAGAGACACATGGAAAGAGATGAAAGACTTTGGGAGATGGTGACCAAAAAACAAAAAACAAAAAACTGGCATCTCAACAAACTCCTGATATCCAGTTTTCTTCCCTAGCGACCTCAGGGATTATTCCTTGGGATAAAATTGAGACCTCTCTCTTGGTTGAGTGAGCTCTCAGCTCACTGTCATTTAAAGAACTCATGATCTTTATTTATTTAGCCATTTCAGGACATGTTAGCTCTTTTACTAGTCACTCTGTACATTCTATGTGCTCTATATTTTCTGGCATATTCTGCAAAATTTCTTTGTTATTGGTTTGGATAGATGGGTTTACTCTCTATTATTATTTGTGATGTTCGTTTGGGTAATTAACCTTTGGTGGGAAGGAGTCAAGTCTGTGGATACCCTCCCTTCCTAAGAGATAATGTTTAGGGAAATGGCTTAAACTTAAAAAGTTATGCCCCTAGACGAGAAATATTGAGGGTAGGAGTAGTTAGATATAATTCTAGTTCAGTATTTTCTCTCAGAGGAGAACAAAGAGAGCAGCCTCACAATCGTTTCTCTTCCTCTCCAGGAAAGAATTAAAGTCTCCCTTGGATGGCAAAATTACAAAGATATTTATCAAGCAATATCACAGTTATTGATATAGATCATAAAGATATCCCATATCTATCAGAAATATATATGTGACCCTGTGAGCCACATTTAGACAGCCCATATGAACATATGCAATATGTGTAGCACATGTTTTACATATTTGTTAGTCTGTATATCTTAGATATCAATCTTTTATTAGAGATATTTGATACAAAGTTTTTTCCCAGTTGTCCACTGCCCCTCTTATTCTGAATGAGTTAATTGTATCTGTACAAAAGCCTTTAAATTGAGTGTAACCAAAATGATCTATTTCATCTTTTGTAATTGCCTGTGTCCCTTATTTGGTGGTCAATTTACCCCCTACCCATAGCTATGAAAGGCACCTGATCAGCTTTTCTTCTAAATTTTTTGTGGTATGGTCTTTACTATTCAGATCATATATCCATTTTGTATTCATTGTGAAATATGGTGCAAGATGCTGGTCTAAACCTAATTTTTTTGTTAAATTACTTTCCAGTTTTCCCGCAGTTCTTATCAAATACGGAGTAATTTCCTTGGTTGATTCTGTCTATCTCTGATTTCTTTCCGTGTCTAGTCTCTTCCGTTGAGTTACTTTTCTATTTTTCAACTAGTACCAAATGGTTTCAATGATTGGTACTTTATAATATAGTTCTGTCCATCCTTTTCAATACTGGTTTCCCCTTCCTTTATACTCTTGGACATAACTGTCACAGAGAAGTCAGAATACTCTTTGACCTCTATTACTAGACTCTCCCTCTACCACCATTACTAAACAACTTCTCCTATTTTGGGTTCACTCTTTCCAAATTTATCACCTAATCCAGATGCTAGTGGCTGTTATTTGTAGGACCGCAGGAAATTATCCCTCTTTTCTTAATGACTTCAGTAGCTATCTCAATTCCTACTCTTTTTTTTTACATTCCTATTAAACATATTTTCACATTAGTGATGTTGTAAGTAAAATTTCCTATTCTTTTAATAGAGAATTTTGCCATGTATGTGGATGTTTCCTTAAACACCCTAACATCCCAATTCTTCAGTCTGCTCAACCACCATTACCTACTGCTCCACTCTAGGTCAGCTAGACTTAGATACGCTCTCATTGTTAATCTTACCATCATACACACATGTTCCACTTCAGTGATCAAGAGCTGTGAAATTCCTATCATTTCATCTCTCCCTGTGCCTTACTTCTCAAAAAAAAACTATTCTTCATCCTCACCATGAACTCTGATCCTGCTGCCTTTTCTGATTTTCTCAGGCCATCATCCAAGCTCTAGCTGTACTCTCCTCCAATCTTGATCTTTTTAGTTAATCAGTTCAACTCTGTACTATACTATACTCTAAAATCCTTTGTTCCCTCAGCCTGACACCATTTATGCCTTGCCAAACTCCAACCCCAGATTACTCCAGGGGTGTGCTGGTAAATATTTAACAACTAGCTCCCTGAAAAAAAAATATTTGCATGACACACTTTACACTTTAATCTGCATTGTTTAATACTTTCTTTCTTCATTGTTAATTATTTTCTTAAGCCTAGACAATACACAAAACAACAAATTAAGCCCTGATGGGTAGATTGCTGATTTCCAAGGTATAAATGCTCACACTGAAAATTTTACAATTGACACTTGAGCTGAACTTCAGCACACCCACTATCCACTATTACTCCCACTATCTACCTCTTTTGCTGCTACTGAGGTGCTGCTGAAAGGATTTGGAGGAAGTCAATCAACCTTGATAATTAATCCACTACAAACTGTGTTGCCTAATCTCAACTGTACCCTAATTGCAGATGGGTAATCCTTTTACTCATCCCTAATTGATCCTCTACCACTGCACCACAATGGCAGTTCCAAATCACCTCATCTTTCCTCAACCATTCAACAACACCATCTCATATTCTCAGACCAGGACTTTACCTCATGCTTAATTCCATATTCCTTGCTGCTCTTATCCTTATCTAAACAAGGTGTTTAATTTAGCAACAGGCTGAAGGGAGAATCTAAAGGAATTTATGAAGACATAATTTGTAGAATGAGCCCTTCTGGTTATGAATTTGATATTTGCCAGTGTAGTTATGTAAGCTTAAGTTAAAAGTGCCTTTTAGCGGGCAGCTAGGTGGTGCAGTGGATAGAGCACCGGCCCTGAAGTCTGGAGGATGTGAGTTCAAATCTGGCCTCAAACCAAACACACTTACTAGCTGTGTGACCTTGGGCAAGTCACTTAACCCCCAATTGCCTAAAAAAAATTTTTTTTAAAGGTGCCTTTTTAAATTGTCATTGACCTACCATCATTGAACTTCTGGTGTTCACCTATTTCCTTTTTTACCTCAGATTTAAGTTTCAGAAAGGGAAGGAACTTCAGTTTGTTACCTATAATTGCCTTGTGATGCAGGTTAATAAATTGTCATGTTGATATAGTTAGGAAATGCAAATACAAACTGAAAATTCCAAAGCCAAATAATTTAAAATACCACAGAAGGTAGAATTCTTAAAACCTTTTAAATTACAAATATTCATTTAACCTTGTTGTTTTCTCAGAATTTTTACTCAATTTTTTAAGAACTCTAATTAATCCCAATTATAATTACATTAAATTGATTGATTCTGATTAATTAGTTCTAATTAATTCATACCCCCCTTAGGAAGAGTAGATCCGGATGAGATTTTATGCCTTCAATAAAACATAGGTAACAAAACACATTTTATAACAAGATGACCTCTAACACATCAATAAATTCACTCAAAAGTTGCCAAGTTAACATCAATTGTAGCAAAAAGTCCTGGGATGGGATGTATAAATACAGTGAGTAATTAATTTCAAAACAGTACATATCAAATAAGTTGTTTATAATAAAACATGTTTGCACTTCAGATTCACCATAAAAATCACAACTTAACAAGTTAAGTTATAGAGATTTGCTATGAAAGGAGGAAGCAGGGACATGATTATAACAGCATCAATATTGGTTTTCCAGGCTTTAAGACCAAGGGCACAGAATGACGAGCAGGTGGACTTCAGAAAAACCTGGACTTATATGAACTGATGCTGAGCAAAGTGAGTAGAACCAGGAGAGCATTGTACATAGTAACAGCCACATTGTGCGATGACTAACTTTGATAGATTTACCTCTTCTTAGCAATGCAAGGATCTAAGACAACTCCAAAAGACTGATGATAGAAAATGCTATCCATACCCAGAAAAAGAACTATGGAGTCTGAATGAAGATCAAAGCATATTATTTGCTCTCTCTTTTTCTTTTTCTTTTGTGTTTTTTGTTTGTTTGTTTATTTCTCTTGGTTTCTCCCATTGGTTCTAATTCTTCTTTACAACATGACTAATGTGAAAATAGGCTTAATATGAATGTATGTGTAGAGCCTATATCAAATTACACGCCATCTTGGCGTGGGAAGAGGGGAGAGATGAGGAGAAAATTTGGAACTCAAAGTCTTATGGAAGTGAATGTTGAAAACTAAAAGTAAATAAATAAATTTATTTTTTAAAAAAACTAAGTTGGTTAAAATGTAACTTCAATATAGACCACTCCAGATATAACTTCATAATTAAACAAATTCTTGGGAATTTGTTTACCACCCCTCTCTCATCAAAAAGTGTTTGCAGTGAGGCAGGAAATTCAGTTTTCTAAGTAGATAGCCAATAAAACTTCCCCTTTAGTATAGGTAAACTGGAAGTTTCCCGTTTCTTAAATTACAGTATTTCAAAATATTAAGTTTTCAAACATTTTCTTTTCCTTTAACAGTTCAGTTCATGATGTAGTAACATCTAGATTGGAAAAGAAGCTGTGTTCCTAACAGTATATCAGTACAGTATCAAAAACAATATTATGGATTTGAAACATGAAACAAAACCCATTTTTAGTCAGGTTACCTCAACTCAGTCAAATGCATATCTAAATTACCTTGCACAGAAAATCATTCCAAACAAATTCAAGTGCAATGTACTTCCTAAACAAAATCTGATCTATAAACTTTCTCATTCTAACTAGGTATGCCTATTCCTCTTTTTACCTTTGTAGCTCTCAGGTTTAAGCATCATAGAACTTCTACCATGTCACCAGCAGAGTATAACCATGTCAGACATCTTATCAGATAAAACAATGAAGAATTTTTTTCTTTCCCCATTATTGTAAATCCAAACCAAATAAAATAGTCTTAATAAAGATAGCAGCCTTAGTATTGAAAGTATAACCTAACAGTATCTAAATTACAAGAAAATTTATTTTCCTATCTACGTTGGTATTACAAAGTTTTGCAACATAGACATATATTTAATTTTACATTAATACTATATATGTGTGTATATATACATATAGATGTATACATACACATAGATTTATACATACATATACATCTAGATGTATGTATATGTGTATATATACACACACACACACACACACACACACACAGCTTTACCGATTTTAATTCACACCTGTTATTATTAGGTAACTTAAAATGTGCTGTGACTCTAGATGACTGATTTTTGGACCAAGCAGAAAAGCTCTAAGGAGTTAGGTTAGGTGCTGACAGGATATGGCCCATTTTCCCCAGGCAGAAATTTTTGAGAGTTTTCACAGAGAGAGTTAATTAAATAATTCTCAATTTGTGCAATACAATGAGACATTTCAGGTACTAGGTAATAGTCACAGAGCACAATAAACATTTGTTAGTGTCTGATGGGCACTATATAGGCAAGGCCTGAGACTAAGCACTCTATCTAGGAACAAGATCTTCCCACAATCCATCCTGAAAAGGGTGGGTGGGCAGAGCAACCAGAGGCTTGTCTCACTTCACTTGTAGGAGACTAAGAAGTCAAAGCTTCAGAAAATTCTTAAGGCAGGGTGATACAATGGGTGGGGATTCACTCTTCTTTGGTAATTTCTAGTTCTCAACTAAAATTAAATCTCAAACCTAATTACTCCAAATTGGGTTGGTAAGATCTTAGTATTCTGCTTTTCACTTGCTATACCAGCTTCACAGACAACTGTTACTACCATCTTCTATATTTTTAAAGAATTTTAAAAAAAAACATATTTGCATCAGTCCTTTAACAATTTAATCTATAGCTCAAAAGAATACTGATATAAAAGGAATTTGCTATTTTACCAATAGCCCTAATATAATGAATTATCAAATCAACATGAGGTATTATCTTTATCCATTTTACAGACTGGTAAACGGAAGCAACTTGGCTTAAGATCACACACATTTCAACAAAAAAAAAAATTAACAAATTTTCAGATCTATGCATTTTTCCAATCTGTCTTAATGCCAAATAGTATAATAAATTCTGACTTATTATAGGCATCTTCTTAGGAAAGACATATTTCACTTAAAATGAAACCATAATAAATTGAATTATGCCTGGATCCGTTTTCCAAATGGTATCATACAGAATCTCAGTTTATAATTTCAATTATTTAGTATTATTTTACACAAGGACCAGTGGTTCCTCAATGCATTGGTTAATCTCTTTTTCCCCCTTCCCCCCCACTATTCATCATGATAAAACACTTAGACCTCATAATTAACAATCCTTAATGAAGCGTTTAGTACCTCCTGGTCTTTTTATATCCTGGTGAATTACTCCTGAGAGGTGAATAATATTGGCCGTCATTTTATAATTGTCATATCAGTCAGCGACTCTTTCAGGAGACTATGTCTCTCAGTGAATTTGAACTTGCCAAAGGAAGGAAGGATACTCACGCTTACACAGATACACACACACAGAATCAGGTACAGGAATACATTTCCCAAATACATTTCCCATGGGGAAAAAAAATGAAGATATACTTACATAAAGAAATGCAGAAGTGAGATCTAGGAAGGATAATAGAGATCATTTGGGTGAAGATCAACAAAAAACAGCAAGAGAAGCATTTTTGTCATCTGAGAATGCTACAGACCACCTGGATATTTAAAGCCCTTCAAAATCATGCCCCATTCTACCTTTCCAGAATTTTTACTTATTACTCTACTTCATGTCCCCTATAGGTCACTCAGACTGGCCTTCTCCCTGTTCTTCATATCTATTACTCCATTTCCTGTCTTCATGACTTTGAACAGGTAGTGAGTCACCATGAATCAAATGTACCTCCTCCTTGCCTCTGGCTGGTCTTCTTCAGGACTCTGTCCTAGCATCACCTTCTAAATGAGATCTTTACTGGTCCTTCCAGCTACTTGTGCCCTCCCTCGCAAAATCACTTTATTATCTATTATGCATAAACTTAAATCTTCACATGTTGTTCTAGTAGGGGAACAGCATAAACTCCTTGAAAGCAGAGGTTATTTCACTTCTGTCTTTGAATCCTTGGTGCCTAATATAGGATCTGACCCCCAGAAGGCACGTAAGAAATTTTTGTTGATTGGTTGATTGATGGTTCATGTTATGTGAGGGCTGGTTGAAGGAACTGGGGATGTTTATCTTAGAGAAGAGAAGGCTCATGGACACCATGATAATCGTCTTCCAGCATTTTAAAGGCTTTCCTATTGAAGCGAGAGTTGATTTTTTTTTTTTGGTTTAGCCTTGAAATATAGAAATAGGAACAAAGGAGAGCAATTGCAAAGAGGCAAACTGAAGTTTGATGTCAGGAAAATCTTCCTAACAATTAAAGCTCATAAAAGTGGAGTGGATTGCCACAGGGAATAGGAGTTTCCCCCTCATGGCAGGTTTTTAAGCAAGGGCTAGAAAATTACTTATCATTTGTAGTGTAGAGAAGGAATTCTGTTTTTTAGTATGGGTTAGGCTAGATAGCCGCTGATGTTCTTTCCAGTTATGGAATTCCATGATTCTGAGTTGAACAACCTTCCAAAGACCTTTTTCTGTGGATACATACCCCCTTACTGTGAAAATTCAATGAAAGTTTTTTTTAAGAAAACACTGAGATCATGATGGTGTTCTAGGTTTTAGGTGGTTACCTAAGTATAATTAGATGTCTTCCCTGCCTAGAAACTTAAAAGATATGCAATCACCAGATACATATACTGATAAATGCAGTAATTACATATTAGCAAATGTCCCTGAGGGGTGACTCAAAATAGTAAATGAATGATTGTATTTATCAAGCAATGTTTCCTTGTAGAGCTAATCCTAAAAGTGATTCACTGATGAAGTGGTTAGAAGAGGTGAACAAATTTGCATTTTTATTTTTATTTTATTTTTTCTCAATTACATGTACAAACGATTTTAACATTCATTTTTTAAAATAATTTTTGAGTTCCAAATTCCCTCCTTTTTACATCTCCCCACTCCTTGAGAAGGCAAATACTTTGATACAGCTTACACATGTGCAGTCATGCCACATTAATCATGTTGCAAAGAAGAACACATATCTCCCCCCTGAAAATAATAACAAAAATAACGTTTAAAAAGTATGCTTCGGTTTGCATTCAGACTCCATCAGTTCTTTCTCTGGAGATGGATAGCATTTTTCATTATAAATTCTTCAGAATTGTCTTGGATCATATGTTGTTGAGAATAGCCAAATCATTTGCAGTCGATCATCATGTAATATTGCCATTACTGTGTAAAATGATCTCTACGCTCTGTTCTCTTTGAATCAGTTCATATAAGTCTTCCCAGCTTTTTCTGCAAGCATCCTGCTTGTCATTTCTTATTGCATAATAGTATTCCATCATAATCATATACCACCACTCATTCAGCCATTCCTCAGTTGATGGGCATCCCTTCAATTTCCAAATCTTTACCACCACAAAAAGGGCTGCTACAAATATTTTTGTACATGTAGGTTCTTTTCCTTTTTCTTTGATTTCTTTGGGATACAGACCTAGTAATGATATTGCTGGGTCAAAAGGTATGCAGTTTTATAGCCCTTTGGGCATAGTTCCAAATTGCCCTCCAGAGCTAAGGATATACTTTCTCTTTGCACACAAGGTCCCTGGGGAGATTGGATTCAAACTTGTAGTAAAAATAGTAGTAAGGCACACACAGAGAACTCATATGGTAAGGGAGTGCCTCATAGCTCTTAGCTACTGGAAATCCTCTTCTCCATTTGTCAAGGTCTTATGACACATACCTTATATATGACCTCTGACCTTATATTAGACCGTATACCTTACATTAGGTATACCTCTCTCCCAGTCTCTGAGAGTTGGTGCCTTTATAGAGTTGGCACTTTTCTCCCTAACAAAAGGTCATGATCCCTAAAGCTGAATTTCCTCGGTGTTTCTCTTATGTCCCCAAAGTATCCTAAGCTGCCAGTGTAAATATTGCCATCAACCACTGTTGCTCCCGTGATGTTGTTACAGGCTTCAGTGGACCCTGCTACTGATTCTAATGGGAATATGGGGACTCCAGACCTTCTGAAGTTAACAAGATTGTCTCCTGATCCAGGTTCTGTCCTTCCTCCCTCAATGGGCGATTCCCTCTCAGAAGTCCTTCACTGCTGGATTTGACTACCACTTAACTGGCTCTGAACCAGCTTATGGTTTTTATACAAAGCCTCCATATTGTGTCTGATTCAGCCAATTACAATCTGTTTTCTGAGTGACAATCTTTATCCAATAATTAAAGTGTACTATTCCTCTCAAATTGATTACAGACTTGTTTGTACCTCATTTACATTTTTGACTCACTGATTGATTAAATCCAGCAGTGTGAGCCTTATGTGATTATATTAACTATTACATTACATTCACAATAAAAATAATATGTAAATAATAGCTGCCTTTCATTCATTGTTATAGAATCACAGGGTCATAGCTTTAGAGATGGAACAGTTCTCTCTGTGTTATTAATATTTTTTCCAAAACACTCTTGAGTCTAATATCAATGAAACAAGAACCACTAAGCCCTGATTTGTAGCAGTTGCCAATTTCTGAGCTGTGTAAGTACTCATACTGCAAATTCAACAAAGGCTCATAAGCAGTTTGAGCTGGCTCCAGCACACCCCTGCCCTGGACCTTCTGGGGAAGGTGGGAAATAGTTGAAGATCTGTCACTTTTGCTGCTCACCACCAAGAGTGAATTGTCTGTGTTCGTTTTGCTTTTCTAGACTTCGATCTGAGCTTTGCTTTTATTTTTAAAAAATCAGATATATTTATGGTAGAATTTTATTTTAAAATATCCATTAATTTTGACCATTCCTTCATTTTCCTTTCCCCTCCCCCACCTGAAAGTCTTATGCCCCACAGTGGGGTCATGCTCCACAGATTGTAAAGCTCTGAGGTTAAGCTGGGCTCCAACCATTTTAATATTGATTTATTTTTCTTGTTCAGTCGTTTTAGCCATGTCTGACTCTTCATGACCCCTTCTGGGGTTTTCTTGACAGAGATACTGCAGTGGTTTGCCATTTCCTTCTCCAGCTCATTTTATAAGTGAGGAAACTGAGGCAAACAGGGTTAAGTGACTTGCCCAGGATCACCAAGCTAGCTAGTGTCTGAGGCTGTTATTTGAACTCAGGAAGATGAGTCTTCCTGACTGCAGGCCCAGCACTCTATCCATTGTGCCACCTAGCTGCCCTATTGATTTAGACCAAAGTGTTTTTTGAGGGTTTGAATGGTAAGGGGATATGTCCATCCTGGTTCCCCATTAAACTATAAACCCAACACTACATATCCTGACAGTATAGAGGGTTGCAAGTGAGGATTCAGTCAAAGCTATCTCACAGCTCAAAAGAGTCAACATTTAGTGTTTGTTTCTTGACAGAACTTTTCAGATAGTTATTTTTTTTCATTACCCTCTCCTTTTCCTTCTTCTCTGTGGCCATTTTTTTTTTTAAAGCCAATTGGGGTTAAGCAATTTTCCCAGGGTCACAAAGCTAGTAAGTGTCTGAGGCTGCTTTTGAACTCAGGTCCTCCTAACTTCAGGACCAGTGTTCTATCCACTGTGCCACCTAGCTGCACCTCCCCCACGCCCACCCATCCCTCCATGGCCATTTCTTGACTGTCAAGGTCAACACTGCAATGGTAAATGTGACTTGTAGCTTAGGGAAACCTATGTAATGTCTCTCATCTGGGATTCACCTGACAGTCTAGAAAGGAAGACAACTCTTCTGGTTGAATTGACCGTTCCTAAGCTATTTGGGTGCTCTGAATAAATGGAAGACAGTGGGTGTGTGGAAGCACCATGTGCAGAGTGGATAGAGAACTGGCCTTGGAATCAAGAAATACTCAGTTCAAGAGCTGTCTCTGACATATCAGCTGTGTAATTCTGGGTGAGTCACTTAATCACGTAATACCTGCAGGTAAGATTACAACTTTTGGACAAAGTGAGGCAGTTTCCACACCAGGTATTTCTCCACGCTGATAAAATCACAATATCAAAAAGGCAAAACTGCCAGGTCTGAGTCAAGAGTATTGCAGGTAGGGCAGATTTCATGGTTCTACATCTGCTCCTACTACTAATACTAGAGCTTGCTCCCAATTCACTATAAATTAGGGCTGGTGGCCAGGCAAAAAGGAATTAATATGGCCAGGCAATTACTTATACTTTGAAGGCCATAGGTGGGTATGGGAAAGGAGTAAACTGGCCTATAAATTAGGGCTTTTTTTTAGCAGAAGAGATTTATGATGAATGTAGAAAAGTCATCAATGAAATCTTGATCACTACCATATCTGGCTGTCTCTGTACCGCGCTACATCCACTAGGCCATCATCCCCATTCTCTTTGGATTCTGCGCCTGGGATTCTGGGCTCTGACATATGTATGAGCTTAGTTTTTGCCTAGAATCAAGCCTCCGTGGCACTTCTGGGCTACCTCCCATACCATATTGCCACCCCCCTTCTCTAATTCCCTTAATGCAATGTCTTCTTCCATTAAAATGTAAGCTTCTTAAGAGCAGGTACTGTCTTACTTGTTTATATTTCCCTAGCACTTAGCAAAGTACCTTGTCCATTTTAAGTAATAAATGCTCCAGCCAGCCAGCCATTGATCTCATGCTGTTTGGGGTTAATCCCTACTGGAGGTGGCAACACCACCATTGGCAGTGACCTAGGGTTCTCTTAGGGCAAGGGTAGAGAACCTGCAGCCTTGAGCCCACATGTGGCCTTCTAGGTCCTTGGGTGCAGCCTTTTAACTGAGTCCAAGTTTTACAGAACAAATCCTCATGACAAGATGTAATAGATAACATTGGTCCATGAGGAAGGAACCCTGGGTCTTAGTCCCAAGTCTTTGAATTCTAAGTCCAGTGCTTTTACATCCTATGGCTGCATATTTATTTTTAACAGTGTCCTCTCACCTTTAGAGGACACCATATCTACCGAGGTCTTCTGACTCCAAGTCTAATGTTTCTCCTACTATGCCATTTCCTCATCTGTAAAATGGAGACTTATACTACTGATCTCACAGGGTTAGAGTTCAGCAAAGCACACTGCAAGCCTTGAAGATTTATCTACGTAAGTGTGTGTGATTATTTGGCCTGTACCCTAGTATGAAGCAGGAAATGTCAGTTGATCAGATTGCCATAAGCCAGAAGAGACAGTAACTCAGATCCACCCAACTTCCATTTGCCCTGATCCTTTGGCATCTTAGTTACTTTGTTCCTAGAAAGGAGTGACTATGAATAGTGGACAAGGGCATTTTCTTATAAATTAGTAAATTGACCTGTTTTTATAAAGTAGTCTCTTGTGAGATGGGCTGGCATGAATTGATTCCCAGAGCTTTATCATCTCTTAATAAACTGATAAAATCAAGCCTCTGGCCTGTAAAACTAAGGGCTAGACACTAGACTGATCCAGCCTCAAGAAGGTGGTTCAGTGTGTAGAGCACTGGGGCTGCAGTCAGGAAGACCTGAATTCTAATTTGGCCCCAAACACTTACTAGCTGTGTGACCTTGGGCAGGTCACTCAACCCTGTTTGCCTCAGTTTTCACATCTGTAAAATGAGCAAACCACTTCAGTACCTCTGCCAAGAAAATCCCAAAAGGGGTCATAAAGAGTCAGACATGACTGAAAACAACTGAACAACAACAACAACATTAACAAAGTATAAGGGTTGGACCTGTGATATCACTGGCATAGAGAACTCCTAGGTGAGGAAGCTCCATCTGTCAATGCAGGTTACTTCTTTTTCTGAAATGTTTAGTCTTAGAGAACTGCTTTGAGCAGAATTGTCATACACTCCAGGTGCAGATGACATGCTGGCCACAGACACCCTCACTCTTCCCCACCTCCTCATGTAACCTTAACTAAATTAAAATTAATTTAAATTAAATTCAAAATTTTTTAAAGTTTATTTTAATGCATTAATGTATTAATTAATACATAGTTTTCTATGTCAACATGTGGCCCACAGGCATCGTTATGTATGGTTTAGTAACCTCTGTTTCTATCTGAGTTTGACACCAGTAGCCTAAAGCCTAAGCAATTTGTCCAGGGTCACATGGCCAATACAGTACCTGGGTTCAAATCCTCTCTCTCATAACTCACTTCTTGTATTACCTTGAGCAAGGCACTAGAGCTCCCTCAGCTTCAGTGTCCTGATCCATAAAATGAAGAGATTTGACTACACGGCCTTTGAGGTCACTTCCAGCTCTGGATCTACGATTCCATAGAGAAGCTGGCCTGAATGCTCACAGGCGTGACATAAAATCAAGTCAATAACATTGAGAACTCACAGTATGTGGAGTGCTCTATTAGGTGCTTTAGAGGTAGGCAGGAAAGAGGACAGGATTTGGTGGAAACAAAAGGAATAGTCATTTTATGACCTTATAAGATAAATAACACCGAAGAGACAGAAGAGCCAAAGCCTAGCCCAGGGCTTTGTACGATTAGGCAATTAATGAGCATCTGATGAATTGAACTAAAGAAGATGTTAAAAGAAACAAAAAAAATAGAGACAGGAAGATGTTTGGAAAGCTTTTAAAATAGAGATAAAGTTTTTCTGGAGGCCTTCATGGCTCAATTTGAAGAATGTCTTCTTCCTGAATTCCCTGGTTTCTTTTGAGCCTCAGCAAAAGTCCTACCTGGCAGGGAAAATCTATTCTAAACATGGGGCAGCCTTAATAAATGCTTGTTGAATTAAATAATGATTACCTCAAAAGAAACATGACAAATACAAAAAAATGGTGTTTGTCCAGAAAGCATAACTCAAAGAACAATGTGTGCACTGACTGCAACTGTGTAAAAGATTTTTTAAGACATAAAATCCTGATAAATGCATAGATTCTGAAAGAGTACAAGGTAACAAACTTTGTTAAAATTGACACACATATTTTAAAAATGAATTGTAAATAACAAGTGTTTATAGTTTCACGCATGAGCAGTTTTTTTTTTCCTTATTTGTAAATCTGAATGTTTGTGTTTACAGAAAGTAAGAGCATTATTAGGATTGTGGATTGGACCTGTGGTTTCATTGTATTAGGAAACAATTTCAAGGGAGAGTCAAGCCCAGATTGGCACTTTTTCTTTCACTCATTAAAGAGCTGTTTAGGGGTAAGGGGAAGTTAAATGACTGGCTTCAGGGACACACAGTCAGTACTTGCTGGAGGAGGTAAGCACTGATTGTATACCCGGCACTGGGGCCGTGCAAAGGAAGGCAATAAACATATAGCCGCTGCTCTGATGGCTCTTGCAGTTTGATGGGGGATGGGAGGAGAGGACAGTGAGAGGCGATATTAGGCAGAGGCTTAGGCAGTCATTGCTTGAGGAGTACCTTGGCCAGCTTTCATTGGTGTGGGACAGGTTCCTTTCCCCATCTTTCCTCCGAAGGTTGGCAGTGTCGGAAAATTCTGTCCCAGCTCAAAGCTCTGGGCAAAGTATTGTCTTTTGTGTTCGAATAGGAACAATCCAACAACAGCAGCAACAACAACAACAACAACAACAACAACAACAACAACACACACACACACACACACAAAACTTGGTCAGATCTCTGCGTTAGGAACGAAGAATCTTCAGTTCTCAGGAAATGATCCAGGAAACTCCTTCATCTATCTGCTTCCTCTCCTCTGTCAACACCTAAAGTGGTACTTAAATGTAAAATGCTTCCCCACACTTATTTCATTTAAACATTTATTAATGCCTACTGTTTGCCAGTGGCTGTTGGGGTGGGAACACAAAGGCCAAAATCCCAAAACCGTACCAGTCCTCTGGAGTTACCATGACTAGTTCCTTTCTCCCCAGGCTTTCTTGTGAGTCATTCTGGGACAATGATACGGGGAGGGGCAGCTACAGCCCAGAGGAGGGGCCAACAGCCAAGTAGAACTGGGTGCCATTGTCAGGGAGTAATCTGGCAGACCTCAAACGAAGAGCAGATCATCACCACTCTCTCACCCGGAACAATGACAGCCCAACGGAGCAGAATGACTGCCCCAATTAAGCGACAGACATAGACCTTAATTGATCATGTAGTTAGAAGGATTGTGGAGAGAAACAAAAAGTCTTTCAGTTCACAGATTTCTCAAGGAAGCCTATAGGATGATGATCGGTGGTTTTCTATATCCACTGCAAGATTTACTGGGGGTGACTGAGACAACCTGGTCTGTCCTCTCTGCACACAGTCTCACTTCATAAGGGAAGAATAAAAATCCTGAGCTCAGACCCTGATGTTAAAACAAACCAAAAACTACCCTTCTGCAGGTTTTAGAAAGAAAGCTTCTTCAATTGCATCAAAGCAAGTTAGCTTCTTACTATAATAATAACCAATGCTTTACGAATAATATCTCATTTGATATGTGAATTAAAAGTCAACAAGTATTTTACTGAGTAGTCACTCTAGAAGTAAGAGAATAATAATAATGACTAACATTTATATAGCACTTTGAGGTTTGCAAAGCACTACACAAATATTATTTCATTTGATCCTTAGAACCACCCCAGGAGGCAGCTGATATTATTATCCTCACTTTACAAATGAGGAAACTGAGGCAAAGGTGAAGTGCTTGCCCGGGATCATACAGGTAGGAAGTATCTGAGGCCAAATTCAGACTCAGGCATTCCTGATTCCAGACCCAGAGCTCTACCTACTGCTCCACCTGATTGTGGAAAAGTACATACAAGATGAAAGAAAATCTGTCCTGTCTCGCATTCACTTGAACTTATTGAAGGCACTGTAACTAGCTAATTTTGTGCTCAAGCAAGAATATAAAATCATTTCCCTCACTAAGTTAATTCAATTCAATTGCACAAACATTTATGTGCCTCCTTTTTGCCAGCGACTGTTAGGATGGGAACTCAAAGACTAAAATAAACACACCAAAAAATCCTGAAACAGGATCCTGTTGAATATCCTCTTGGAATAGCAGGTACATTTTTATGTATTTTCTGAGCCCCATGGCTTTGGGAGTCCAAAACAACTATCTCTGTTACTTCGGGCTTGTTACGGCTCTTGATCCTACGACAGAAGGAACACATACGTGTGTGCAAGGCAATACGATAGGTAGGCCCCGAGGTAGCAGATACTAGGCAGAAGGACAGCAAGAAGATTGCAAAGATAAGTGAAACTTAAGTTATACCTCCTGCATGTTTACAGGAATAGGGGATTATGAAAATAACTATAATGTTTAAAAACAGATTTAATACCAAATGTCATTGTGGAGCTCAAGGAGGGGTACACTCATCTCAAATTTCCCTTCCAACCAGAAAAGGGAAGAGTCAGAATCCTCACAAGACCACACCTACTGGACCAACTTGGAGGAAGGACATTTCTCTCCAGTTCTCCCAGCTTCCACCCTCTTCCAGTAAAATGGGTGGAATTTAGCCTTTGGGATCAGAACTCATCCCCTCACATCCTCAGTAGCACCCTGGCCTCCACTGATTCATTCTTCTAGGGGAAATTTGTGAGGTTTGGGTTCAAGCTTTAGGGTTCTGCTTCATAAAGCCAACCTATAACTCCATAGCCCCCTTCCATGTACCCTTAGGTCTCAGATAATGACACAGCAAGAGATGATAAGAACAAACTCCTTTTTAAAAAGAAAATCAGGCTTAAAGACTACCATCAGCAGTAGGGGATTGAAGATAGAATAGGAAAACGGGATGCTGAGTTTTGTTTTTTAACTTCACTGAAATGGATACAGGGAAGGTGGTGGAGAGAGAAGAAAGAAGACACACCTCAGCTGTTGGGCTAAGTGAAGGAGAGGAGGTACCCACTACCTCTCAGGCCCTTCCTCCAGTTGGATCAATGCAGTCCTATCTGCCTGCTGTGGATAATGACTGGTTGCCACAAAGGGAGCTTGGGTGCGCTGCAGCCCTTCGAATAGTCTCTGCCCTATATTCCAGTCTCTGTAATTGGCCATGGGCATGCTGTGATCCCAGCCCAAGCCGTTCTGCTGAAGTTGCCAGATCTCATATCCTCAATGCCCAACCCAGCCTATGTTTCATCCATTTTTTTACCCAGGCTAAAGGGGCAAGGTGAGGGTGGGGCTGGGGGTGGTGAGAACTTCAATTTTCAAAATGTACACCTGTCACTAAAAACATTTACTCCTACGAGGTCCCCAACTCTGGCCATGCCTTCTGGGTGTTATGCAGTAAGCATCAGGAGATAAATCGGCCAAGTACTATAGATGTCCAGAGAAGGGAGAAATCATATCTGTAAAAGGAGGGGATCGATCTAAACATTTACTTGGGTTTCTACCAATTCTAAATCATATGAAATCTGGATCCCTATTGTCAATTGTTCTGCTCATTTTAATTTTAGCAAATAATTTGTTGTGCCAGGGACTCTTTTTCCAGTATGGCTAGAACTATATGGCCAATGACGTCCTCTCCAATTCTGCAGTTTTGTGACTTATCATCCAGTGGAATGGATCTGGAAGGCTTTACTAAACAGATGAGAGTTTAGTTAAGGTCTACTGAGTATAGCTCATTATCTTTTCCCAAAAAACCTTCCCCTCTTCCTAATTTTCCTATTACTGTCAAGGGTACTACTGACTTGCAGTCACCCAGGGTGACATCTTTGACTTCCCCCTCTTTCTTACCCCACATCCTGTATGTTGCCAAGACCTTTTGCAGAATGCCTTTCTTAATCCCCTTTAATTTGAGAAATTTCCCTCTGTTGATTATTTCCAATTTGTCCTGTATGTATCTTGTTTATACATAGTCGTTAACATGTTATTTCCTTCACCTCCAATTAGACTGTGAGCTCCTTGCAAGCAGGGACTGCCTTCTGTCTTTCTTTGTATCCCTAGACCTTAACATAGTGCCTGGCATGTAGTAGGTGCTTATTGACTGACTGGACACAGCTCAGGAATTTGAGGATGGGGAAAATTAGAAACTGACCATCTTCAAACTCCCTTTCGTTGGCATTTTCATCTCCCACAGCCTTTCTTGTAAGACTTGTCTTAAGAAGAAAAAAAAAAAGAACTCTATGCTGACCCAAGTTAGAAAATTGATTCACTGTGACTTTTTTGGGGGATTTTTCCTATTACGTTCTAGTGCATTTTCTAGGTTTTTTTGGAGGAGCTCAATATACTTTTTCCTTCCGCACTATCTCGTAGATCAGCCTCGCTCCAACTTCTTGTGGTCAGAAGCATTAGGAGTGAGAAAAGGCTATTAGATTTGGTATCTGAGAGATTATTGGTCACTTTGGAGATAGCTGTTTCTGTCCACATGTCTAATGCTTGAATCTCCTATTCAACATGCCCAAGAAATACTTCTCTTGCCCACTACTTTAGAATCTTCTGCATTAGAGAAATCACATTTCTCTTCTGGGTGTTAGGCTAACAGAAGAGGGTAATATGGTTTAAGTGAAAGAGCCTGTCCTGGATCTAGCACTAACTGGTTGGGTGACCTTGGGCTAATCTCTTAACTTTTTTATGCTTTTTTTGTTTTGGTTTTTTAGAGTAATATTCAGGCTCCTTTCTAGTCACAGGATTCCATTTTTAGTTTTAGACTATGTAGGGGGAAGGAAACATTTGTCTACTTTTAAATCACCACCACCACCACCACCACCACATGAATTGCCCCTGGGATAAAGAAAACTGATGACCTTTGGAATTATCTCACAAAGAGTAACATGTCCTCTTTTTCTATTTCAGTTTAACAAATCTGCCCAGACACCACCTTGGGGACTGTGTCCCTTCTGCAGAGCAAAGAAAAGAAACCTGTTTAAGGACTGCCAAATGCCCTCCAGAGAATCCACTGTTTATTTTGTTTTGTATTAACTTGCATATTAACGTCTATATTATATAACTTTGAACATCATATTAAAAGAAAACCCTTGTCCCCAAATAAGTTAATTTGTCCCATAACAAGTTTATTCAAGACCAGCAGGAATGGAAGTGAGATAGGGGGTCACAATGAGCTGCAAGTCCAACCCCATTCTAAGCTGTAAAGTTTGCCTTTTGAGCCGTTTCCTTTCTCTTTATTGTCATGTTTCATCTACCAGTGCCTGTCTTCTTTGACTGAGATCTTATGGTGTCCTGACCCCTTTCCCCACTATCTAGGACTAAGGGTCCAGCTGTACAATTTCATAGGTTTTTCTGTGCCTTTAAACTTAATAACTGATACCCTGAGATACTTATCCATGATACAGGAAAACTGCTTGAGAAAGACCCTCAGGGCCTTATTTTCATCTCCTAGATACATTTTAACAGTGGTCTTTTGAAGATAATACTCCTCCCTTTTGTGAGTAATTCCAAAGAATTATGGGAAGGCATAGCTAGAGGGAGACACCATGACCTATTGCTAGGCTGAGAGCTAATCTGGGGCCTTAGGGGCCCCTCAAATCGTTGCAATGACTTGTTGAACAATCACCAGTGAACACTGTACAATTAAGTACAAGAATAAATGTTCTCTTATATTAACTCAGGTTGGTTCAGTGCCATTTAGATGCCTTGGGTTTGGCTCTATGCCAGGTCATGCTCAAAAGGATCACTGTCATAAGCAGCAGGACTGGAGAATCCACGCTCCCAAGGATTCCAGGACACTCAGTTCTATCCCCACGGCCTCCATCCCAGCGCAGATGCATATGGCTCCTCTGTTATATAGTCCGGTAGACTATCAGTCAATCTCCAAGCATTTCATAAGCACCAACTATATGCTTGACACTGTTAGGCACTGGGAATACAAAATAAAAAATGAGACAGTCCCTGCCCACAGTGAATTTCCATTGTACTGGAGATGGGGGAAGGAATACAAAGATAAAGTATATACAGTTCTAACACTGGGTGGCACTAGGATGTGTCTAGAGAACTACCCCTCCTTCTCTTTGGCCACCATGGCGTGTCACTTTTCTCAGTTCCTTACTTTAGACATTCCTGTGACATTTCCTTTAGTCAACAATTTCATTCCACACCTAGGGAGGGGATATGGGACTCTTTAAAACTGCTACCGGAGAGATGTCCCCTGCCTCAGAGAGGGTTCTTTCTGCTCCTACTTGCCAAGCATCCTCCCATCAGAGCACTATCGGTTCATCCTGTCCATGATGACCTAGATTGGGGTGGGGAACCTGCGGTTTCGAGGCCACGTGTGGCTCTCTAGGTCTTCAAGTGAGGACCTTTGCCTGAATCCAAACTTCATAGAACAAATTCTCTTTTTTTTTTAAATTTATTTTTTCCATATGCTTTTGAGTTGAAAATTTTTTCTCCCTTTTTCTCCCCCCTCACCCTCCCCAAGATGGTGCACAATCTGATATAGGCTTTACATTTACATACCCATTAAACGTATTTTCACATTAGTGAAGTTGTAAGTAAAAATTAAACCAATAGGAGGAACCATCAGAAAGATGAAACAAAACTCAACTGAAGGTAAAAATAAGTGAGAGCGATTCGACTTCCATAGTTCTTTCTTTGGATGTGGACAGCATTTTCCATCCCGAGGCCTCTGGAGATGTCTTAGATCCTCGTAATGCTGAGAAGGGTTCAGTTTAACATTCTTAGTCATTGCATAATGTGGCTGCTATTGTATACAAAGTCCTCTTGGTTCTGCTAACTTCACTCAGCATCAGACCATATAAGTCTTCCCAGGTTTTTCTGAAGTCAGCCTGTTCATCATTTCTTATAGCACAATATAGTATTCCATTACATTCATATACCACAACTTGCTCAGCCATTCCCCAATTGATGGGCATCCTCTCAATTTCCAATTCTTTGCCACCACAAAAAGAGCTGCTATGAATATTTTTGTACATGTGGGTCCTTTTCCCATTTGTTTGATCCTTTGGGATATAGCCCTAGAAGTGCTATTGCTGGATCAAAGGGTATGCATTTTTGTAGCCCTTTGGGCATAGTTCAAATTGTTCTCTCAAAATGGCTGGATCATTTCACAACTCCACCAACAATGTATTAGCATTCCAATTTTCCCACATCCTCTCCAACATTTATCATTTTCCTGTTTTGTCACGTTGGCCAATCTGATAGGTGTGATGTGGTACCTCAGAGTTGTTTTGATTTGCATTTCTCTAATCAATAATGATTGAACAAATCCTCTTAATAAAAGGATTTGTACTACAAAACTTGGACTCAGTCAGAAAGCTTTACCCAAGGACCTAGAAGGCCACATGTGGCCTTGAGGCCACAGGTTCCCACCCCTGGTCTAGATCAGTGCCTCTTAAACCGTGGGTCTTGAACTCATATGGGGTCATGAAAAATCTGGCAACAGTAAAAGGTTTCTGAATGCTCAATGACCAAAAATTAATTAAAAATCAAACGCATAATGAATCTGAGGTGTTTCTGGCAGCACTTGCCTGTGTCGCATCACACAACTTCACTGCAGCCTCGGTTCTGAACACACAGAATGCACAGTTTGCACTGTGCATGCCATCATGCCACGCAACACCTGTGAACGCTGCTGAAACATGAAAAGGGGTCCTGCGTGGAAAAAGTTTAAGAAGCCCTGGTCTAGATTCACTTGATCTTTTCTCTACTTTGGGGGACCTATGATCATATGTATCAATAAAATCTCTTATTAGACTTGTTAACAGTATTTTTGCTGAGCCAGTCTCCAACCCAAGAACGCTTGGAGCTGCAAAAGCAGGTGTATAGACGGCAATGCCAGTAATCGGTAGTTTAATTAATGCATTTCAGAGTGAGGAATGCTCTCATAGTTGAAGTAAAAGCACAAGTTATATACTTAAATCACAGGTGGGGAAAGAAAAGGTGGGGAAGGTGGATTACAAACAATCAAGAGAAATCCACCAAACAATTCTGGAGTCAAGTCTTTGGGGGTCGTAACCGGCCCTCCTAGGGCACAGAACCAGAGTTCTATGACATGAACAGGTTCTACACTCTTTGATTTGCTTCACTTAAGGTACATGGGCAGTGATGTCGGTGACTGTGGGAACATTAAGTTTTGATTGATCACTTCAAGCCGCGTTTTAAGTCTAACTCAAGCTAGAAAAGGCAATTCTGAAAAGGTACTAATCTGTTAGTACATTCATCCCACGTATCATATCTATTATTATAAAAATCATAACTTCCTTCTCAGACTCAAGTCCTCAACTATGAAGAATCCCCACAGCTAGAAAATTAATCTCTCTCTCTTTCTCTCTTTCTCTCCCTCTTGTTTCCCTCCTCTTTCTCCTTCTGCTTCTCCATATCCCTCTCTAGATCCTTTTCCTCCTTCTTCTTCCTCTCTGTCTCCCCTTTCTTTCCCCCTCTCCTTGGGCAATCATGACTCCTTGCTCAGCTGTTTTTAACCTCCCCAAGGACACACACACACACACACACACACACACACACACACTGAATGTCATCTCAGGGAAACCAGTTTCTTTGCAGAATACATGGTAAATACAGAAAGAGTCCAGCACACTCTTAAAAAGTGAGAAAAAGAAGATAGATAGGTTCAGAACTAAAGGCAAGGAAAGGGAAAAGGAAATAGGAGTTTCACTAGGTTTGTTCTTAGTGTCAAAGATATCCATCTCTATTTTTGTTTGTTTGTTTTTTGGTTTTTGCTAGGCAGTCAGGGTTAAATGACTTGCTCAGGGTCGCGCAGCTAAGTGTCAAGTGTCTGAGGCCAGATTTGAACTCAGGTCCTCCTGACTCCAAGGCCAGGGATCTATCCACTGCACCACCTAGCTTGCCCCCCATCCCCATTTCTGCACTGGCTTAAGGTGGCCTTAAGGTGACCCCTGGTTAAAACAGTGGTAGCAGCAGCAATGGCAACCACGCAGCAAGCTGGTCTCTTGTCTTCTCTCATTCTCTCCAGTCAAGCTTTAAGAGCTACTTTTATCTTTTTGCTCACTTCTTAATTCTCTCTAGATTTCAAATCTGCCTCCTCACCCCAACCCCACTCCAGGATGAGAGGAGAAGAAAGCTATCTTTTTTAGACATAGTCATGCCTGCTTGTCTTTGGATCAGAATACATTGAGGATATCTATCCTGTCCTTCAGGATAGGATAGGAATGAGGGTCCTACCTAGGACATAATCAAGATAAATATATAATGACTGGATGGAGGAATACCTTTATCTAGGGAGATCAGTAAAGGTGCCTTGAGTCAAACCTTGAAAGAAGCCAGGGGCTCCAGGAGGCAGAGGTGAAGAAAGAACATTCCTCACTTGGGTGAAAGCCCTGTTTAAAGACATGGACATGGGAATCCGGATGATGAATAGTGGAAACAGCAAGTAGTCCAATTTGGTTGGAATATATAATGAGTGTGGGGGGAATGACATGTAATCAACCTAGAAAGATAACCTGGAGCCAGTTTGTGAAGGGCTTTAAATTCCAGAGGAGTTTGTAATTTATTCTTAAGGCAGGGAGGAACCACTGAGGCTTCTGGAGCAGGAGAGTGATGTATCTAAAGCAGACCTATGCGTTCGGCATGTCAAGTTGGATCAACCACCATGGTGGAGGTAACAGCCACAGCAGGAGTCTCAGGACAACTGAGGGTATGAATGCTCACTTGGTTTTGGCTCTGCTGCTCAAGGGAGGGGTCACCAGTTGCTCCAGGCAGGCAGATAAACTATGGCTTCCTGTGGGGGGAAGGTGGTACCATGATGTAAATGGAGACTCTAGCTGCAGTGGACCACTTAAGCAACATCATGTTCATACCAAATAATGTTGAGCGTGTTCTAGAGAACTTATGGAATGAAATTAAGTTTGCATAATGAAAAAGAGAGAACATAGCGGGGGTGGAGCCAAGATGGTGGAGCAAAAGCAGTAACTTGCTTGAGCTCTCCCCCAAACCCCTCCAAATACCTGCTAAAATGACTCTAAACAAATTCTAGAGCAGCAGAACCCACAAAAAGACAGAGTGAAACAAATTTCCAGCCCAAGACAACCTGGACGGTTGATAGGAAAGGTCTGTTGAACCAGGCTGGGAGAGAAGCGAAGTTCAACGTGAGACATGCAGGCAAAAACAGGGTCCCAGCAAACCTGGAGTAGGCCTTAGGAGACTGAATTACAGGCCATTGTGGTGGTTTCCAGACTTCTCAACACACAAACAACATAGACAACTTAGAAGGTCAGTTGGAAAAGTCTGTCAGATCTTAGTGAGAGAGGAGCACAGTCCAGCCTTGGCCCTAGTGCAGCCCCAGGGCAGTTGCCACAGTGGCAGTGGCTGCTTCCAAAGCTCTCGGCTTATAGATGGTAGGGGGATTGAGTGGCTGACCAGAGGGGGATTGTAGGCATCTCTTCACTAGCACTGAGGCCAAGAATCTTTTGCTTTGCCCGTGTTTGGATCTGGGTCGCAGTTCTGGGTGGTGGTTCTGGAGCAAGGAGGAGTGGCGGAGCTTGTGGCACCAGTGGAGTGGGCTCACAGTTCCAAGACAGAAAAGAGTGCTTGTGATCACTCATAGACCTACCCTGGCACAGGCCAGGGTAGGAGTAAACACCTTGCCCTTGATCATAGCACCTTGGAAGAACTGAAAATTTACAGGTCCCTAGAAGTATCTCTGAAAATGGCTGCACAAAACCCCTGAAGCTTCAGACAGTACACCCTCCATACTGGAAGCAGAGCCCTACCTTAACAAAGAGTTAAAAAGTCAAGTAACTGGCTGGGAACATAAGCAAATGGTGGAAAAAAACCCTCTATACTATAGAATCTTACTTTGGTGACAAAAAAAGATCAAAACATGCAACCAGAAGAAGACGACAAAGTCAAAGCTCCTATATCCAAAGCCTCCAAGAAAAATATAAATTAGTCTTAGGCCATGGAAGAGCTCAAAAAGGATTCAGAAAAGCAAGTAAAAGAAACAGAGGAAAAACTGGGAAGAGAAATGAGAGTGATGCAAGAAAATCATGAAAAACAAGCAACAGCTTGCTAAAGAAGGCTCAAAAAAAAAATACTGAAGAAAATAACACCTTAAAAAATAGCCTAACCCAAATGACAAAAGAGGTCCAAAAAGCCAATGAGGAGAAGAAGTGCTTAAAAAGTAGAATTGGTCAGATGGTAAAGGAAGTCCAAAAGCTCACTGAAGAAACTACTTCCTTAAAAATTAGAATAGAGCAAATGGAAGCTAATGATTCTATGAGAAATCATGAAATTATAAAAACAAAACCAAAATAATGAAAAAATTGAAGACAATGTGAAATATCTCACTGGAAAAAAAAAAAACTGACCTGGAAAATAGATCCAGGAGAGATAGTTTAAAAATTATTGGACTACTTGAAAGCCATGATCAAAAAAAGAGCCTAGACATCATCTTTCAAGAAATTATCAAGGAAAACTGCCCTGATATATTAGAACCACAGGGCAAAATAGAAATTGACAGAATCCACAGATCACCTCCTGAAAGACATCTCCAAAGGAAAACTCCTAGGAATATTATAGCCAAATTCCAGAGTTCCCAGGTCAAGGAGAAAATATTGCAAGCAGCCAGAAACAAACAATTCAACTATTATGGAAACACAATTAGGATAACAAGATTTATTAGCTTCTACATTAAGGGATCTTAGGGCTTGGAATATGATATTCCAGAGGTCAAAGGAGCTAGGATTAAAACCAAGAATCACCTACCCAGCAAAACTGAGTATATTCCTTAATGCAAAAAAAAATGGATATTCAATGAAATAGAGGACTTTCAAGCATTCTTGTTGAAAAGACCAGAGCAGAATAGAAAATTTGACTTTCAAATACAAGACTCAAGAGAAACATGAAAAGTTAAACAGGAAAGAGAAATCATAAGGGACTTTTTAAAGTTGAACTGCTTATATTCCTCCATGGAAAGATGATATTTGTAACTTATGAGACCTTTCTCAGTATTAGGGTAGTGGTAAATTATCTCACATAAAGGGGTAAGAAAAAGTTTTTACAGTGGAGGGGAAGAGGGGGGAGGTAAGAGGGAATGAGTGAATCTTACTCTTATCAGATTTGGCGTAAGGAGGGAATAACATATACACTCAATTGGGTATGGAAATCTATCTAGCCCTACAGGCAAATAGGGAGGAAGGGGATAAGAGACGGGGGGGGGGGGGGGGGGGATGATAGAAAGGAGAGCAGATTGGGGAGGGGGGAATCAGAAGCAAACACTTTTCAGTAGGGACAGGGTCAAAGGAGAGAATAGAATAAATGGGGGAGGAGTGGGATAGGATGGAGGGAAATATAGTTAGTCTTTCACAACATGACTATTAAGAAAGTGTTTTGCATGACTACACATAACCTATATTGAATTGCTTGCCTTCTCAATGAGGGTGGGTGGGGAGGGAGGAAGGGAGAGAATTTGGAACTCAAAGTTTTAAAAACAAATGTTAAAAATTGTTTTATGCAACTGGGAAATAAGATATAAAGGCAAAGGGGTATAGAAATCTGTCCTGCCCTACAAGAAAATAGAAGGGGAAGGGGATAAGAGAAGGATGGGGGGTAATAGAAGCAGATTGGGAGAAGGGGTGTTCAGAATACATGCTGTCTTGGGGTGGAGGGAGAGGAGAGATGGGGAGAAAATCTGGAACTCAAAATCTTGTGGAAGTGAATGTTGAAAATTTAAAATTAATTAATTAATTAATTAAAAAGAGAGAGAGAGAGAGAACATGATGAAGAGCCCACATCATTCAATGGGGCAAATGGTCTTCAAGGTACAGGAGGTGATAGCATAACTCTACTAGAAATTATTAAGGTCTTAGATAGGTTTAAACCAGTCACTGGAGTAAACACTAATCCAGAACACTTTGAAGGTAATTCATGTTTGTCTATATGATACACAAACTCCTTTTCTCCTTTATTTTTTAAAATTTCATTTAATATTTTATTTTTCCCAATTACATATAAAACCAATTGTAAAATTCTTTTTTTTTTTTTCAAATTTTGAGTTCCAGGTTCTCTCCCTCCCTCTGAAAAGGCAAACAATTTGACAGAGGTTATACAAGTGTAGTCATGCAAAACACATTTCCACATAAGTCATTCTTTGAAAGAAAACACAGACAAAAACCCCTAAGAAAAATAAAGAAAGGAAAGAAAAAGTATCTGTGATCTTCATTCAGGCTCTACCAATTCCTTCTCTGGAGATGGACATCATAAGTCCTACAGAATTGTCTTGGATTGTTATATTGCTGAGAATAGTTAAGTTATTCATAGAAGATCATCCTATAATATTGTTGTTATTGTGTACAGTGTTCTCCTGGTTCTGCTCACTTCATTCAGCATCAATTCATGTAAGTCTTTCCATGTTTTTCTGAGAGCATCCTGCTCATTTCTTAAAGCACAATAGGATTCCATCACAACTATATACAACTTGTTCAGCCATTCTCCAGTTGATGTACATCCCCTCAATTTCCAGTTCTTTACCACCACTAAAAGAGCTGGTATAAGTATTTTTGTACACATAGGTCCTTTTCCTTTTTGTTTTTGATCTCTTTGGGATACAGACCTGGTAGTGATATTGCTTGGTCAAAGGGTATGCATGGTGTTATAGCCTGTTGGGAATAGTTCCAAATGGCTCGCCAGCATGGCTGAATCAGCATACAACTTCACCAATAGTACATTAATGTTTTAATTTTCCCATATCTCCTCCAACGTTTGTCATTTCCCTTTTTTGTCATATTAGCCAATCTGCCAGGTGTGAGGTAATTGCTCAGAATTGCCTCAATTTGCATTTCTCTCATCAATAGTGATTTAGAGTATTTTTTTCATATGTCAATAGATAGCTTTGATTTCTTCTTTTGAAAACTGCCTGTTCATATCCTTCGACCATTTATCAATTGAAGAATGGCTCTTATTTCTATAAATTTGACTCAATTTTCTGTACGTTTGAGAAATGAAGTCTTTATCAGAGAAACTCACTGTAAGATTTTTTTTCACAGTAATGATTACCAACTATGTGTTTCCCTCCATACTATTTTTCTTGTTTATCCTACTTTCTCTCTCTCCTTTCACTGTGTCCATTCTCAAAAGTTTTTTACTTCTGACTTTTGCCTCCCCCAAACTGCCCTTCCTTCTATCAGCTTCCTACTGCCCTGCTCCTGGTACCAGCTAAAGACCCCTGTAAATCTCCTTCTGAGCCATTGTCCAATCCCCTTACCATTTGTGGGCTGAGAGGTCTGGAAACCACCACTATTGCCACTGATTAAGTCATCCCAAAGCCTGCTCCTGGTTTGCTGGGGCCTGGTCTGTGCTGGCATGGCATGCACTGGACTTGCTCTCCTCTTTCACCCTGATGCAACAGACCTTTCCTGCCAACCTTCCAAGTTGTCTTGGGCTAGAACATTGTTTCATTCTGTCTTTTTGTGGGTTCTGCCTCTCTAGAATTTGTTTAGAGTCATTATTTAAAGGTATTTGCAGGGGTTTGGGGGAGAGCTCAGGCTCATCCCTGCCTTTACCATCTTGACTGTCTCTCCTTTTATCCTTTAGCTCTATTAAAGCTATATCATAGTGTGTAAAGATGGTTTGGGAGGCCATGAATTGGATTATAACTTTAAGGAAATGGCATAAAACACCTCAGTCTGCCTCAACACAGCAGGGCCCTCCCCCGCCCCCCACACAAAGCAAGAGTCCATGAACAGAACTCTGGGGTCTGTTGTCAATATTGCCAACTGTGGCCAATGAGAGCACTAAATGAAGAAACCACAATCATCTGGGGCTTTCTATTATGAAATCTCAGTTGATGATGGTCTATCGAAAAAGCAGAAGAGTTCAGTTCCAAATTGGGTACTGGAGCAAGATCAAAAGACTAGTCATACGATATTTTCAGAGTTGCAACCCAAGCTGTAAAAAGTGTTTAAAGATGGCCACATGCCAAAAGAACTTCAATTCAACAAGGAATTAGTTGAGAAAGCCCAATTCTCTGGTTCCTCAGATGCATTAACAATGAAGTGAGGTCATTGGACTTCATGATAGCCATGACAATAACTCACATTTATATAACACTCTAAGTTTTCTAAAGCACATTCTCCACAACAGTCTTATGAGTAAATGAAAGAAAAGAATGTAAGTCAGGATTAGCCAATGCTGCTTTTTAGCATTCAAAGACCGTAGCAAATTGTTTCTCTTCAAAGGTCTGCTTTCAGTTTCCTTGTTGGGACATCCTTAGAGTCATGGATGGAACAACTTTTTTGAGTCTAATAATGGAACAGACACATCGATGACACAAGAAATTTCTCAATCTATGCTTCTAGAGGAGTGAAGGACTTATTCAAATGACAATAAATTCTAATCAGAATTCTAATTAAAAAAAGGCTTTCATGCTGCATAAATAGACTACATGTTATAACATTGCATTAAAATGTATATCAAGGGTTGTTCCCTTGGGTACAAAGTCAACCCTGAAAGTAGAAAGATCTTGAAACATCTCTATGGTTGGCAAAGCTTAAGATAAACATTTATTGAGTAAGAAAACTGATGGAACAAATGATGTGGAAATTTTAGACTTGGTGCCAGCAACAGTCTGAAGATTTTTTTAAAAGTAGTAACATGAAGAGAGGCACAGATGAATAGAGCAGTGTTGGAACAACTGTGCAAAATTAATATGTACTTTGGTAAGAACAAGTCACACGCCACAGAGATTTGCAGTTTTCTATATCATCTTCTTTTCTGTTCTCTTATAAAGAACTTTTCATGTCTGTCAAGTTCATAACAGTAAAAAGAAAACTTTTTTTTGAAATGATAGTACCTTTAAATTTCAAATTAGTTTCAAATTAAAGATTTTATATATAGAGAATATGATTTAACCATAATAAGATCCCTTCTCCTCTACCTCCATGTGATTCTGGGATTGATCAAACCAAATAAACTTATTACTCATGAATATTGTTAATAGAAAAGCAACCTGAATATAAAGGTTTATCGCTTTGGTTTTTTTTTCCCCATGTTTTTCACTTATCTTTTAAAGTTTACTTTTTTTTGAGAATTCTTTCATTCATCTTAGTTGATTTAAGTTATGCTAGATACTTGTGGTTAAAATGCACTTATCCAGAGAGAATCATACTACTATTATGAACTTGGTAATTGCCCAAGAATTATTTAGTTAACAAAAGACAACAACATCTTAAAAATTGTGATCATTGGAATAAGTCATCTCTAAGATCCTATATAGTATTAAAGTCCCATAATGATTTTGTGATGACATTAAAATAAAGTTATATCCAAAGTTATTTTAGCCTTAAGTAAAAATATTGTTGGATATAGTATCAGAAAAAAAGTTGAAACTAAAATCCATAAAGTTTTTGTATTTTACTCTTTTGAATGCCTTACAGATATATAATGTAAGGGGAAAAGACAATCTGGAGTTGTCTTATATCCTCACAAACTGTGAAGGAGTAAATGTTAAGAATTTTTTCTAGAACCCTACAACAAGGTGTGAAAAAATTCTTTAATCAACTTATAAGAAGTTAAAATGTCTTGTCCATTGGATGAAGGCAAATGATACTACACAGGTACACAGGGATATTTATCTATGCATAACTATCTGTCTATCATCTCACCGCACAACTGCTTCAAGCCTTGACTTCCACTCCTGAACTGATGAATGCCTTGCTTTAAAACAAGAGGAGGCAGTGAAAGTGTGAGGCAGTTGTGTACTGATAAGGGGAGGAGGTTAGGAGAAAAAAGGGATTGCTCTATATTTCTCTTCTACCCCCATCCACCTTTGCATTTAGCAACATATTTACTTGCCAAAAAGACATTTCATCCAGATGTTGGATTGTTAGTTTGAGATAGTTTAAGGCCCAGTTTAGAAGGCACATGCACCAGATAGACATGGATACCTGAGGGAAAAAACAACTTCAAGGAAAATGTCCCCTGGATGCAGAGAAAAGAGCCAACTCTGAACTCAAGAGATTAAATGAGGGTTAGGCTGTGGACAGGTTGGCATGAGGACAGAAAAGACTTTGAGGCCTTGTGGTTTCAGAGTCATGAGTTGCATTGGCACATGTGTACCCTATATGTGTGCCTCACTACTATTCTACTGTTTGTGGGAAAGTACATGTCAGACTTTGGGGATGGAGAAGGATGTTTTGTAGCTACTGTTTTTACCATGCCATCTCAGTAAATGGCTTTGCTCACTGCTAAATGAGTTTACTGGTTGACAATAAGAAATGCACTACTGGACACTCATGCATAAAAGGTATGCTTGGACTTTGAAACTGTCATCCCCAGAGGACCCAACCTACAAACCTATGAGTTCCAAGTTAAGGGAAGTATCCCATAAGAGGATATTACAAATGTATTGAGTTTTCATCTAATGTATTGCAAGCTTCCTATGGCAGCTTTGGTGAGTATATGTTATGACTTTGCTTCCTTTCCTTTTTCCTTAGATAAAAATTTGTAAACAAACATATGGAGGATTCATTAAAAGTTCATTAAAAAGTAGTTTGGTAATTTTCCCTAAATACTTCAATTATTGCTTATGCAAATCAGCTATATTCTCCTACAGTTTATTAATAAAATTTCAAAGAAACATTTAGCAGAGGTCAAAAGTAAAATAATCTGTGAATACTACCAGCTTAAAGATGTAAGTGAACTTAAAAAAAAAGGAACATTAATTTGGCAACTGAGGGGAGGATGGAATGGAGAAGGGAGAAACTGGATACACGGAGACCAATTAGGAATCTCTTGAAATATTTCAGGTGAGAGGTGAGGTAGGTCCAAACTAAGGTGGTCTGTAGTGAGCAGAGTGAAAGGAATGTATCTGAGGTGTGGAGGGCTCTAGAGCAATGGCCTCCTAGCTGGTCTTTTTGCTTCTAGTCCTAACACCATCTCATTCATCATATGTACTGTATGTATCCATATTAATTTTGCTAAATTACAGCTCTGATCATGTCACATTCTTGCTTAAAATTTTTCAATGTTTCTTTTTTGTTTACCAAATCGAGTCCACACTCCTAAGTCCAGCACTGAATAACTTTCATAGTTGGATCTTTCTGGCCTTATCTTATATTACTCACCTTCATGTGTTCCATAATGCAAGCAAAATGAACTACAGGCATATGTTAGATATAGTTGCCTTACCCAACACCAGCTGTAAAAACATGAAACCTTATTTAGCCAACTGTCAATTTGTCCCATTTATTTTATGATATTAATTGTCCCCTGTAATGTCATATCACCTGACATCTTGGTTTTTTTAATCTTTTTTTTTTTAAAGCAATTGGGGTTAAGTGACTTGCCCAGGGTCACACAGCTAGTAAGTGTCAAGCGTTTGGTCTGAGGCCGCATTTGAACTCAGGTCCTCCTGACTTCAGGGACAGTGCTCAATCCACTGCGCCACCTAGCTGCCGCTGATACCTTGTTTTTAAAAAAATAGTCCAGAGTAATGGTGAATTGGATTCTGAAGTCCTATATTTGTTTCATCTCTAACCTGTAAGTAGTAGTAGGACCATAAACAAGTCACTTAAACTTCCCAAGTCTTAGTTTGCTCTCTGTAAAATCAGGACAATCATATTTTCACTAACTACTTCACAAAGTTATGAAAAAGTCATTTGTAAACTATGAAGAACTATACAACAATGAACTATTACTATTATTAACCAAATAGTAATGTCAGGCAGAGAATGCCTGAATTTGGCTGTTGTACTTGCCACACTACTCTTCAAACATGTCTTGTGGTTTCCCTGGCTCCATGTTCATTGTTCCCTTCACCTGGAATACTTTCTTCTACCCCGTTCCAACTGTTGAGATCTTAACTCTTCAAGACACAGATCAAATGCTACTTTCTCCAAGAGCTGAGCTTGAATTCAGCCTTAGATTCCTACTAGCTGAGAGACCCTGGTGGAATCACTTAGTTTTCTCATCTGTAAAATAGGGATTATAATAGCATCTAACTGGAAGGGTTGTTGTGAGGATTAAATGAGATAATAATTGTAAAGCACTTAGCATAGTGCCTGGTACATAGTAAGCACTATGTAAATATTAGCTAGTATTATTTTTAGCTATGTGACTCTGTGCAAGTCACTTGACCCATTTCAACCTCATCTGTTTTCTCATCTGTAAAATGGGGATAATAATAACACCTAATTCACAGGGTTGTTGTGAAGATCAAACAAGGTAACATACATAAAGCACTCTGCAAACCTTAAATCACTATGTTATTGCTAGCTAATGGTAGTCGTATGTATTCCCAGCACCTAGCACAGCACTGTCAAATAGCAGGCACATAATTATTGTGCGTTTTAAAAATAAGTTTTATTGACGCCTTTCATTGATTATATTCATTCTGATAGAGCCATCTGAATATATTGGTCCCCCTCCCCTTTGCAGTGAGTTTTGTCTTGTAGAAAACATTTAAAAAAAAAAAACAGTTCCATGAAACCAATCAACACATCAACAGCTGTTCAATGCAACATTCAGTATGTTTCTCATCTCTTCCCCAGCCAAGCTTGGTCATTATATTTTAAAATACATATTGGACTGAACTAAATTTAATTGAACTGAGCTATGAGGATGTGTTTTGTAAAACTTAAAGGAATAGCTCTATACTAGTAAGTCTTTATCATTATTAAGATAGCTCTGCCCATTTATGAAAACATCTGAAAACAATTTCATTTGGAATTATAATTAGTCTGACAGGATTACTGTATTTGTATTTGATTCCTAGATTGAACTCAATGCAATTATTTGAAGCTGAGATTGCTGACTATCCAAACACTGCTTCTTTAGTCCTAAAGAAAAATGGAGGCGATTTTTATCCAACCAAAGCTTTAAGTTCAGGAACCCCAAAAGCCTACTGCCCTGCTGTTGTTGCTGAACTTTAGGAAAAATAAATTGCATGTCAGCCTGTGTGTTCCTCTTCCATTTACCACAGCTTGAGCTGCATTAATTTTATTTTGGCTGTATTTCCCCCCAGTCTGGTAGTCAACATTTCCAACAGCTATTTGGCAAGTGTGTTAATTGAAGATACCAATCTGGACTGGTGCATTGCAGCTGAACCCCTTCCTGCTCTCCTGGTACCTTTGTTGCTACTAACTGCTTGTGTAAACTGTGGCATTTGTTATGACACTCGGGAAAATATCCACCTACTTGAATGCCTCATTTTGGTGCAGAGGTGACCCTGCATCATTCAAAGCTATGGTCTCTGGAAAGAAGGGCCTGCAAAACTGCATAGGTTTTTAATAAAAGCCTGCTGATGAACTGTCTGTTGTCTGTTGCATAAGGACGAGTCTAGCTACATTTGGAGAGGCTCATCTTCATCTCTCAGTTGGCTGAAGGATGGTGCATTTTTCAGCAATAGCAACTCTTGAAGACCATTTACTGATCTGTAGAGATCAGATTTGTCTTTGAGGAGAGAGAGTAGCTATATAAACATGACTATCCCCGTTCCTTTCCCACTCAACCCCCCCAAAAAAGAAAGGAGTTGAATTCAGTTCAAAAGCAAGACAGCACATACAATGAAACTTCCCAGAGTCACAGCATCTCATGGTTGAAAATTACCTCAGAGTTCATCTCAATTAATCCATATCTGAATAGGTATCCACCCCCACCCCTTTTTAAACATTTACCACAAATGGTCATCCAGCCTCTGCTTGAAGACTTCCAGTAAAGGTGGAACACTCGGCCTTTTAAGGCAGCTCTGGTTATTAAGTTTTACCTTCTAAAAAAGCCCAGATGTGCTTCTTAACAGCTTCTACACATTTCTCCTAGTTCTCCCCACTAAGTCCAAGCAGAACAAGTCTAATCCTTCTTTTATTCGATAGCTCTTCAAATTCTAAAAGACAAAAATCATGCCCCTCTTCTCTTTTCCAGGCTATAAATCCCTAGTTCCTTTAGAGCACCTTTATGTGTCATGGTTGCCAGTCTTTTAACTATCCTGGTTGACCTCTTTCGGATACGATCCAGTTTGAGAATGACTTTCCTAAAAGTGCCCATCAGAATTGAATACAACATTTCAGATATGATCTGAACAAGGCAGAGTACACTGGGCCTATAAGCTCCTTCATTCTGAACACAGTGCCTCTATTGATGCAGCTTAATACAATAGTATCTTTGGGGTTGCCACATCACTGTTGCCTCATTTTGAATGTGACTCAAACACACTTGTATTCAGAATAAAATAGCTCCACCCTTAATTGGGGTTCCATAGTTCAATACGGTCTCAACCTCTGATCTCTCCTGAGTGTGCTGTATGGGTGACTTTTATTCCACCCTCTTACAATTAGAGTCTGAAATGGCCTCAGAGGTCATCTAATCCAAGCCACATCAATGAACCATCTGCTCATTCTCAAGCGGCCATATAGTAAGAGCTATACCTAGGAATTCTGAAACTTGGAGCAAATTCATTTGGTGATTGTATGATACAATTGAGGTAGACTGGAGTTAGATGACATAGAGAGGTTTATTAAAGTATTCAATCATGGAAAGGGTTGGGAAAAAGAAGACTGAGAGACACATACTGAACTTATTGGGAATAAGGAGAGTAGTCTGGCGGTTCATAGCTAATAATAACAAATACCTGGGAAGAGTGGAATGAATTTTAAAGGATGATAGGTGGTTATTGACTTATGGCGATAGACAGGAGGTTCTGAAAGTCATAGTACGGAGTAAGGACCTATGTGTTGGGATGTGAGAGAAAGAGATGCTAGCTTGGTAGAAGATGCCAAAGGATGTTGAGGTCTCCAGCAGCAATCCTGCTTTCAGAGATCACAAAATAGGAGACTAGAGAGTTGGAAGATAAATGGAAAGTTTGTTATTGCTAGTAGTAGTGGGCTCTAGAGGGCAAAAGGAAAAGGGAAGGAAGAAGATAGAGAATATGGAGGGTTGAGTTTACTATATGTAGGAGAAAGCAATTTAACCACTGTATCAATGATAATCACTGATCTCTGGTGACTGTTGTGACCCAGGTCTCCAGTTCAGGCAACCTGCCCTAGTAAACAGGTAGTTCTGGGAGAAGGATGAGATAGCCATGAGATGCTTGGTGGAGGAATTTGGTATTCCAGGGGCTGGGCAAGAAAGTGAAGTGGTAGGAAAGAGCTTCCCTGGGAAAAGAAGCTCTAGCCTTCCTGTTTAGTATCCTCACCTATAAAATGAGCTAGAGAAGGAAATGGCAAACCACTCAAGCATCTTTGCCATGAAAACCCCTTGGGTCATGAAGAGTCAGACATGACTGAAAATGACTAAACAACAATAAAAACAGGAAAAACACTGAACTTTCTCTCTAAGCTTGCAGTCATGAAACCTGAATTCAAATCCTATCTCTGTCACTTATTACCTTGGACAAATCACTTAACTTTTCTGGGCCTCAGTTTCTCTGTTTGTAAGCCAAAAGGATTAGACTAGATCACCTTTGAGATCCCTTCTAGCTCTACATTTATGATAATCTGAGGAGAAGCAATCACAAGGGAAACCCATTACTTCCCAAGTCAGGTCAACCAATGACACTTCCAGAGCGCTCTAAAACGTTGTAGTTTCTACCACTGCCAATGGCAAGGGGAAAGTGGGCATTGAGTGGATTTCCACCCACTTTGATTGACCTAAAGTTCTAAGTTTTGGCAAGGAGGGTAGTCAAAAGCTCTCCCCTCTACTATGACCCTCTCTCTTTTCCAATGGTGATGTCTACAGAGCATGGGTTCAAATGAAGGGAAGACTACCACACTGGGTTGAAAGGATTCACCCTAAAAGTGGCCTGCATCATCAGGGGAAAGTCTGCTAAGACAATAGGGTGGGTTGGGAGCCTTCTTAACTCCCTGTCACTTCTCAGAGCATTGGGAAAAACACTGGCACTCAATTTGTGGTATAGGACTAGAATCAGGATTGACTCATCCTTACTTTAATAGACTTTGAATTGCAACCCTAAGGCTGCAGGTGTAAATACAAGGCCATGCTGACTGTGTCCATTAATAATTAGTTCTACTACAAATATACTAAAGACAAGAATGTTTACATCATTATCACCATTTTCACTCATTAGGCAGCAAAATTGATGGTACATGCTGCAGCATCTCCTTAAGAATATGAACCCTGCAAAGAACTGGAAACTGAGGAGATGCCCATCAATTGTGGAATGACTGAGCAAGTTGTTGTAGATGATTAGGATAATAAGATGTGATAAAAGGTATGGTTTCAGAAAAACCTGTGAAGACTTACATGAACTGAAATAAAGTGAACTGAGCAGAACCAGAAGAATGTTGTACAGCAATATTGTAATGATATTCAACTGTGAAAGACTTTGCTACTCTCATCAATACAATGATCCACAACACCTCCAAAAGACTCATGATGTAAAATACTATTCACATCCAAAGAGAGAGAGAAAGAAAGAGAAGAGAGAGAGAGAGAGAGAGAGAGAGAGAGAGAGAGAGAGAGAGAGCTGTTGAACTCTGATTGTAGATTGAAGTATATTTTTCACTTTTTTTTTCACAAAATGGCTGATGTGGAAATATGTTTTGCATTACTTCATATGTAATGGGCACTGTATTTCTTGCCTTCTCAATGGGTGAGGCAGGGAGTAGAGGAAGGAAAAGATTTAGAACTGAAAATAAAAATAACTTTTTAAAAAAGAATATGAGCTCTGCCATAAAGCTGAACCCTCTTTTTATGTGCTATCTCCTCCAATTAGAATGCAAAGTCCATTTAGGTCAGGGATTGTTTTACTTTTCTATTTGTATCCTCAATGCTTAGCAGAGTACTTGACACATAGTAAGCGCTTAATAAATGCTGTTCTATTCCATCACTTTACACACAAAATTGGTTAAGCCCTGCCTGGAAGACTGAGCAAATTCACATGATTCCAGACTGAGTGGAATTTCAGGGTGAAGGTCTTTCACACATTGATACTATTGTGTGTGATACCATTAAGGGCCAGGAAAAAAAATGAGTTCTGCAATCCATCTTTATTGATGATTTTCCACTTCCCAGAAATGCACAGGTTACTCTACCAAGCAATGTCCAAATGTATTTAGAGTAGTCTAGCCCTGTTTACCATTTACCTGGACCTCTTGGCATATATACATTGCCAATCAGGAGTTTCAGTGTTTTGGCTGTCTCCTCCCCTTCTATATACTGTATTTCCCCTTATTTATAGTTTCTGTTCTACATTCCCTTCTCTCAACCAGTCCTCACATAGATTTAACTATTAATCTATAACCTAGGGCTTTAACTAAGCTCAGGGCATTTTTCATGAGAATCTCTTAATTGGAGAAATGTTAACACAGTGCAGTGTAAGTGCTGCATCAGCCTTCTCTCCACCAATTCCAATGATTTCGTGTAAAATACCTTAGGCTTGGCTAGAAATCCAGGTTACAAATCCATCAATCAACAAGTTTTTAGTAAGTGATTACTGCATCCCAGGCACTGTGCTAGGCCCTGAGTATATAGATACTTCCTTCAAGGAGCTGACATACTTATAGAGGAAAACAGCACACACAAGTATAAGTCAGTACAAAAGGGATTGTCGTTGCCTGTTGTATAATCTGACTATTAATTCAAGTATTACTGTTCCCAAAACTGTCCCTTCAGTTCTACAAAACTTTAAGAATTTCCTTGTCTACAAAACCTTCTTGGCATAACTCCATTAAATTAATGGTCACACTCACTTTAGCCAACCAAGTATGTCTCTGTGTATCTGTCTTCATGTGCCACTAGTTATGTGCAATTTTTGTTATGAATTCTTGTCTACTTTTAAATTTTTTATTATCCACTTAACATTCTGAACAAATGCAAACAAATGAACAGAATAAGAAATAAAACCACATATCCCAAACCACTTGTTATTTTTTTAATCTTATTTTTCATTGATAGCTTTTGTTTTTATGTCTTTATTTTCAAATATATCTCTCTCTTTTAACAAACTATCCCTTGTAACAGAGATTTTAAAAGAAAGAGGGGAAAAAACCAATATATTAAAACAAACCAAAACACCCAACTGGATCTGAATAGTATTTCATAATCATATGTTGTGCACAACTAGTTCACTTGGCTATAGAGCCTACCTAGGGCCTAGGATTTCCCAATCACCTGATGAATCAAGACCAGCTTGATTTTCTATCTCGAATGCGCATTGATGAGGCGGGAGACAAGATGGAAGCAACTCCGTTTATTTTTAGCAAAGCACTTATATAGTAAAATAACAGGAACTCTTTCTCAAGTTACAATGACGTATAGACCATGCTGTGCTCAAGGACAGTGCATACAGGTCCTGTGCACTTATCTGACTCCAATCCCAGAATAGACTGCTAATGACCATACAATAACAAGGGGAGTTAAAGATTGTTACAGATCCATACAATGCAGCACTGAAGCAGGCGACTTTTGCTCAAAGATCAGCACCCCAGAGGGGCCTTCACCCATCTGTGAGACCTCTCGAACAGCCTGTGGCCCTCTACATCCTTATAGATCCCTAACAATCATAATTCCTCCACTTTTGCAAAGAAGGAAAATACATTTTTGTATTTGCATCTTGGCTATTATAATTACATAATATTCATTTGAGATTTTTGTTGTGTTCATTCTTTCCATTTAGATTGTATTGGCAAGAACATTGTCTCTGGGTTCATATCCTACCTGTGATAATTGCCTGTTTGACTTTAGACAAGACACTTAATTTGCCTGGGCCTGTCTCCTCATCTACAAAATGAGGGGCGTTGGTCCAGATGACCTGTAAGATCTATTCAAGCTTTAATCTAGGTTGCATGATAATGTTATTTTTTGTGGGTCTACCTATCTACACACAAATATGAAGATATTGAAAAAACAAATACGAAGAATTTTAAGAAGTCTGAGAAGACATATGAACTGAAAGCAAGCAGAAACAGGGAAAAAAGTGTGTGTGTGTTTGTGTGTGTGTGTGTGTGTGTGTGTGTGTGTGTGTGTGTGTGTGTGTGTGTGTGTGTGTGTGTGATTACTTGGAATTTGTCTTCTCAGACTTTTCAAAATTCTTCATACTTATTGTTTCTTACAGCATGGTCATATCCCATTATGTTCACTTACCACAATTTATTTATCCTTTCTACAATTGATGGGCATCTACTTTGTTTCCATTCTTTGCTACCACAAAAAGTGTTGTAATGAATATTTTGGAATCTTTCTTTTTGTCTCTGACCTCCTCGGAGTATATGTCTAGCAGTAGGACCTCTGACTCAAAGGATATGAACATTTTAGTCACTTTTTTTGAAGCATAATCTAAATTGCTTTCCAGAATGAAATAATTCACAATGGCAGTTTCCTTTGTTTTAACTCTAAATGTCAATGGGGTGGCCAAAAGTTATGTGTTACTTGTTTTTCAGGATCTAGTAGTCAGAGCAAACAAACAAATATTGACTACAATGGAGGGAGCTTTAGGTTTCTGTTCAGAATGGAGTTCTATACAAACAGCAATGCTTCAAAACTCCTTTTAGAACAGAATTTGGAAATTTTGAAATTAAAAACATTCCAAAATAGGGCTGCATTGTAAAGAGGAATGATGGGAATTTAAAAAATTTTTAAAAATCAGGGGAAGCTAGGTGGCACAGCAGATAGAGCACCAGCCCTGAAGTCAGGAGGACCTGAGTTCATATCCGACCTCAGACCAAACACTTGACACTTACTAGTTGTGTGACCCTGGGCAAGTCACTTAACCCCAATTACCTAAAAATAAATAAAGATCTCAAATATTTTCATTCTAAATGGACGCTCAACTTGATTGAAAATTTTAAGAAATTTCAAGAAAATTACTTTTTCTACTTAAGGTCATGCAGCCTTTTTGTATTTAATATGCTGTAATTGCTAGTATTACTCAAAATCACCTATTAACACAAACTTTCTTTCAGTTTAAGGAGACATTGTAGAGATGAAATTTCTGAGTTGCTGTGCAAGATATTTTTCATGATGTTATTTGTAATATGTTTTGTGAGACTCTTAGGATTAAAGTTTTGTTTATTTTAAAAAAAAATGTGTAAGAGAGGACTGGCATTATCTACACCATGCCTGCTTCCAGGAAAGTTAAGATCATGTGTAATAGAAATCCCTTGGTGAAATACTGGAGCACTTATAGATATTCTGTAACTGGCTCCAAGCTGCTATATCTCTCCCTCACAGGAGTACTCTGAAAGTTGGGGGACATCCCTTCTACTACTGTTAGCTAAGACCCTCTTATTATGTTTCCTCCACTTACTATGCCCCAGCTACATTTAACCACTAAACATAAACTATCTTTTACAAAGAGATATTACTTCAAAGACAGAGCAATAAAAAAGTACAATTATTTCCCCTCAACACTTTAAGGGCAGATTCTCCCCTGTACCCCTTTCATCTTGAAAAAGAGTGAGCTCACACTTAACATAGCCTCTACATAGATTGGCCCCCCAATTAATTTCCAGCTCATCAATAAATATTTATTAAATACCTTCTATGTGATAGGCTCTGTTTTAAGTGCTGGGGAGACCAAAAAAGAGGCAAAACATAGTCCCTGCCCTCAAGCTGCTTACAGTATAATTGTACAGCATGACAGGTGAATGAATGTCTCAGTTACCACTGGGTTGGGTGCTAAAGACCTCTTTGCATCAGTGCTGGGCTAGCTAAAAAACCCAGCATAGATTCAGATTCTCAGAATCCCAGTCCTCAGATTTCCAGATTCCCAGACTCCCTGATTCCTTGAGACTCATTCTCCTAACCTTTTGAAATTCACAAGGTCAGAGCTTCCAGATTGGTCTCCTTCACCTAAAATGAAAACAGCAAACACTGAAGGCAGCAAAGGACGGAGGCCTTTTCATGGGCCTCATAAGGCCATGTGCTGGCTCCAGCCACAGCATTTTCTATCATGGGTTGTCATAAGTGAAAGAGTCAAACCAAAAAAGAAACACAGCTGAAGAGAAAATGGCTGAGGAATTCCCATTTCTGGAAGCCAATCAAAGAGCCTTCTCCTAACCATTAGAACAAAACCAGTTACAGAATGTCTAACCCATGCTCCATTACCCATCATATCAACTTTCCCAGTGCTCTGCATTTGTACCAGACCTTCACTACAAAAATATACACTGAGTCACCTTTGGATCTCTCTTCCATCAACATGCTTATAAAATTTTCTTGTCTTTTATAGTTACAGTCGATCTGATTTTTCTAATTGTTTTGTTCATTTTGAATCACTTCCTATAAAAATTAACATATTTCTTTGTGTTCCTCATAAATTCATAATTTAATGGTATTTCATTGTATCAACATCACAACATGTTCAGCTTTATCCTGATAGTTGGACATATAGGTTGTTTCACTGCTAAAAATAAAGCTTGACAATTTCTCCCTTGCTCCCTTTTAAATGACGTTCTTAGGATACAGTTCTAGTGGTGCATTCTGGAGGCCAAATTGGCTGGAGAAATAGTAGGATAAGTCCCAAAGATGCCCCCTAAAAGAAATGTCCTCCAGAAGCCTGTGGAATCCCTATTGCATTAGTGGGCATTGGCTAATAAGAGATACAGAATTGCAAAGGGGATAGAGTACTGAACCTGGAGTTAGGATGACCTGGATTCAAACCCCATTTTTTAGACTTGGGCAAGTCATTTAAATTCTCTGGGCCTCAGTTTTTTCATATGTAAAATGGGGATAATTATCACTAGATCATTGTGAGGCTCAAATGAGATAACATATCTAAAATGCTAAGTAAATGCTTTTGTTATAATTATTATTATTAGAATAATTTGAGCCAGTTGTGAGGGCCTTGACCCCTAAAGACCTTTGAGTTACTTTGCACAGTAAGGCTGAGGGGGCAGGAAGTGCATCTTCAACTAGCACATGTTCTGCCATCAGCCTACAAAAGATAGTTCTGGGGAAAGGGGTTCAAGAGCTGAAGCAGCAGTCCAGAGATTAAAAGGGGAGCTACAGCTGAGGGATAACAGAAAAGAAAAATGAGAGAGCAACAAGGAAGCTTCAGCTGTCAAGGAGAACAGCAGTGACTAGGTTGTATGTGAGTGTGTGAACCCAGGGAAAAGTGTTTATTGGCAAAATGCCTTGTAGAACAGGTGTTATGTCTCACAAATTTTTATCATTTGGTTATTGATTTTGAATGCCAGATTTTTATTATATCTATTTGCTGAAACGACCTCCCTTGAGTGTCTATTTTCTTTTCACTTTGGATGTATTATGTTGTCCAAACCTTTTTTATTATGTAATCAAAAACATATATTTTGTTTCTGAAAATTTCTTCTGTTCAATAGACAAGAATTTTCTTTTCTCCATAACTCAGATAAAAATATAATTTTATTTTCTTCCAATTTTAAAATGATTTCTAAAAATAAATAAAATTTTAGTTAGAATTTTATAGCATATGGCATGAGTTGTGGATCTAAATTCATTTTTTGTCATATTGCAATGTAACTTTTTCAATAATTTATTATTAGTAGTACCAGGTGGTTTTGATAATTGCTGTTTTATGATATATTTTGAAATCTGGCAGGGTGAATCCCCTCTTCATCAAATTTTGTCATAGTTCTTAATTTTCTTGACCACTTGATGAAGTAACCCATTCATCTGTCATTAAATATATAAATTCGTGATTATACTACTAATTGTTAATTCAATACAAACACCATAAATCAGTTGAAGAGGGGATCCCAAGACCTAAGGGGCCATTATAGTGCCCTTAGGCTAAAAATTGAGTTAATGTTCTTAACAGAGTCTTGCTGATTGAACTTCCAGAGACAAGGGGGGTGAGGAGACAAAGGATGGTGATTAATGTTTCTCTTTGTATGGCAGCTAAGTCAAATATTTGCTGCTGAAGCATGTTTAGACACGTTTGGCTTACAGGGGTTAAACTTATGTATGAAATTATTGCATTCTATGCCCATGTCCTTTCTTCAGCAAATTAATAAACCAATCGACAAGCATTTATTAAGTGATACAATATGCCTTATGCTAAGTACTAAGGTAATAAAGATAAAAATTAAATAGTTCCTGGTCTCAAGAAGCTTACATTCTACTAAGTGAAATAATATATATATCATTTTTTAAAAATCAGTTACCTTTAAATAGGTCAGGATGAAGTTACTTTAATTGTGCACCATCCCTCTTGTCTTTGGAAGTTTAAACCCTTTTAAGACAATTCATTTAGCTAAGGGGCAATATAATGGTCCCTTAGGTCTTGGGGTACCCTTCCCAACTGTTTTATGGTGTTTATATTAAACTAACAGTAGTATAATCACAATAGTTCAGAGCCTCCAGTTAGGAAAAATTTTAATGTTTAGGCAAAAGTTTGACTTTCTGCCCTAATTTAAATTTGTGTTTATTTCTAGCTAACCCCTGGCCTCTTTTTGGTTGAGAAAAAATTTAGGTCACTAGATAAAGAATCTTGGATAAAGAAGCAAGCATAGTGTCTCTTAATGGGCAGAAACTGGGAAGGGAATTTGGGCAATTTCCTCAGCTGTTAAAGAAGTGGTACAATTAGTAGTTTTAGCCTGAGTTATCCACTCCAAGAGGCCTGAAGGCACCCATGTGTTGCCTTGATCAGATCAGCATGACTTTTCTCTTTTCTTTTTGCTTGTTGCTCCTGGGCTGCCAATTTTTTCTGACTCAGAGCTTGAGGTCCCTCCTCCTTCCTCTCAATATCTCTCTCTCTCACAGATTATGTATTGTCACTTTAAGAATTTCTGTGAGTAACTCAGGTCTAACTGCCAGCTCAAAGACTGAGATAGTCAGAAATCGCTCTTGGGTTTGAGAGGGAATGGTTATCCATTTGAACTACAAGCCTTAAGATGCCAATCAGTTCTCAAACCTGTTACAGACATAAGGAGGTAACCTTGCTGAATGACGTTTCTAATCTCTAATATCAAACAAGATATAAAACAAAGAGACGTTTTCTTGCCAAAAGTGTTCACTGCTGTCATGGAACAGAGTATGGAGTCCAAATTGAAGTCTTCTAGATGCTACTTTTTGCAGATGACATTATACAGGTTGCAACCAGCTCTAGGTAACATTGCTAAGCCACCTGAAAAAGATACATAATTACTTAAAATAATTTTACCTAATCATCCACACGTGGAAAATCAAATCGGTGAAGAATATATATTCTTCATATTATGACATGCAATTAGATAAATGTCCTATAGAGTTTATCTATATCTTAGGCTTACTTTTCAAATGGGTGAGTTAAATAGGAGGAATTAAATAGGAGGAAAGAGTGAGCTGAATTGCCTTTGGGAAATTGGAAAATTTCCCTTTAAAGATTCTAAATTTCTCACAGAAGTAATTCTACTAGTGGTGTATGGCAGAAAATAATGGAACATCACCAACCACAAAAAAAATTAAAAATAAGCATCATATAGGCCAATGAATAGAGCAGTGTGGGAGTAGGCCATGACACAACAAAAAAGGAAAAAAGGAAGAATGAGAGTAAAAAACATTATCAGAGAACTATAAGCTAGAAATGGTGATGGGCTCAATTATATAATGGGAGCAAAAGATAATTGATGTACAATCTATGTGTTTCATTGGTAGTAATAATAAAACCTAGCATTTGCATATTATCCTTTTGAGGATTACAAAGCACTTAAGCTATACTACCTCTTTGATCCTCACAATAACACTGTGAGGTGGATGCTATACTTAGCCCCATTTTATAGATGAGGAAATTGAAACTGAGAAGTTGTGACTTGCCAAGGGTCACAGAGCTAATGAGTATCTCAAGCAGAATTTGAACTTAGGTCTTTCTACTGTACTACCTAGCTAGTACACTGCATTGGTATCCTTGCAATTTCAAGAGAAATCAAGGCAATTCCTGAGTAATATGGTGGACCCCAGGGGGAACTTATGAGAGAACATGAACAGGAGTTGCAGAGGACAGGGAAGCACGGATGCCACTGTGATCTAGATTGTAAACCTTGAAGATAAAGAGACCTTGGGGCAGCGAGGTAGTGCATTGGCTACAGCACTAAAGTCAGGAGGACCTGACTTCAAATCTGGTCTCAGACCAAACATCTGACACTTACTAGCTGTGTGACCCTGGGCAAGTCACTTAACCCCAATTGCAAAAAAAAGAAAGAAAGAAAGAAAGAAAGAAAGAAAGAAAGAAAGAAAGAAAGAAAGAAAGAAAGAAAGAAAGAAAGAAAGAAAGAAAGAAAGAAAGAAAGAAAAGTTTAAGAGATTAAAAAAAATTTTTTTTAAAAAAGATAGAGACCTTGACTGATTTATCTTTATATTATTCCAACCACCATTATCCATATCACTGTTCTCTGTAAAACGTAAACATCAATCAATAAACATTTATTAAGCACCTACTATGTGTAGGTCATTTTGCTAAGTGCTGGTGAAATTAAAAGAAGCAAAAGTAGCCCCTGCACTCAAGGAGCTTACAATCTAGTGGAAATCTAATAAACGTTTAATTTAATTTCTTTAATCGAATTACCTGCAAGTTACATTTTACCAAGTGTTTTAAAGAAATGAATGACACAGGCATGCTACCTCTCTTTTAAGATTCTAAAATTTAAAATTAAACAGCAATGAAGCAGGTCCACATGTCCAGGACACATAGGTAGCTTCCACTAAATTAATTGCAACAGGATGCTCTCACTATATATATGTATGCATGTAAGTATACTGCCTGTCTTGCCTTCTCCTAGTCCTGTTTTATCTCACATTCATGTTTAATTATTGGCACCCAATATCTGTGTGCCTACAATGAGGCTGTGCATCCTGTTCATAGGGATTTATAATTTAAAGTGATATCATGCAAATTCTAGAAAATCACAAAATTTTAGAACTTGAAGGAATTTTAAAGTATTTTCACTTTTTTGTGGCTTTTCCCTTTTGTTCTGTTTCTTCTTTCACAACATGACTAACATGGAAATATGTTTACATGACTGAATATCTATAATATATATCAGATTGCTTGCCATCTTGGGGAGGGAGGATGGGAGGGAAGGAGGAAGAAAAAATTTAAAACTCAAAATCTTACAAAAAATGGATGTTGAAAACTATCTTTACATGGAATTGGAAAAAATAAAATACTATTTACTAAAAAAAAGTTCTGTAAGAAAATCTGATGTATGAGTGTCCCAATTTTCCCACATCTTTTCCAACATTTATCATTTTCCTTTTCTGTCATAATAGCCAATCTGATAGGTGTGAGGTGGTACCTCAGAGTTGTTTTAATTTGCATTTCTTTAATCAATAGTGATTTAGAACATTTTTTCTTATGACTATAGATAGCTTTAATTTCATCTGAAAACTTCCTGTCCATATCCTTTGACCATTTATCAACTGGGGAATCACTTGTATTCTTATAAATTTGAGTCAGTTCTCTATATATCTGAGAAATGAGGCCTTTATCAGAAACACTTGCCATAAAAATTGTTTACCATCTTTCTGCTTTTCTTCTAATCTTGGTTGTATTAGTTTTGTTTGTGCAAAACCTTTTTAATTTAATGTAATAAAAATTAACCATTTTGCATTTCATAATGTTCTTTATCTCGTTTGGTCACAAATTCTTCTCTTCTCTTAGAGAACTTTTTCTGGATCTCCCCTTTGACCCACCACATTTTATCTCATGTCACATTTATTTGTGTATTTGTTGTACTTATTGTTCAGTTGCTTCAGTTGTGTCCAACTCGTCAGGACCCCATTTTGGGTTTTCTTGGCAAAGATATTGGAATGGTTTGTCATTTTTTTCTCCAACACATTTTATAGATCAGGAAACTGATGCAAACAGAGTTATATGACTTACCCAGGGTCACATAGCTAGTAAGTGTCTGAGGCCAAATTTGAACACAGAAAGATGATTCTTTCTGACTCCAGGCCTGGCACTCTATCCACTGCATCACCTAGCCACCCCTAATATGTTATATATATGATTGCAAATATCTTGAGGAGGAAGAACACTGTTGTTTTGACTATCTCAATCTCTCCTTTGACCCCCATCACATTCTACCTGGTATCATATTAATTAGTGTAGATGCCACATTAATATTATTAGATTGTAAGCTCCTGGGAGACAGAAACTATGCTGGTTTTTATCTTTCTAGTCCTCTTTGTCTTATATAAGGGAGACAATAATACTTTTTAAATTGTTCCATCTGTAAAATGGCAATAATATATATGCTAACTCACACAATTCTTTCAAGGATTATACATATATAGATGCATATATATGTATATATATGCACATACATCTGTGTGTGTGCGTGTGTGTGTGTGTGTGTGTATACATACTCCTTATAACCTTAAGGCAGCTGAAAAAATGGATAGGGGTTTGGTGGGTAAAACTAACATAAGAAGTAGGATTGAGGCACGGTGAGAGGGACATGGATTTGAGGGATGAAGTGCTCAAATGAGAGAAAAGGATTTGAATGTTAAGGAGAATTAAGGTCTGAGAGCTGGGGAGTGGAAATGGATGGAGGCTGGCATCAATGAGGAGTCTGAGGGCTCTTGGGTTGGTGAGGAAGAGTGGGAAAGGTTGTGATGAGCATCATGTGGGCTTTATAACCAGCTTCCTCTCATTTCTTCTTTTCTCCCTTTTGATGGGGATAGGCGCAAATATATGGCATTCTTTTTTTTTTTTTTTTGGTGAGGCAATTGAGATTAAGTGACTTTCCCAGCATCACACAGCTAGTGAGTATTATGTGTCTGAGGTCAAATTTGAACTCAGGTCCTCCTGAATCCAAGGCCAGTGCTCTATCCACTGTGCCACCTCACTGATACATGTGGCATTCTTCAATATCGCTTTCTTTTTTTTTTAATTAATTAATTAATTTTTTGTTTTCAACATTCACTTCCACAAGATTTTGAGTTCCAAATTTTCTCCCCATCTCGTCAATACCTCTTTCTTTTTGCTCCTCTTCCTCCAGTCTATTAATTCTCCTTGTCTCTCTTTTTACTTACTGCCGTTGACCAGTATTAGGGCAGAAGAAATAATGGTGGTTGGGTGGAAAGATTGTTCTCCACCCTCCTTCCTCTCTTCCATTGGTTGAAAAGGCTGAGTAAAAGCAGTGACTTGCTTGAGCTCTCCCCCAAACCCCTGCAAATACTCATAAAAAATGGCTTTAAACAAATTCTGAAGCAGCAGAACCCACAAAAAGACAGAGTGAAACAAATTTCCAGCCCAAGACAACCTGGATGATTGACCAGAAAGGTGTATCGCGACGGGCTGGGAGAGCAGCGCAGCACAGTGTGGGCGCAAAGGCCACAGTGAACCTGGAGCAGGCCTCAGAGGACTGAATCTCGGGCAGCTGTGGAGGTTTCCAGACTCCTCAATCCACCAATGCCAAACACAAATTAGAAGGTCAGTGGGAAAAGTCTGTTTCTGTCGGTGCCTGAGAAAGGAAGGTGGGGTTTCAGCTCCATTCCCCAAGAGCGTGGCCCTGGGTGGGGGTGCTTCCCGAGCTTCCAACCCACAGACTGAGGGGGAATCCAGTGGCTGATCAGAGAGGGATTGCAGGGATCTCTTTGCCAGTGCTGAGAAAGGAATCTCTTGCTTTGCCTGTTTGGATCTGGGCCACAGTTCTGGGCAGCGGTGCTGGGGGGAGGACGAGCGCTGGCTTGCTGGAGCTTGTAGTGGTTGTGGTGCCCCTCATCACAGTTACAGGACAGAAAAGAGTACTTGTAGTCGCAGGCCAGGAAAGAAGTAAATACCTTGTTCCTTATCATACCACCTTGGAAGAACTAAAAATTTACAGGTCCCTACAAGTATCTCTGAAAACAGCTGTACAAACCCCCGAAGCTTGGGACAGTACATTCTCCACATTGGAAGCAGATTCGTACCTTAACAAAGAGTTTAAAACTCAAGTAATTGGCTGGGATCATGAGCAAGCAGTGCAAAAAGAGTCAGACTATATTATCTTACTTTGGTGAAAAAGAAGACCAAAATATACAACCAGAAGAAGACAACAAAGTCAAAGCCCCTACATCCAAAGCCTCCAAGAAAAATATGAATTGGTCCCAGGCCATGGAAGAGCTCAAAAACGATTTTGAGAAGCAAGTTAGAGAAGTAGAGGAAAAACTGAGAGTGATGCTAAAGGAGACCCAAAAAAATACTGAAGAAAATAACACCTTAAAAAATAGCCTAACCCAAATGGCAAAAGAGGTCCAAAAAGCCAATGAGGAGAAAAATGCCCTAAAAAGCAAAATTGGCCAGATGGAAAAGGAAGTCCAAAAGCTTACTGAAGAAAATACTTCCTTAAAAATTAGAATAGAGCAATTGGAAGATAGTGACTTTATGAGAAATCATGACACAGTAGAACAAATCCAAAAGAATGAAAAATTAGAAAACAATGTGAAATATCTCATTGGAAAAACAACTGACCTGGAAAATAGATCCAGGAGAGAGAATTTAAAAATTATTGGACTATCTGAAAGCCATGATCAAAAAGAGCCTAGACATCATCTTTCAAGAAATTATCAAGGAAAACTGCCCTGATATATTAGAACCAGAGGGCAAAATAGAAATTGAAAGAATCCACAGATCTCCTCCTGAAAGAGATCCCCAAAGGAAAACTCCTAGGAATATTGTAGCCAAATTCCAGAGTTCCCAGGTCAAGGAGAAAATATTACAAGCTGCCAGAAGGAAACAGTTCAAGTACTGTGGAAACACAATCAGGATAACACAAGATTTAGCAGCTTCTACATTAAAGGACCGCAGGGCATGGAATATAATATTCTGCAGGGCAAAGGAGATAGGATTACAACCAAGAATCACCTACCCAGCAAAACTGAGTATAATCCTTCAGGGGAAAAAATGGTCATTCAGTGAAATAGAGGACTTTCAAGCATTCTTGATGAAAAGACCAGAGCTGAATAGAAAATTTGACTTTCAAATACAGGACTCAAGTGGAACATGAAGAGGTAAACAGGAAAGAGAAATCATAAGAGACTTATTAAGATTGAACTGTTTACATTCCTGCATGGAAAGATGATATTTATAACTCATGAGACCTTTGTCAGTATCAGGGTAGTTGGAGGAAAAAAATTATATGTATGTATATGTAGATAGATAGAGGGCACAGGGTGAGCTGAAGATTAAGGGGTCATATCTGGAGAATAAAATTAAGGGATGAGAGAGGATTATACTCAGAGAAGAAGAAAGGGAGAGGTAGAATGGGGTAAATTATCTCACAAAAAAAAACAGAAAAGTCTCTTACAGTGGAAGGGGAAACAGGGGAAGGTGAGAGGGAATGAGTGAATCTTATTCTCATAGGATTTGGCTTAAGGAGGGAATAACATACACATTCAATTGGGTATGGAAATCTGTCTTACCCTACAGGAAAATAGGGGGGAAAGGGGACAAGAGAGCAGGGGGATGATAGAGAGGAGGGCAGATTGGGAAAGGGGTTAATTAGAAGTAAATACTTCTGAGGAGAGACAGGGTCAAAAGAAAGAATAGAATAAATGGAGGGCAGGATAGGATTAAGGGAAATAGAGTTAGTTTTTCACAACATGTCTACTATGGACATGTTTTGCATAACTGCACATGTACAACTTATATTGAGTTGCTTGCCTTTTCAATGAGGGTGGGTAGGGAGGGAGGAAGAGAGAAAATTTGAAACCTAAAGTTTTAAAAACATATGTTTTAAAAAAATGTTTTCACATGCTACTGGGAAATAAATATAGGAAATGGGGTACAGAAGTCTATCCTGACCTACAGGAAAATAGAAGGGGAAGGGGATAAGAGAAGGGGAGAGAGATAGAAGAGAGGACAGAGTAGGGGAAGGGATATTCAGAATGCATGACATCTTGGGTGGGGGGAGGGGAGGAGATGGGGTGAAAATTTGGAACTCAAAAACTTGTGGAAGGGAATGTTGAAAACTAAAAATAAATAAATTTATATTTAAAAAAAAAACCAGTTCAACAAAACTAGTCAACACATCAACCGATTAGGATATTATATGTACTGTTCCACATCCATAATCCCTCACCTCTCCAAGGAAGGCAGGGAGGTGGCTTCTCATATCTTTTCTTTGGGGTCAAGTTTGGTCAGCATCACTTCAGAATACATGGTTTTTATTTATTTTATTTTATTTTTATTCTTGTTGCTATTCTTCTTTCCATGCGGGTTGTTGTACTATTTGTGTAGGTTTGGGGAACCCTCAGTTCGAGGCCCAAGTCTGGCCTATGATGGTAAACCTCTTCTTTTCCTCTTCTAAGTCCAGAAGCTATATGCTCCTCACCATGTGAATGCATTGTTTCTTATATAGTTATGCTTTCATGGATCTGTGACCTCTTTCATATGTATTCTCCCTCCGTGATGCAAATTTCCACCTAGAATTCACATTTCTAGAGCACAGCCCAATTTGCAAAACACTTTTCCTCCCCAAATTTCTGAAATAGGTGATGCAAGTATCATTAATCCCATTTATAAAGGAGGAAATTGAGAATACTTTTCCTCCTGAAACTTACGAAATAGGTGATGCAACTTTTATTTTTTCTATTTTATTTATTTTGTTAAATATTTCTCAATCACACAAAAACATCATAACATCCATTTTTTGAAAATTTTGAGTTCCAAATTCTCTCCCCCCAAAAAAAATCTTAACCTGAGTAAGTCTTTGAGCAAGATTTCTCATACTGGTTGATTTCTCGATGAGGAAGTAAAAAAGGGGAAAAGCCTTGGTCCTGATTCAATAATTAGTTATTAATACAAGAGAGAAATAATAATTTCTCTCAGTGTACAGTTGTATGCATGTGTGTAGGGGTATACTAGGATTTGGAAATACTGTATTTCATTTTTGTAAATTCAAAGACATACTATTTCTCTAATCTGATATTTCACAGATCGAATCCTGGGATATAGGAAGTGACAAAATGTATTACTAACAAAAGTAAACGCCCAATTGGGAAGGCAAAAATTTGCTATTGGAATTATGCAAGATAACAACTTGAGGGAAAATCTTCTTTCATCATCAGACTAGACTTGGAAGCATGTGGTCAGTTTTCAGCTCTAAACAAGTCTGCCACTGACTTGGCCCGGCCAGTGATACATGTCTGAGTTCCTGTGGAGCCAACACTCACCCAACAATGAAAAGTTGAAAAGAACTATTAGGGAAGGAACCGTCTGGAAAAAAATAGTAAATGGGTTTATTATTTGGTCTGGAACAGAATGAAATAACAAAAATGTTTGGCAAGACAAAACAGTCTTCATTGTATGCCAGGGAAATTCTGGATGAGGTAAATAAACTTAGACTATAGAATTTTGAGTCTGAATTATTCAGTTTGGCAGTCTATACTGAAAGAAAAAGCTAGATAATTGCTGCATCTTCATTTTACTCTGCTATATAGACAAAGCTCCATAGACAAAAGAATTTCAAAATCCTGATTTACAACATTATTGGGCTCAGTCAGTAAATGAATTTCAAGGGAAGTCAAATAGAAAAATAACTTTTCCCCCATTTCTCTCTTTCTAACCCATGCTTATGTTATTTAATTCTTTTTTATCTGAATAGGCAGCAGGTGTGGTGTGTAGAGTGTCAGCCTTGGAGTTAGAAAGAGGAGAGTTCTAGACTTCTCTCTGACATGTGGTAGCTAAGTGAGTATGACAAACTCACTTGGTCTCTCAGTGCCAGGCAATTATAAGTTACAATAAAGTTGCAGTTTCACTAGGGAGTTCCACTTACAGATGAAATTTGGAGGGTGTGAACCCTCAAAATCAATTTGAGCAGAGTGTGTCAGCCAACATACCCTGTCCTCAGAAATTATGGATGCATACTTGAACACAAAAGCAATGTCCAAGTTAGGTTACTGAATTTAGGTTACTGAAGACAGCTTGAGAGCCATGTTATACTCCAGAAGCACTGGTTAGATAATGATATTTTACCCAGGTAAGTGCAAAGCAATACAGAGGAGAAGCAACATTCTAAACCACTTGTTTCCACTTATCAGCACAGAATGACTTGTAATCTCTCAGGTATCAGATCAATAGGAAGAAGCCCAGTGTAGTAATTGGTCAGTCCCCAGAGGGCCATACAAATACTGGGCCTACTTAACAAGGCACGCTATTCCAAAAGCCAAGAAATTTGTTAGAGGGAGAAATAGAAACTAGGCTATCAGAGGAACTGACACCAGCTCTTTCACTGACTCATTTTGGGAAGAGAATAAAGTCATTTAACTTCTTTAAATTTACTTCTACTAAAAAGAAGTAGGATCAGGGGTTTTCTCTTTGATTTCATGCATATAGAAAACTGCAGGGTGAGGAAATACCAATACAAGCCACAACCTTCGCTGCGACTTGTTGTCTTAGACTAGAGTTTCTTGGGGGCCCTAAGACGTTAACTGACCTGCTCAGGGTCACACAGCCAATATGAGTCATAGGCTAGAACTGAACCCAGGTCTTCCTTCCCTTGAAGTCAACTTTCTATCCACTATACCCCTGCTGAGAGGCAAGCTGAAGAGCTGGCCTCAGATTCAGTAAAACCTGGGTCCAATTCCTGTCTGTGACACGAGTCGAGATCTGTGATTCAGAGTAATTTAATTTCTCAGGGCCCCACACAACTCTCTAAGATAATAAGGCTTAAGTCATAGCCCAAGCATAGCAGATGTGCATTGGAGAAGCCCACCCGAAGTTCTCTACATGGAAGAAATCACAAAAGAGAATGAACTAGTATTTCCCTCTTCTCCTGCTACCCCAGCCCCCAGTTAAAATGAAAATTCCAAGTTTATTTCTCTTTCTCCCATAACATTCATAGGAAGGCCAGTAAGCCTCTCACTTTCTCAGGGATCAAGAGAATTGAAAGGAATAACTATGGGTTGGAAGGTAGAAACAATGATGAATTATCAAGGAAGGACACAGCCACCTAAATCAATAGGCAATCGGAAGAGATGGCTGATATGGAGATAAAATGGGACGAGGTGTGAGGAGGGTCTGGAAGAGACTGAAAGATGCTTTAAGGAGGCTCAAGCTGAACTGAAGAATCAAAGGCCACTCATCTGTAACTTCGCAAATTTATATTTTCTTGGTGCCCTAGGATTTCTTTGTATTGTATAACAAAATAGTCTGTGTGTTTAAATAGCTATCTGTATACTGCACTGGACATGATTGGGGAGACATAAATGCAATCATAAGAGAATAACTACGTGCTAAGATATATGGCCCTGGAGCTTGGATAAAGCAAGCAAAATAATTGTAGTCGGGGCAGCTAGGTGGTGCAGTAGTCAGGAGTACCTTAGTTCAAATCCAGCCTCAGACCAAACACTTGACACTTACTAGCTGTGTGAGCTGGGCAAGTCACTTAACCTCAATCGCCTAAAAAAAAAATGTAGTCTAGGTGGCACAATGGATAGAGTGCTGGGCCTGGAGTCAGAAAGATTAAAGTTCAAATCCAGCTTTGGACACTAACTAGCTATGTGACCACCATGGGCAAATCATTTAACATCTATCTACCTCAGTTTCCTCATCTGTAAAATAAGGATACCATTCAAGGCTGTTATAAGTGTCAAATAAGAATATAAAGCACTTAGCACAGTGCCTGGCACATAGTAGGCACTTAATAAATGTTTGTTCCCTTCCCTAAGACAGACAATACAGATGTAAACTTAAAAGACACAAAAAGGCATATGCTGTATACTATATATTTTATCAAAAGCTAATCCTATGAATATATGTTTGTTCTATATATAAAGGTAGGGGTCAATCAATACATTAATCACTCCACTTAAATCAACTAACAAAATAGTCTAGCCTTGATATTATTATCAGGTAAAAATATCTCTTTTGAATCAATCGTCAAACCAATGCATGCCATATCTCATAACCTTGGCAAAAATAGTAAGGCAGTTTGGAACTCAGAACCTGAATGTCTGGCAGAGAAGAAAAGTGTTTCAACCAAGCTCTGGAGAAGGAATTGTCTGGGAGTGGTGGAGGGAGAGAGAGAAAGGGGGGAGGGAGAAACAGAGGAGGGAGGGAGAGAAAGAGGGAGGGTGAGACAGAGGGAGGGAGGCAGAGAAAGAGAGGGAGGGAGAAAGAAAGAGAGAGAAGAGAAGAGAAGAGAAGAGAAGAGAAGAGAAGAGAAGAGAAGAGAAGAGAAGAGAAGAGAAGAGAAGAGAAGAGAAGAGAAGAGAAGAGAAGAGAGAGAAGGGGAGGGGAAGGGAGGGAGAGAGAGAGGAGGGAGAGAGAGAGGAGGGAGAGAGAGAGGAGGGAGAGAGAGCACCTCTGTCTCCTTTCCCCATCTTGACCAGAGAAGGACCTTGCCAACTTCAGAGGGCTGGCAGATTTTGGATGACTCATTAGCCTTCTCGTTAGCAGTGTCCCGAGAACATCTGTGGCCAGGGGCAGTGTTTGTATCAGGAGCCTAGGACAAGCTAGACACACTGAGTAAAGGCAGCTGCAGGATTCTACAAGGAATACAAGAGAAAGGTACATCATGACAAGGGAATACTTCATGACTTCTAGAATCCAGGAGCTAGCAGTTATCCTTTGTCACATGTGCTCTTAAGCCTGAGCCCACTTTTTCCTGGGATTCTTTGTATAGCAGTGGGAGAATGTGTCACACACCTTTGGAAGGAAGCTTTTTACCTACTGTTTTTATAATACCACCTTAATTAATACCCTTTTCTAAAAGTAATATGATAGCAAGTATTTATAAAGCACTTTTAAGGCTTACAAAGTATATCACAAATATTTCATTTGATCCTCACAACAACCCTGGGATATAGGTCCTATTATTCTTCTCATTTTACTGGTAAGGAAACTGAGTCAGGCAGAGGTTAAGTGACTTGCCCAGGATTATACATCTAGTAAATGTCTAAGGCAGTTTTGATTTCAGGTCTTCCTGACTCCAGGTCTAGCACTCTATCTACTGCTCTACCAACTTAATTCAAAGCTAATTAAGTCTGGCTGACTAATGTATATCAACTAACAGTCATGGCAGCAAGGAAGAGGAGAATCTCACTGGTTGGGGATCATGAGATATTATGGGTCTAGAAAACAAAAACAGTTTCTCTGGGTTTCCCCTAACACCTGGAAAGGCACATGTAGTAGCTATCCTCTGGGGACCCAACTTGTCAGTCAGAGTAGGAGTTGGGATGGTAGCCCCAAGAGTACATATGCAAATTCTTTTGATGATGACTTTTGATCTTGAGGCAAGTAATCACTTGAGAAGAATATTTCATTTACTGAAAAAAGTCTGTAGGAAGACAGGAGCATAAGATACTTTTTGAAGAAGAACAAGACAGCTCTTATTGAAATGTAAGGTGAAGCATGGGGAATGGTGAACTTTTCATAAAGACAAGAAATAATGGAAAACAAAGTGACTAACAAGGTTCACAGGAGCAAAGAACAGTAGATCTGGAAGCCGGGAAGAAAAGATAATCTAGTCTATTCAAAGTAGCTTAGATGGAATGTTGGATGGTGAGAAGAGGGATGATATGAATGTACTAATGAGCAAGAAAGTTAATAGCATCAGATAAATAGTGTTGACCATGTTAAGGAGGAATGTATGAACTTTGGGCAAATCATTACAAATCTCTGCAAAAGGGAAGAGTTTGACTGGATCACCTCTAAAATCTGCTTACATCACAAGGAATCAGAATTAGAAGGGGCCTTTGAGATATCCTAGTCCAGACTCTTTCTTTTACAGATGGGGAAACTGAGGCCCATAGATGTTACACAGTGATGTCTTCTAGCCCTAAAATTCTTTGAATACAATAGAGGAGGTGTGTTCAGTGGAAAGAGTACTAGTTCTGGAGCCAGAGGACATGCATTTATATGCTGGCTTTTCTACCTTCTACTTGTAATCACTAAGGCACTAAACTTACTTGCATTATTTAATAAAGAGTATTATGAAATGTGTATATCTTAATAGATGACAATACATGAATTGTCCTTAATAGAAGCTATTATATCTGTAAGGAAGTGGAGTTGCACATTGGGGAGTGGAGATGACAGCAGAGTGGAGATCAGATTCTGAAGGCATCACCTAAGGAGAAAATTTCATACAATCAAACTTAACTTTATTAAACAATCGTAGCTGGAAAGAAGTTAGTGTCTCTTTAAAAGAAGGCAGACTTATATCAGAGAAGAGATGAATGTGAGATGGTTGCTCTGAAAACAATTGAATGAAAGTTTAATTTTCCAGGTACACAATTAAGCTATTGATATGCAAAGAGAAGAGAATCAGGATATTTATTCAAACAGAAGAACAAAAGCAAATCAGGTAAAGTATTAGCTGAAAGGAAAGCTGATCAAGGAAATGTTGAAAGGGTTTCGTATGTATGATTATATTATGTATCATATTACATTATATATTTTAGTATTATGCAATCACATTAACTGTTTCTTCTTCCTGTTTCACCATGAGACGAGAGGACAAAAGAAAGTTGGAGACAAAATATCAGAAGACTTCTATCTGATCAGGAATTCTAGGAAGTTCACACTAGAGCTTTCATTAGCTCTAATTAAAAGCCTAAAAAATCTACAACCCTAAGAAAAATTAATATAGATTGTTATGACAAAGAGGAAGGTTCGAGAATTTTACTAAGCAGGGTGAAATGCTTTTCATTATGAGAAGTACATAGGAACTGAGACCAACTAAAGGAAGAGCAAATTGAGTGGAATTGCCCACAATACTTAAACTGTTCTCCCCCCCCCTTCTGTCTCTGGTTCTGGGAATGTGCATACAAACATACATGTATATATACACATGCACATACATATACATGTACACATATGGAAAGATACATATATGTATATGTGTGTATAGATAATGCATATATATATGTATATAATCTTTCCATCCTTCCTCTCCACCTCTATCTCTCCTTCCCTCCCTCTCCCTAAGTGCATATAGTTGAAAACATGTAAGTTAAATACACATGTGATGTGACTCCATTGTAGTAATAACATCATTGAACTCCAGTCAGAATTTGAGTCCTGACTGTCACTTACTAGTGACAACCTTGTGTAACATTACACACTAATTAATGTGTAACCTTCAACAAGTCACTTCTCTGGGACTTGTTTTTTCATCTGCAAAATGAGGACTTGTACTAGAGCAAACGTTCCTAACCTGGAATCCATGGATAGATTATAGGCAGTCTATGAACTTGGATGGGAAAACATTACATCTTTATTTTCACTAACCTCTGACTCAAATATAGCATTTTCTTCAATGATTTTAAAAATATTCTGAGAAGAGATCTATAATTTTTACCATACTTCCAAAGGAGTCCATGACACAAAAAGTTAAGAATTCTATATATTAGATGATTTTTTAGGTCCCTTCCAGTTATGACATTGTACAATTCTATGATTTGTCATTTAACCTTTGTACCTCAATTTACTTATCTGTTAAACAGAGAGAATAATACCTGCACTTAATACCTCACAGGATTATTGTACCAGAAAAGATCTTTTAAGTAAAGTACTTTGCAACCCACAAAACAGTGCACAAATATCTTTATTATACTCAACAGAGAAGTTTTGTAGCATAGTGGACAGAGAGCCGTCCTTGAAGCCAGGAAGTTATGGGTTTAAAGTCCTGCCTCTGACACATATTGGCTGTGTGACCCAGGGCAAATCACTTTACTGCTCAGTGGTTGAGGCAAAGCTTTAACACTATTAAACTGGAAAAAACAAAAGGTGCCAATCTGCATTGGTCTAGGGATTTTCTCTTATCCTGGAGTTCACCATGCCTGGGAAATCACAGATCCTGTCCCTATATCCTATTATTAACATTAATAATAATACTATAGGAGTTTTAAGAAAGGCACACTAAGGACTGGGAGAACAGAGAAGGCTTTATGAGGTGAGAAATGAGGAAGTATCTGAGGAATTGGCAGGATGTAGATTACTAGAGAGAAGAAAGGAGAATATTCCAGGGAACAGGAGGAGTGAAAACACAACCACTGAAGTCAGCCTGGTTAATGCTAAGTGCAGTTAATCAAGTCATCTGATCCAAACAAAGGATGCATGCTGGCCCACAAAAGGGCAGACAATTAAAGGAATAGAGAGGGATCTGATTATAGAGGATTTTGAAAGCCACACAGTAAAATGTGGATTGTAGCAGGCAATAAGCCAATATAGATCCTTGAGCAAGGAAGTAATGTGGAAATTGATGTTTTAAGAAGAATGACATGATGATAATATTTAGAATGAATTGGAGGGCGGAAATCTAAAGGAGTAAGAAATTAAACTGTAAAAGGAAAATTTTCCTTTATATAGGAATAATTTAGCCATCTCACTTATATCTCAATACTTAGGTAATCAGGGTCTGGCTCATGAAAAGAGGGCAGCAGCTCATTGGGCTGATACACCTTCCCCATATAGTGAAGCGCAAGCTTGCCTGGTGCCAGATGATGACATGTTAGGAAAGTGCCTGGGAGAGAATGTGGCTGGATCCTGTCTGCTAACCACGTAGTGAAGGAGAGGATCTTTTCAATTAGCTGCAAAGGCATTCAAAAGGCCTTAGTGGGCTTCTCCTTGTCTCTCTAGCTTCAGTCCTTTCAGCTACTTGGTTCCTGGAGGTGAGACTCCTCGCCCCACAAAGTTTGATGACAGACCATGATGTAAGGAGAGAGGTTCAAGTGGCTCCAAGAAACAAACCTTGGTCCTTGGCCTCTAGATTCGTTCTTTTCTGTTTTAGAATGAAGACAGTAAAGCCTCCAATTTTGTGAGTTTAGACAGTTTAAAAGAATGAACCACTAGAATCCAGGAGTCAGAATGCTGGCCAGACTTTGTAGCCAGCCCATTGAGAATGCCCTGAGGAGCAATGAATGACTAAGGAAGTAACTTTCTGGAACACAGCCAGCAGCAGCTAAGGTGAGGATTTTCTGGACACGGACACTGGACCAGACTGTCCAATGCTATGTAGGAACTAAGCTAGATTTTGAGCCTACTCTTCCCAGAGATTGAGGTGGTGTCAGGGACAGTATGCTCCCAGGTAGTGGAGAAAATGTTCTTGTTCTTCCTGTATTTTTTGAAGTAAATGTTTATTTGTAAAAGCTGATGTTAAAGGTTAAATAGAACTGGGTCTTAGTCATTTGGCCTAACAACATAGGGGAGGGTAGAATACATGGGAGCTTGATCTGACAAACATATCAAAAAGATACCCCAATTACCAATTCCTTAAGGTTATTCTCTCAAATCCTGGTTGCAGATACAGCATCCTGGCTCTTGCAGAGTACCCTAAAAATCCATGATTTCACTGTTCTAAGTATTCTCCCTGCTGACAAAGATTATAACCCCACTATATTTTAATGTAGCAAAATCTCAGATGGTCAGCCACACTCGTATATAGACTTACATGGGTGGTCAGCTTGTTCTCAGTTTGCTACTAGACTTATCACACTCATTCTCATCATCCTGAATTCCAGGGATTTGTTTGGTTATTTCCTTATTCATTACTAAAGTTGCAATCTCATCAATCAATGAACTCTGAGCCTCCATCCCAATAACAACCTGGAGAAACCTTTTTCCCTAAAAGCAGTAGTTCTCTTCTCTTCTCTCTTCTTTTCTTTTCCTTCTCTGTTTCTTTCTCTCAAACTCTCTCTCATATTCTCTGTCTCTTCCCCTCTCTCTCCTCTTTTAGTCCTGATCTTCTAGACACAAATAAATACTAAAGTTACTGGCTATACATTATGTTAATAATATAAATGACAACACAAAGATGAACATAATAATTTACAATGTTTTAGCTTTGAGAAAGATCATAGTCAAATAAATTCATCTTTTACAATATCTGTTGCTCCACTTCCCCTCACTTCTAGCTCAGAAACCCATTTAACTCTCAAAGTTGCAGCTAAAATTTTCTCAAGAATTTTCTTTGTATTTATTTGTAACAAGGGGAAAACAGTTCTCTTAAGCAAATAAGTTCTTTCTTCATCCTATTTCTCTGTCTTCTCAGTCTCTACAGCTGTGACTGGAAAAATCTCTTCTAGATGATAGTTTTAAATTCAAGTTGGTTTTTTGCTAGTTTTCTTCCTTCCTTTCTCTTTATTTCATTTTTCTTTCTTTTATTCTTTCTTCCTTCCTTTCTTTAACAGATGACAGTTAAAACTGTCTCCTCACGACTCTTGAGGAAATGGCAGTTAACTGCTATTTTGCTTTTCAAGATTCTAAAACCCACTAAAGATATAGTAATAGTCTATCTGTGGAAGAGGCTATTGAAACTGGTGTTACCTTAAAAAATGGTCTCATGAATTGCTTTGGTTCACTCCGTACCCCAAAAAGCATACCACCCAGGGATCAACCTTGTAAGATCATACACCTTACTTTGAACCTATATATCTCCTGCATTCAACTCTAGCCCTCTTTCTTAGGTGTTTTAAATTTAGCTAGGCTTTTCTTGTACAAGAATGCATCATCAATCAGGCCTAGAATCCAAGCCTTTCCAGCTTGTTCCACATCTGCATAGCTTTTAGGACAGTGTTATCTTCTCATTATGATTAGAGTAGTACTTTAATGAAGATGGTACTTCTAGTTATAGTATGGCATGCAACTGGAAAGGTCATTTTAGAAAGGCTGAATAGATATCAGATAAATCACCAGGCAATATCTTCCCCTTGCGTTATGTCCAATTTCCTTTGGTATGACATTCAGAGGAGACCAGTGTCTCTTTCTTTGAAAGGGAAATCAAAGTGTTAAAGGATTATATGCTAGTAACTTCCCTCTGAAATTGATCAGTTACTCTAGTGGGAGCAGCCTCTGTCATCTATAAGGTCAGGTCAGTAAGATAATTCATCATTAATATTGTTAGCATTATTGTTTATAACATGCTTTGAAATGGATATACCATCTTTGTATATAACGAAAATATACTGGTAGACAGAACTGACCCTATGTATAAGCACAGAATATCAACTCCTCAAGAGCAAGGAATGTGGACTGTTTTCAGTTTTGTCTTCCTATTGTCATCATCTAGGAAAGTGGATGCCACACAGTAGGCATTTCAGAAATACTTGTTGCATTGCTGAATATTAGGTAAGGAGTAGTGCTAAAAGATACCCGTACTCCCAAATATGCCATCATGCTATTAGGGGATTTAGAATTGGAAGGGACCTTAGGAAACATCTTTCACCCTTTTGTTTACAGATGAAGAAACTGAGGCTCATGTCTTTTCCAGTAGCCTGCCATAGTAGCTGAAGAACCACAGATAATTTTATTCCTTTGTATTAAGACATTGGATCTCCAGAAGCTGCTGTTCAGAAAGAAACACCCCTGCTCGGGTGTTGGAAGAAGTTTCATGCAGTTATTAGCCATTAACCACTCAATCTAAATAAGTTTATCAGTTGACCTACCAAGGACTCCTTCTAGAATGAGTCAAGTTAGTGAGGTCAAAGTGGGTATTTATACCTGGGACTTACCCTACCTCGTCTGGGCAGTCTGGGTGGCAGGCTAGAGATTTAATAGGGTGGCTCAAGAGCAGGTGTGCTGTGACAGGCCAAGAAAATTATGATTTGGAAGGGGGAGGAATATGGTGCCTATGGAAGATAAATCTGATTAGGATCCTCACATGAGCTGCTCTCGGCAGTCAGAGGCTGACTGAGCTACCTGTGAGTACTGAATGCTTATGTAAAAGTACATTTAATGGATTGGAAGAGAAACATAAAATTGACAGAACATTATTTTGCTTCACAATTTTGGTTGGAGTTGACCCTGCTGATAAGGAAACTTCTCATAGAACCTTAGCTGTTCCCCTCCTTTGCCTTTATTATACTCTTCTAGGCTTTAATTATCTTCTCTTACTGTGCCAAGCCTTATTTCAGAACTTTAGATCATTATTACCAGTTAGCTATGGAAATCAGACATCACCATGTCTTGTCAGTGACGCCACTGTTTACAACTTTATTTTTGATCCCTCCCTATTTCTACAGAGGGCACTTCCATCTCTTCTAGTCACCTGTCTTCATAACCTCAGACTCATCCTTGGATTGTCACTCAGACTCACTTCCCATATCCAATCAGCTGCTAAGTATTATAGTTTTTCACAGTACCTCTCACATCTGTCCTCTCTCTATTCATACCATAATCACCTAGTTCAGGTCCTCATCACCTCATTTGGGCTATTGCTATAATAGCCTCCTAACTGACTTTCTTGCCTCTATTTTCTCCTCTTTCCAGTCCATCTTGCACACAGTTGTTAAATGAAATTCCTAAATTATAGGTCTGATCATGCCACTTCTCTGTTCAAGAGGCTCCAATGGTTCCCTGTGACCCCTAAGATAAAACGTAAACTCCTCTGTTTGGCATCTAAAGCCTTTCACAACCTGAGTCCAATCCATGTCTCCAGCTTATGTATTATTCCCTTTCTCTGGGTACTCTAAGTCCTAAAAAATTGGTCTTCCTGCTATTCTTCATGCATGACATTCCATTTCCCATTTCTGTCTATCTTTGCCCAGCTGACCCCCACACCTAGTGTGCTCTCTTTTCTCACCTTCATCTCTTAAAATCTCTAATTTTCTTCAATGCTTGACTCAAACATCACTTCCTACTGAAAGCTTTTTGTGATCTCCCAGCTGGTGGTCTCCTCTTCTATTTTTTATACACTCATATCTATAAAACGTAAGTTCTTTGAGGGAAGGGACTGCTTCGTTTGTTTGTTTGTCTTTATATCCCCAGCATCTAGCAAAGTGGCATCTAACTGATAATTGATTCCTTGCCTGAATGCAATCCCATCTCTACCCAAATTAATTTAGTTACCAAAGTCCCAGACTTCTCAGTTGAATTGATCTCCCCAAACTGTGAATAAAACGTTAATCAATTTGAGAGGATTATAGGGTTTTGGCTAATAGATGGAAGGCATACGACAGCCACACAGGAAACATTTTGAGACTGACTAGAAAGATCAGGTCACATTTCTTAAGCTACATATGAAAACAGTGAATCAGTTTGGGGTCAGTCCAGTCAAACAGTAAACCAGTGAAAGAATGGTGGAAGAGTTCTAGTTTGGAGGATTCCAGTTTGAGAGTAAGAGGTAATGCTCTGAGAGAGAATCTTCCTTGGAGGGATGGGAGTGGGAGAAGGAGTCATATTTCTCTCTCTTTCTCTAGAAGACATTTCTAGAGGGTTCATCCTTCTCTTTCTGTCTTGCCTTCTCTAGATGACACAGTTAGTTGGAAGCAATGGTCACCTGAGAAAAGGAAGCTTCAGGGGCATGACCCCTAGATATCTAGGTAGTTAGTATGGTAGATTGATAGTTAGATGTGGACTCAGGAAAACCTGAGTTTGAATCCTGCTTCAGGCACCTTCTACCTGTGTGACTCTGAGCAACTCATAACCTTTCTTAACTTTTTAGCTTCAGCTTCTTCCTCTGTCAAACAGGGATAGTAAAAGAACTTACCTAAGACAGTGGTTGTGAGGATTAAATTAGATCCAATAGAGAAAAATTAACATTTTTTTCTTTTTTCACTGCACTTAGTCTGTTTTCTGATACATCCCTCAAATGGGTACTTCTTGTGCTTAACACAGTACTTGGCACATAGTAGGTGCTTAATAAATGCTTATTGACTGACTGAATGACTTCCACTTGAGGTCTGAGGGCAGTAAATTGATTGTATCCAAAGGACAACAGAGGAAAAGGAAGAAGAAGGTGACAGCTTCTTCCGTTCATTGCTTACAAAGAGGAGACAAGCCAGGCAGTACAGAGGCAGACTACAATAAGCCAAGCAAAGTAGTTCTGGCAGCTAGGCAAGCCAAGAACTGCACGGAAATATAGAACAAGAAAGTGAGTGTCATATATGGGGTGGAGGGAGGGGTCAGGGACCTGTTTTTAAGTCATAATGGCAAGGCTGTCAGAACTGATAGCTAAAACTTCTTCATGTACCAGAGTCTGTCTTGGAGATTGTTTCCCAAGTACTCTGCAGGAAAAGGAAAGAGATGTGAATGTATTCATCAATATGTTTGAAGGTCTTTCTTTGTTGTTGTTGTTGTTGCTATTTGTTTGTACTTTAACTAAATATTATTATTTCAAAGAAGTATTTACCCTGTGTTCTGTTGGCACCGTGGACAACTGAACAGATAGATTTAACAGACATGGTAGAGGCAAACAAGCTAGCTGGGGTAAACTGTCAGTCAAAGCATCCCTACAATTTGGACCTGAATTCTTGGGAATTCTGTGATGAGTGGAATATGGGTCACGTGGTAATGTGTGTATCTATCTTTCTCTTCTATTAGATTTTTAAACTCATTCACAGTAGTGTTTGTGTTGTATCCATCTTCATATTTCTAATGCTTTCCATGGTGTCTTATAAACGTTTATTGAACTGAGGAAGGGAATTATATAGTTAAAAGGAGAGTCAATCATTATTTAATCTAGTGTTAATAAAAATTTTGAGGGCTATAAACTCTTACACTTTTTAATATAAAATGATAATCAGAAATAATGCTGAAGCCAACATATATGCACATAATATACATACATACATACATATGTATAACTCAAATGTACATTAATTTTCCTTTGAAACAAAAGCAAATGGCAACTCAGAAGCTGAACTATTTTCAAATAATTTCTAAGCTGTTTCAGTTTTCCAATGATTGAATATAGTGGTATATTGGTGGTGGTGGAGCTATTTGAAAAGTCACAGCAACTCACTGGAATGATTGATCAGGAGTCCTGCTATAGTGGCAATAACACTCAGAGGAATTGCTTATTACAAGTTCAGTATTGACTTCAGACATGTAGGTGAAATCTGCCACTAGGAGGAAGAGAGGTCCTGAAGGACTTCTCTGCCCAAGGGAACCTCTCCTTAGTTGGAACCTAATTGGCAATGCCCATGTGAACCAGATGGGTAGAATTAAATCTGATTGGGTTGTCTTCAAGTGGCTGGGGGCATAAGAAAAACAATATTCAAGTCATATTTCTCCACAAAGGAATATATTTGTGGTTCAAATAAATACAAGGACTTAGGTTTTTAGAAATGTCACACTATTAGACTATGTTTGGCAACAAGATGGTTGTCTGAAATATATTCCCCCTCCTCAAGGAGTGTCTGAAGATCTGAATGACTTGATTTATTGTTTGTTATCTGACTCTACAGTTAAGGAACATAACTTCCGTAATAGTTGAACACTTAAGATCCTTGATCTCCAATTGTCTACAAAAGTATGAAAGGTTGTTTTGTATCTCAGTTCTATTATTATCAAAGGTATTTGTATAGTGTCTATCTGACCCCTGTACTAAACTAGTACTGTACTAAACAATGAGAGTCGTTGCATAAAGATGTCATGAGGCTGAGTAGGTCAAAAAAGCAGCAGATAAATTTCAATTGATGTAAGTGAAAGGTAATAGAATATAATACAAACTACATTTATAAGATGATGGGCTTTAACCTATCACTTACAAACCAGGAATAGTATATAGAATTAATTCTGGATTGCTTTCTTAAGATTTCTCTATGGACTTCCAAGCACATTGTGCTGTGGGGTCTATAGTGGGGTCTTAGATTGCTCAAGGGCCTAAACAAAGAATATATCAAAAGGTATAAACTATACAAGAGGCAGAATAGCATAGTAGAAAGACAGCCAGTTTTAGAGTCAGGAAGACCTGGGTTTAAGTCCTGCCTCTGAAATATATTGGCTGTTTGATCATGGGCAAGTCACTTAACTTCTGTCTCGAGCTACTCATAATCTTAAGTTGAAAAACAGTTGATTCACATGGATAAAAGGAGTTCTCTACATTCATGAAAGTCAACCAGGAGGCAGGAAGCCTCATCTTCCTGAGTTCACATCTGGCCTCAGATAACTTATTAGCTGTGTGACCCTGGGCAAGTCATTGTTGTTCACCCTTCATTCTTGAAGAGGAGCAATAACATGATGATGGTGATAACTTGCTCATGAATTGGATTTAAGTGAGGCAAAGCTTCAAAAAGTCATCAGCTGTACTCTTTATTCCAGAGTTATCAAAGTCCAGTGTTAGAACAGAAGTCAAAATGACTGGCAGGGCCTGGAATGTAGTGGATGACCTCAGCCTTTCTAAGTTAAGATCTTTCCCAGGCCTCAGATTGTCAGAGGCAATGCTCATTCAAAGGTAAGAATTAAGAAGAAAGCTAAGGCTAGCTAGTCATCTTGACAAACTGAATCTAGGTCAGCCAGAAACCTAGAACCTGTTGGAGCATCTGACACAAACAAGACAGTCAGTCAATATGCATTTATTAAGTTCTTGTGATGCATCAGATACTGTGATAAGCCATGGAGTACAAAGAAAGGCATTTGATACTGATAAGGCCTGAAGGAAGAGTTTCTGTGAGGCAAGAGAGAGAGAACTTAGACATTATTGAGACCTGATGCCTCTACTTTGTGCATAGTACCATGTGTGCCTGTTAAGACTTAGGTAAGCTTGAAAATGTTACTTTTATTATTATTATTTATTATTATTAACCTTATGTATGTTTGGGGGGTATATGGGCTATTCAGGGAGGACTAGCACCTCTGGTTTGATGGCTATGGGCTAAACCAGGTTGAGGGTAAACAATAAGCCTCAAATCTGTCCCTGAGTTAGGGGGATGGGATGTCTACCCCAAGCACGTGAAGACTTCCCCTTGTGGAATGAATGGATCAGAATAATCTGTTCCATGACAGCAGGTGAAGTGGGCATTGTGCAGTGCTTAGAGTTTGGTCAGGCACAGAAGACGCCTAGGTCAACCACTGCATCCGGACCACTGCCAGTCATCTTGACTGTTGTCCTGATAATGGACTTCAATGACTCTGGAAGAGAGTGAGGCTAATGACTGTGCAGCTCTGCCTCACTTAAATCCAATTGCCATTGGTCCTCTTTGAAAACAAAGAATGAATAATGACGTTTTTCTGTAGGGTTTAGTAAGTAAAACCATTATGAACAATTAAAGGAAGCATTATTTTTTTTCAGGGAACAGGAAAAAGGGAAGAGTCTAAATCCCCTCCTATGGGCAAAAATGGACGGTGGGGACCCAGGTTAAGAGGAAAGGTGGTTACCACTAGGCCTATTCCCAAAGACATCAAAAAAAGAGGAGGACCTATATGTATAAAAATATTTATAGCAGCCCTTTTTGCAGTGGCAAAGAAATAGAAATTATGCGGGTTCAGATTAAATGGAGAACAGCTGAACAAATTATGGTACAGTAATGTAATTGACTATTATTGTGCTTTAAGAAATGATGAAAAGGCTGGTTTCAGAAAAACTTGTATGAACTGATTCAAAGAGAAATGAGCAGAACACCAACTTTGTAAAGACAAACAATTGTGAAACACTTAAGAACTCTGATCAATGCAGTGACTAACCTTAGTTCCCCAAGGACTAATGATGAGACATGCTATCTACCTCCTGACAGACAGGTGATAGGTTTAGGGTACAGAAAAAGTTATAGTTCTGAAGCATGACCAACATGGAATTTGTGTTGCTTGACTACATATATTTGTTACAAGTTTCTTTTTTCCCTAATAAGGTGTGGTGATGGTGACGACAACAGGATGTTAATTGAAAAAAATAAATTTAAAAACAGAAAAGAAGGTAGCAGTGAGAAATTGTAGAAGAAAACTGGGGATAGGATGAGGTTGCACATGGAGAAGACCTGTGGCAAGTTAGTGCCTCCTTTAGCAGACCGAATATGAAACTAGATGAACCATGGGTTTGACCCAATAAGGAAATTCTTATAGAGTTGGAATAATGATGTGACCTTGACCACACATTTAACTTCCCTGGGCCTGAGTTTCCTCCTCTGCAAAAAGGGAAGCTCTCTTTCAGCTCTAATCTGTGACCTTAAGGCATTTCCTCATCTCAGCCTTTTCAAATCTTTCTCAGTTTAACTCAGTTGCCATCTAAAGCCTTCTTATACCGCTTGCCTACTCTAACCCCCTCCAGATGAAATCATCCTCTCCCCCTTCAGACTTTCTTAAAGCACTTTGTTTTGGCTCTCTCCATTTCCCTAACAACCAATCTTGTGTGATATCTGTCAATGTAGTTGCCCCAGTTGAATATAAACACGATGTGTTTCGTATTTTGAAATGGGGATTCAACTGCTTATTAAGCACCTATTAACTGCGAGAGACTGGGACACAAAAATAAAGGACTGAAGAACCTAAAGCAGGTAGGCTGTACAGCATGTAGGTGGTGTAGTAGTACCACTAGGCTCTGGTCCTAGTCCCCAGTCTCTCACTAATTTGCTGTCACTTTGGGTAAAGCACTTTGCCTGAAGGTCTTGGAGTTTTATAAAGTCCTTTCCAGTTTTGATACTATTGCATATAATCAACAAACAGTCCTTAGTTCTCACTAAAAAAAGGGAGGGGAGTCTTGAAGGAAAAGGAAAATTTGACAAAAAACCAATCAACTCCCTTATCTTCAGTTTTCCTTCAGAACATTATCTCTTAGAAGGCTTGGGACCTTGTCCTTTGTTTTTCCGAGCACTTAATACAGTATCTAGATTGCACACCCTGGGCTAGAGAGTAATTGAGGTTGACAAGGGAAGTTGAGGGCCCAGACCTTGGAACCAAGCCTAATGTCCTATAACATTTTTGAAATGGGCAGATCAGTTTTTCCTCCCTGCCATTAGACCACTAGACAAGACATTTAGAACAAAATAGACTGTTCCAGGAGGTAATACGTACAGAAGGCTGGTTCCCTTTCACTTCTCCAAAAATATGATACCCTGTAAAGAAGAGGATATTGAGATTACCAGGGATTTGAGAATGTCCCTTGAGAATTCTCTGTTCCCTCCCTGGGATTTCTAATTTCCCTGCTGACAATTCAGTTCTTCAAACTGAAGCCTTCAGGATGTGAAAGGTCTGCCTAGTGATGATACCTATTCCAGCCCAGCATCACGAATAGAGCATCTACCGTCTTTCTTTCTAGTCCTAGGAGAGATGGGTAATCTTGCTGCCTGGAAAAGATCTCCTTTTCGAGTTTATCCAATAAATTATCTTTCAGGTCTTCTCCAACCAACTAATCGGCTAGCATTTATTGAGCCCTTACTATGTGATGAAATTGGATGGCCATTCCATGATTCTAGGCTCCTTTCTTTTGAAAGACCCATAGTCCTAAAAGAGGTTCCATTCAGACTTGTGGATTTCTTGGGGAAAGGGGAAGAATTTCCAGGGTGGAAGAGCGGGATCTAATGACATTTCCCACTTGGGGCACCGGTGACCGTAATTGTTGCAGAGCGCGCTAAGGCAGAACCAGAGTCCAGGTCCCCGGGGGGAGGGGGAGCTTTGGCCACTTGGACTTTGCTTGGTCACACTATGGGGGGGTTGGTGGCCTTACACCCCCTTTTCTTGCCTGTTTCACGCGCGAGGTCAGCCCGGGCTCGTAGCGTTCCTTCCAGCCCCAGAGGGCAGCCGAGAGAGCGGGGCTAGGCCCCCCCTGGCGCGGTGACAGCTCCCAATTCGTCCTCGGCCTGCCAGGGCCCGGCAGGCTCGGGGCGCGGGCCGCGAGGGGAGGCTCGTGCTCCAGGCAGGCAGGCTGGCCAAGGAGAGGGCAGCGGCGGGGTGGCCGGCAGCGGCGGCGGAGGCCCGGCTGCTCATTAGAGGGCGCTCTGGGGGCGGCGCTCGCCGCAGTCCCGGCTCCCGCCACTTCCTCCTCCTCCTCCTCCTCCTCCCGCCGCAGCTGCTGCCGCTGCTCCCCCGTAGCGTCTCCCGGCTGCTAGCGGGCCGTGGGCACCAAGCGCGGCCCGAGGCCGGGGTCCACGCCCGCGAGGTCGCCTAGAGCCGCCGCGGGCGATGAATTCTTGGGGCTCCTCCCGCCCCCGCAGCCCGGCGAGGGGCCAGGCCAGCCCGAGGTATAGCCTCAGCTCTTACCCGCCTTCGGAGCTGCACGGGGGGTCGGGGGGGAGGCCAGTAGGAGCTGGGCGGCGCGGAGCAGCCCCGGCCCGGCCGCCCCGGGGTGGGGGGGCAGGCTCGGAGGCGGCGGCCGCCGGTGCGGGGACGGTTGGAGGCGTTGGCGATGGGGGGAGGGGAGGCAGGGGGAGAGGTCGTCGTCGTCCTCCGGGAGGAAGCCCGAGCCGCCGCCGCGGGTCAGTAGGGGCCGTGGAGGAGGGACCCCGGGCTCCGTAGGCCCTGGGGCGGGGGGCGGCGGCCCCAGGGGCTTCTGCTTGCCCGCCCGCAGCCCTTCTCCGCCCCCGGCGTGAATGGGACCCCGCCCGGGTGACAGGTCTGCTCCCTGTCCCAATAGCCTTCATCTCTCCGCAGGCAGCTGGAAGGGGAGTGAGAGGCCGCCCGCCGCCGCCGCGCCTGGGGCCGGTTCGGCCGCCGCCGAGTCCATGACCCCGACTCCTCCTCCGGGGACAGCCGCCGCCGCCTCCGCCGCCCCGCAGCATCGGGCCCCCAGCAGCCGGCTCCCGGCCCCGCCGGGCCCAGCCCCTCCTCCCCGTTCTCCTCCGCCTCCTGCGCTTCTTCGTCCTCTCCTTCCAGCCCGCGGCTGCCGGTCCTCGGGGCTGCGGAAGGTGAGTGGGGGGCTCGGGCCCTCCTCCTCCTCTTCCCTTCCCCCCGCCCTTTACCCCGGCTTTCACTGTCACCTCTTTTCATTCCCTTGCTCCTCCCTCTTACCTGCCCCCCCCCGCTATAAAATACCTCTTGCTTTTCTCCTTCCCCTCACTCTCTCCCCTTGCCCCTTCTCCACGCCGGCCTTCTTTCTGTCCTTTCCCATCCCGTCCCCCTCCTTCCTTCTCCCCCTCCCTCCATCAGCCCTTGCTGCTTTTGAGAGAGCTAACACCCAGTGGAGGACCAACCTAATTAACAGTGCTAGTAGGGGGCCGGTGACGCCGTGGTCCCCAGGAACAGACAGGGGCTTGTGCCTATTTACACTTTGTTGTGGATTCCAGGATTGCGTGGGAATCTTGAGGGTGGGTGTACCTGAAAGGTGGGAGGCTTGAGGGAAGTTGTGGGGGTTTGCTATTTATTCATTTATTTGTGAAGTCAAAGGTTGTAATAAAATTATTGGAGGGGGTCAGTTATTCGTATTTGTGGTTTGCATTTTTGTCTGCTAAATATGTTATGACCCGCTTTGCACCTCGACCTTGCATGATTCCTCTTTCCGTAGTCCTTCCCCCCCCCAATTTCCCATGCGGATCACGGTGGATACTATACCTAGTAGGCTTAACACTCTTCTCTCCTCCCCCCTCCCCTCCCAGGACTTTTCTTTTATGTAGATGATGATGATAACTACTTAGGTGTTTAATTCATTTTAATTTTTAAGTGGACTTTCCTTTCTCCGCAGGAAGAGGCTTCAGACTCCAGTGTGAGAATGGCTATGACTTTAGAAGAAGTTTCATGGGTATGTGTGACCTTTGTGAAAGCTGTCCTGAGGTTCGCCTTCATGGTCACAAATAATGTGGTCGCCATTCCATCCTATGTCTTCTATGTCATAATTCTTCAGCCTCTCCGAATACTAGACAGGAAGCGGTTCTGGTATATCGAAGGAATCATGTACAAGTGGCTTTTAGCAATGGTGGCTTCCTGGGGTTGGTGTGCAGGCTATACAGGTAAGAGTGGAAACATCCTTGTTTATTATTGGCTGATGTGAACAACTTTGAATGTAATACCTAAGTTGGGAACAAAGGTTAGGGGTATGGGTACCCTGGCTTTCAGATAATTTTATGTTTACATAATATAATTTAAAATAAATATATTAATTGAAAACTGAAGAAATTTTGATAATTCACTTGAGAATTGTATTGTATTTTAGGAAGCTAAGCATTTTATTGGAGTTCTGGGCTGTACAGCTGTGTGGTAAAAATGTTAAATATGTGTATATTTAGATTATATGTGGAGGAAGAGAAAGCATGTATGATCTTACATAATATGATTACACTCTATCAAAATTGGCCTTCAGAAACTAACCCCCCCAAAATGGAGTAGTTTGCAACATAAGGCACAGTGCCTACCTAATTAAGATTTAAGCTGGTAGCCCATTATAAAAGCTAAAAAAATTTAAGATGTGTAAACAATAACACCTGGGTACTGTGGTTTTTAAAAAAAAATTTATTTACTTTGTGAAGTATAATAATTTAATGTGGCAACAGTCATCTCAGACTGTTAGTGGAAATACATCTGTTAATCCTTGTGTTTACACTTGTTTTTTTCTAACCTATTTTATACTATATTAAGTCCTTTTAGGAGGTTTAATACAGATAGTTAACAGAGTTTGGCACATAAACTGCTTAGAGATCAATTTGTATGCACAGCATTTAAAAACCAATTCCATTTCTACATTTAAGCAGGGTTTTGGAAAAGGGGAAACGCTTTACTTTGAAACAGACTTTCGTAGGAATAATTGTGAAAAGCAGTATTCTATTTCTTTTCTGTTTTTGAATCTCCGTATGCTCCCAGAACTTTTGTACCTTGATTGTCAAAATTCTATATTGCATGTTATTTTCTCTTCTTTCTTCCTTCCTTCTTTCCTTCCTTCCTTCCTTTCTAAGTTGATTTGTCTGGGTCAGATTCAAAAAATGCAGAGATTTTTAGTATTGTTCTTAGACAGTGGGTGCTTGAAGAGACTGTAGAGGTCACACAGATATGTAATCAATAACTCTCTATAGATGCTTATAGCTTGAGAGTGGTGAGGGCATGGGTACTGTGTACAGCAGAACAGTACCACAACTTCCATTTTAAATTGTCTGTCTCCCTCTTTCCTGCCCAGGCTGTGTCAGCAGATTTTATCCATATTTACAAGAAAAAGGATTGACAACATACAATCTTTTTGGAGTCTGAGCAGACTCTTGCAATATCAGAGGGCTTGTATTGTCCCAGATGACGCCTTTTCACTTTTCAGCAAAGGCATTTATCCTGCAAGAGCTGAAGCCCCTGGGATAGTTTAATCTGTTGATTCCTTGTCATATGCCTTATCAAGATGCCCATTCTCTTTGGAGACACTAGGTGAGCTTCCAGTGCTTTTTATAGGAGATAGTGGCAATAGAGCTGGTGTTAGAAAAGTGAAGCTCTGGCCTGTGGTGCTGAAATCATACACAAGTTGCCCTGCAGTTTTACATTTGCTTTGCCTGTGGAATAGCTTGAGCTTTCCCAGGTATGCTACATGGAATTGCTAGTTTTAATCCTTGTTTATAATGCTTTATATTGCTTGTTGTAAATAAATTCACCTGTCTATAGTTATGGATTCTAGAGGTTCACTGTCCTTAAACATAATGAAATTGCTGCAGTCTTCTTGCTTGTGTGCGTGTGTCTGTGTCTATATAGTGAAAGAATTGGCATGATGGTAAGGCTGACAAAATTAATTCAGTGTTGACCTTGAAACTCTAAGGAGGGTACTGGAGGTTCAAGTTGATTATCCTTTGACCACAGCGTGGCTGCCAGTGTATTTTAAGCATATTTTCTTGGGGATGTCTCTTTGCTGACTGCAGAACTATGTGGTTTCTTGTGCCAACTGCTTGGAAAATAGTCTTGGCATGATATGCATATTTTAGTTTCTGTGAAGCATCTGCTGTACATTGCGCTGTTGCTTTTGACAACCTGATCAGTTTGATTTATTTAAATATGGAACTTTTTATAGAGTATATAGTTTGCATTTTAATTGGTTTTCCTGATGATAATATAAATCCTTGCTTTTGGACAGCTAAGTTGGAGATGTTATTGCCGCAGAAAATAGGCTTACAACATTGTAGTTTTATTGAGAGCTTCAGTTGGATTTTTAAAAAATATGCTTGATCAGTTATTTATTGGAAAGGCTGCCTACCTAAAAAAAAATCTTAAATGTTAAATTTTTTTCCTGGTGTGTTATATCTTTATTTTCTCCTATTCATTTCAGGGGGGTAAGTTGTTTGTTTTCCCTCCTTGCTGCTTATGCATAGGCTTCCTGAGTGGAATGACATTACTCTAGGGCTTCTATACGTGGTAGATGTGCAATTCCATTCAAAGGAGAATAGCTGCTCTTATTGTTAAAACACTTCTAAAGACTTCTAAAGAAGACTAGTAGACTTACATGTTAAGTGGGAAACTGAAATCAGTATGGAAACCTAAGTTAAAAAAATCATTCCATTCAAGTTTAAGACAAATCAATTTTGGTAAACACATTTGGCGGTTTAGATGCTTTTACTTTTAGTGAATGATAGAAAAAATAATTTTACTCTTAAGTGGCTGGACCAAGTGTTTAATATGTAAACGTTAAATACAGGTTTTCAATCTTTCCTTAGGAAAATGTATCATTTTAGTAAGGTGTAGAGGTGTGTTATACTTTATTAAACAGCATCTTTCCCCATCCGTTTTCAAATCCATTTGCTTTTTGTTATTTGAAATTTTGTTAAGAGATGCTTTTATAAAACATGAGGTATTTATCATAATCTCACAAAAATGAGTTCTTAAAAGTATAAATGAAATGTTCATATATGTAAAATGGATTCTAATTCATACACATTCTTCAGATGCCTAAAAATAGCTCTTGGGTAGGGATTGGGGTAGGTAAGTGGTTCTGTTAAACTGTGATGAGCATGTTTGCCTAGCTTTGAATTCTCAGAGTTATATCGGTGACTCTGAAATTAAGAGAAAGGAAAGTATATTCTCTCTTTGCCTTTTTCTTGTAACCTTTGGGCAGGACACTGGTTAAAACCTTATTTGTACCCCGAGATTAGTTGTTCAGTCATTTTCAGCTACCTGACTGTGACCCCATTTCGGGTTTTATTAACTGGAGTGGTTTGCCACTTCCTTCCCTAGATCATTTTTACAGATGAGGAAACTGAGGCAAATAGGGTTAAGTGACTTGCCTAGGGTCACACAGCTTGTCAGTGTGTGAGATTAGATTTGAACTCAGGAAGATGAATCTTCCGGCCTAGCACTCTATCCACTGAGCCACCTAGGTACCCATTCTACTCTCAGACTGCTTCTTATTCCCACTTCCTTTCATTAGTGCAAAGAGATGAGCTGTTCTTTCTTCCCCTTATTGTGAGCTGCATATTGAAGAGCAGTGTTCTTGCTACCTTTGTCCTAACATGTTAAGGACAAATGGAAAACACTACCATAGAAGCAGTTAGGCCTAGATTTTCCTTTTTATTTTTCTTATGATACTTGGATAGGGTTTTTCCCTCTATTTAAATTATCTTGATTTTTCATTAACTTATTTTGTTAAATCTCCCCTTGGAAGTCCCTTTCCTGTATTTTGTCATGACATAAAGTCAATCCTGGCGTCAAGGCTATGCCAGTAGAGCTTAGGTCCTGACAGAGAGTAAAACCCTGATAACACCTGTTGTCTAAAGTACTAGCCTAAGTTTGGATCGATCTTTCACCAAAAGGGTGGCCTCCAGGAGGTGTAGGGGTTTTTTCTTAAAATTTTTTTTGTCACTTTTCAAGAAAACTTGATTAGGCTATAAAGGGATTGCAGTCTCCTCATAGGTAATACGCAGGCTGATGAAATTATGGATCTTTTTTAGTATTGAAAAAGATCTGGATGACTTCATGCTTACCATCTTAGCTCACTCTGTGAGTGTCCAGAGGACATATGTAGAATTACATGAAGATTGTGACATGTATATTGCAAAAGAATCTGAAGGTATTCTTTAATTTGCCCATATTATTTAAATTACATGCATTTGATAAAATTTTTAAAAATTTACTAGTAAAGTTTGCAAAGTATATTCCTCACAATAACCCTGCTATGTACACATTCCATGCAAATGTTATTATTTCCATTTTAATGATGAAGAAACTGAGATTCAGAGGTTAAGTGACTTGCTGAGGGTTATAGAGCTAATGAGCAGAGGTGTTATTTGAACCTAAGGCTTCCTAATTACAAGTTTTCTAATGTTGCTAGTGGAAGGTCAAATGAGATGATGGAGGCAGAATGCTTTAAACACTTTTAAAAGGACTGTATAAATACCCGTTATGATGATTGATATGACTATTGTTATTACCTCACCCAGGTATAATGAATTCTTTAAGACTGAGGGGGAAAAAAAGGTTCTCTATAAATTTGATACATTACTTTTTTCCGTGTTGCATAAAATGTTTAGGTCTACCACAATAAAGATGTCAGTTCTTTGAGACCAGGCACTTTTTTTCGTTGGAACCCAGCACTGTGTTTTGCATATATTCAAATACTCAAATGGATCTGTGATTTCACTGATATGGCCATTTCCTTAAGTGGTGCAAGTTGCTACCCATTTGTCACTGCCTGATGGTGGGCATCCTCACATAAATTCACTGCAGAGGGCTCACCTTATCATGGAGGCCTCACTTTGTCATGGAAGCCTTACTCCCTTTATTTTGACATCATGAGGTTACCAGTAGCTCTTCTTCATTATTTGTACTTCTTAAGAACCTAATAAATAATTATTGAATCTAAAGACTGAATAGGGCTGGGAGGAAAATTAAGAATATAGTCTTCAAGAAGAAGACTGTGTAATCCCTCTGGAAGTTCCTATGGATTGTAGAAATACCTCTTTCATTTCTGGTTCTAGTATAAAGACTTGAGTATTAATGAAGGGAGAAGAAACTCATGTATTAGTATCCAGACTGTAGGTCCCAGACATGTGGTACCCCCTGTGAGGTTCAGATACCTTGGACACATCCTGGACTCCAATAAGTGAAAACTAATCTGATCTATGTGATAATTTTTACAATAAGGTAATATTCTTTCTACATCCAATTTCTTTAAATAATACTAGATGTTTTTTCCTTTGGTAAAACATTTCTCTGCTCATATGTTTCTTATATTTCTCTAATTTCATATAAACTGATGTATAAATTAAGAATAAAATGTTAGAAATTTGTTTTTCTTCTTTAAAATTTGGGTAAGAGAATGTGTCTCTAATCTTCCCCCTTTAAAAAAGAATTTATAAAATCTTAAAATTTAGAGCTGGAAGGGACCTTGGAGTTCATTTCTTCATGCCTGTTTATTTTACAGTTGAAGAAATTGATGCTCAAAGAGTTCTGATAATTTGTCCAAAGTCACTCAAGTGTCAGAGCCCATGGACTTGAACCAAGGCCCCTGATCCTAAATTCAATGCTTTTTTTTTGTGTTGCCACATTATTTTAATGTAATTTAAAAATCATAATATTTGGAACCAATTTAAAATTGCTATGGCTGCATGTTTATCTTTGTTAAAGAACCAAAATAATGATCTTTTTATAATGGGCCTCCACACACCTTGGCATCCTGAAGTAGTTCTCAGTTTTTCTGTCCATTTATCCTTGTGAATTTGGGACAAATAGTCTTTATTCCTAAAGCTACTCCTGTATGGCACGTGAAGCCATGCAGTGAATTAGTGTAAGATGAGTATTTAAAAGCTGCTTTGAGTGTATGATTGCTTTATACTGTATACTTTAGGAAAATATCACAGATTTCCTAAGAGCTCTTACTTTTTGACTGCTTAACAATAGATTGCCATTAGAGGGAAGAGTCTTTGAATGATGTTGGTCAGATCTTCCTTAGTCAATGCTGACTTTACAACCAAACACTCAGATATGTACTGTCTTTTGTTTTTTTATTGGTAGATATTCCAGTTAGGCCTAAAGTAGAGAAAAGCAGATAAAAAAGTCTGTTAATTAGATCTATGACTTAGTGGTATCCTGAGTGTGATTTGGTTTTAAAGAGAATATAATATAATCTCCATTTAAGAAAGAGCATTTTTAAGAAGTTTACAAATAGATTTGAAATAATAGTGCAAACGTGGTTTGTGTAAATCTGGGGGAAAAAAGTGAAGAAATTCAAAGAAAGGTGATGTCTTCTCAGTTCTTTTTATTGTATTTTGAATGGAAAGGATTTACAGAAGCTTATGTAATGTCTATGAGGTAAAGCTATAATCTCTCTAAATTGGTGTATTTTTAAGAAAGCTATGTGCTTAATAGAGGGATAGGTAGCCTTGAATTAAAGATCTTGGGTACATACAACTTGCCTTGAAAATATATGCATATTCTCAGGGGCAGCTAGGTGGCGTAGTAGATAGAGCACTAGCCCAGAAGTCAGGAGGCTCTCAGTTCAAATGCGACCTCAGATACATAACACTCACCAGCTGTGTGTCTCTGGGCAAGTCACTTAACCCCAACTGCCTCACCAAACACAAACACACACAAACAAACAAAACTAAAATATATGCATATTCTCTCATTCTTTCTGCCTTAGGGTAACCTAGATATGCGAAGAGAGAAAAATTATTTAAACCACATTTTCCAGTCTGAAGTATAAGCAGATAGTTTTGCTGGCAAGTAGGGGAATTAAATGAAATTTCTTTTGGATAATGTGCCTTTGTAAGTCACTAGGAAAAGGAAGCTGTACTGATGACAGAGTAGTGCATGCTGTTTCTTTACAATCATTAGTTAATAGACAAAGTGACTACCATGCTAGGTCCTGGAGTTAGAGACAAATGAAACAGCTCCTGCCCTCTGTTGGAGAAAACAGCAAGTACCCACATAAGTGAACATAACATATGTATAAAGTAATTACAAAATAATTTCGGAGGGGGTGTGTGGCACTGGCCCCTGGGAGGCTCAGGAAAGACCCCAGCCTACAAGGAGCATGGGGTATCTAGGTGGTGCAGTAGATACAATACCAGGCCTGGAGTCAGAAAGATCTGAGTTCAGATCTGGCCTCAGATACTAGCTGTATGATCCTGGGCAAATCACAGTCCCTGTTTGCCTTAGTTCTTTATCTGTAAAATGGGGACACATGGAGAAGGAAATGGTAAGCCACTTCAGTACCTTTGCCAAGAAAACCTCATGGACAAGTCTGTGGGGTCACGAAGAGTTGGACATGATTGAATGACTTAACACCAACAGGAGATAGCAAGTGAGCTAAGCTTTGAGGGAAGTTAGGGATTCTAAGATGTAGATGTTAGGAGGAAGTACAGAGTCACAGAGAGGGAAGATGGAGTGTCACATGCATAGAACATTAAGTAGGCTACTTTATTTGGACTATAGAGTTCATGAAGAAAGTAACATCCAGTCTTAAAAGCTTGACTGAAACCAGATTGTGAAAGGTTTTCATGTTCAGACAGAGGAGTTTGTGTTTTTTCCTAGAGACAAGGACAAAGGATTGGAGCTTTTTGAGCAAAGGATAATGTGGTTAGACCAGTGTTTTAGGAATAGCTCTTTGGCACTTATGTGGAGGGTGAATTGGGGAAGGAAGAGGCAAGGAAACTAATTAAGAGACACTTGTCCAGATGAGAACCTAAACTAGGGTGTTGACCATGTTGGTGGAAAGCTTACTGTGTCTAATATTACAAAAGAGTTTGGTCTCAGATGGAAGAAGGCAGCAAGAGGGGAATGAATGGCTTGTTTCAGGCCATTTTTCTTCTTTGATGTAGCTCTATATTGGTGCCTAATCTAAATATCTCTACTATAGCTGATAGAAGAACTACAGAAGTTTAAAAAAAAAAAAACAAGGAGGTGATAGCTTTCAGGGAGCTAGTTTTCCGGTTGTTTTATCCTCAGCTTGATAGAGGACTTTAAAAATTTTGGTCACAAATCATATCTGGTAGCCTCTTCTCTCCTCCTGTTTGTTCATTTGTTTGCTGCATTAAAGAACAGAAAGTATAATTTTCTGATAAATGAATTTGTTTTGTAGTTGGTCAAAAGCAAGAAACAACCTACTTCAGACCTTCATTCCATTTCAATTCTACACATTTTTAAAAGCACCTATATGTTAGGTACTAGAATAAGTAAAGATGAAGTAAAACTCTCCTTATCCCAAAGCAGTTTATGATCTAAATCTTATGTAATAACTAACTATGAAAAATGCTTTTAACCTCTAAGCTATTGATTCTCTAGTTTTACTAGTCCAGGGATTCCTCCTTTGCCTTCAAAAGCTGAAAATCATGAGGCCATTTGTCCTCACTGTTATTATAAGAAAACTTTATATTATAACATTATAACTTGTCATTATAAGAAAAAAAATCACCAGAATTAATGAGAATATAATATAAATGTTATTGCATCCAAAGTAATAAAACTGAACATACTTGAAATTAAAGTACAGGCATTTTTCACATCACAAATATTAATATTCTACAGTACTTTTTGGAAGACTATATCTTGAAAATCAATGCTGAAAGTAGTTCTCTTATTTCCTCTTTCTAAATTGGAGGTTGATTTGCATTTTATTCTCGTCTTTCTTTTTTAAAAAAAATTTTTTTGGAGTTGCAGTTAAAATATACCTGTTCATTTAAATATTACAGTAGAATGAAAATGAATCTTTCCCAAGAGTTTCTTCTTCATCTCATATCACTGACAGATCTACAAGTTCCTCCTTCACTCCTATGTCTGATGATGAGATGGTCAGTATAAACACACTCTTTTGATTGCATCCCTTCCCATCTTCTCCAGCAGATTGTCCCCACTATCTGCACCACCTTCTCTCTAAACGTCAGTTTCCCTCACTACTGACTCCTTCCCTGTTGCCTACAAATACACACTCATGTGTCTCCCAAACTTAAAAATTTTTTCTTCATTCGACAATCACTGCTAGCTGTCATCCAGATTTCTTTCTTCCCTTTCCCAACTAAACTCCTTGAGAAAACCTTCTACACTTTGTACTTTTACTTTCTGTCTTCCAAACTCTTAAAATTTGGCGTCCAACTTTATCATTCAAATGAAACTCTTCTCCAAAGTTGCTAATGATCTCTTAATTGCCAAAACTAATGGCCTTTTCCCAATCATCCTTCTTAATCTCTGTGTAGCCTTTGATAGTCTTGATCACCATTTCTTTCTGAATACTCCCTCCTTTCTAGATTCACTCCTGGTTTTCCTACCTGTCTGGCCATTCCTTCTTAATCTCTTTTGCTGCATCTTTATGTCATGCTCATTAATCATGTATGTTCTCCAAGGCTCTGTTCTGGGTCCCCTTTTCTTTTCCCTCTAGACCATTTTTCTTGGTGATCTCATCAGCTGTTTCCATGAGTTCAGTTATCTCCATACAGAAGATTCTTCAACATGTATATCCAGTCCTAGTCCCTTTTCTGATGTCAAGTCCTCCAGTCACCAACTTCCTTTTGGACATCTTGAACTTGGTATATTGTAGATGTCTCAAATTCAACATATCTAAAACAGAACTAATTCTTTTCCCAAAAACCTTCCCCTCTTCCTAACTTCTCTATTACTGTTGAAGTCACAACTACCTCCCAGGCACTTAGGCTCGAAACTTCAGTGTTATCTTCAACTCCTCTCTGGGACCTAAGCTAATATATCCCAAACATGGCCAACTTGTTCCTACGTTCACAACATCTCCTATATGTCCTCTTCTTTCTACTCATAGTCACCATTCTGGAACAGGCTCTCATCATCACCTTTAATCTAGATAATGACAGTAGCTTTTTAATTGATCTCTTTGTCCCAAGCCTCTGTTCAATCCCTTCCATCTTCCACTGTACGACCAAATGATTTTCCTGAAAGTCCAGGTCTACGTCCCTTCTTTATTCATCATGCTCATTTTACTCCCTATTACCTCCAGGATCAAATTGAAAACTGTTTAGTATTTAAAGTTCCTTACAATCTGGTCCCTTCCTGTGTTTGCAGTTTTCTTATATTTTACTACCCTCAATGCACCCTGTGATTCAGCTGTGCCAGCCTACTTGCTGTTCCTGGCCCATCTCTGTGCTCTTTCACAGCCTGGTGCCTCGATCTGTAATGCTCTGTCCCTTCGAATCTACCTCTTACCTTCCCTGGGGCTTCCTTTAACACTTAGCTCAAATCCTGTCTTCTTCAGAAGACTTTTCCTGGTAGTACTCCCTGATGCTAGCGCCTTCTGTCTGAGGTTACCTTTCATCTATTCTGTTTATATCATGTATACAAAGACTTTGTATTTATATTTTGTCTCCCCTATTAGAATGTGAGCTCCTTGAGATCAGGGACAGCATTTTCACCTTTCTTTGTGTCCCCAGAACACATCTCCTGGCACATAAGTACTTAAAAAATTCTCATTGACTGACTGATTTTTGATAGACAAATCAGTTATTACTGACGTTATTAGTAATAGTTGAAAAATAGTTAAAAACTTCATTATTAGAAAAGGTTGTTTTTTTTTTAAACCACCTTTTATCCTTTGAAACTAGAGAATTCCAAAGGTGAATCACCTTTAACAAGAGCCTTAATCAAAAGGTTTTTTCCTTCAAATTTTACACATTGTATTATAGCAACCTGGCATGAATAGATATGGCACATAATGAATGTTTTTACATATACCGTCTTATTCAATAGAATTACCTAGTCCAGCCTTCTTATTTTATAAAGGTTAATCAATCATGTGGAAAGTAAGATCTTCATTTAATAAAATCAATTTTTATTTAAAGGAGAACGAAAAATGCATTGAGTACCCTCAAATTAATTAAAAAAAAACCACGTGAAACAGTGTTTACTTTTGTTATATAGTATACCACTTAAGCCTAGGACAACATGCCCCAAAATATTTTCTCTTTGTGGGCACAGTTGTAGATAAATATGGTGTACCCTAGACAATGTTCAAGTTGGTCATATTTTGTTATCACTTTCTTTCCTTTCCCATTCACCCATTGGTGGCTTCTCCTCACCTTTCTGACAACCCACCCTATCCTTTTCTTTTCTCAAATTCTTTGCCATTCAAAACTAGAAATAATCTGATATTTGTCCTTGTCAAGTTGAATTGACCTATTTTTCTTTGGCAGAATTGAGTCTTAATTGTGCCAGTTGTAAATGTGCATTTTTAACTTTTTTTTTTTCTGATTTTGATATGAAAGATTTTCTTTCTTTGGTTAAAGGAACTCCAGGCATTAGCATGTTGAGAGGTGTCAGTGAAAGTACTATCATATTTATGTGGCAAGGATAGCTCTGGGTTAAGCAACTTTTGTTCACACTTATGAATATATATCACCTTTGTTTGTTACCCACTACCAGTCCTTGTGGAATAGGGGAAAGGATGAGGCACTAGACTATGACCCTTGGATTCTGGGAATAGGATGAAGAATAGGGCAGGGCAGTCTGGGGTCATGACATACTTTAGAAATAGGGGAAATTTCTTTGGCTATCCTACCTCTAGCCCTAGGAACTCAGTATTCTCATACTTTACAATGACTAGCCAAAGCCAGGACCCTACTCATAGAAAGTTCCCTATGTTCCAAGATTACCTGGTTCCCTCAAAAAAATAAAATAAAAATGCCTGTTTCTTTAGTCTTCATTGTTAGGAAAGCAGAAATTCAGGGTGTAGAGATTGTGACTCAGTTTTAGGCATTTAAGGTTTAACTAGTTTTCCTTAAGCAGCAAGACTAGTCTTGTCACTACTCTTCTGATACTGTCATATTCAGGATAGTATATTGCAGGATTGTTACAACATACTCTGTTGAAAAAGTATTTGGTTTTGGAGCTTGCTTTTTTTAAAAAAAATGTTTTATTGTTACTTTTTGTTTCTACACTATAGTCATTTCCGTTTTAAACACTTCTTTCCCCTGTTGAATCCTTTGAAACAAAGAAAAACATTCAAGCAAAACTAAGCAACGCATCAAACCCTTTCTTTACTGAGGAGCTGTGTTTCATGATCAGTTCTATAGCTCTCATTATAATTCATTAATGACTTTTAGTGGTCTTATTGTTTGTATTATTGTAGTTATTGTGTATTTTGTTCTGTTGGTTCTACTTTTTAAGCTTTATTTGGTACAGGGGAGACATTGTGGTACAGTAGAAACAGCCCTGGATTTAGAGTCAGAAGACCTGGGTTCAAATACCACCTCTCATTACCTTTGTGACCTTGGGCAAGTCACTCAGTTCTTTGGACCACAGTTTCCTCATCTGTAAAATGAAGTTGTTGAACTAAGTGATCTCCAACATCCCTTACCAGCTCTAAATCTATGATCCTATGGTCGCTCTGATTCCACCATTCTACAAGTCTTACTGCTATTCCTGCTATTCATTGTTTTTTATGACACATAATATTATTCCATTACATTTATATATTACAATTTGTCAGTCTGTTTCCCAGTTACAGGTACCCATTTTGTTTCTAATTTTTCACTATTACAGAGTATTGCTGTGAATATTTTGTTATGTGTAGACCTTTCGTTTTGTCATTAACCTCCTTGGTAGATATGCCCAGTAGTGTGGGATCTCTGGGTCGAAGGGTATGAATAGTTTAATGATTTTTCTCATGTGATTCCAAAATTTTTTTCTAGAATTAATTGTTGGATTAATTTATATGCTCTTAGAGAGATCAAGAGTTTTAAGGGATCTTGCTGGTCAAGTCCAAACTCCCCCCCCCATTTTATTTTTAAAATTTAAGTTTTTTATTTTTTTAATTAATGAAAATCTTCCTTCTCGTCTCCCACCTTCTTCTCTCTTCTCCCCTCACTGTCTCTCTCTCTGTCTCTCACACACACACACACACACACACACACACACACACACACACACACATGCGCACGCGCGTGCACGTCTGTACTCTGAATCTATTACCTCTATGGTTAGCATGTTTGTTTCATCATGAATTTTCTCGCATCATATTTGGTCATTGTGTTGATCAGGGTTCTAAAGTCTTTCAGAGTGTTTGTTTTTATAATAATATTATTGTATAATTTATACTCCTGACTTCACTCTGTGTTAGTTTATACAAATTTTTACAAGTTTCTCTGAAGTCATTGTCTTCATCATTTCTCATAGTAGAAATGTATTCTTTTATATTTGTGTACCATATTATCTGTTTCTTGATTGATATAACTCTCTCATTTTATAAATAAGAAAACTGTCATAAAGAGGCGAAGTCACTTGTCCAGGGTCACACAAACGTTAATGGCAAAGTCTGGTTTTGAACCCACGTCCTTTGATTCAAAATCCCATACCCTTTCCACTGGACTACACTGCCTCTGGAATTCATAGTACCACCAAGAGTATGTATTTGTCTTCCCACATTTCCTCCACTATATTATTTCCACCATTTTTCGTTGCCAGTTTGATGGTTCAGTGGTGAAACCTGAGAGTGGCTTTAGTTTACAGTTTTCATATTGTGATTTGGACCGTGTTTTTATATGGTTACTCATTTTTAGTTCTTTCTCAAAACTTTTGATCCTCTGGCCACTTCTTTTTTTGTGAGTGGTCTTATTGTCAGTTCCCTGTATATCATGGTATGCTTCTAGTGTTTTTCCATTGTAAATAATGTTAGATTTTGGTTTTAGATATACATTTTTTTAACTAATAAAAATGGCCCTTCTTTTGTTATGCTTTGTAGGTTTGTTTTTGTCTTGTTTTGTTTTTTGTTTTTAGCATAAGTGAGTGTTATACTTTGTCAAAGTATATTTTATATTTTTTCTGTACCTGTTGATATAGTTATGTAGTTAGGAGTGTTTTTGCTGAATATGTCAATTATGTTAATTGTTTTCCTGGAGTTGAACCATCCTTGCATTCCCTTATACAAATCCAGTTTGAGCTTAGGGAATAATTATATAGATAACGTTGATATTCTTTTTGCTAGGATTTTATTTAAAATTTTTGAATCTTTTTGCTAGGTTCTTTTTTAATCTTCAGATTGCTTATATGCCTCGGTTTCAGACTTTTATCAGAATTTTTTAACCTTTTAAATTTTTGTTAATAGTTTTTTCTGAAGAATTAAAATAGCACATTACTTTAGATTAATCAAGACTATTTTTTTAGAGCTTTAACAGTGTACAACACAATACACATAATACAAAACACACCAAAGAGATGGATTTCTGCTGCTAGATATTACCAAATATATCATTCTAAAGCAATGAGTCTGTTCTCCAAAATGATGGGGAAAGTAAAACTGAAATAAATTTATGTGTTAAGAGTTGGGCTAATGGATTGTGGGCTCATTCCCTCAACTCCATTTGAGAGTGCTTACAAAGAGCTTCCTGTTTCACACTGAATATGAAAGTGTCAATTAAAAAGTTTCCTAGAATTGGGGACTTAAAGCCTGGAGAAAGTAATCAAGGGCTGAAAAGTTAGGTGCCCTGCTCTAGCAAGATCCAAGATTTAGCTAAGATTTGAGTGAAACCTGAGAGTGGTTGCCTGGCAGAAGGAGCAGAAGAATGCCCAAACTCAGTGGCATTGTTCATGCCTTTAAAGGTTTAGGAACTGGTGTTACACTAAGTTAGATTCTAACATGGAGTCCACTTTTAAGAGGAAAAAAAGGTAAAATCAAATATATATCCTAAAAACCCTTTCCATTGCACTAGACATGGATTTCAGTTCAACTAGTCTAACAGTAGAAGATGTGTTGGTCAAACACAAGATATTCAAAGCAGCGCTGACAACCTCAGAATCTCTTTTCTCCAGAATACCCCTGTATCTCTGGCTCAGGGCAAGAGTGAGAATATAACAACAAAGTTTGGTCTTGAATATATGTATAGCCTTCCAGAAACACCAGGGCTAAGCTGGGAAAGACACTTCTCAAAGTACAAATAAAATAAATAAAGTGGGTGAAGTGGGGGCAGAGCTTAAATATCCCAATATTCCTCTGCTTTACCTTCCTCTGTTCTGTTCCCACAGGAATCAGACTCTCACACAGATTAATGTATGGTGTACAGAAGTATCCTTCCTTTCTCTTCCATTCCCACCTCCAATAGCAGCAAACCTAAAACAACATTCTTTCTTATTCTTAAGGTGAGAATGAAGCCACTGGAAGGAAGGGGGGCCTCTAGGGACTGATGGGAATACTTGAGGCCTCCCAAAGTGAGAGATGCTCTGTGGCAGGGTGAAGGTGGGCAGTTCTTCCAGTGTCAAGGTCATTGTAGTATAATAATAAAACTTCTTTAATGTCTTTCAATTCAAAGCCCATTTCCTTAAATTTGCTCATTAACTGAAGAAATTTTGTTGTCTTTTACTCTGAACACTAGTACATTTCCAAAGTTTCTACTAGAATGGGATGAAAGCCTTTTTCATAGAGCTGTCCATGTGTAAGCAAATAGTCAAAAACTTGCTTGCTTCTTCTTCATGGCTTTCAAGATACATTCATATGAGTAGCTCATGTTGACCACTCTCTCCACACACTGCTGCTCAGTGCTTGCAGGTCCAAATAAGTTGGTGAACTTGAACTCTGGGGAGAACTGGGAGTGTTTGGCATTTGTGATGTCCTGACATTGTGAAGTGTGACCTCAGCACTGTTTGGAGTGATGAACCTTCTGTATACAGTGACAAAACAGACAAGGAAGGCTGCCGGGATGAAGGGGATAGTGCTGGTGCATCCTTGCCAGCCAGATTTAAAGCTGAAAATTTCACCTCAGTGTGTTTGTTGAGTTCACTAGTATAGTTCTGGGAGCAGGGCTTTAAGGAATTCAGGAAAGTGCCATTGTGAAGACAGGTGATATTTTCAAAAGTACTTGCAAGCTTTGCTGTCTTCTGCTCACTCTTATCTGAGTCAAGTTTGGGGAGGAAAGATATTTGATATTTCTCACAGCACTGATAGGAGAGAGGGACTCTGGAAAACTGTGACATCTTTTCACAGTTACCTAACTATGGTAAAGTGATAAAGCCATTGGGTTTGTGAAGGGACTTGAAATCCAGTTTAGCCCATTCCAGGGATGCCAAGACTTCGTGGTCCTGCCACACAAACCCAGAGCCTCCTTTGGGCAAGTTATTGTCTAAGATCTAGGCCACAGTAGGCCCAGTTGTACCAACGAGAATGTTATTCTTTCTCATCAATAGTTTTTAATTCCATGTTGTCAAATGGAACCTCTTCCCATTCAAAGTTAGTGGGGTTAAAGTCTGCCTTTGTATGGGGTGAGCTGAGAATCTTCTGTTTTATGGCATTACTGCTGACACCAGTTGGGGTAAAATGTTGTTGTTTTGTAAGCCGGCAAAGACGCGGTTAATGGGAAGTGGCATTGTGGTCAGGCAGTGTGTCTTTGAGTAACCCATTTTTCTGTCACCTTCTGGGCCACTCTTGGAATTCACTTTGGCTTCTGCTTCTTAAGCCTTTCACTCAGCTTCCCATTGAGCTTCCTGGATTTTCATAATGTCTTCTGTCCATTTGTTTCTGGGGCTTTTTCCCCCAAAGAAAACTCCTATTGTATTTCCCTGACAGCTTATAAACAGTCAGACTAGGTGAATCTAATAGGAGGACCAACTTTAGCTCATGTTTTGAATTTCTGTCCTATCTTAAATGGGACATCATCAAGGTAACTGAAAGTCCCGTGAAAATCTAAACCCAGTTTCTTAGAAGCCATTTAGAATTTGCTCTGTGACCCTGCACAAGTTACTTAACTTCTCTAAGCCTCAGTTTCTCAGCTTCTGCAAAAGGAGAGTAATAATCCAAGCACCACTGCTGTCTCCAAGGCTGGAAAGGTATCACCGCTGGCCAGCTGGCTATCCGTTCCAGCTTGGTCCCCAAAGCACTTATAGCAGCCCCTAGGGAAGTGAGTGGTGCTGCCTCTCTAGCTCTGCCCTCCTCTTTGTTTCTCTCGAAAATAAAAGAGGAAAATTAATCTGACGTATATCTAAGAATATTTGTAGCTGCATTGTGATCTGGGACTCAGTTTTCTCACTGGTAACATAAGAGAGTTGGACTAGATGACCCCTAAAGTTTCTTCCAGCCCTAAATTCTATGATCCCATGCATGACTATTAGGCATAAATATTAAGCAGTTCATATAATTCATTAATGCATGCAGCAAATACTTGTTGAATTATTGCAAATAAGATTCAGTCATATCAGGAGTGGCATTCTTTATATTCTATATAACACATGAAATTCTTAATAAGTATTTACTAATTTAAAGTACTTGTAAAATGAGGTTATGCTAAATGGATATAAAATATCTGTCTTAGAAGGGATAGCAGAAGTCAACAAGCTTCGTATCTTCTTTTTTATTTATTTTTTTATTAATTTATTTTTATTTATCAACAATCACTTCCATATGCTTTTGAGTTGAAAATTTTTCTCCCCCCTCCTACCCCCCCACCCTCCCCAAGACGGTGCACAATCTGATATAGGCTTTACATTTACATACCCATTAAACGTATTTTCACATTAGTGAAGTTGTAAGTAAAAATTAAAACCAATAGGAGGAACCATCAGAAAGATGAAAGAAAACTCAACAGAAGGTAAAAATAAGTGATAGCAATTCAACTTCCATAATTCTTTCTTTGGATGTGGACAGCATTTTCCATCCCGAGGCCTCTGGAGATGTCTTAGATCCTTGTAATGCTGAGAAGAGTTCAGTTTAACAATCTTAGTCACTGCATAATGTGGCTGTTATTGTGTACAAAGTCCTGTTGGTTCTGCTCACTTCACTCAGCATCAGACCATATAAGTCTTCCCAGGTTTTTCTGAAGTCAACCTGTTCATCATTTCTTATAGCACAATATAGTATTCCATTACATTCATATACCACAACTAGCTCAGCCATTCCCCAATGGATGGGCATCCTCTCAATTTCCAGTTCTTTGCCACCACAAAAAGAGCTGCTATGAATATTTTTGTACATGTGGGTCCTTTTCCCATTTGTTTGATCTCTTTGGGATATAAGGCTTTATATCTTCTTAAGAATCCCCTTTATGACATTACTTATTTAAAGTGGTCATCCAGTTTTTACCTAGCCAAAAAAAAAGAAACGCAAGCTATAAGCATTTGTTAAACACCTGTTATGCCTTGGACACTGCCTTAAGTACTGGGAATTTAAAGACAAAAATGAAAGTCACTTCTTTCTAGGAGATTACATTCTACTCTGAGACTAGAACATGTAAATAAAAAAATATATACAAAATAAATACATAGTAGTTTATTTTTTGGGGAGAGAAGCACTAACAACTGGGATAAGCAAGAAAGGCCTGTTGTGGGAGGTTGCTGTTGACTTGAGCCTTGAAAGGAGCTAAGGATTCCAAGAGGTGGAGGTAAAGAGGGAGAGCTTTCCAGGCTTGGGGGACCTTCTGCCAAACAGGGAGCTTTAGTGATAGGAAGCAGAGAGCAGTGCCCGTTTGGTTGAAATGTAGCATTCATGAGGTGGGACTTGTGTAATCACCCTGCAAAGATAGGTTAGAAACAGTGTTAAAGGGCTTCAGATGCCAAACACTGCAGTTTATCCCTGGGGAAATAGGAACCACAGAAACTTCTGAGGTAGGGGGAATGATCAGAACTGTGCTTTAGGAATGGAACATTAAGCTGGTAGCAGTGTGCAAGAGAGACAGGGAAAGGAGAGACTGCATTCAAGGAGACCTTCTAGGAGGCTCTGGAAAGTTCTTAAGGTAAAGAGTATTAAGAGACCTGTACTAGGATGGTGCCTGTGTGAGTGGAGATAATTGGAAGGATACAGAGGATATTTGGAAGTACAAATGATAACTGACTGATATGTGAGTGAGTGAGTCTAGGACGATAACCAAGGTTGCAAATGTGAGTGACTAGAAGGGTGATACTCCCCCTAATAAAGAATTTAGGAGGAAGGATGATTTCAGGGGGAAAGATAATGAGTTCTATTTTGGACTTGTTGAGTTTGAGATTCTATCTGGACATGCATGTAGGCATATATGCCCAGCAGGTACTTGATGATAATGGATTGAAGCTTAGGAGAGGGATGAGAATCAGATGTGTAGATGTGAGAGTCATCTACATAGAGGTACTAGTTGAATCCATGGAAGCTGGTAAGATAATTAAGAATGTAGAGAGAAAGAAGAGAAGGGGGCCTCACGAAACCTGGAGTATACCATGTGTGATAAGGGTTGGGACATATGTAGTGATTCTCTAAGGGAAGCTAAGAAACAGACAGTTATAAGATCCAGGACAGAATAATATCACGAAATCCAGGTATGGGAAGGCGCCAGGCATTTTGTTACATATGATATAGAGAAGTCAAGAAGGAGGATGATTGAGAAAAGCCCAAGAGCTTTGGGAATGGTAGCATCTTCCTTCTCCCCCACCTTCCCCAGCACAATACCTTTAGCCCATTTGGGAGTGTCACTTTATAGCCCAGCTCCTGCAGGTGTCCTGGGAAGCAAAGCCTGTGGATTTGGGACCTGTTATTTTATCAGAAGGTGCTGCAGCCCCATTCTATGCAACTCCCATAGTTTATTGAAGACTCAGAAAAGAAAGTTCTCACAATGAAAATCCTTAGCACTGTCAGATGGTTTATTATCAGAAAAAGATAGGATTTTATTAGTTGAAATGCCATTAAAGATGAGTTACCATGCTTTACCTTTGTACCATAAGATCCGTGGGTCCTTTCCCTGTGACTTAGAGTTAATGCCTCTATTTATACAGGTTGTGTCCTCAGTTAGGAAAGCTCCTTGAGAGCAGGAACTGACTTGCTTTTACTTTTTTATTTGTAGTCCTGGTGCTTAGAAGAGTGCTTTACACATAGTAAGTGCTTTAAAAAATGCCTTTTCATTAATTTCTTTGGAAGGCCATTGAATTTAGCAAAAAAGAGATCATAGGTGACCTTAGAAAGCAAGGGAAACTTGGTAGGGAAACTCTTCCAAGAACTTTGTGCAATTCTAGTGCCTTCCCTCTTTTAATTATTTCCTATTTATCCTATATGTGACTTGTTTTGTTGTCAGTTCACCTTTCTGATTTTTATATTTGTAATTTTATTTTCTTTCTATAAAAATCAAATTAGCTAATAGCTTATCTATTTTATTGTGCTTTTTTAAACAGCTCCTAGTATGTGTGTGTGTGTGTGTGTGTGTGTGTGTGTGTGTACACACACACACACACACACACACACACATAGACATATACACACATAAAATTAATTTTGTTAATCTCCATTGATTTTCAGAATTTCTATATTGGTGTTTAATTGAAGGTTTTTAATTTTTTGGTTTTCTGAGTTTTTTAATTTGCATGCCAAATTCATTGATCTGTTCTTTGTCTCTTTTATTGATGTAAGCTTTTAGAGATATAAATTTTCCCTTAAGTACTGCTTTGGCTGCATCCCACAGATTTTTGTATGTCATTTCATTGTTTTCATTATTTTTAATGACATTATTGTTTCTATGATTTGTTCTTTGACCCACCCATTCTTTAGGATTGTTATGTAATTTCCATTTGATTTTTAACCTAGGCTTCAAAAGCCATTTATCGCATGTAATTGTTATTGCATTATAGTCCATAAAAGTTGCATTTAAAATTTCTGCTTTCCTGCATTTGTTTGTGAGATTTTTATGCCCTCATACATGGTCAGTTTTTGTTAAGGTGCCATGTACAGCTGAGAATAGGTATACTCTTTTCTATTCCCACTCAGTATTCTCTAGACATCTACCATATCTAATTTTTCCAAATTCTATTCATCTCAACTTTCTTTTTCTGTAAGTTGAAGTTCCCTACACTCATAGTTTACTGTCAGCTTCTCCTTATAACTCATTTACTTTTTCTTGAAGAATTTAGATGCTATACCATTTGATGCACATATGTTCAATATTTGTGTTAATGTATTATTTGTAGTACCTTTAGCAAAACTTAGTTTCCCTGGTTATCTCTTTTAATTAGGTTTGTTTTTACTTTTGCTTTGAGATCACGTTTGCTACCCCTGACTTTTTTACTTCCACTGAAGCATAATAGATTCTGCCCCAGCCCCTTATTTTAATTCTGTATGTGTCTTTCTGTTTCAATTGTATTTCTTGTAAATAAGATATTATTGGATTCTGGTTTTTAATCAATTCTGCTATCCTTTTTCCATTTCATGGGTGAGTTCATTCACATTTACAGTTGAAATTGCTAACATATATTTCCCTCCATCCTAATTCTCTTTTAAATTTTTTTTAAATTTTTCTCCAGTTACATATAAAGCAAATTTTAACATTTATTAAAAAAATTTTTTGAGTTCCATATTTTCTCTCCCCTCTCTTCCCCTTCTCCCTGAGACAGTAGCAATTTGATACAGGTTATACATCTTCAATAATGCAAAACATATCACCATATTAGTCATGTTGTAAAAGAATACACAGACCCAAAGGAAAAAAAAACACACACAAAAATACAAAAAGTGAAAAATAGTTTGCTTCAGTCTGCATTCAGACTCCAGCAGTTCTTTGTCTGGAGGCAGATAGGATTTTTCATCATGTATCCTTTAGAATTATCTTGGATCATTGTATTGCTGAGAATAGCTAAGTCATTCATTCACAGTTGATCATCTTATGTTATTGCTGTTACTGTGCACGATGTTCTCCTGGTTCTGCCTGCTTCACTTTGCATCAGTTCATGTAAGTCTTTTTAGGTTTTTCTGGAATCTGCCCACTCATCATTTCTCATAGCACAGCAATATTCCATTACAGTCATATACCACAACTTGTCCAGGCATTCCCCAGTTGATGGGCATCTCCTCAATTTCTTTGGCACTACAAAAAGAGTTGCTATAAATATTTTGTACAAATAGTTTCTTTCCACCTTTTTTTTTTTATCTCTTTGGCATACAGACCTAGTAGTCATCCTATTCTCTTATACTTTTCTTTCTCTTTTTTCTGTCCTCCCTTTTTAAGAGTTTGTTTTGCTTCTGACTAATCCCTCCCTTACTACTTCTTGACTTTGAACTTAATGTTAGTTCTGGGTTATCTGGACTCCCAAGGTAGAGGGCAATGCCTGGCATGAGCTTCGTCCTTTTATGTCCTCCTCCTGCTTTCACAGCTCAGGCTGATAGCCTATAAGTTTTCAGTGCACCAAAAGTGATGTGATCCAGGGCAAGGTCTGCTTGCTGACTTTCTGGTCTGAGCTTTTCAAGCTGCTGACCCAGGTTTGGGTCTGTGGCCTTGTCCCTGCTTGGGAGTTTCAGTAGATTGCTGCTAGAGTCAGCCACTGTTATTCTGCTGGGAGATTATGCAAGATCAGAGAGACTGAACTGCCAGCTTTTCTTTGGTCTGGGACTTCTACCCTAGTTATCCCACTGCAAGCTTCTACCCTGGACTGGAGGCTAGAGCTGTGTCCTTGCTTACATAGGTTTGCTTCTGGAACATGTTTCCTGCTCCGAACATGCATGTGATCCCTTCTCTTCATTCTGTATTTGCTACCTGGAACTAAGTAGTGCATGACAGAGCTGCCCTGTGTCACTGGTTCCTACACACAGTGCTGGTTTAGGGATACCCTGGGATTTCTTCTTAATCAGTTACTTCCTGACCCAGTCTTTACCCTCCTTCCGTCCCTTCATGCTGGAATGCTTCTTGTAGTACTTCTTCCTATCCACATTTCATTCCCAGTATTTGAAGACTTCTTTCTACTTCCTTAAGCTGCCCTGGGGTGGAAAAATGATTTCCTTCTGACTTTTTCTAGATCTTTGTGGAATAGAGTGGTGAGAAGATAGGCTGTACTGCTTCCTCTGTCCCCCTGATTATCCCTCTAAAGAATAGTAGTCTTGTAAAATTGTTACAAACTTCCCAAAGTATATTTTCCCCAAATGGTTGAGCAAAACTTCCTTAAAGAGTGGTTGCAACTAATGATACATGTTGCTTTGTACTTTTATAGTTTACTGTTTGTTAGCAAAAAGGAAGTCTGTGAGATTTAATTTTAGTAATTCATACCAATGCTGTTTCTTGTATTTGACTCTGAGTTTTGTTGCTCTCCCTGTTGCTTTTTTTGTTTTGAGTTTTGTTGCTTCTTCTAGTGCTTATTGTTCTTCTGGCTTATTTTTCTTCACTCTGGCTCCCTCTGTACTATTTCACTTGATATTTTATCAGCTTTCATTGATTCAACTCTATGCTAATAAGTTTTTAAGTCCACTTATCCAGCCTTAACCTCTCTACAGACCTCCAGTCTCACAGCTCCAATTGCCTATTGGACATCTCTGACTGGAACTCAGTGTGTCCAAAATGAAATTCATCTTTCCCCCCAAACCCACTCCCACTCCCTCCAAACTTCCCTGTTACTTTCCAGGGCATTACCATCCTCTTAGTTACTCAGGCTCACAACCTAGTGTCATCCTCTGCTCCTCTCTCTTAATCCTCACATCCAGTATATATTGCCAAGGCCTGTTGTTTTTACCTTTGCAACATCTTTTATACATGCTTCTTTTTCTCCACTGACACTGACATCAGCCTAGTACAGGCCCTTATCATCTCACACCTGGACCAGTGCATTAGTTGGTCTCTCTCTCTACTCCCATTATTCCTGCACTGAGTTGCCAAAGTGATCTCTCAAAAGCACAAATCTGATCTTGTAAACCTTCACCCTCCCCCACACCCCAACCCTGGCTCTCTCTCCCAGACTCCAGTGGCTTCATATCACTCCCAAATATAAATATAAAAATCTGTTTGACATTCAAAGCCATTCATAACCCTCTGTCTTTCCAGCTTCTTACACCTTATATCTTACCCTCCTCCCCCCAAACTCTTTGATCCAGTGACACTGGCTTCTTTGCTCTTCCTTGAGCAGGGTAGTCCAGGGATGGGAAATCTGCAGCCTCCAGGCCTTCTAGGTCTTTCGGTGTGGCCTTTTGACTGAGTCCAAGTTTTACAGAGCAATCCTTTTATTAAGGGGATTTGTTGTGGTTTGGATTCAGGCAAAGGGCCACACTTGAGGACCTAGAGGGCCACATATGGCCTTGAGGCCGCAGATTCCCCACCCCTGGAGTAGTCCATTTCCTGACTCTGGACATTTTCACCTAGCTGCATGGCTTTCTACAGGAAGCCTTTCCCAAGCCCCTTTAATTCTGGCACTTTCTAAACTCTGTTGATTATTTCCAGTTTGTACTGTGTATAGCTTGTTTGTACATAGCATGGTGTCTCTTCCTATTAGATCGTGAACTTCTTGAGAGAGAGGACTGTCTTTTACCTTCCTTTGTGTTCTCAGGGCTTACCACAGTTCCTGGTAAATAGTAAGCACTTAATATATGTTCTTTGCTTAGCTGACTTACTCTGTGTCATTTAATATAAGTCTTTTCATATCTGAAAACCTTGCAAGTTCCCCTCCTCTGTTTCTTTTCTTTTTGCTTTTTGGTGAGACAGTCAGGGTTAAGTGACTTGCCTCGAGTCACACAGCCAATAAGTGTCAAATGCCTGAGGCCAGATTTGAACTCAGGTACTCCTGACTCCAAGACCAAAGCTCTATCCACTGCACCACCTAGCAGCTCCCCCTCCTCTATTTCTACTACCAACACCTTAGTATCTAGGTCTTCATTCACTCCCACTTAACTGAGTTAAGCTCCTCACGTATTTTCCCACTGCCGCTCACTTCTCTGTAACCTACTCTTCATATTGCTTACAAATAATTTTGTCCTCATACATGTCCTCATACATTCCTCTGTTCAGAATTCTTCACTGCCTGCCAAATAAAATTCAGACTACTTACATTGTCATTTAAAGCTTTCCTTCATCTGTCAGTGACCCTATCTTTTCCTTGTTTTCTCATGCTATCCTTTTTGTGCATGTTGTTCCAGTCAAATTGAATTTATAAGAATTTGCTATGTACATCCCACACTGTCCAGCTTCCATACATTTGTTCATGCTGTTTCCTTGCCTGAAATGCCCTCTCACTCCTGTAAGACCCAGCATAAATACCATTTCTCCCATACCAGTGAGTAATTATGCTCCCCTCTCACTCCCACCTTAATCCTCATATAGTACTTGGATTACATATCTCTCTTACACCTTTGATTGTGAATTCTATAAGAAAAGGAACCACATTTTATCCTGTTATTGTCATTCTCTTGCTGCCTGACGTGATATTAATAGTCCCATAAGTGCATAATTAACAAATGTATGTTGAAATTGAATTCAGTATTGATCGGAGGCAGGCTCTATATGTGATTTATTTTGTATGTGTTTTGTGAAGTATTTTAGCATTGTGGTGGTGGTGGTGTGTCTGTGTATGTATGTATATGTGTGTGTGTATGTTTTAACCTAAGATTTAAAACTATTTGAATTCTGCTTGAGCATTTTGCTTCCAGTTTTTATTATACTTTTCTCAATTGTTTTGCTTATAATTGGGACATCTGACTGCATTCTGCCTTGAAACTTAAGTGAGAAGAATTTTAGTTTAAAATATTTTTTTTCATTCTTCTAATCTGATACAATGAAAGAACTGCAGATGTCCCTACTTTCCTTGGAACATGTAAGCATCTTTCTCTTCTTCCTCATAATATTGGTGCACTTATAATGCTTAGTGATCTTGGAGGTGACCTAATGTGATTGGATTAAGGCAATGCTTATTTTGTGAATTGGATAAAAAAGTCTTTATATAGAAAACAAACTATGTATGTTGTAGAATATTTTGATGTCCTTTCTGAATGTTATCTTCTAAAAAGAGATCTGGGAAGGAGAAGAGAAGAAAGAGAAGAGAGACTTCTTGTGGGTAAGTTATTGGACTATTACAAAATTCAGCCTAAACTGGTAAGGCAAAATTTTGGCATAAATGCTTAAGCAGGTAAGGGACAGATGTATTTGGAAATGAATATTATTTAAAAATAAAAGGTAGCAAATAAAACCAGAACAGTGGGCTTTAACATTGCAGTAGTGACAACTCTTAGAATTTAATACAGTATTAAAAATACTATGAGTTCAGATAATAATGATAGCATATTTATATAACATTCTAATGCTTACATTGCATTTTATATACATTATCTCGTTTGAACCTTGCAATAACACTGAGACTGTTTTTAAAATAATTTGAAGTTTTTTCTTTTTTAATGATTTTATTTCTTTTTTCTTATTTTATTACTAGCAGACACAAACATTGCAATACACAAAGAATAGCAAAAATAATTATATGTGAAACTATGACTAGAAATTTACTTTGCTGCAAATTTTTCAGAAATTCTGTGAAGTTGGGGGAAAGAGTTGCATGTAAGTTTTATAATCTGTTAAAATAAATGTAAGATTTTCTTTCCTTATGTGGCATTTTTTTTTTGTGATATCTACCAAAGTATGAGGTCTTGACAGAATATTATTTGGAGTATATGAAGGGAGTAGAGTACAGTGAAGAGTGTGCTGGATGGGAGGACCTGAGTTCAAAGTTTGATCTTTCTGTGGTCATTTTGTATGTTGTTTTCCTAGTTCTGCTTACTTTATCACATCAGTTCATATAAGTCTTATTATGTTTCTCTAAATTCTTCATATTTGTCATTTCTTTTTTTTTGACATTTGTCATTTCTTAAGGTACAATAATAGTCTATTCATCCATCTTAATTTGTTTAACTATGCATTTATTATTGAGCTTCTACTTTATTTCCAGTTTTTTGCTACCATAAAAATGTAATTATGTATATTTTATTTTCAATGAAGATCCATTCTTTGTTCTTGTGAACAAAGGACAAACTATAATATGATTTAACCAATATTTTTTAGTGTGAGGTTCATTTTTTAACATGAAAGAATTTTGCAGACCCCATACATAAGTTGTAGAGTTGTAGTGCTAACATCCATTGTTTGAGAAAATACCTAATGGACAGAGATGCAGCATGGTATAGTGGGTAGAGACTTGACATTGAGTGAGGAAGACCTTGGTTCATCTTTCTCAGATACATTCTGACTGTGAAACTAGGTAAGAAGCAATCTCTCAGTTACTCATCTTCATTGGAAGAGAAATTTCCAAAATAAAAGCTACTTCTACCAGTAAAATCATAGGCCCTGACCTGAAAAAGAAAACTGTATAACAACAAAAGACTGATATGAAGTCAATGACATTTTTAAATGAATTTGTATTTTATTATTCACAATAAAAAAAAGTATTTTATTATTCACAATAAAAAATATATTGGGAAAATGTAATGCATATATTTTTCAAAAATAAATATTTATACATGTATACATAAATATATGTGACACATTCAGTTTACAAAAGTTTATCTTTTATATGAAGCTATTTCCCAGTATCATAGGTTTAGAGCAAGAAGGCAGCTGAGAAGCTATCTGTTCCAATCCCTTCATCTTACAGATCACTCAGTCTGTATTTATTAAGCACCAACTACGTGCCAGGCACAGTGCTAAATAAGTGCTGGAGGTACAAAAAGAAGTAAAAGACAATCCCTGCCCTCAAAGAGCTTACAATCTAATGAGGATTAGTAAAATGAGGCAATAAGCCTTTGAGAGGTTAAATGTCTTTGGCTGTTACTGTTTGGTACATGTGAGACTGGAGGAAGTCTAATTGAACTGGTGAAAATAATTCAAAGTGGCAGTAGTTGGTTTTTATATGGAATTGCTGACCTAGGGTGGTCCTTGCCTAGCAGTTTGCTAAGTATGTTTCCTGATAACAATATAAAGAAGGATCTTTGCAGTAGTTATGCCCAGAACTGCTGGGAATTCACCCAAAAAAGATGAATATGCAGAGATAGAGAATACTCAAGGCTAGAGCATTAGCCAGATGTGTCTAGAGTTTGTTTTTTAGTTGTTAACAATGGTATTTTCAGTGGGGACAGTTTCACTTTCAGATTTTTCCTCATTAGTAGCTATGGACACAGAGCTCAGTTAAGAGTTGTAGAAAGACAAACCCTTTCTCTTTCTCCTGTCTAATCTCCCCTTGGAAAGGAGTGAGCCCCAGATTTCAGAGCTGTTTATCTGTGTTACCCTCAAGTTGTAACTATGCATTTAGATGACCTACCTGGACACACATATCTTACCTGGGCACATATGTCTTATAGAGATATTGATGAAATAGGGAAAGAAATACTATGTTAGATTTGCCCAGCTCTAAAAAGGTGATTAGTGAGGTCCCTCATAATAATAATTTTACCTATTTCTCCCATTAACTGAAATGTTTAACTTCTCCTGATTATGTATTGAAATGAATTCATTTTTTATGGTATCCTTTTGTTAAAGTTATGTTGACTCAGGATCTCATTGTTTCCTACCTAACCTAATCAATCAGTGTTGGGGGAGGTTCTAGTGGGGAAGGAAACACCAAGTCTGTAGCTCTTTGTGTCACCTGCTCTTTGTCATGTACCCCTACCTGCAAATTGTCACTTTCTTGCTACCTTGAGAGGAGCTGAGATGCAAGGGCCCAACCTCTTTTGTTGAGGTGGACCTATCTGAATTGTCTTAAAGTTCCCTATAAAAGCTATCCCTACCTTGAAGACATTGCCGATCTATAATGTCAGCCTGTCACTGTGTTGCTACCTTAACATACTTACAATAAAATTCTTTTAATTCTCAAAAAAAAAAGTTTTAGAGCTTTTTTTTTCCATTCAGCAAGAATACTTCAGGAAAAAGTTACATGATAGAATAGTTCCTCTAAAGCTTTTAGTTTTATTTACTTGTTTCTTTTTCCTCTAAGTTGTAATAACAACAGTATTTGTTTGTTCTTTGGTATTTAAAAATGTAATTGTAGTAGTTTGACTTGGTTACTTTCAGAGTTATATTTATGTTTTATTTAGATATTTTCTTATTTTTAATAGCCATGAAAAACAAAGGAAAATGCTTATTTTGATTCTTTACCGGAAAGAGCAGTCATGTCCACCTTAGGAGCTGGGAAGAGGGGAGAGTGTGGGAAGGGGATCTGGTGAGCCCATAATCATTGGGATGGGGAAGTTCTTATTAGGATCTGATCAAGAGACAAGCTAGCACACCTCCGGTGTGTAAAGGAGGAGTCCTTTACAAGTCTTGTGTTTCCTACGCATTGACACCTGGAGGTGGGACTCTGACTAGGCTGTGGTTGGGCTGGGGTTGTTGGTGTTCAGGTCTTGGCATTGTCATCTCGATCTCTGGAAAGGGTGATGAGTAGGGGTAGTGTTGGGCTGAGATTGTTTTGATTTTGGGTTTCCAAAGTTGTCTTTCAGTGTTGGTTTCAGAGAATTTATCTACTAAGTCAAAGATGGATTGCATTGGTGCTAACAGTTAAGATCTAAGAGTCTGCCTTGGTGCTAGGAGTTAAGATAATGGGAACCACAAAATCATAGAACTTCACATATAGTTGTAGTCATTGCGTCTAAACTTCACGTTCTGCTGATGTTACTTTGCATCATTTTGCAAAAGTCTTTTAATTTTTTGTATTACTTGTTTTAAATATACAGTTATCCTTTCCATATTACAAGGGTTAGGGGCGCAGCGCCTCCACAACGTGGAAAATCTAAGCAAAATTTTTTGGCCCTCCATACCATAGACGAAATTTGAATTTGTTCTTTTTCTTTTATCTAGTGTTTACAGTACCTTATTGTAAAATTTGGGTTAAGTATTTGGTCATAGGATCTGTGCCATTTGCTAGTTGTTGTCTGTGGCTTCTGCAAAACTCCCCCAAAATTCCAATTTAATTTCTTATACCATCCCATAATATATCAGAACTATGGTGGGGAAAGTCTAAATGTGGAAGGGATAACTATAATCTAATTTAATATACTCTGTTTATATACCAATCTATTCAGAGATTTTCCAGTTTTTGGATTTTAGCCTTTTTGCCATCACATATAAAGCAGGTATGAATGTTCTTGAACAGATAGGTCTGTAATTGGGAAGGTAAAAAGACAATGTTAATAAAGAAAAGGAGGAAGAAGGGAGTGCTTCTTTACTATTTGCTTTTTTTTTTTTTACTATTGCTTATAATTTTTACTATTTATTATTTGCTTATTTACTATTTCCTCTAATTTACTATTGCTTATAATTAAGGTGTGTGGAGAGAATATACAATATGGAGTGGGGCATTAGATGAACCTCACTCATATTTAGAATATACAAAGGATTGAAAACACACACACACACACACACACACACACACACACACACGTTTTGGCATAATAATATATCCAACTCAAAAAGGAAACAAGTGGGAATAGGAAGAGGGGGTGGGGTTAAGAGGAAGGATAACATAGAGAAGGAATATCTGCAAGCAAAACTAACTTCCTGATGCTGAAAAGGAGGCAGATTAAAGAGGTGGGAGATAAGACAAGCAAAAAACAAGAATTTAAGTGGATGTGTATCCCCAGGGAGTAGCTGAAGGAATTGTGTTATGTGAATGTAAAAAGAATATTATTGTAACACAATGAACAGGTCCAAAATGAAATAAACAGAACCAGGAGAACACTTTATATAATATTGCAGTGGTAATGTTAAAAAGAAGGCAATTGAAGCATTTTTAAAAATATACACTGTTCAAATGTACAAAAATATACAAAAGAGAACAGAAAGGCATTTAGAAGGAAACACAGTTTTGAAATTAATGTGGAATTTATATCATTTTTAAAAAGTGGTGTAAAAATGGTATAAAACTGAGATTGTTTCATATACAGTCCATTTTTGTGTTCTGTGTATATGGAAGTGTTCATTTTTTTAGGTTTAAATAGAGAATAAACTATTTAATTTAAAAATAAATCTTAAAAAATTAGCATAGATAGAGAATTGACCTGGAAGTCAAGATGACCTGGTTTCAAGTCCTACTTCTGATAAGTATATTGAATCAGTGACTATGGGCAAGTCATTAAACTTCTCAGTGTCCTTGGAAATACTCTAAGTATTAAGACAATAAGTTCCAGAACAGTTGCATTGATATAAAGAGTTTTCTCACTGGGAGACAGACCAGACACTTGGGAAACCTCAGGTTCTAGCCCTGACCCCTGTCCCCACCTCACTCCCCACCCAAATAGCAAAACATAAGGAAGATCGTGGTTATATCTTCTTGACTGATAGTTGTACCTTTTATGCAGAAACTTTATTATAACCTTGCATATGTAGTTAATAAAGCCTGACTTATTCAAAGATTGCCGTTGCATTTTAACTTTGTTATTAGTCAAAGCCCCACCCCCTTTTTTAGCAAGGTTATATCTTGTGCTTATTTTAAGGAAGCACAATTATTGGCTATAATTGTCAGTGCCACCTTAACAAGAGAACAGATTTTTAAACAAAAACCCCACATACTTCAATAATATTGTACTAAGCACATAGCAGACAGTGGATATTTGTTCATTTTTATTTGTTATACAACCACATTTTGATTATTATAAAGTATTTGCCCCTTTTTGCTCACATTTCTCCTCAGATTGAACACAAATAGAAATATGGATTGATTGCTTATATTTTAGACTTGTGGTATATAATATAAAACACTCAGGTTTGTTGGTAGAAAGAATAAGGAAAAAGTATGGAAGAAGGGTAACATCTGCTTTTTGCCAATCTGCTCAGTTTTTCTCCAAATAATGTCTTTATTAGTAATTTGCCTGCCAGCTTCAACACTGATCATACATAAATCAATGACTTAGAGAAATGTCCTTCAAATATTTTGAGATAGGATATCCTTTTTATGTGTATGTGTATGTATGTATGTATGTACATATGTATGTGTGTATCTTCATAGGACCCTAATTCCTTATATATAGTTGTGGAGGGGATCTGCTATGATAGAACAGACTTCTGCTTTAGTGGGTCTATTGTCTGATTAATGTGTACTCTTCCTACATTGGAGAAGATTTCTTTTGTCTCTGCCTTCTCTTCCTGGGTAATTTCGGGCCTGCTTGTAGTTATTTTTATACTTTGTGGGTGCTGGTGAAACACTTGGACTATCTATTGACCCTTGCTCTCACCACACATCTGGCTTACCTCTTTTTCTAATCATTTATTTCCTAAATGATACTGCTTATGCTTTGCAGGTATCATGTCCTCTACTTGTACTCTCCATAGCCCTGTAAGTCACTTATAGTTAGTATTCTTCAGAGTTTGTGGGATTCTTAAGCATGCAATTATATAGTAATACCAGGAGAGTACTGTAGTTTTGCAGGGAAGATGGTTGATGCAGTTAGCATATTTTCCACAAACAAGAGTGTCTGGAAGATGTTGTCTATAGGGAATCACCCTTTTCCATTTGGAGTTCATACAAGATACCTTCTATGATAGTAATTAATACTTTTGGCAAGCATGTATTTGTTTTAAGCCTTGTTTGACATTATGAAAGGGTGAACTTATCAAGTAATCTTATATGATCTTAACATAGTCATGAGGGCACCTGTGTTGGAAGTCTTAAAGTCCTTTAAGACTTTATTTTGCTCTATTTAGTCATTGGGGTTAAGTGACTTGCCCAAGGTCACACAGCTAGTTAAGTGTCAAGTGTCTGAGGCCAGATTTGACTCCAGGACTGGTGCTCTAGGCACTGCACCACCTAGCTGCTCCCAAAAGTGAATTCTAACAAATATTTAAAAAACAATTAATTTCAATACTATATAAACTATTTGGAAAAATAGGCAAAGAAGTCCTACCAAGTCCCTTCTATAACACAGATATGGTTTTAGTAACTAAAGCAGAAAGAGTAAATCCAGAAAGAAAGCTATAGACCAATTTCCCTAATGAATATTGATGCAAAATTTTTAGATAAAATACTAGCAGAGAAGTTACAGCAATATGTCACATAGATCATAAATGACCAGGTAAGATTTATACCAGAAATGCAGGGCTGGTTCAATATTAGGAAAACTCACTGTTTTCAGATGATATGATATGATACTTAGAGAATCCTGGAGAATCAGCTGAAAAGCTACTTAAAATAATTAACAACCTTAGCAGAGTTGCAGGATACAAAATAAACCCACATAAATCATCGGCATTTCTATATATTACCAACAAAGTCCAGCAGCAAGAGTTCGAAAGAGAAATTTCACTTAAAATAACTATAGACTATGTAAAGTATTTGGGTGTCTGAATGCCAAGACAAACCCAGGAACTATATGAACACAACTACAAAACACTTTTTACACAAAGTCAGAGCTAAACAATTGGAAAAATATTAAATGCTTATAGGTAGCCCAAGCCAATATAATAAAAATGACAGTTCTACCTAAATTAACATAGTTATTCAGTGCCATGCCAAACTATCAAAAATTATTTTATAGAGCTAGAAAAATAATAACAAAATTCATCTGGAAGAACAAAAGTTCAAGGATATCAAGGGAATCAATGAAAACAAATTAAGGAAGGTGGTCTAGGCATAATAGATCTCAAACTGTATTATGAAGCAGTGTTTATCAAAACAATTGTACTGGCTAAGAAATAGAATGGTGGATCAGTGGAATAGATTAGGTACACATTACATTATAGTAAAGGACCATAGTAATCTCGTATATGATAAACCCAAAGATCTAAGCTTTTGCAAGAAAAATTCGTTATTTGACAAACTGCCAGGAAAACTGGAAAACAGTATGGCAGAAAACAGCATTTCACACTGTTTACCAAGGTAAGGTCAAAATGGATACATGATTTAAATATAAATACCATAAATACCATAATACCCTAAGTAAATTAGTTTTTTTGTCAGATCTACACATAAGGGGAAAATTTAGGACCAAAGAAAATATAGAGGGCATCACAAAACCAATGCAACCAAAATTAAAAGGAAACCAGAAGACTGGGAAAATTTCTTTACAATAAATACTCTGACAAAGGCCTCATTTTTCAAATATATAGAGAATGGAGTCAAATTTATAAGAATACAAGTCATTCTCCAATTGATAAATGGTCAAAGGATATGAATAGGCAGTTTTCAAATAAATCAAAGCTTAGTAAAGTCATATGAAAAATCCTCAAAATCGCATTTGATTAGAAAAATGCAAATTAAAACAACTCTGAGGTACTACCTCACACCTCTCAGATTAGCTAATATGACTAAAAAGGAAAATGATGGATGTTGGAGGGGATATGGGAAAACGGGGACACTAATGCATTGTTAATGTGTGGCTGTGAACTGATCCATCCATTCTGGAGAATAATTTGGGACTATGCCCAAAGGGCTTATAAAACTGTGCATACCTGTACCCTTTGATCCAGCAATGCTGTTATTGGGTCTATAAACCAAAGACATAAAAAAAAGGAGGGGGAGGGATAAGGACCTGTTTGTACAAAAATATTTATAGAAGCTCTTTTTGTGGTGGCTAAGAATTGGAAATTGAAGGGATACCCATCAATTGGGGAATGGCTGAAACAAGCTGTGGTATATGGTTGTGATGGAATATTATTGTGCTATAAGAAATAACAAGAAGGATAATTTTAGCAAAACCTGAAAAGACTTACGTGAACTGATGCAAAACAAAATGAGCAAAACCAGGAGAACGTTGTACACAATAATAGCAATATTGGTCGATGAAGAACTGTGAATGACTTAACTGTGCTCAGCAATGCAGTAATCCAAGACAATCCCAAAGGACTAATGCTGAAGCACACTACCTGCCTCCAGAGAAAGAACTGATTTTGTTTGAATACAGACTGACGTATGCTATTTTTCACTTTTTTCCTTTTATTCGAGTCTTCTTGTACAAAATGACTAATATGGAAATGTTTTGCATGATTGCACATGTATAACCTATATTGGATTGCTTACTGTCTCAGGGAAGAGGAGTGGGAAGGAGAAAGGGTTGGAATTTGGAACTCAAAAAATATTTTAAAAAATTAAAAAATTTGTTTTAACATGTCATTGGGGAAGAAATAAAAAACATTTTTTAAAAGGAAGAAAGTAAACTAGAAACATAAACGATCATGTCAACAAATATCAACTAAAATCATATGATTATCTCAATAGGTACAGAAAAAGCTTTTTGACAAAATACAACTTATTCCTATTAAATACTAGAAAGCATAGGAATAAGTGGATCTTTCTTTAAAATTGTTAGTAGTAAAAAAAAAGTAGCATTTAATCTAAAACTAAGAGAGTAAGCATTATCTTTAATGGGGATAAACTAGAAGCCTTCCCAGTAAGATCTGAGATGAAGCAAGGATGTCTGTTATCACCACTATTAATTCAGTATTGTGCTAGAAATGCTGCCTATAGCAATAAGACAAGAAGAAGAAATTGAAGATATAAGAATAGGCAACAAGGAAACAAAACTATCACCCTTTGCTGAGGATGTGATGTTATACTTAGAGAAACTAAAAAAACTAGATGAAACAATTTTAGCAAAGTTGCAGGATATAAAACAAATCCACAAAAATCATCAGTATTTCTATGTTACCAACTAAGTCCAGCATAAGAGATAGAGAAATTCCATTTAAAATAACTGTAGACAATATAAAATACTCAGGGTTCTACCTGTCAAAATAAACCCAAGAACTATATGAACACAGTTACAAAACACTTTTCACACAAATAAAGACATATCTAAACATCTAGAGAAATGTTAATTGCTCATGGGTAGGCTGAGCCAATATAATGAAAATGACCATTCTATCTAAATTAGTTTACTTATTTCTGCCATACTTATCAAGGTATCAATAAATGATTTTATGAAGCCAGAAAAAATAGTAACAGATTCATCTGGAAGAAGAAAAAGGTTAAGAATATAAAGGAAATCAGTGAAAATAAAATGTAAAGGGAGGTGGCTGAACAGTACCCGATTTCAATCCATATTACAAAGCAGTAATCATCAAAACAATCTAGTACTAAGAAATAGATTGGTGGATCAGTAGAATAGATTAGGTATATAATACACAGTAGTAAATAACCATAGTTAATCTAGTGTTTAATAAACCCAAAGATCCAAGCTTTGGGGGCAAGAATTCACTATTTAACAACAATTTCTGGGCAGAAACTAGGTGTAGACCAATATCTCACATCCTATATCAAGATAAGGTCAAAATGATATAAAAGGGTGATATCGACAAATTAGGAAAGCATGGAAAATTTTATCTATGGAAAAAGAAAAAATGTATGATCAAACAAGAGATAGAGAGGATCACAAGAAGCAAAATGGAGAATTTTGATTACACTAAATTTTAAAAGGTTTTGCACAAACAAAACCACACAGCCAAAATTTGAAGGAAAGTAGGAAATGAGGGGGGGAGAAGTTTACATTATTTGTCTGATAAAGGTCTTGTTTCTCAAATATATAAGGAACTGAGGCAACATTATAAAAATAAGAGCCATTCTCCAATTGATAAATGGTCAACGGTTATGATAAACTGGTTCAACCATTCTAGAGAAATTCTAGAGCATTTGGAGCTATTCCCAAAGGGCTATAAAACTGCATGTCCTTTGATCCACCAAAACAGTTACTAGGTTGGTATTCCAAAGAGATCAAAGAAAAAGCAAATGGCCCTATATGTGCAAAAATATTTATAGCAGCTCTTTTTATTGTGGTAGCAAAGAATTGAAAATTGAGCAGATACTCATCAGTTGGGGAATGGCTGGGCATATGATTGTGATGGAATACTCTTTGTACTATCAGAAATGATAAGCGGGATGTTTTCAGAAAAAGCTGGGAAGACTTATATAAACTGATGCAAAGTGAATTGAGCAGGGTCAGGAGAACATAGTACACAGTAATATCAGCATTGTAACAATGATCGACTGTGAAAGACTTAGCTACTCTAATCAATGCAATGATTCAAGACAATTCTGAAGGACTTATGATCAAAAATGCTACCCACCTCCAGAAAGAAAACTGATAAACTTTGAGTATAGATTGAAGTATAATTTTTTGAGCTTTATTTTTCTTGCTCTTTTTTTCCCCCTTTTTGCAACATGGCTACTATGAAACTATATTTTGCGTGATTTTGCATCCCAGCAATTTTTGTTAAATAGTGAATTCGTACTACAAACCTTTGGATCTTTGGGTTTGAGTGATTTTGCAACCAAGATTAGAAGGAAAGTAGAAAGATGGGAAACAATTTTTACAGCAAGTGTTTCTGATAAGGGCCTCATTTCTAAAATATATAGAGAACTGAGTCAAATTTATAAGAATACAAGTCATTCTCCAGTTGATCAATGGTCAAAGATTATGAACAGACTGTTTTCAGATGAAGAAATCAAAGCCATCTATAGTCATATGAAAAAATGCTCTAAATCACTCATGATTAGAGAAATGCAAATTAAAACAACTCTTAGGTACCACCCCATACCTATAAGATTAGCTAATATGACAGAAAAGGAAAATGACAAATGTTGGAGATGTGAGAAAATTGAGACACTAATATAATTATGAACTGATTTAACCATTCTGGAGAGCAATTTGGAACTATACCCAAAGGACTATAAAACCCTTTGATCCAGTAACACCATTAAAAAGGTCCTTGTCCCAAAGAGATAAAAAATAAAAAAGCAAAAGGACTTATATGTACAAAAATGGTTATGGCAGCTCTGTTAGTGGCAACAAAGAATTGGATATTGAGGGATGTCCATTAATTGAGGAATGGTTGAACAAGTTGTGTTATAGATTATGATGGATTACTATTGTGCTATAAGAAATGATGAGCCAGGATGCTCTCAGAACAATCTGGAAGGGCTTACATGAACTGACGCAAAGTGAAATGAGCAGAACCAGAACATTGTACCTAGTAATAGCAACATTGTACGATGACAGTAAGGAGCCATAGGGTAGTATGCTGGGGGAAGGAATGTTCAAATTTATAAGAATACAAATCATTCCACAATTGATAAATAGTCAAAGGATATGAACAGGCACTTTTCAGATGAAAAAGATCAAAGCTATCTATAGTCTTTTGAAAAAATGCTTTAAATCAGGGGCAGCTAGATGGCACAGTGGATTGAGCACCAGCCCTGGAGTCAGGAGTTTCTGAGTTCAAATCTGGCCTCAGACCAAACACTTGACATGTGCTAGTTGTGTGACCCTGGGCAAGTCACTTAACCTCAATAGCCTAAAAAAACCCAAACCAAAACAAAACAAAAAATGCTCTAAATCACTACTGATTAAAGAAATGAAAATTCAAACAACTCTTAGGTACAATATAAATGACTTAGCTATTCTCATCAGTACAGTGATCTAAGACAGTTCCAAAGCTCTCATGATAAAAATTGCTATCCATCTCTTCAGAGAAAGAAATGGTGGAGGCTGAATGTAGATTGAAGCATACTTTTTTAAACTTTATTTTTCTTGGTTGTTTTTTTTGGGGGGAAGTGAGGGGATGGTCTGCGTTCTCTTTTGCAACATTGCTAATATGGAAATACGTTTTGTATGAACTACACGTGTATAATTTGTATCAAAGGGCTTGTTGTCTGAAGGAGAAGAAGGTGAGGGACGAGAGTGAATTTGGAACCCAAAAATTATTTTTAAAAAGAATGTTAAAATTTGTTTTTACATGTAATTGGGAAAAAATAAAAATAAAATATTTTTTGAAAAGGTAAAAGGAGATGATATTGCCTCACGCTTGAATTGCCACAGTATACACTTGGTTTTGTCCAGCGGCACTTTCTGTCATCTTAACTGCCATTTCTACTCATTAAGCATGTTAGAGTACAAATGTTGTATTTCCCTTACCATTCATGAACATACATATTGATAGAAACTTTGATAAATTTGTTCCAGTTTCCTTTTCTTTTTTCTGCCAGATCCATCTGTGAGTATTAATTGGTTTTTTGCTTTTCAGTGTGAGTGGGATTGAGACCACCTACCCAAATAAAAATTCAGACGTTGTGATAATACTTGTATTCTTTTGTTACTGTCCTCTGTAGTGTTTTACAAATATAATTTGATTCAAATGCAACCTTTGGCTTTTATTTCTCTCCCCTCAGGTGAAGTGTTTGCTGGCCAAAGCAGTTTTGTAGCTGTTAAAATTTCATAGGAAGTAATGGTAATCATGGTTGATACCTTCACTTTTTTTCCATTTTGTTTTTGGTAATAATGGATTGTTTGAATATGTCAGATTGGAACTACTGCAGTTGTTTGCAGTGTCATTTTCTTAGTATTTCTTCTAAATTGATGTTGATTTTGAACTTTGTTCTAACTAGTAGATGGTCTGACTGCCTGTAGTTAATAATGGTAAGATGCCTACATCAGTAAACAATCATTTCCTCTCTACTAGGATGTCATCAACTTTGGGTTTTATGACAGTTATTCATTGGTTTCCATGTGAGTTCCTCCTCATTCTCTTCTGGAAGAAATTATTCATGACTGATAGAATTGGGTTTTCTGAGTAGTCTGCAGCAGTGTTCTCCTCCACGTTGGAGTCCAGGGCCCCCTGGGGGTAGGGTCATGGCTTAACACCAAAGGATATATGATAACTGATCTTAGGATTTATTTCCTACACACTGCATTTATTTCCCAACACACCCACTCTGCCCCATCTGTCTGCTGTGCAAGCTCCCAAGCCTCTTCCCTTCTGAGCTAGGCTTTGGCCGGTACTATCAGAAAAGTACCATTCTCATTCTCTAGTTCACCTGTTGACAGTGACAAGTAGCCCTGAGTCAATAAGCTCTGTGGTCTGGGAAGGTGACCAGTAAGATACCCCTCCTCCCTTTTCATTTTTGGTAGGACAATGTTTCTTACAAGATGACCATGGTTGTGACTTGCATGTCAGATCTCATTATGTTATCTTTTCTTCCAGACTTTCCAATTTCTGTTCTGGGCTTCCATCTTTCCATTTGCCCTGGTTTACAACCCTAGCATCATATTCTCCCTCCTCTTGCTCTCCTCTTGCTCACCCTAAATATCTAGTCAGTTGCTAATCTTGTAATTTCTCCTTTCTTAACATTTTTTTGCATTTCTCCTTTTTTTTTTGCTCACTACTGTCATATGACCCCTTGCCTGACTATTAAGTCTTTCAATCACCATTCTTATCTCAAGTCTTTCTAATCTGTTCTCCAAACAACTGCCAAAAGGTTTTCCTAAAGTGCAGATCTGACCATGTCAATCTTTTTACTCAATAAATTTCGGTAGTTCTCTACTGAACTACTATATGAGCATTAAATATTCTTCATGTTGATCTTTCTAAAATTTCACTTTTTTATGCTTTATAATTACATAATTAGTATAGTAGTATGTATAAATGTACATATGTTGGAAGTATGCATTCAAGAATGTTTTACTGATAAGGGTGTCTGATCACAGAGTTTTGGAGACCAGTGCCTTATAAAAATCTTTCATTTCTTAAACCTGACCCACATTTTCTTGCCATCCTTCTTCATCTCTTCACCTTTGCAGGAAAGTCACCAAATATCAGAGTTTACATTGACTTGATTTGGAAGATCTTGTCTAGTTCTTTGTAGAATTTTTCTTTGTTCCTTAGCTGCAGTTGTTGGTATATAAGTTTCAGTTATCTTCCTGGTAATCTTTGACTAATGTTTGAGTATCTTGCCACCTACAGATTATTTGGTGGTACAGATTTCTATTGATTTATCACTGCCATGAGCTGGTTGGTTGTTGTCCTTCATTCTCCAAGAGGGTCAAAAGGACATCATTATGTTAGAGTCAGGTTACAGTGTGTCTGACGGGCTGATCAGACCAATACGAGCTCAGAATGCTCTACCACAAGTCAGGCACATGTAATCCACATGGACATTTGGAGTGGAGTCTACAAATTTGCCCATGTCATGTTTCTTTTGAGCAAGTTCAATTTTCCGTTTTGCTCATAGAGCACAGCACCACAAGCACTGCATGATGAAATGACTGAGGGTTCCATAAAATGATATCACTGCCTTTAGGCACACGTTGATATCAACTCTGCCTCATGGGGTCCTGAGGTTTCTGTGGAAGAGTCTGAAAACCACTCATTTAAACTGTGTATCCTTTGTGTAGTGTAGTGGAAACCTCAGGGTTCTTGGTCAGGAGCTATGGCTTTGAGGCCCAGCTTCCTTGCACTTAACTGGTGTGTAATCTTGGTCAAATCATTTCATCTCCTTCTGAGTCTGTTTCTTTATTTGTGAAATGGGGATAATACTTAATACTGCCTGCTTTAGAGTATTGTGAGACAAACATTTTGTAAATTTAAAAATATTAGCTAAATGTGTCACTATTATTACTACTAATTGTAGAACATTTTCTAATTAAAACCCAGTGGGAACTTTTAAATTTACTTTTTAACCCTGCCTATTATGTTAAGCATTTATAAAAATGACCTATTCTAGGAAATTTAAACTCAGCAGTGACAATTCTGACACACTTTGGTGAATGGAGAAGATGAAAGATTATGTTTCTTTGGTTGATCTATATCGCAACTACAAACTATAGTTCTACCCCCAAATAGCAGAAGTCTTGTTCTGTTGTCACATGATCTAAGCCTAAGCTGTTTTTAGTTTGTTGAGGAAGTACAGTATAGTATGATAGCATAAGCTTTCCTACCTTTATCTTTCCCTCCCCTTAACATATGGCTCCTTACCTTTAGCTTGGGAAGATTGGCCAGGCTGAAGGCCTTCTACAAACAGATGACTGTTTTATCATTAGCCGCCTAAGCAAATGGACTTCAAGGTCTTTGTAAGAATTTTAAAGAAACTGAGTAAGTTTTATAGAACATAGAGATAAGAATGCTTAGTTTAAATTACTACTCTAAGGGTTACTATTTCATAGGCCAACCTTTTATAAAAGGAAGAGTAGACTTAGTAGAATTGGATTTATGTTGATTTTCCCCTTTGTAAAATGTTTTATTATCTTGATACTTAAAGATTATTTTGTGATATGCATTTCTTTGGTACATTTTCATTTTAGTGAATAAAACCCATACTCCAAAATTTGAAAATTTATTTATGGTTTTAAAAGTAACCTTTGCTTGATGGGGTTATAAGGGTGGAGTTGAATGAGAAGAGTGTTGAGTATTTGAGTTGCTAATGATAGATCTATGATTTCATCATTGTGGGGGAATTTGTGGAGTGGAAACATCTCTTCATCAATGCAGATCAGCCAGCTTATCAGCAATTTCTCGTCATAGGGAATTGCCTGGGGGTACTAAGTGATTTTCCCAAGGTCACTCAACCAGTATATGTCAGAGGCAAATAATTGAATAAAAATAGATTAATTTTTTTGTTTATGTTATGAGAAATTTTATGTCAATTGCCTGTGGTTGAAAAACAGGGGATTTTGTGAAATGAAAAAAAAAGTAGACTATTAGAATAATTTTTGTTGTTCAGCTGAATTAACAAAATTTTATTTAAATTCTTCAAATGTTTGGCTACTGATACATATTTTTTTTGTCCAGGCATCTTACTGAAGTGTAAAATATTAAGTTAATATTTATATGTTATATTGCTTTTGTACAGTGGACATTTTGGAGATCAATAAACTTGAGACAGTGCTAGAAGATTCTCAGTCTTTTTTTGAAAATAACCTGTTTTTCAAGTCCCATTGTGTTAAGTTCACTGGAGAAAGCAGGGTGTTTGGTAGTTAGTAAAATGGGTACATGAGTTAAACACAAAGGGTAAGTAGCATCATAAACATGGCAGAGGAGCCATGAAATTATTACTTGTTAGATCTATGAGTGGGGAAAAGTTCACAACCAAACAAGAGATAGAGAAGAACACAGAATGTAAAGGGGACAGTGTTGATTACATAAAATTAAAAATTTTTACATAAACAAAACTAATGCAGCTAAAAGTAGAAGAGAAGCAGGTAAAGGGGGGGGGAATCTCTGCAGTAAGTTTCCCTAATAAAGGATTCATTTCTAAGATATATAGGGAATGGAGTCAAATTTATAAGAATGAGCTGTTCCTTTCTTGATAAATGGCCAAAGAATATGAATAGGCAACTTTCAGAGGAAGAAATCCAAGCGATCAATAGCCATATGAAATAATGCACTGAATCACTAGTAATTAAAGAAATACAAATTAAAACAACTTTGAAGTTCCACTCACATCTATCAGATTGGCAAAGTTGGCGGAAAAAGGAAAATGACAAATGATAAGGGGGCTGTGGGAAAGCAAGTATATTAATGCACCATTAGTAGAGCTGTGAACTTGTCCAGCTATTCTAAAAAGTAGGTTCCAAAGTGGATTGAGGCAAGGTAGTATAATAAATGTGAAAATTTGTAAATATACATAGTATTGAATAATATTTGTTAAAAATTGTATAAGAGGGGCAGCTGGATGGCGCAGTAGATAGAGCACCAGCCCTGAAGTCAGGAGGACCTGAGTTCAAATTCGGCCTTAGACCAAACACTTGACACTTTCTAGCTGTGTGACCTTGGGCATGTCACTTAACCCCAACTGCCTTAAAAAACAAACAAACAAGCAGTGTTAGAGATAACAGGTAGAGTGAGTAGGAAAAGGGCTCCTGGATTTTTGCTGCAGACTAAAACACGTGAGATTTTAATTTAGAAGGAAAATCAGAGGATTTTTTTCCCATTACTTTTCATTCCATTTAGTTGGAATGCAGCAAATGAAAACATATTTGACATTATATTTCCTTTAGCATATGACACTGTCCAATAACATGCTGTAAACTGAGTTAGGAAAGCCTTTTGAGGAGACATTTTCCCGAACAAATGATTGATTATCTCCCAATTTGAGAGAGGAATTTGTGGCTCCATATATTTGAAAGATAACTTCTAACATATAGCTAAATCTTTTTTTTTGGGGGGTTGTCAGGCAGTTGGGGTTAAGTAACTTGCCCAAGATCACACAGCTGGTGCCAAGTGTCTGAGGTCAGTTTTGAACTCAGGTCCTCCTGACTCCAGTGCTGGAGCTCTATGTACTCAGTTACCTAGCTGCCCCCCCCTTTTTTTTCATACAGCTAAATCTTTTAGCACTCTGAAGAGATATTAGTTTTATATTTTTTGACTTGCAAACCATAAAACCATCCTCATATTTATATTTATTTAATATTTATTGGTTTTGAGCTAATATTATCATTATTTTGATATATTCTTGAGTGGAATGTTGGGAAACCTTTTATACCTTTACTTATTTTGTCCTTTTAAAAATTTAAGGAAATTTTGAAAGTTAGCATAAATTTCAATTTTGAATAAAAAAATGAGAGGAGCCTCATGCTCATTACTTTGGGGAATATAAGGAAAAATTGAGACAATGTCTGTATATTTGAAAATTAACTAATAATGCAAAGCAATACATGTGTACCACATGACTGTTATAGACAGCTGATTCATCCAAAAGAGTAAAACACTACTTCCAGCTATTAAGCTTCACATAAGAAGTGAAATTTAATTGGGCTTTAAAGGAAGAATTTTTATAAATCAAAACATGTCACTTGATAATTTTCCTTTTCTCTTCATATTTCTGTTCCTTCTTGACTTTTGCAGAAAAGCAGTACAAATGTACAGTTTGAAATTTGCCTATCAGTTATATTGCAAAATAACTACTCCCTACTTTATAATTTAGTAAAGTTGTTTATAGTAATGTTTTTTTAAAAAAAAAACGGGTGACTTTCATTATCAAATAGAATATATATTTCTAATAGGCTTAGTTGGAAACTTTTGGGATGAAAGAGGTAAAGTTGTTGGTCAAGGCTGTGTCATTCCTTCTAATTGCCCTTGGAATTTAGTGCTCTTTCAGAATTTGTATATATATTTAAAATGGCTTCCAGTAGAATTAAACTATGGTATATTTTGTCCCTAGAAACAGTCACTTAATATGTATTACACATTAGTTTGAAAAATCTTTAAATTCAAGTCTTCAGGGTTTAAAAGTGAAACAGTGCCTTGCCATATCAGTTCTATTCAAAATTCTGGGACATAAATTTGCATGAAATGAGGAGATAGCTACATTAAGATTAAAATAGTTAATTTTATATATGCCTGTGTTTTTGGTAAAAGGCCCTTCCTTATGTATATTCTGGGCTTTAAAAAATGTTATGTCAGTTTTCTAATTTTGTAGAAAAAACTTTTCTAATCTGTTTGGTATACAAATAAAGTGATATGCCATAATTTAATCTGTGGTATATCATATGCATACTACTTAAAGATTTTTAGCATAAAGTCTTCAAATGAAAGCTTTGAAACTTTTTATTCTTACAGTAATGGAGTGGGGTGAAGATATTAAAGCAATTTCAGAAGATGAAGCTCTGATGTTGGTGAACCATCAAGCAACAGGAGATGTGTGCACGTTAATGATGTGCCTACAGGACAAAGGAATGGTAGGTTATCTCTAGGTTACAAAAGTCTAATTAGAAAATATAAACACAACTTAATTTGCTACATTATAAATGATGAGAGTCTGTTCCCTTTTTTGTTATAAAAAGGGTCAGATAGGAATTATTATAAGTATGTGACTAGAATTTTCACTAGTTGCTAAGAATTTAAACATTGCTCTTTTCTCAGATTTAAAAAGTCCCCAGGTTGGTCAAGGGATATTAAGTTTAAGGGTGAATTGAACAACTAATTGAGAGAGAAAAACTTGTGAAGTAAATGATGATATCATTTAAGAAAACGGATTAGTATTAGACATTGGATTCTTAAGAAACTATCTAATCATATAAAAGTAGAACTATTTTAAGAAGACGTTAAATACACCCGTCTCTTTCACTGTTGCTAGTGCTACAGCTGTTATATTGCTTTTACTTAATGTACTTTGATAAATCTGTCCAATTTGTATGCTTATTTCAGTGAAGAGAAATTCAGTCCATATCATCAAAGGACTCATTGTTTAATGAAGGGAAAGTTAAAGTAGTTATGTGTATGGATATACCAAATAGGAGAAACCAACTATATAAACAATAATAAAGTGAATATTTGGCCCAATAAAAGAATATCAGTCAATAAAGAGACATAGAAGGAACTACTAAATGTGAATCACTGTGCTAGGTGCTGTCAGGAAGACAAAGACATAGTTTCTTCCCTCAAAGAACAAGACATAAACATGAAAAACTAAATGCCATCATAAGTTGAGTAACATGACCACCATAGATGAGGTGGCACAAGTCATTACAATATAAATGATGATGGCTCATATGGACAAGAGCTGTACATTCAGACAGGAATGAAATTTTTGTCAGCTAGATTGGCTTAAGAAAGCTTCGAAGAAGAGAACTTTGAGTGATGGCTAGAATTTGGTTAAGTGGAATGGAACTGAGATTATGTTGAGGAGAGTGAATCATAAAAGCAAAAAAGCATGAATATGGCGTGTTCCGATAGGAGCAAGCAGACGACAATAGGAACAAACAACAACGGTTACATGTTGACAAATGAACCCTAATTGCAAATGAAACGGGAGAAGTTAGGGGACAAGATTACAGAGGCCCTTGAATGCAAGGCTGGAGATTTTGAACTTTTTTTGTTGAAGAAGTAGAAAACCATTAAAGGTTTTTGAACAGGGAAATAACATGTTCACAACTCCATTTTGAGATTAATCTGATGATTGTGTGTCACGTAAATGGGAGTAGTAAAGATATGTACTGGAGAGAGGGAGCTCACTTAGAAGGATAAAGCAGTAGGTGAGGTGGTGAGGGCCTAAACCAGAATGGTAGCAGTAGAAATGGGAGGAAGCAAAAGATGTGAGAGACATCATAATGAGTCAACAGGACGAATTAGCTATAAGTGATCAAGGGAGGGAAAGAACACTAAAATCATAGATTTGGACCTGGCAGGGACATTAGTGGTTATCTAGTCCAACCCCTTCATACTACAGAACATTCCAAGCTTTCAATCTAGAGTTGCTAGCAGTACTGTCGATAGAAATTCAAAATTAGGAAGAGCTGATGATGAATTAGAAGTCATGATTGTACACCTTGAAATAATAGTAAAGATAGCTGACATTTACATGGTATTTAAATTGGATACACCTGATCTGATTTAGAATAACCAGGACGTACTTATAGACAATGAAATGAAATCAAAAGAGTACATTTAAAACTTTCAGTCTTGGAGTATGTACTTTCCCCTATGCAAAAAATTCCGTAAGTCTTTATTTAGCCCTAGAAACCTTTCTCTTAAGTTCAAAACGTGTATTTTTCAGCTGCATATTAGTTATCTCCAAGTAGATGTCCTTCTAACACGTCAAACTCAACACAGCCAAACTGGCTTTGTCTTCATCCAAAAACCTGGCTGACTTAGGTCTTTTAGTGGTACCATTTCAGACAGCCAGATTTAGAGCCTTCAGATACCTTACTATCCTCTTCCAATTGTGTTGTTATTGTGCCAGCTTTATTGAGGAGGTAACAGACTTGCAGAATTATGTTAAGTAACTGACTCAGAGCCACTCTACAGGTAGTAGGATTGGGATCCTGGCCAGCCTGACTCCAGTTACTTTAACCACTTCAGCGCCTGTCACCTCTAGCAGGGAAGATGAGAGGTCAAGTCTGTTCATCCAGCATTTATCGAATGCCTATTATGTGCCAGGCAGTATGCTAAGCTCTGGGGGAAGAAAGACAAAAACAGTCTTTACTCTCAAGGAACCCAGAGCCTGACAGTCACATACAACTAACTGTATACATCAAGATAGATATAGGAAAAATTTCAGGTAATCAAAGAAGGTACTCCCTAGCATTGAGGGGATCAAGAAAGGCTTCTTTCAGAAGATGGGGTTTTGTCTGAGATTTGAAAGAAGCCAGGAGGTAGAGATAAGAAAGGATTCAGTTTACTCGTCTACAAACTGAATCTCTGAAGTACGAAGTACCTTTCTCAAGATCATACAGATGGTGAAAGGGCAGAAGTTAGATTCCAATCCAAGTTGCAGCTGATGGCTAAGTGGTTAGAGCACTGTGCTGGAGTTAGGAAGACCTGAGCTCAAATCCTGAATCAGATACTTAGTAGTTTCATGACTGTGGGCAAGTCACTTCACCCCTGTTTGCCTCAGTTTACTCACCTGTAAAAATAGGGATAATAATATCACTTACTTGTCAGAGTTGTTGTAGGATCCAATGAGATAATATTTGTAAAGCCCTTAGCACAGTGCCTGGTGCTCAGTAGGTACTATATAAACGCCGACTGTCATTATTTAATCCAGGTTTTTTGTCCCCAAATCCAGCATTCTTTGCATTGTACTATTCTACCTTCCAGCTACTAGTTTCTCCTTGTTAAATTTATTCCATAAACTGTTGGCCAATTAATCTTTTTAGTGTAGAGCTGTGGTAAATGTCACTGTTCATTTAAAAAACTTTGGGTAACTCAGTATTGCTTACAGAGTCCAAACTCCTTAGTTTCACATTTCCCTATCTGTAAATGGGGAGACATGCATGTATTATTACTTTACTCAGCTTTTGTGATGAAAATACTTTGTAAACTTTAAAGTATTATATGAATGTATTCTTAGCATTATTATTTATTATCATTCAAGGGCCTCTGTAATCTTGCCCCAGCTTAACTTTTTCAGGTTTACTTCTCTCAGCTTCCTTTCATGTACCTTATGTTCAGATTAAAATGGGCTATTTTACATCTTCCAAGTATACCTCACTCTTTCTCATTTCTGTGCCTCTTCATGATGTATGCTATCTCCTTTGTGTCTCCTTGTTGAAATCCTACGTCTCCCTCTTCTCCCCAAGTCATTTGAACTATAACACAGTAATTTTACATTTGCTTATACCACTTTACCTTGTTATACATAGTATACCTCTCTTATTAAATTATAAGCTTCGTGAGGACAAGTGACTTATACATAACAGCTACTAAAATGTATAGTGAATGTTTATTATATTTGCATTATAGAATAGATTCTGAAAAGAAATAGCTATTTAGAAACAAATTTGCTAAAATATGAGAGATTGTCATGGAATAGATGTACATTTGGAATTAAAATAACTGTTTCCTACCCACTTGATATATGGTATTGAGTTGTATTAAAAGCTGGTTTATTCAGCTTTTTATGAACTGGAAATCTCTGTTAGCTAGAACTTTGGTACTTAGAAGTATAATAATTTGACATTAATAATTATTTTCTGGAGATATTGCAAGAAAGCTCTGAAAGTGTTTTCTGAAGCATCGAGAAATGATTTAATTATATTGAATATTCCTTAATATTTAATTGCATTCTCATTCTTTTAAAGTGATTAATGTATATGCCATATGTAGTAAGTACAAATTAGTAGATTGGTTTTACCAGAATACTCAAACTCAACCACTCTAGGGAAGATAAAATTTGCTATAGAAAGATTAATTTCTTCCAGATTCTTTTGCCTAGGAGCATTTTTCTTTTATGTTTCCATTAAGTTATATCCAACATTGTTATGTAAGTTCCCCTACAATCATTTAACTTGAAAACAGGAAGAATGGATTATCTTAATCTAAAAAGTGTGATCAGTGAATATTTGAGTGATGGCATTGCAATCTTTATCTCCAAGAATAAGCACAAACATAAAAATAAACATCTACTTCAGGACAAGTATTAATTTATACTGAGAAAGTAGTTGAGTCTATTTTAAAAAATTTTCACTGCCAGTCTTCATGATCAGTAAATTGGAATTTGATTTATTTAAACAGATTTGTATATAAAATTTGAAATCATGAAACTTTTGGGAACTTTGCTTGCAGTAACTTTTGGAGTCCATCTCATTGGTAAATTAATACCTTTAATTTCAAAGGGAGAAAGATAGTAATTGAGTTCATCATTCACTCTGCTTTAGAGATTTTATGTCTAATGACACTATTAGGTTTTTAATTAAGAAGTTGAATTATAGTACAGTTACATAATTTTGAGTTCAACCATAAGACTTGATTGACAGCTTTATAATACTTTGATCCAAAAAGTAAAGGGAATTAGAGGACTTAGGCCAGAGCTTACTTTAAACAACTTTTTGATTATAAATGTGCTCCCCCCAAATGGCAAGATGCCTTTGTTAATCATTTCATCTGGGGTTTTGCTGATGCTAGGCACTGTGGTAAGTGCAGGGGATACAAAAAAAAAAAGGCAAAAACACAAGTCTCTGTTCTCTAATAGCTCTGAATCTAATGGGGGAGGCAATATGTAGATACTTTCCTACATAAAAAGAGGTTTTCCCACTATAAAGGGAAGTTAATCTTGGGAGGGCAAAAGGGAGGTTCTCACTGGGTAAAGAGGAGGTGAAGGGCTTCTTAGAGAAGGTGATATTTGAGGTGAGCCTTGAAGGAGGCCAGTTCCTTTGTTTGCCTGGCCACTTACTACAAGTTCTTTACTCTTGGGACTCTACTTGTCTAAATCAGGTTTTTTTGTTTGTTTAAATTATTAGTTAAAAGTAGGGTGGTGATGATTAGAGACGTTTTCTTATTGTGTAACATATTGCTCTTTGGAATGGGTTGGGAACAAAAAGTGAAGAAAAAGCTTTTAATTAACCTACACAGAAGCCGTAGGCATATCATATTGCTAATACTTTCCTCAAGAAAACTCAGGAACACCAGATAATATAACAGCAAATGAAACTCAACAAAAATGAAATCAAACAGTCCTAGAAATAGTTGCATGTGGAAATGTAAATGGCACTGAGAAAACAAAGATGGGATAAGCAGCTGGACTAGAATGGATATACATGAAGCAGATCTGTGCTAGAGGTGAGACCATTTTGAGATCATTGAAAAATGGAAAACTCAAGGTGAGAAAAACAAACACAAGGGATTGCAGTTGAAAACATCACCACCAACAAAGACAGCCGAGACAGTATCAATAACAAACAAACCATATTCTCACTTTTTCATCTCTACAAAGTTAGTCTGAGAATAATCTACATATACATCAAGCACATGCTTGATAAAGGTATGAAAAGGGAACAGGCAATCTTTTGCAAATGGTATGCTACAACAGACGGCATCTTATTGTCAGCTAATTGTCCTGAAGGTATATAGAATGCAAGATCTTACTGAGCTTATTTTTGGTTGAAGATGTCTCCTAAGCATTTGTTAATATCAGGCAAGATTCCCTAGACTATGTTAACAATAAAAATAACTTTCTTCAGTCATTTGATTACTAATATCAAGTGAGGCATAAAAAAGGGAAGTGTTTGCTCATCAAAGGTGTTTGCAACTTTCCCAGAGGATATTAAGTGTAGAATTTAAATTAAAGAGGTCTTCTGTAGATATAGAAGTCCTCCTGATTCTGCTATTTGGGTATGACATTGTGCTGATTTTAAAACATTATAGAGTATCTAAATGACATCTATAATTATTCAAGAGTTCAACCTAATTAAGAAATTCATGTGGGTAAAGAATGCTTTATTGTCCAGTCTGTGATATGCAGTTCAATGAACAAACCACAGAACTGGTCCATCATATATCTCGGACAGACACTGGAAAAAGACAATGACCATGTACAATGACCGGGACCCAGAATTGAATAAGAGAAAAGTGAGCTAAATTTTCTTTTTGAAAGTATGTTAAGAGGGACAGCTAGGTGATGCAGTGGATAGAGCACCGGCTCTGGAGTCAGGAGGACCTGAGTTCAAATCCAATCTCAGACCAGACACTTGACACTTACTAGCTTTGTGACCCTGGGCAAGTCACTTAACCCCAGTTGCCTCACCAGAAAAGAAAAAAGAACATATAGTAAACTCTTTTTTCAAAACAAAGCCTTGACTTTTTAACAATAGTATTCTTCAGGTGGTGATATATGACTACCAGTCATGGAATATCATAGTCTCTGAAGCATGAAAGTTGAGGAGCCTACAAAATGCAATGAGAAAGTTCATGGGGGGCATGAGCAGGCTACAATATATTACAAAAAAAGAAATTTTACAAAAGTGGCATGTTGGATGTTACTAGAGAAATTCATGACCTCAAAAAGATGGGTTGGTAATGTAGAAAGTATTAAGCAATAGATGACTCATTTTATTGTTATCCTTGTCTTACCAAAAGAGCATACTGAAGGCCCCCAACATGTTAAATGGACCCCTGTGGATTTACAGGAGAAAAGTCATACAAGATGAGTGATAGCACCCACATTGCTAAGGTCACTAAGTCATTAAAGTATCTAAGAAGGGAGTGTTTATAGTCACATGGCTTCAATATATTAAAAATACTAAAACTGAAATTGGGTTATATTTTAGTAGTCACTTCCTCTCATTTCCAGGCCTTACAAATGGTAAAAATTACCTCTTTTACTTTTTTTCTTGTATGTCTTGATGGTTGGATTCATGTGAAAAACTTCTGTTGGCTAATAAAATTTTTGGCTGCTTTTGCAAAACTACCTTTAAAGACCATGCTTGAAAAGTAATTAGAGCTGTCTTTTTAAACCTTAAAAAAAAATTATGATTTCAGGATTAGCTACCTGAAGCCCTCCTACATGCATGCTGTGATAAAGGAAGAGAAGGACTGTTGGCTAAAAATGAATTCTCTTGACTGTGATAGCTAAATTGTTGTTCACTTGTCAGTACAAATCCAAATAAGTAAGGAGAATATCCCATTTGAAGTTGCCTACTTATGGCCTCAATTTGGTTATAAACAAGTAGCCTGATGAACCTTGTACAAAAAAAATCCTTGTAAATTATTTGGAAATATCTTTTCAGGGGGTAAACAAAATAGTTTATAAATATCTGAATTTAGCTCATTGATACTCTCCAATATAATTTAACTATAAGCTATTACTGACCATTAAATATTAAAAGTTCTAAAATTTGGTGTGAGAGCAAATACTGTTTGAGGATAGTGAATGAATTTAACAGTGAGTGAAAGCTAACAAGCTCTGAATTCTGTCTTAGGGTTATAGCCACACTTAAGGCTAAACCAAGAAGAACTCATTACCTCAGCAGAGGTAATTCATTAATTAGTAAATTCATTAAGTTTCTGTTTATATTTTATTCTCAGTTCATGTCTTTGCCTTAAAGTTTTCCATCTTAATAGTTATTAACCCATATTAGTGATTGATAATGTGTTAGAATTTTGTATTCTTCCAGTGACCAGGAAAGTAAATTTTTTTTCTAAGTTGTGCTCAAGGTTGATGAAATAGGGGCCTTATGGTACTATTTAATTGCTCTTACTAATGCAATTTATAAATAGAATTCTGTTTCACAAGCTTATACGTGATTTTTGCTTGTTGGACTTTATCTCCTGACCTTTAGTTATAGCACTGATACATTTTACAATATCATAATACTTTGGCAAAATGCTAGGCACTTAAACTTTTCCCTTTATCATTTTAGGGAATTTACAAACATTTTTGGTTATAAAATATTGAAGCTTTAAAGAATTTTTAGCTAATTTAAATTTTAATTTGACTAATTTTACTATTGCCATTTTTAGAGCAGAATATTTTGAGGTCCATAGAATTTGGGAACTTTTAATCCCAAAGAAGCAGAGAAATTGTATCTTGGTCATAACAGTATATATAATAATAGCAAGGACTAAGAGTTCATTGTTACGAACAAAGAACTGTGCAAAAAATCTAGAGTTCTGGGGCCCTAAGTCCCAGATCTATGCTTAGACCTTTTTTTTTTTAATCTCTAGAACTATCAATAGTCTTCTAATCATTCAATCATTTAACCTGCAAGGATTTAAGTGCCTACTATTTGCCAGGTACTCTGCCAAGCACTGAAAATACAAAGACAAAAACCAAACAGTCCCTGCTCTCCAAGAACTTGTGTTTTATTGGGGAAGACAGTATTTACACACACAACTGTATGAAATAATAGAAGTAGTAGACAGGGAGGCATGAGCCCAGCTTTGAAGGAAACTAGGGTTTGGTTGGTTGGTTGTTTGTTTTTTACAAAGTGGAAATAAGGAGGGAGTGCATTCCAGGGTTGGATGAAATCCTGTACAAATGATGGAATGTCTTGTCTGGAGAAACAGCAAGGCCCATTTGGCTGGATTGTAGAGTGTGTGAAGGGGAATAATATATAATAAGCATGGAAAGGGAGGTTTGAGCCAGTTTGCAAAGGGCTCTAAAGATTTCTTATGGATATAGCCTGAGGCTTTTTTCCCCAAGCCTGAGCCAAGTTAAGTCAGGTTCCATTTACCCAAGATTTAACTGCTTCTTTTCTAAACATTTCAGGTTGTTGCTCAGATGATGTGGTTGATGGATCACATATTTAAGTATACAAACTTTGGCATTGTTTCTCTAATTCATGGAGATTTCTTTATAAGACAGGTAAGTAATGGAGTTTTTGTTTTTGTCTTGCTTTGCCACTGGATTGATCAGTGAATTGAAATGTAATTATACTAGTGCCAAATGTAGCAGTTACAGGAAGTGCCCAGCCAGCTTACAGGTCTCAGGAAGCTTCATTCCGGATTTCCTGTGTTCCCAAGACATTTTTAACCCTGGAGTATAAGAAATAGCCAATTTCTGCCTCCTCCTGCCATTCAAGGATCACAAGATAAGGCAACCACTACCGCTTTCACCTCCTAAGCTCAGGTATAAGATTCCCTAGGGTGTGCTGCTGGTGAAATGTTTCATATTCTTATAAGTGGTTGACTTGAAAGGGTGGATGGAATTTATCATGTATAATATCTTATCCAGCAGCCTCTGTCTTCTGTAGAAACTGCAAATGAGTAAATGGGAGTCTTCAAACCCAACAAAAATAGCTGTACCGAAGTTCACTCTGAGAGCAGTAAACACACTCCCTTCATTCATTCTCAGGCTTAAAGCGTATCAGTCAAGAAGCATTTGTTAAGTGTCTAACATGTGCCCCAGGTGCTTTGCTAGGTGCTGGGCATAGAAAGATAAAAAGTGGTAGTCTCAAGGAACTTACATTCTGTTATATTTGACTTTATCTTACATGTGATATTCAGCCTTCAGACTTTTCTTTATTACTTTTGATTCTGTCTTGCAGTTATAACCAGAGAGCAGGAAAGGAAATGACAAAATTTTGGAAGTACTTTGTAAAACTTGAGTCCAAAGTATACATGACTAGTTGACGTTTGTTATTAGGAGTAGGGTGGAGACCACCAGACTCTCTAAGTAGAAAATCTAGGTAGCTGTGGAAGCAAGTTGCAAACACACTGGCCATTGGCGTCATTTACTGAGAAGGTAGCAATACCAGTAGTAGATTCTAAGAAAATCCCACTATTGTGAAATCCTGCCGAAGTAAAATTTGACTGAGGTACTGTCAGTGACTGTTCTTCATTATATTCTTTTGCCTAATATCACTCAGGATTAACTTGTAGCGGAAAATATCCCTATATACATTTCAGTGGTCCCCGAAGCAATTATTGAAGGGGAACATGTGTAAGTGTTGGTTTTTGACTGAACCACCAACTAGAATAGCACAGTACCACTATCTGGAGGATTCAGTGAAACATGTCTCAATGAATCTTGAGTATATTGTTGCATTATCACACAGTTCAGTGATTGCTTATCATAATCATAACCATGAATCTTTAAGAAGGGTTAAATTTTGTCAAATATATTCTAACTAAAACATAGGGGCATTTTAGGGATGTTTCTACTGCAAGTGGGTAAAATATAAAGCATTTCATTGCTTAAAGTGCTAGATTTCAATTATCTGGACAGTTTACCTTTTCAAAATCCCACATTCACCCAACAGTGCTAGATAAAATGAGGCATTATTATAGCTGTTGGCATTTGCTGTGTTGAAATATGCATGAAGTTTTCTAACTAAGGTAATAATATTAAAAGAAAATAACTTTGTAGGATCTCTTAGCTACTCCTTGTTACCATTATTTACAACAGATTGCAAAATGGATTTTTAAAAATTAATACTTTGCAAATGACAATGAAAGCCAAGTAATTAGTGTTATAGTTTAAAGTGTCCCACTTCTCTAAAATAATTATAATAACCTGCATTTATTTGATGCTTTAAGGTTTGCAAAGTGCTATGCATATGTTAACTCATTTTATGCTTATAACAATTTGAGGAGATGCTATTTTTACCTCCACTTTACAAAACTGAGGCATGGAGATGATTTGCCCGAGATCACTTTACTAGGAAGTATCTAAGCCAGGATTTAAACTCAGGTCTTCCTGACTCCATGTCCTTTACTCTCTCCACTTCACCACTTAACTACTTATAAAATATAGTCTTTGCATGTGTTGATGTGTGTTTTATAATTTGAGGGAATATGTTCCAGGTAGTACTCCTATGGGTAGAAAGAATAGTTTAATGTATATACTGTGCAAAAAAAAAATCTGGATTCTAATAGACCCCTACCTTGGGAAGAGATGGGGATACAAGACATGTGTAGCATAGTGAGAACAGGTAAGTACTGAGAGAGCAGCGATGGATATCTAGTCTCTGTTAATCCTGAAGTATGTAACTCTCCTAAGCATAGCCAATGAGAGGGGAGCTGGGGAGGTATGAAAGGATTGGAGCAAAAACTGATCTTCAGTCCATAACGGAACTTCATCGTGTGCTCTACAATTTCAGAGAGCCATGGAGATTCTCATGGTCTGAAGTCTCAATATAAATCTAGGATAGTAGATGAAAGAAAAAGTATAACCATCAAAGGCTGAGCCAGCTGCTACAGTTTAGGGTAATTTTTCTCAATCCATAAGGAAATGAGTAGATGGGGTTGAAGACAAGAAAAAGCACTTCCAAGGAACAGAGCACTAAGATCTCCAAAAGGAGGTTGAGCCCATTGGTGGATGATAAATTAGAAGGCCAGGAAGCATCTTTCTTGTTTAGGAGCCAAGAGGTGGGAAAGGAAGAGAATTTCTTTAGGTTCTAGGCCAAGGAGTTTACACTGAGATAACTATATATCTGAAGCCTATGAGATTCAAAAGGGGATGTAGGAGATCACCGTAGAGAATGAGTGTTGTATTCAAAGACCCAAAATTCCCAGATGTAGGGGTTGAGTTAAGTAGTTTGGGAAGGTTTGAATATCAGTATCCTTACTAAAATGAAATCTACCCATTTGTAAAAATTGGGTTTAGAAAAGCAGATCAAAGGGAGTGAGGGAATATGATTGAGATTGCACAAGTTCCTAAGAAAAAACACTATCATCTGCTAGTGTCCTACACTGTGTATACCTTCTGCTTTGTTTATATTTGTTTTTAAAGCTGTTTAATCTTTGTTAAAGAAAAAAAAGTTATACTTGAACGCTGGTCTCCCAGTTAGCAATCAGAAGTAGGAATAATAAAAGTTCTTTTTTGGCCTTGTAAAAGTTCAAGGAGAAATTAAAGGCCACCCCAAAGAGAGTAGAGGTTAGGGTTTAAGGAGTTACTTAATTAAGCAGGCAGAAGCAGAAATCTCAAGAGATGGTGGTTCTTTGTTGCCTGTGGGTTTCAGTCCCTTTTCAGAATAACTAAGGCATTGGTTGTTATATAATAATATTTAGTATAAAAATAATGTATGTAATATGTAATAATAAAAGCTAAAATTTACATATGGCGCTTTAAGGTTTCCAAAGTGTTTTACAAATATTATCTCATTTGATCTTTACATCATCCCTGGGAGATAGGTGCTATTATTTCCCCCTTTTTCCAGATGAGGAAACTGAGGCTGAGAGCAGTTAAGGGACTTAATCAGGGTTAAATAGCTAGTAAATGTCTGAGGTAGGATTCAAACTCATTTCTTCCTGAATCCAAGTTCAGTGTTCTATCCGCTGCAGTACCTAGCTGCTTGTTGACTTGACCTTGTTTAAATAGAAACTAAAAATTATATGGAAAACATCTGTAAATTTTTTTTAATAAACTGCCAGGAAAAGTTGACTATCTGTCTTGAATTAAAGATAAATTTCTTTTTATGAGAACTGAAAATAAAGTTATTCTTGAGACCTCCTAGAAAAAGTTAAACTAAAAAGAATTAGTTATATTTATGTGGGAAATCTGTCTGAAACAAAAATATTGAAATAGGAGTTTTGCAGTTTTCTGTAATTTAACTTTTTGCACCTATTTTCCTCTGGAGGTGGGAGGGAGTATAGGACTGGTGATTTCTTTTTAACCTTGAAATAGCTCCATATAAACTAAGTTGAACTTAATCCCTCTGTGTGTGTGTGTGTGTGTGTGTGTGTGTGTGTGTGTGTGTGTGTGTGTGTTTGTCTGTGCCCTCCAGGGAAAATCTCATCGTGACCAGCAGCTTGTTCTTCTTAAGAAGCACCTAAAAAATTGTTACAGGAGCCGGGATCGAAAGTGGATTGTTCTGTTTCCAGAAGGTGGCTTCCTCAGGAAGAGACGAGAAACAAGTCAGGCATTTGCCAAGAAAAATAATTTGCCATTCCTTGCACATGTCACCCTGCCGAGGCTTGGGGCAACACAAATTATTCTGAGTGAACTTGTAGCACGACAAGAAAATGGAACCCCAGCAGGTGGAGATGCTAGGGTGTTAGGTATGATATTTTTTTTCTTTGTGGAAGAGCTGTTGTTATTGTTGTTGTTCATTCATTCAGTTGTGTCCTACTTTTCATGACCCCCTTTGGGGTTTTCTTGACAGAGATACTGGAGTGGTTTGCTATTTCTTTCTCCATATCATTTGACAGATGAGGAAACTGAGGCAAACAGGGTTAAGTGACTTGCTCAGACACAGCTAGTGTCTGAGGCCAGATTTGAACTCAGGAAGATTCCAGGCCTAGTGCTCTATACACTGCTGCCCAGGAGGGCTATAAGATTTTTCTTATTGGAAATTCCACAGGGTGGCAATATTCATTTTTAAATTTTACTTTTTTTTTTTTAATCAAAGGGAACTAGTATTTTGGGAGGAATGATAATGGGTTTATTCTCTGCTCACAAGTATATTATTATGTTTTTATGGTTCTATTTATCTGTTGTAGTTATTGAGAAATTTGTTCATAGCATTATTCTAGCTGCTTGCATAAGCATAGTTTAATAGTATAAAACTTGGAGAGGGGTTTTCATATCATTCAGTTTTTATTTATGTAGAGTTATGAACTGTTAGCTAATTGTGCCCTGATAGCTTAGCATATACTCTTACAATTTGTCACCCAATATACCTCACCTGAAAGGGGAGATGTTATTCAGTAGTTTTAATACACGTCTTTTAATTAAGCTATATCATGAACCAGAATTGTTCTGTCTTAAGTTGTGAATTCCTCACAGTAAGTGGAGAAATGTTAACTTTGAAGTGTATCTAAGCATCATGTGACATTGGCCGGGCTCCTCTTTTGTATATCCATTGAGTCAGTGCTCTACCAGATATCTCATTTAATTTTGTGATTTTTACACATTTTAATGCTACTCTCTTAGAACAATAAGCTAGCAATAGGTGAATAGAGGATTTTGGCTTTTAAAAGTAAATAAACACTATACAGGATAGATTTGTATAATCACTAAATTTTGATCCATGAAATGTCTTTATTCCTTATGTTTTTCTTGTGACTTTCATTTTTATTTTCAGCTATTAGCCTTTCCAAATGAATATTGTAGCCCCAGATTATTTTATAATGTCCATATACTTCTATAATTCCTCATATACTATCACAAGATATAATAAGTCCTACTCTCTAGGCTCTCTGTGATATGGTCTTTACCCGATGTTCACAAAGTTTATGCTAGCTGAGTACAGTCTTTTGCAGAAAGAAAGAAACCAGAAAGGTTTCAAGGACAGGTTTGGTGATGTTTGTTATCCAAGGACTCTCTTAGCAAAGTTCAGAGAGGGTTATCACTCAGTTGGTTTTACGGTGACAGACTTTTTAGCCACAACAACTCAATTATCTACTAAGTTGTAGAGAGTTGCAGTCAGTATTGGTAGAGGGAGTAATCATACTGACAAAATCAATAATTACTGAAGTATTAAATATAAGTTAATGTTTTATGTGAATATTTGTCTTGTTTTTCCTTTTAAAAAAATAGAAAAAGGCTTATATTCAGGAATCATATTGTTTTAAGTTACTATTTTGGTTAAAAATAATAGAACAAATCAAGGATTTGATATTATAGGAAATGAAATATGACCTATAATTGAACCTGAAAGAATGAGATCCTATCTTTAAAAAAAAAAGGTCTATTTTAAGCAAAAGTTTGATTGCCTTAGAATTCCACAACTTTTGTTTTCATATGACATTAATTTTGTTTTAAACCTCTCTCCTCTACCCCTATTCAGTAAGTTTTCCCTTTAGCAAAGATGAAAAAAAGTTTATCAAAATCAAGCCATCAGCTTGATGTTACTGCCTATTCAATATTTCTAACTCATAATCTGCAACCTCCAGTTAAGAATACATTTTGTCATCTGTCTCCTGGGGCCAGATTTTAAATAAGTATTTAAAAATGAATGAAATAGGATAAGATTTTCAGATTATTACATGTGGGTGGGTAATAAAGCTAGGTTCTTTTTATTTTCTCTCTTTTTTTTTTCTGTTGCAGCCACCATGACTAAGTCAATATTTGCCTCTGAGCAGCTTTATCTGCACCCTATTTATTTGACAATTCAGCTGTAGATATGAATTTTGCCCACTTTCATGTGATTCACTCAGGGGACTGGCTTTTCAGCAATCTGAGAGATCTGTAAGATTATGGATCATTGGAACATCTCTCTAAGAAATAAGTGGCCAGGGGTGACTTAGAGGCATCATTCTCGGCTGAAGTTTTTCAAGGCAAGGAAACCATGACTAGTGACATTTCAGATTAGTTTTGAATAAGGATTATAGCATACTTTTTTCTTTTATTTTTCTCAACAAATATTTTTTCTTTAGTATACTAATTTTTAATGTTTTTCTCACCACTTTCTCTGCAACTACCACACATAGGCCCAAGCCTCTTAATCCAAGAATACACATTTATATCTTACATGGTGGTAATTAAAAATGTCATTGTTAATGAGGACAATCTCAATCCTCCAGAAACCATGATACAATATCGTAACTTTAGCTGGAAGAGACCTTGTAAGTCATCCTGTACAACCCCTTCGTTTTATAGCCAAAGAAATGGAGGCCAACAAAGGCTAAGTGACTTTTCCAGAGTCACACAGGTAGTAAAGTGAGAGTCAGAATTTGAACCAAGGCCCTCTGATTCTAAATCCAATGCCCTTTCCAGCTGATACCATGCCATCTGAATGTGGCATGTTTGAAGTTGATCCTTATTCTTTTAAAATAGGAACTTCCAAGCAAATTAAGACTTTCATAGTTTATTACTTATTATAGATTTTGTTCAATATTAGTTACCCTTGATCTAGTTATTCTTGATACTAAATACAGATATTGATTGATACTAATTACACAACTTCAGATCGAGATTTGTTATTATAAATACTTCCTCTGTCAGTGATGATGGAGCTACTATATTTGAACTTTTAACATCACAGTCTGCTATCTACATGAAGAAGTAGAAGGAACGCTAAAGGTGGAGAAAGCACAAAGATTAGACTGCAAGCATGATCTGTGTTGAAGATGACACAAGTCTGAGAGCATCATTGAATTGATTCTCAAGACATTTGTGAGAGAGGTGGATATCAAACACTTGGGGGGGAAATCACATTTTTATTATTAAACAAAAGATACTTGGAAAAATTATCAATAATCACTAACCCAAATTATTTCTTTCTCATTTCTACAAAATATTTGAAAATAAAAATATACATATATGTGTGTTTGTGTATATGTTGTGTATGCATATATATGTATATGTACATATATATGCATTGAGAGCATCCTTGATTAAAATGTGAGAAAGAATAAGGCAAAATTTCACAAATTATATTCTACAGCTTACCACATCTTTAAACTCATGTTTAGGATGTTAAAGGATGTTTAAAAAAAGTCCCCATTGTGGTAACTGTTTTGTTTTGTTGGTAATGGTTATAAAAAATTGTATTTTGCTTAGTGGAATAAAATGTCATCTTTAAGTCTCTACTCCAAAATGTTCTCATCCATATATACGTAATAATGCAAGAATCCTTAGAACATGTAATAACAGAAATAACTCTTTGATCTAATTATTAATACCAAGTGAGACATAAAGCAAAGAGATCAGTGCTTCACAAAGAAATTTGCTCTGTTATGGAAGTTGTCCACTTCAGAGTCCAAATGGAAGAGGGTCTCACTGTAATTAGAAAAGTTCTCTAGATTCTCCTGTTTGGATATGTCTATGTTCATTGCATCAATCATTAGAATATTTCAAAGCCTCCTAAATGGGGTCAAGAGCTCAGTCCCTATCTCTACGTTTTAAAACAAGAGTAGATGAAGAATACCTTGTATGAGTATGATATAAAGTTGGAAGAATAACCCACAGAGCTGGTCTATCAGGACATATATTTTGGAAAGACACTGCAAATGGACGACAAGCTGACCTCAGAACCAAATAAGAGGAGAGTGAGCTACATTGTCTTTTTTTAAATGACAGTTCTTTTAATCATCCAAGAATTTCTCTGAAACAAAGGTCCATCTTGTTTAACATCAGTCAGTATTTTTTAGGTGATTACCAGTCATGGAATACCATGGTCTCTAAAGATTTAAATTCAAGAATCACGTGAAGGTCCTTGGATAGACGTGTGATAATATTATAGTTACACATTACAAGTGAAGAATTGTGCAGGAAAAGCAGTATAAAAATGTTATTAGAAAAAGGGATAATCACGAAAAAAATGGGCTGTTTATAGAAAGAGAAATAACAAGATACAGCCCATGTGCTTCTTTGACACCTACACAATTTCATGTGGTCTAGAAGAATGCCTCTAGCCTATTTAATGTACATCATATCATATATCAATAGGAAGACATAGACAAGAGTTCCACGGGTTGGTAATACATGAATAGGCTGCAAAATGCCCTGTTGGAGGGACCACACACACAGATAAGATCATAAATGTGTCAGTTGGTGACCTTGTGTAAGTCATTTGACCTTGTTGGATCTCAGTTTTCCTCTTTTGTTAAATGAAGAATTTGGACTACTCTTAGGTCTCTTTCAGCTCTGAAACCTAGAAATAGGTGATCTCTTAAAGTTTCTACTAGCTGAGATTCTATAATCTTGCTGCATAAAGTAAGCACTTATTGTTTGAATGAATGAATGAATTTACCTTTTGTTCTCCTCTTCATTCTCACAGAATCTACTCTAGTCCAAGCATGCTTTACTCTTCCTTGGTCTGTTACAATAACCTGCTAATAGGTCTTCCTGTTTCCAATCTCTCCTGTCTTTCCATACCATCTTCCACACTTATGCCAGAATGCTAGTACTACACCACAAATCAAACAGTATCATTCCCTTATTCAAACATCTTTAGTAACTCATAGTTGTCCCAGATAACTTTGATTCAACAAGCATTTATTGAGAACCTATTATGTTATATTATAAAGTATTTATATTACATATAATTATAGATTATATATATGTGTATATATAATAAAGCAATGGCATAGTTCTTGGGGATTGAAAAACAAAACTCTTTGTCCTTAAGGGACCTAACTTCTACTAGGGGAAATGAAAAATACACGGATAAGTATAAAATATTTATAAAGTAAATACAATGTAACTTTGGTGGGGTATAGTGGAAGAACTATCTGGAGCCATCAGGAAAGACCTCTTGTAGATGCTGAGTCTTGAAGATTCCAAAGGCTTCAAGGGGCCCAGGTAAGGAGGACAAGCATTTTAAGCAAAAGGTTATGGGGAGGAGGAAATCATCTATATAAAGGTATAGAGTCAGGAAATGCAATCTTAATTATGGGAAACAGCAAGTAGAGCAGTTTGACTGAGTGTAGAGTGGGTGAAGGGAATGGAGATAATAGATTTAGGAGTCACTTGCTAATATGATAATTGAAGACATGGGAATAAATGAAGGGAGGGAGCAAAGAAGTTAAGAGAATGAAAGAATGTATTCAAATGCCTGTGCTTAGGAGGTAGAAGGAGAATGGTTATTCAGTGAAGGGACACCAAGAAAAGTTTGTCAAAAAGATGGGAAGTGGAGATGTATGCAATTTATTATTATGGAAGACAAGATGAAAATCTCAAAAAGGTAAGAGCTTGTAGTAGTATCAAATACTGTAAAAGAGATCAAGAAGGCTGATAATTGGGGAAAAAAAGCCACTGTGTGGCATGGGTCAGAGGTTAGAAGTGAAGAATTTAATCTCAAGTCCTTTTCAGCTCCAAAATTCTATAACAAAATTAAATACTTTTTTTGTGGGGTTGGAATTGAAAGTAAAAGTTTTTTGCCACTCAGATATGGAATGGCCAGGAAGAGCTCTCACGTCATCATGTATTCATTTCAAGAACGGATTTTGGGTTGGTGTGAACTTGAAGGAGTTGATGGTAGGCATTCAACTTGAAATTAGAGTGGTACAATCTGGATTTTGAGCCTAAGAATAATCAAGTTAGGGAAGGAAAGAAAAGTTTGTTGTTGTCAGTGGTTTTTTAGCCATGTCTAACTCTTTGTGACCCTGTTTGGGGTTTTATCAGCAAAGGTACTGGAGTGGTTTGCCATTTCCTTCTCCAGTTCATTTTACAGATGAGGAGCTGAGGCAAACAGAGTTAAGTGACTTGCCCAGGGTCACACAGCTAGTAAGTATCTGAGGCCACATTTGAACTTAGAAGGATGAGTCTTCCTGACTCCAGGCCCAGCACTCTATCTACTTTGCCACGTAGCTGCCCTGGAAAGAAAAGTAGACTGGAATAAAAACTTGGAAACTTGGTTCATGGAGCAAAAATAGTGACTATAGGCTTAAAGGAAGGAGCAAAATAATCAGCAAATAAGATAGCTCTGACAAGTAGGGATGAGTGGGAGCAGAACTGGTGCTTGAAGGTGAGTTTAGTGAAGAGATCACCAGGGCCTGCAGAAATTGTCATTGGATGAAGATAAGAAGGGATAGAACACTGAGGTAACGTAGGAAGAACTATCAGTTTTGCCAGTGGATGTGCACAAGACACCTTTGGAAAAAATAGACAGTATACTTGGCTTTAGCTGCAAGTGTTTGACTTCCATGTGTCATAAATTCAATAAATTTGAAGTTCATGGTTACCAAAAAGTATGAGCTAGCCACAAGAGATGATATCTAACATTTTCCCTTTCTATTGTTTCTGACGAGGTTCTTGGCTACTAGACTGCTCTATTAATTCCTGTTTTATAAAAGAAAAAAATGGAAAGAGTCTTTTATTAGAAAATGAATGTTCTGAATAGCTTGAGTGCTAGAGAGAAGTTACAGCAATGTTAGCCAAGCCAAAGCTTGGAAGTTTTACAAGTCTTGAACTAAGGAATCTGGCTAATCCTTTAATAGATCCATTCAGCCATATACTGTGGGATTCTAAATCCTAAAGGTAAATCCATAATGTGGATTTTAATTTGAAGGAAAGGGTACCTGATATACCTAATGAAGTGGCTTTTGATTAAAAATTCTCATGATGCCTGGTTATTTCTCCCAAAATAAAATCGTTTTTATCCCATTTGTCTCCATTAAAGAGTTGTAATATTTTAGAAAGGCAATTAAAAATCCTAAAAAGTTATGTTATAGACAAGTCTTACCTCATAACTTTAGAGAAGCCCATTACTTTTTCTTTTCTTCCTTCCTTTCTTTTCCTTCCTTTCTTCCTTCTTCCCTTTCTACCTCCTTCCCATCCTTCCTTCTGTGTGTGTTATCTTCAGTCCTTTTTTTGGGAGGGGGAAAGAAAGTAGTGGGCTTACACAGAATTTAAATGTTCTGTAAGAACAGAGACCATGGTGTCTTGTATTTAATAGCATACAAGTACTTGTGGCACACAGTGATCCCTCAATCTTAAATACTGTCTGATTAATATGAACACATGGGTTTTCAAGTTTGTTGTTTGTTTAACAAGCTCAAAAAAGCCCAAGGGCATCCTAGATGAGGGCATAAGGGCACTAATACTTTTAAATGGGTGACATCTTTGTTCCCAATTGACTGAAAAAATACAAAATTCTATTGTATTTGTTGATTATGAAAAAGCATTTGATTCAGTAGAGCACTACCTTAAAAGCTCTCTTCAAGAGGTCTCCATCATCCATATAGCAAATTCATAGAAAATTTCTTGAAAGACATAACAAATAACCATGTTCAGTGGCATTCTGATTATAAAACATCTGGCAAGGCATAAAATGGGTAAAAGTAATCATGTAATTTTAAGGTGTTGCAAGTTTCCAAAACAGACATCTACATTGAACATAATAATAAAATAGCTTATAAGCTAAATGCAATTTTTTTTTGTTTGTTTATCCATGCTATTATTTAAGATTTGAGTTCTTGGGGCGGCTTGGTGGTGCAGTGGATAGAGCACCAGCCCTGAAGTCAGGAGGACCCGAGTTCAAATCTGCCCTCAGACCAAACACTTGACTCTTACTAGCTGTGTGACCCTGGGCAAGTCACTTAACCCCAATTGCCCCCCAAAAATAAATAAATAAATGAAAAATAATAATAGAGATTAGAGTTCTTTAAAAAAAATTTTTTAAAGAAACAGATAAATCAAAGAAATATTTAATTTTATCCTTAATATATCTTACTCAGTGGCAGCACCAGAGTCTGTAATATTTTCTTGTAGAGTTTTATTGTTATTCTATATACTGTCAAAAATTTTAACCCTTGATATTTTGTTAACTAATACAAAAAATTGGTTCATTTTTAATTATCTTTTTTTCTCTTTGTTCTTAGAGAATAAACCAAAAGGACTCCAATGGGTCATAGATACAACCATAGCTTATCCTCAAGCTGAACCTATAGACATCCAAACCTGGATTCTTGGATATAGGCGACCAACAGTCACTCATGTTCATTACAGGTAGGACAAATCCTGAATCCAGTCTAATTTTAATGCACTTTTTACTATTGGTGTAACATCATGTAGTTATTCTTTTAAATGATCAAACAGTATGAATAGCTTTCTGGATTCTTCATTTCCAAATTTCATCTAGCCATAGTGGAAAGAGCAATGGTTTTGGAAGGCATATGACTTGAATTCCAGATCTGTTAATAATTCTGTAACCTGTGTCAAGTCCATGTGTCTTCAATAGTTTACTCTGCTGGTTTCTCCCCTGTGTCCTAAAAATATGCATTCCCCCATAGCCTATAAAATTTTTTTTGTTCAATCTGCTATACCTTGAAACTACTGTCCTATCTTTCTTCCCTTCATTGTCAGACTTCTAGAAAGAGAACTCACTATTTCTTCTTTCCTTATGGTTTCAGTGCTCTTATTTATTGATTGTAATGTGGCATCTGCTCCCACTATTCTATTGTAACTGCTCTGGAGCTACTAATTATCTCTCTTATTTTATCCTTCTTGGCTTTTGTGTTGCCTCTCACTCTTTTTTGTTAATCCCTATGCTCTTGGCGTCCATGATACTGTGCTCTTAATGATCTTTTCTTATTTTTTGGTGACCCATGTTTTCTTTACTGTTCTTTGTTATTATTCTGCCCCTGAACTAGAGCATCTCCCATTGTTGTGTCTTTGGCTCTTTTCTCTCTTTATATTTTCTCACTTGGTGATATCATCCATCTCCATGGCTTTTGTAATCATCTCTATGAAAATCACTCTATAATCTCTTCCTCTAGTCCTTCTCCCCAGGTCTGTATCTGTATATCTATGTGAGTGTGTGTATGTATATGTGTGTACACACACACACACACACACACACACACACACACACACACACACGTAGTTTCAGGCAAGGTTTTAATTTTTCTTCTATGTGTGATACTTTAATTCTTAAGTTACGAATATGTCAGGATCACATTATATATGTAAAGCACTTTATAAAATGTCAACTATGTTATTACTACTATCAAATGCACATAAACTCTGCGAGAGGATCACATCATGGCTTGAAAGATATCAGTGGCCCAGTGAGAGAGAGGGAAAATAGGAAGTGTAATAAGAGGTATAGCTTAGAGGCATAAATGGCATATGAACGGTATACAATCATGGTAGTTGATTGTAAGATTAGAGATCATTAAAAATTTTAATACCAATCAGGGCAAGTTCAAATCTTCTTATTAAGTTTGGCTGTCTGCTATCTTTGGGACCTTCAGCAAATCACTTAACCTTTTTTGGGAATCAACTTCCTTTTCCATAAAATGAGCTCCCCTACATTCTCTGTAATAGATACTCTAGTAAAACAGGATTACTCCTAGTCCCCATATACATCTATATTTTGTTTCTTCCCTTTCTTTGCTACCTGTGCCTGGCATGGTCCTTTCTTTTCTACAGCTCAACCCATTGAACTCTTTACCTAGTCTTTAAAGCTCAGCTGAAATGTTACTTTCTCCAGGAAATCTTCGCCAGTTCCTGTTAATGATGACTTTCCACCTTGGACTTCACATAAAACTTTTTGGCTCCTCTCAAACTCATTCATTCAATAAGCATTGACATCTACTATATGCCAGGCACTGATACAGTGACAGAAAAGAAATAGCTACAGAGCTCAAGAAACTTATATCCTATTGAGCAGAAACGACATGAGATAACACCTTGTTAAGTAAACCTTAGTGTTTTCAAAATTGTGTTGCCACCAGCATAGATTTCCTCAGTTCTGGCCAAGCTTATCTTTCCAACTTAGTCTTCTCAAGTGTTATTTCAGATTCCTTATATAATACATTTGGGACTGAGGTATTAGGGTCCAAACATTGTGATTCCATTATCAATTGATAATGAAAATGGATTATTATAAATGTATTCTTATTTGTTACATTTTCTATTTTTTGTTTTTTCCTCCTGCCAGTTTCATCTACAAAAATCTTTGAGATAATATAGTTCAGTTGAAGTTCATGCCAAGATTTCTGTACTTATTTTTACTAACTTCACTGTTTTTCACTGTTTTACAAGGCAGTAATGCTTACAGTGTTTCATCATTCTTCTCTGTAGCACTTTACAGATGAGCTTGTATTCTAAATCACTGTTGACTGATTTAGACTTGACTGCCTTATCTTTCCTCTCAGCAAGATGATAAAAGTGTGTGCTGACTAAGGCAGTTTTTGGGTTCCTTTGGTCTTTTTGTTGTGGGAACTTCTTTCTGTTGGTTAAATTTTTGTAGGAAATAGTAATAATCAAAGTCATTGTCTTTGCTTTTTTCTACATCCAGTTTTTCAACAATGACAACTTGTTTGAATAGATCAGGTTGAAATTATTACAGTTGTTCAATTTCTTCTCTCCCTTCTGTCTTCTAATTCAATGTTAGTTTTTACTTTAGCTCTAACTAGTTAATGATTTGATTATACAAAGACAACTTTTTCTGATATGAGTCCCAGTTAGTAACCATTTGTTTCTTGTTCATTAAGATATAGTTAATTTAATTGTTTTTATGGTATTTGATATTTGTCAAATCCAACATGTTCTGGTTGTTTTCTCAAAGGCGTTTATATTGTATGCACATGAAGCTTCTAAGTAGCCATAAGCTTTTAGCCTCTTTTGTTTCTTAAGCCTGAACCTTATTTTCCAAAATACTCTGAAAATACTCCCCTGTTCTGCTCACTTTTGACTTACAAGTCTATGATTATTAAAGTAGATAATGATTTGGTTTGGAAGACTTTTGTCAGATTCTTTGTAGAATTTCTCAACTTTATCTTCTGCAATGGATACTAGCACCTAAGATACAGTGGTCTTTATGATGGTCTCTTTGTGTTCATCTTGATCTGGCAGGAGAAGATGACCAAGTGTCCCATGAAATGATACTTCTTGTTGCCCTTTGAAACATGATAAAAACCAACTCTGTCAACTCAACCCTTCCAAAGAGAACTTATGAACTATCTTTCCATTCAGCTGTGATTTCCTTTAGCAGCAGTTTTATCTTATGGTTGTATCAAGAGAATATCAAGGTTGAATTTCAGTAATAAGTCAACTCATTGTTGATAAAAGAAAGACCTGACATTTGTAGCAGCTGTTCACATTCAGAATTAATTTAAAAGTAGTATGATTCTTAGCACTTTCTACTCCCCTTCTACCTCTTCACCTCTGTTACTGTGGAAGTGGAAGGAGGCCACACAACAATGCATCGTTATTTTTTTCTGTTTTGTGATTACTATAGACACAGATTCATCACGTTATACGGAAATGTCAAACACGTGGCCCGCAGACTGCATGTGGCCATAACATGTTCAAGTATGGCCTGAAGCAAATTAAAATGAAATTGGGAAATATTTCACAAAACAAACAGAGATCCTTTTTTTTTGCATGTACAATTATATTAAATGTATTTTTACATTAGTCATTATGAGAGAAGAATCGGAGCAAAAGGGAAAAACTACAAGAAAGAAAAAACAAAAAACAAGTGAAAATAGTATGTTTCAATCTGCATTCAGACTCCATAGTTCTTTTTGTGGATGTGGATAGCATTTTCCGTCGTGACTGTTTTGGAATTGTCTTAGATCATTATATTACAGAGAAGAGCTAAGTTTATCATAGTTGATTGCCACACAGTGTTGCTGTTACTGTGTACAATGTTCTCCTGGTTTGCTCACTTCACCCAGCATCAGTTCCTGTAAGTCTTTCCAGGTTTTTCTGAAGTGTGCCTGCTCATCATTTCTTTTAGCACAATAGTATTCCATTGCATTCATATACCACAACTTGTTCAGCCATTCCCCAGTTGATGGGCATCCCCTCAGTTTCCACTTCTTTGCCAACAGAGATCCTTCTGTACAGATTAGTGGCCCCTGTTTCTCTTGAGTTTAACACCATTGACCTAGTATACAGCTTACTGGTGATGAGACTCTCTCTTGAGTTTGTATGACAGTCTGTTTTTTACTGGGACTACTCCTAGGATTCTTCATTTTGGGTTTCCTTTTAGGATGTAAATGGTAAATTCTTTCTATTTTCACCTTACCCTCTGGTTTACTTAACATCTCTAGGCCAATTTATAATCTTTACATTTGGAATAATAATAATGACTACCTCCCATGGTGGGTTTTGAGGATCAAACAGTGTTTATGTATGTGAATGAGTTGTATAAGTGTAAAGCATTATTCTCATTAGACTAGAAGTTATGTGTAGATTATTCCAGCTGCAATCTGTTATAAAAAGCATAATGAAGAAATAGTTGTGGAAGCATATCTTTCAGTGTTGCCAGCTGGCAGATGAAATATACAGAATCATTTTGAAATACATTCATTCAGAAGTCAAGCAGTTGTATAGCTACCAGTCTCAAATATGTCCTCTTAGTAAGATTTATAGAGCGAACATCATAGGATAGATCTTTCATCCAGTATAAATCAGAGTTTTTTCTCTGCACAGAAGCAATTTTGTTCAGGATGAAGGTAACCTTATTTTTAAGTCTTATTTTAAGCTGTCCCATAAGGATGCTATGAGATGAAGAAATGAAGAAGCCTTTGTTGATAACATTTCCATTTTGAGCTCTTCAGTAGTTGTTATATAAAGAATCCCTTTGTCCTTATTGCATAACACCGTTTTGACCATGGATTGCAGTTATTTATGTGCTCATGAACAAGGACTGTCTTGTTTATCTTTGTATTTCCTGATGTATAGAACATTACCTTGCTGGAAGTAGGCCCCCAATATTGTTGAATTAAATGTGGGTATGTAAGCCTTCGGGTAGTAGGTATGTTTGCAATAAATTAACTTAATTTGTCCATGGTCTTTTGCCACTGGCAAAGAATTTATACACCACACACCTGAGATGACTTTATATGTGACAGTTTGATTTAAAACTTAAAGTGCTTTTGTCACCTAGTTCTTATAAACTGTTAGTCACAGACACCTACTTTTTAAAAAGTTCTTGATAAACCTATTAATAACAATAGTATTTATATAGTTATTTATATAAAGTTTGCAAAATACATGTTAGCTAATTTGATCCTTATAACAAGTAGGTGCTATTATCCTCATTTTACAGGTGAGGAAACTGAGGCAAACAGAGGTTAAGTGACATAACTAGGGGCATACAGCTAGTACATGTCTGATACAGGAGTCTAACTCAGGTCTCCTTGACTCTAAGTCTAACTCTCTATTCACTGCATCATCTAGCAGGCTAACAAAACCTAATATTGATGTTTCTAATACAAGTAAAGTACCATGTGTATATGTTTAAAAGTCATACTATGTGAACATATTTCTATAAAAAGAGTCTATTATAATTGATGAAAATAAGAAAGTTGACTCAGTTCTTATTGACCGGTGATCCTTCCTAAAGGTGGTAAGGTATGTTTTTCATTGCATCAGCATCCAGGGTAATATTGTGCATTCATTTACTCAACAGATACTCATTGGTCGATAAAATGATCAAAAATAACCTTAATGGGAAAATACATAGTAGATATTCATTAAAAATGTCTTGAATGAATTATTTTCCTAAAATAGGTCAGTGATAAGTACAACTCTCCCTTAAAATATTGCTAACTAAAACAATACAATAAATTGTGTCTTCTATCAATGCCCTGGTGTTATCTGAATTCATTTGTTTGTTCACTCATTAAGTCATTCAGCAGATATTTTATGTAAAACATTGTGCAGTCTGGAGCATATAAATAAGAGAATACTAGAACAAATAACTGATTGGTGAACTTGTCTGAAGAGAGAAATATGAGTTATTGTTACTATGTGTTTCAGACTTACTGTGTGCAAGATAAGTAATACTTTATAGAATAAGGAGAAGATTATGGTTACTCATTTCAAGGGAGTTAGATTAACAAGGATAACAACACGTGCACATATCATTAGCAGAAAGATCAGCTGCATATATGCATTGCCTCAGTTACTGCCAGTAGTCTGAAAGGTGGTTTAGTGTGACTGAAAAGATGTATATTATTCTGCACTGTGTAGAGAGAAAAGACTGCAATTTGTTTTGTGATTCTGTCTCTTAAGTTCTTATTTTCTTCTGATAATCCCATTGCCTCCCTCACTAGTTTTAGTTTGTGTCTGTCATACACCAAGTTAATGTAGTGCTAGTTTTGCTATGTCATCTGAAATTCTGCTTCAGGGTGACTTTAAAACATACCTGTTGAGTCACCCAGTATTTGTGGCTGTCAATGTTTTGGTTTATCATGTACACAAGCCAGCAATATGTGTCTTTGGTTATCTCAGACACCGAGCACATGTAGCTGAGCAGTATTAAGCAGTGTTTTTATGAGAGCTAAATTGTTCAACTCTTACCATCCTATTTTCTCCTCTAAGGAGAATGATCTGGACTGGAAAGGGCAGTTTGAAAAAAGGTTAATAGGCAGTTGAAACCCATAAGTAGGGAGAAAGAATAAAAGAGTACCTATGTGGACTTGATGAGTTCAGGTCACCAGAACTATATGAACTATATGTCAGGGTACTAAAAGAGCTGGCAGGTGTGATTGCCCTGTTACTGTCATTGAAAGATTGTTGAGAATGGGAGAGGAACTGCAGGTTTGGAGATAAGTAGGTGTCTGGTTCACAAAATCAAAGCCAGTGACTGCAGACTTTGAACCAGTAAGTTTGTCTTTAATTCCTAGCAAAATTCCAGGTTTCATGAATAAAGGGCTAGCTTTGAATCCAGAAGACCTAAGTTCAGGTGTTTCTTCTGACACATAGGCAGTGTGAGTCTGGGCAGATCACTTACCTGTCTGTGCTCTTAGCAATGCTAAGGCTGTTAGTTGCAGAGAAGGTGCAACCCTCTATTGCAGGAAGAGTTTCCTCACCTAGGAAATCACAGGTCTGTTCCCTATTGCTAGTATTAAAGTGATGCTTAGTATACAACTAGTAAAAGAGATTGATCACAGAGAACTAGTATGGATTAATCAAGACATCATATAGCCAGTGTGGGAATTTGTTCTGCTTGATTATGCATCTTTTTTTTTTTATACAATTTTAATTTTCGAGTCCAAATTCTCTGCTTTCAGCCCTTCCTCCACCTATTGAGAAAGCAAGCAATGTGATACAAATTATACATGTGCATTGACTATGTATCTTTATTATAAGGGTTTTGTTTTTTAGTGGGATGAGTAATTGGGAGATAATCAACTTTGTTAAGTGAAAAAGAAATTTAGTAGATTTTTTAAAAAAAGGCTTTTTTAAAAAAAAACTTAGCTTTTTTTTTTTTGACAAGGTTGTTAGACTGGTGGATCAAGGATGTTCTTTGATATAGTTTAATGCATCCCCTAAGTATTTGATACATTCCCTCATGCTGTTGTTGGCAGAATGACTGATTATGTGGGCTAAATGATAATATTGTAGATAAATTAGAAAATGAATTAATAGATTAATTAGAAAATAAACCAAAAGGCCTTCAGTGGGTCATAGATAAAACCATAGCTTTTCCTAAGGTGGATTCCGAATTGCTTGACCCCAAATAATAGTCATTGATGATTGGATGTCATCTTGAAAAGATGTCTGTGATGGTATTTTCTAGCTCATTGTGCTTTGGCTCTGTACTGTTTAACATTTTATCAATAATTTAGATAAAGGCATAGATAGCTTGCTTATCAGATTTGCAGCTGACACAAATTTGAGAGGGATGGCTAACATACTGAATGACCAAATCAGGATGTAGAAAGATCTTGGCAGAGTAGAGCTTGACAGGGCTGAATCTAATAAAAGGAAATTTAATAGGGATGAATGTAAAATCTTACATTTGGGTTAAAAAAATTAATTTCAGAATAGTATGATGGGCTAAGTGTGTCTAGATAGCATCAGAAAAAGATATGGGGAGTTTTAGTGGCCTGAAATGTTAATATAAGTCAGTGCTATAGTCTTGGCAACCAATAAGAGTGTTATGCTTAGTTCTTAGCATCACATTTTAGGGAAGATAATAACAACAACACTTAACAACAAGGTATCATTTATATAGCACTGAGAGGTGAGATGCTATTATTATTCCCATTTTACAGATAAGGAAGCTGGGACAAATAGAGGCTGAGTGACATGTTCAGAATCACATAGCTCATAATTATCTGAGGTAGGATTTGGGTTCAGGTCATTTTGACTCCATGTCCAACATTCTACCCATTGTGCCATCTAGCTGCATTGATAAAATTTGAGAGGATTCAGAAAAGGGCATCTCGGATGGTGACGGACTTTAATTTAATTTAATAATAAGTATTGATCAAAGGAACTAAAAGGAAAATTACATAAGCTTCTTATCCTGGGAAGTTTACCTATGTTCCTCACTAAATCAAACTTCCTAAACAATTTATACTAAGAAATTGGCACCATTTAAAGTCCAAATAATTTTGCCTTTAAACTTTCTGGTAGCTGGTAAATTTGCTATAAGGAAAGAGTGCAGAACTTTCCAGTTACCAGTTATAATATTTAATATACTAAAGCAAACTGTAGTCCATATGTGGTAACATGTCTGTCACTCAGATAGCACCTTGCACAAATATAGAAAACCACTTGTAGGCCATTTAAGGTTATCACATATCAGGGCCATCACCTCTAAGTTGAGAAAAGCAATCAGTCAGTATTCATTGAGCATCTGCAAAAAGTTCAAGGGACTATGTTAGTGCTCAAACACAAGTGGGAACAAGTTCTACATTTCTTTGGCTCTTCAGTGAAAAGCAAAGTTTTCATGGTCTACATATTTTGTAATTACCTTATTAGGTCATTTTTTTAAAAAAAACTTGACATTTTTATTACTCTTAAGTCTTCTTTCAATCAATGTCTTTTAACATACTTGCTTTTGAATGGCCCGAAATGATTTCTAACTTGTACTTGGCAAAATGGGACAAGTACCATAACAAGCCCAACCTGAATTTTGATACCTGTTATTTCACTGTTATTCCATCCTACTCCTGTTTTTAGTCTTTGGGTGGGTTGGAGTAAGTTATTCTAGGCTAATTCTGAAAACTAATGCTGCTTCACTTCATCTAGACTGAAATTATGGGCTTGACGTAGCACTCAATCAGTAAAGCAACATTAAGAAGTCAAATGATGAGATCATTTTTGGTGGTCAGCTGCTTGACCAAATTTACTGTGTAGTTGTTTGCATGGTTCAATTCCAAGAACAATTCTCATCAGTTTTATTCATTGTATGTGAACTTTCCTTGAAACCAAAAAAAAATTTTTCTGGAGAAAGTTTAAGTTTTTCAATATTAGATGTTTTGGTACATTTGTTATTATTTTCTTACTTCTTCCTACCTTATAAGTTTGTCCTTGCCAGAATCTTTTTGTCTTTTCTTAAAAACATAACCTTTATATTATCTATTGCCTGAGATTTCTACCATCACAATAAATTAAACTCACATCCATCTATTAGAAATAATATTTTGTACTAACTTTACTACCAAAACTACAAACTGTATTTTTAAAATTACCTATCACTTGAAATTAATAAGAGTAGACATATTACCTATACAATCCAAATAGGAAAAATGGTTGCAAAATTTTAATTGAAAAGCAAATTAGACAAAAGGAGGGATTTAGATTTTATGAAGTATTTCATTTAATTCATTAAATGCTCATTAAGCATATAGTAATATGCACAGGTTGTTGTGTTTGGAGATACAGAAGTGAAACGAAAAGTAACCTGCCCTTAAGAAACTTATAATCTAAAAAAGATAAGATATGTAAAAAAATAAATACAGCTTAAGATAGGCTATAGTAAGGGCAAGAATGAAATATCAGATATGAGAGATATCTGTTGAAGGAACTGAGTATATTTAGTCTGGAGAAAAGAAAAATCAGGAGATGTTATAGTTGTGTTCAAATGTTTGAAGGGCTTCATGTGGAAGAGACATTCAATCTGTCAGTCAAACATTTATTAAACACCTCCTACATGCCGGGTACTATATTAAATACTGAGATTACAAGGATAGACAGAAGACAGCCCCTGCTCTCAAGGATCTCACAGTTGAATGAGGGCGAATGTGGGTGACAGAAGAAGTAATATGCTGGAGAAAATGAGATGGAGTGGGATCACTTGTGCAGATAAAGGATTTTGCCTCGGTAAGAAGGGCCACCTCATTATGTGAGAGAGGTTCGAAGGTGAAAATAGGGGCAGAAAACAGCGGTGTGATGTGAGTTGAGGAGGAGGGGAAAAGAGATCTCTCAGGAAATGGCCTCAATATTTTTCAGTAAAATATAAAATATAAGGAGAGAGTTGGGGAAGGGGGATATGGGAGGTTTTAAAGAGGGATGAAAAGGTTTAGAAGAGCCACTAGTTAGTAGGGGATAGTGAGTCAGGGAAGTATAAAAAATTGCCTTGCTACAGTTCAGGCTCAGTACAGATTGCATAACATAAATTTGTAGTCAGTCCAGTCAGTATGGTGTCATGTCCAGGAATATTGACCGCTGGAGTAATTCTATGTTTTTTAATCCTTTTCTTGAAGTTTGCTGGGCTATATGTGTATGAGCAATGGTTGAAAAACCTGCGTAAAACCTACTGGAATTCTCTGTCTTTCTTGGTAAGAGACAGTGTAATTTTTAAAAAGATGTTGTCGTGGTGGCAAAGAATTGGAAATTGAGAGGATGCCCATCAATTGGGGAATGGCTGAGCAAGTTGTGGTATATGAAGGTAATGGAATACTATTGTGCTATAAGAAATGATGAACAGGCTGACTTCAGAAAAACCTGGGAAGACTTATATGGTCTGATGCTGAGTGAAGTGAGCAGAACCAAGAGGACTTTGTACACAATAGCAGCCACGTTATGCAGTGACTAAGAATGTTAAACTGAACCCTTCTCAGCATTACGAGGATCTAAGACATCTCCAGAGGCCTCGGGATGGAAAATGCTGTCCACATCCAAAGAAAGAACTATGGAAGTCGAATCGCTCTCACTTATTTTTACCTTCAGTTGAGTTTTGTTTCATCTTTCTGATGGTTCCTCCTATTGGTTTTAATTTTTACTTACAACTTCACTAATGTGAAAATATGTTTAAGGGGTATGTAAATGTAAAGCCTATGTCAGATTGTGCGCCATCTTGGGGAGGGTGGGGGGGAGAAAAAGGGAGAAAAATTTTCAACTCAAAAGCATATGGAAAAAAAATTAAAAAGATGTTGTCTGTATAGATCATGGTTTTCAGACTGGAAGTGATTCCTTTGAATCTAACATTTTTGGGGGAGTGGGGTGGGGGTGGGGAGGCAATCGGGGTTAAGTGACTTGCCCAGGGTCACACAGTAACCTTCTTATTTTAAAGATAAGGAAACTGAAGTCCAGGAAGGTTAAGTGACTTGCCTATCATCACACTCATTGTGTGTGCTTCTGCACTCAAATCTCTGGGACTCCAGGTCCAGCACTGTGATTGGCAGAAAGGAAACAGGGGGTTAATAGTTCCCAGGATTTTCATATCTCTTTTTTTTCAGAAATAAGATAAGTTTTATGACTAGGGACCTGCTACTTAGGAAGCGTTATAAGACCTCTTCATCAATGTTTTACACAATGCTTTTATACCCACTTTGAGATGGTCATGATTTCTAGGGGTTCCTTTGTATCACATCCATTTAAACTGCCATTGATGTGTCATCCCACTTGCGTTTAGTCAATATGTGGCACACATATAGCCACAATCAGGGTAAAGATCATTTCACTGATACTATATATTTATTGGAAGTCTATGGTATATTGACTGCTCTCATCTTTTAGCTTGATTAACATTGTCTACTGTAGTCAGAGCTCTCTGCTTCCTTCAGACTCTTTTTTTCCCTCTGCCTCTTTGAGACAGTCTTCTCATTCTTTATAGTTTCTATGTAGACCTATCCTACTTTCCTGACACAATCTTTTGAATTCTTCCCTCCCAGTCTTATTTTTCTATTGTCTTACATAAAACTTAGTCTTTAATATAGTGTCATGTGATCTGTGAATGCTTTGTAAACAGTCTAATAAAGCAGCCTGGTAGAGTGAATAATATTCCGTTAAAAAGGGAGCTCCTGGAAAAAATAGTAACAATTAATTTAGAAGAACAAAAGGTCAAGAATATCAAAGGAACATATGGAAAAAAATGTAAAGGAAGGAGGTTTAGCAGTACCAGATCTTAATCTATATTATAAGGCCATAATTATCAAAACTATCTCATACTGGCTAAGAAAGAGAAAGGTAGATCAGTGGAACAGAGTAAACATGCAATCTGCAGCAGCAAATGAATATTGTAATCTAGTGTTTGGCAAGTGTAAAGACTTAAGTTTTGGGGATAAGAATTCTTTATTCAGTAAAAATTGTTGGGAAAGCTGGAAAGGAGTCTGGCAGAAATTGGGCATAGACCAGTATCTTACACCATTTACCAAGATAAGGTCAAAATGGATATATGACCTAAAGTGAGATAGTATGTTCCATGTTCTTTGAATTGAACATGAAACATACTGTTTATCAGGCTTATGGATAGGTGAACAGTCTATGAACAAACAAGAGATAGAGAGCATTGTAAAATGGATAATTTTGATTACATCAAATTAAAAAGTTTTGTGCAAATAAAAAAAATGTAGCCAAGATCAGAAGGAAAGCAGAAAACTGGGGAAAAATTTTTATTGACGGTTCCTCAGATAAAAGTCTGTTATCTCAGATATATAAAGAAATGTGTCAACTATAAGAATGCGAGTCATTCCCCAATTAATAAATGGTCAAAGGGTATAAACAGACAATTTTCTGATGAAATCAGAACAATTTATCTTCATATGAAAAAAAGCTCTAATCATTATTGATTAACAAAATGCAAATTAAAACAACCTTGAGATGTCATTTCACACCTGTCAAATTGGCTAAAATGATAGAAGGAGAAAGTGACAAATGTTGGAGGCGATGTGGAAAAATGGGGACCTTAATTCATTGTTGGTGCATCTGTGAGCTGATCCAACCATTTTGGAGAGAGATTTGAAATTATGCCCAAAGAGTTATTAAACTGCCTATACCCTTTCACCCAACAATACCCCTATTAGCCCAAGATGATTAGGGGAAAAGGAAAGGAACCTACATGTTCTAAAATATTTATAGCAGCTCTCTTTGTGGTGGCAAAGAATTGGAAATTATGGGGATGCCCCTCAATTGGGGAATGGCTGAACAGATTGTGGTATATATATTGTGATAGAATATTACTCTGCTATAAGAAATGATGAGCTCAGTGATTTTAGAAAAGCATGGAGAAACCTCCACAAAACAGTGAAGAGGGAAATGAGCAGAACCAAGTGAACAGTGTATACAGTAACAGTATTATTTTAAGAACACAACTTTGAGTGACCAAGTCATTCTATTATAAATACCCAAATTAACCACAAAAATCTAATGAAGGAAGATGCTGTTTGAATCCAGAAAAAGAACTGATATGTGTATGTAGATACAGATCTCTCTCTCTCTCTCTCTCTCTCTCTCTCTCTCTCTCTGTCTCTCTCCCCCTTTTGCTCCCTCCCTCCCTCTATGGAGAGAGAATATATATATGGAGAGAGATCTCTATATGCATATATAGAATATTTTATACACACACATATATATATATATATAGAGAGAGAGAGAGATTGAGAGAATATACACACACATAGATACACATATAGATTTGTGTGGTAGCCATCTTGAAATTGGGGAGTGTCAGGGAAGAAAGTTACATGAGGTATTTGTTGTATTTTTGAAAGGAATTGCATGTTGTGCATAATGGATCTGCAAATTCAGGTGCAGTCCAGTTTTTCTAGCCCACTTTGTTATGGAAATTCTTGTTTTATTTCTTAAGTTCAGAATAAAATAAATATATATTTTAAAGTGAGCTCTTTGAAGGCAGGGACTGTGTTTTTTACTTCTTTTATATCTATCCCCCAGCCCTAAGCAGAATGCCTGGAACACATAAGCACTTAACAAATGTTTGTTAACTGCTTACTGAATTGGAATCAGGAAGACCTGGGTTTAAGCCCTGATTCCAGCATTTACTAATTATGTGATCATGGACAAATCATTTAGTTTTTCTGAGCCTCCATTTTCTTATCTGTGAAGTGGAAGTAATAGTGCCTTTGTAGTACCTACTTCACAAGGTTATCTTGAAGCTCAAACGATATAATGCACATCAACTTTGTAAAATTAGAGTGTTATGCAAATGTCAGTTATTATTATCATTCTTCTTATTGTCATCTTATATTTGATAGAGTTCAGATAGAAATGAACCTGGGAACAAGTCACTATCCTGCTTTATTATTCTTTTATATTTAATGTTCTGCAAACTATTGTATACATAGGTGGTAAGACAACTACTTTATGTAATTGAATAAAAAGTATTTGAATGTCTTCTGTAGGCTCACTAATGTCATCTTTGGGACAATTCCAGGAGCAGATAAGATGACAGGGATACTGTTAATGATATTATTTTGATTTCTGCTAGATTTCTATATTTTGAGAGTTTTTCATTCCAGGTAGCTTTAGGAGACCATGGATATTTGGTATGGCAACATATATTGAAAATATTATTCTTAAATTTTGTATATATCAATGTTATGTCAGTTGTGACAATTGTGAGCAACATTTCCATCTGTGATAGTAATCCAGTTCCAGTATACTTGTTATTCTTATTATTGCTCGTATTATTAATCTGAATCATAAATGTACCTGTAAAAACCTGAATTTTTGAAGATAGGTGTATCTGTCTGCAAAAAGGCAATTGGATTCTATCCAAACATAGGCCTTTAATAAATATTAAGGACACTTGCTTTGACTTGAGGTGGGCAAAATATACAAATCCCTGACCAAGTAGTTTTGGTGTCTCTGGTTTGTAAAGGCATCCAGAGTGTTGTGGAAAACTTAAATGATTTTGACATTTGAATTGATATGGCTTAACTTTTATTATATTCTGTTTAGGATTTTTCCAATTAAAGATGTACCTATGGAGAATGATGCCCTTGCTAATTGGCTCTATCAGCGGTTCATTGAAAAGGAGGACCTCTTGTCACACTTTTATGAAACAGGTAAGCTTTTCCCCAGAAAACTTATACACGAATATATGTCCATTTTGCTCAAAAGGTGGTTTTTAGGTAGGTAATGATGTTTCTAATACTTAAAATCGCCTTAAATCCTTTGCTTTATAATAGACCATATGTGTCATTAGTTGTGTTTATTTTTTTCTAAAATATTAACATTACTACCCACCTTAGTGTTGATCACATACTTGAATATATTTGTTTTCCATTTTATTACCTAGATCTTTGATAAATAATAAATAGCACTGTTTTGCCAAAAGACTGACTCCTGTAGGTGACTATTGTTTGAATGATTGTACACCTCTGTTTACAAGCTGTCCTGTTGAAAAGTGTTTTAAAATGGTCAGAATAGAAAGAAAGTAATTGATGGTGAGCTGGAAGCTACTTTATATTTAACCTTAGCCAGTTTTATGGAAAATAATGCATAAAGTGGTTGAGTTTCAACAGCTTGGTTACTTAGAGAGAATAATTTGGTAAAAAATCTCTACCAAGGAAATTTTTTCCTAAATGGAAAGAGACTATATTAGGAATTGTATACTGATGCAGAAAGTCATACAACTCTCCCATATGCTTGTTATCATAAGTACAGGTATTCTCCTTTCTTGTAGAAGAAGCAAAGAAAAAAATTTCTAATACAAATACGGAGGGAAGGGTTAGATAAATAGTAGCACTGAGTATGTAGTGGGGGTACTAAATGAGGCAAAGTTAGAAGCAGATTATTAAGGGTTTTTTATGTCAAACTTCCCTGGGGCCCTGGAGAATCAGAGTTGGCCAATTTAAAGGTAGCTTGTGAGCTGTGTAAAAGATTATTTTTTTAATGCTTGAAACATAGATAGAAGATTTTACTTAATTCAGAGTAAGAAAACTAAAGCTAGACAAAGCAGTGATAGAGAACAATTGAAGTTTAGTTGGGATGGCATTTTAATTTTATCTAAATGTTTATATTTCTTTAAATGTTTTTCTAAATTAAATAGATACACTGATTATAATGTTTGAGTTAATTTTTCATGGGAAAACATAATTGTATGCTAATTTTTCAATTATCTAGCCTAGGAAAAATGTAATCAGTGAGTCATACAGTGAATAATTCTGGGCACCACATTCACCTGGGGGCAGCTACGCAAATTATAAACATGAAAACCTGGGGTGGGGAGTGGGGCAAAATAGCCTTGATTTATTCTTTATTTGGATAAGTCTATTTTTCTGTTTCTGTTTCACTGTTTGAAAGCATTCTTGCCCCACTCCCCTTTCCCCCCAGCATAAGGCATTCTACCAAGATTATTGTAAATCTAAGGCACAAATGACAGGCTTGTTCTAGTTAACAAAGAAATCTAAGATCAAAGAAACTCCCTAGACATACTATTTAAAATGACAGGTCTTTGTAAAATTGCCTAAAACCTTAGAATTAAAGTTACTTTTAGATAGATGGACAAATGAATAAAACTTTTTTATCTTTATAAATGATGACAGCATCTATAGTTAACTGACAATAAATCTGTACAATAAATTAATGAAACCTAATTTCTTAGCAAGAATGGTTTGGCTTCCTTATTAATAAAGTAAAATACAAAAGTGTTTCCTAACATACATAATTGCAGAGTACATTATTGGAATGAAATATTCATGCCTAATAAAGAGCAAATTGTGTAGAAATGGAGTCATTGCAGTTCAGTTTCTTCATGGCTTAACTACACAAATGCAATCACAGTATTTGAAGAACGGAACAAAAATGCTTAACAGGGAGCCAATACCCAAGAAGAGAGATTTTTAAAAAGCACACAAGTGCGCTTCATGGGTTTTGAGTCACCAGATATTGAACAACTTTATCCTTGGGTGCTGAAATAATTGGCAAATGTAATCAATGAGCCATTGTCACTGATCTTTGAATGATCAGAAATACACAAGAAGCACTGTGGGACTGCAGAAGGGCGAGTGTCCTGGTTTTCAGAAAAGGGAAAAAAAACGGAGCCTACAAATTATAGATAGTATGTTTCACTTCAGTTCCTAGCCAAATTTGCATTTTATTATTAAAGGGATGCTTAGTGATCTTCTAGACACAGAAACAGGAGGCAGCCAGTGGATGGAGCAGTGGCAGCTGGTTTAGTGGATGGAGCACTGGGCATAGAATCAGGAAAACCTGAGTTCAGAACCAGCCTCATGCACTTACTAGCTATGTGACCCAAGGCAAGTCACTTAACCTCTGTTTGCCTTAATTCAATGGAGGAAAAAATGGCAAATCACTCCAGTATTTTTGCCCCAAAAAAACCCCACGGACAGTATTGGTGTGCTGTGGTCCATGGGGTCACAGAGAGTTAGACACAACTGAGTGACTCAGCAACAACAGACAAAAGAAACAGTGCTCACATAGAACCAGTATGACTGCATGAAGAACACAACCCTGCCAGATTGACCTTATTTCTGTTTTTGACAGAGTTACTAGACTAATAGATCAGGAGAATGCTAGAAATGTAACTTACCTAGATTTCAGCATAGAATATGACAATCTTTCCTTATATTCTTACAGTCACAATGGGGATATGAACTACGTAAGAGTTATAGTTAGGTGGATACTAACTAGTTGAATGACTAGACCCAAAAAGTAGTCATTAATGGTTTAATGTCAGCTGCGAAGGTCATGTCTAGGGCAATGCCTACGGTGTCCCAGATTCTTGGGGACTTGAGAGCTGCACAGAAGAACTGGACCAACCAATCTTTGTTCGAGGTAGTAGAATATTATTAGTGACGTTTACAGGAAGGCTATGTGGGTTAACTGGGGATACTTGGGAGATGAAAGCATAGAAGGAATCCACTCAACCTCCAAACTAGAGCAATAGCTTGAAATCTCCAGAACTAGTGCATCTCAGCCCTAACTTGTGCAGTGACAGACACCTCCAAAAGTGGAAGGGATAAAATCAGGGATCTGGACAAAGCTGCTGATGCAGTGGTCTTCAGGCCATGGCAGACAGAGGAAATCTAAGAAGCAGTTATCCCTAGGGGTTGGTACATAGTTATATCTCACAGCTCTTCCCACTGTCATTCTATCAGGGATGTGTTGGGATGCTGATATGGGATGGAAGTTTTATAGGAGGTATAAGGTTTTTTTTTAATGATTTCATACTTCTGATGTTTCAAGAAGGGGTTACCAGTTAGTGAGGCTACATAGGAGGTAGTGCCAGGAAGGAGGGGGATGTGTCTATAACAGACATCCAGTACTAGAAGAAAGGATAGACTCAGAAAATCAGAGAAATTTTCTGGACTGCGGCACTCAAGGATCTGTGCTCTACCCAATGGTGTCTCAACAGTTTTATCAATGACTTAGATGACGTTTAGTGTTTGATTGTGCTCATCAAATTTATAGATGAACTAAAGCTATGAGGGATAGCTAAAATGTTGGATAAAATCCAGAAACATCTTGACATTTTTGAAGGTTGGGTTAAATCTCTTAAATGTACAATGGAAAGAGTCAGATTGTGAATTGTTACCTTTGTGACCTTGGACTAGTTACTTATCTTCTCTGAGCCTCAGTTTTCCTCACTTTTAAAAATAAGCAGGTTGAACTAGATGATGGAAATTTTTCAGCACGAAATCTATAATCCCTTTAGAAAGAAAGATAAATTTGATATTAATAAATATGAGGTCTCATACCTGAGTTAAAAAATAAAAAATCAGCTTCACAAGCACAAGGAAGCATGGCAAGGTAGATAATTGTTCATCTGATTTTTTTCCATGGGCTGAATACAAGGCAGAAATGTGATACAATAACAAAGAAAAGCTAATGGCATTTTAGACTGCATGAAGAGAGGTATAGTGTCCAAAACAAGGGAGTTGATAATCCACTCATTTTGCCTTAATTAGATGATATTTTGAGTATTGTATTCAATTCTGGGCAGCACTTTCCCAAAAAGTATGCTTCATAGAAAAGAAAACCCAGAGCCCACCAACAAGCATGACGAGTTTCAAGATAAAATCATCTAAGGATCAGTAGTCAGAGTGTTTAACCCAAGGAAGGGAAGAGTTGGCAGAGACATGATATAGTTGACTCTAGAAGGCAATTGGTAGAAGTTGTAAAGAGGCAAATTCTGGTTTATGAAAGGAACAACTTCCTAACAATTACAGCTATTCAAAAGTACCGTGGGTTGCCTTGAGAGGTCTAAGGGACTTCTTCAGTCTTCCATCTCTCGATTTGATTCTGTGAAGATTGGTGTCATAAGTGTGTTACCTTAATCAGATTCTTATTTACCTAAAACCAAGGTTTCTGTTCACTTCATCTAAATTTTTGAGCTTATTAAATTATAGAGAAAATTGTATGTAAATAGCTCTAATTCATTCTCTTATATAGGGAAATTTCTGTGTCCCCCTGCCCTGCGTGCCTCATTTTATTTTATACTCCAGTTTTTTTAGTACAGGTCTATTAGTATCAGTATGATTTCCTGTTCTTTCCTGGAAGCTCTTTATGTTTGTCCAGTTGCACAATGAAATTGTTTTGGTGGTTAACTCTAGGCAATCTGGCATGGAGAACTGGCCCATAAAGGAACAGTAGAATTTCTACAGGTAGAGACCTGGGTTGGGGTTAGGGAGTGGTGTCATGAAGATTCTGTGAGAGCAAAGAACAAAACCCAGAGGTGGAGAGGTGTGGGGAGATCTTCATAGAAGGTCAGCTCGTCCAATCAGCTAGAATATATCAAAGGAAATAAGATGAGAGGTGCCTCATTGCAGAGGACATAAGATGCCTTCTAGTGAGTTTAGACTTTATTTGGAAGGCATTCAGGGGAGAGTGGTGGAGAGTATTAAATGAATCATGGAACCATCTTTAGAACTGCCCATTTAAAAGTGTAACTTGCCAAGGGACAAATAGGATAGATTGAAGGTTAGAAAACTGGTTAAAAGATTTCAACAGTCCAAGTGAGAAGGTATCAAGGATCTGAACTTGAGTGCTTATAATACAAATGGAAAATAAGAAGCAGAACTAAGAGATTACAGAAATGTAGGATTAGAGGTCTAAGGAAAAGGGTGGTCAAAAGTGGCACTGAAGGTTTGATCTTGAATGACTAATAGAAATAGGGATATCATGAGGCAGAACAGGTTTTGGGAGGTGACAGGGAATATGTTTCCAGGTTAAGTGTGGTCCATAAGCCAAAATTTTAAAAATTTTGGATTGTTTCTATGTTGTATTTCTATATTCTTAATTTAGCCTTTAGACACTTTGTCATTATTTGGGGATGGGGGTGGGTTTAAGAATATCAAACTTCAAGTGAACAGACGGTTTTATGTATTTTCAACTTAAACAACCGCAGAAATCAGAAGGAATGGTAACAAACTCCATGGCATTTGTCATATGGGTCATATTTCCCTTATGTTAAAGGACAGATGGAATCATAGATTTTTTAAAACCTTGAACTTACTACAAGAACTGAGATTTTTAGCTCAATTGCTAAACACACAATGGGGGAGAAAAGCCAGAATGCTTTCTTCATATTGTTAAGTTGGCACTTAAACATTGGTTTTGATCAATTTCCACTAAAACTCTAAGATATAGTAAATTGTGAACTACATATTCTACCTGCCATTTCCCATTTGTATGACTAGCCACTTCTGGGGATTCTTCATAAACCAGTCAGAATATTCCATTGGCGTGAACCACTGGGGAGCCAAAGCTAAAATATGTTCTCAAGTATTAAATATTTCAACTGTCACTGAAGAACCAAATCCAGAAGAAAAATTAAAAATTATAGTCACTATGTAGTAATAATAAGTAAACAGGTGCATTTTATTGTTACCATGAGTCTACTTGGTTTTAGTGTGTGTATATGTGTGCATATATAATGTTTTTATATTTTATGTGTGTATACATATACAAATATGTGGGGGGGGGAGAAAGAGAATGAAATTACCTTATGGTGCTTTTCTTCTGGTAGATATACAATAGAAGTTTGTTAATTAAACTGAAAAGGGGAATTTTTTTTGGACAAAATAATAACTAGCTTTAAGGTTTTGCAAAGCACTTTACACGTGTTCTCTCATTTGATCCTCATGACAACCTTATAAGGTAGGTGCTATTATTGTCCCCATTTTTATAGATGAGGAAATTGAGGCTGTTACAAGTTAAGTAACTTGTCCAGGGTCACACAACTAGTAATATATCTGAGTTAGTATGCAAACTCAGGGTTCTTGACTCCAAGTTCAACATTTTACATACAGTGCCACACAGAAAATCTGCATTATTGCACTGAGATAAAAATATTGCCTGTCTAGTATCCTTTTGAACAACCCAGACGTCTGTTTTTGGTACCTATCCCAAGCAATGTGGCTGCCATTTCTGAAAATCATTTTTGGACCTGCCATTCCTTGGGCTTAATCTAATAAAGATAGACACCAGAGACAGATGGGTGAACCATGATGACTCATGGAAATGAGAAGCTAAAAAAGGTCTCTCTTTTTGTCTCCTGTATAGTGCTGGCATTCTGGAAACCTCTTTTGAGTAATGGATTATGGAACTTAAAGATGTTAGCTATATATTTGTTGCAATCAACAGGTACCCCTGTGGTTCACATTGCCCAAAAGATTAATAACAAGATTAATAACAAACATCAAATAATGTTGAAAATGCTGAAGAATATAATAAAAAATGATGACCTAATGACTTTCAAGTGGTAGTGACTTTCTATTTCAGAAAACAATTTAAATACATTATTTACCCGTTATTTGCCCATTATTTACCTTCCCTTTATGTGACTAAAATATTTTCCACAAAGTAATACTACGTTTTGAAAGACAACATAGGGGGGCAGCTAGGTGGCGCAGTGGATAGAGCACCGGCCCTGAAGTCAGGAGGACCTGAGTTTAAATCCCACCTCAGAGCAAACACTTGACCCTTACTAGGTAGTGTGACCTTGGGCAAGTCACTTAACCTCAGTTGCCTAAAAAAAAGACAATGTAGATAATTCCTTTATTTATTGGCAAAAATATTAGGTAAAATGTTATGGAAATAGAGGGATTGATTACTAAAGATAGCTTCAAAATAAAAAAGATACTTTTCCATTAAATTCTTAGTTTTGGGCTTTGGGTTTTTTTTTTTTTGGCAGTGACTTATTCCAGGAAACCTATCACCACGCAAATTGATTAATTTTTCTGCTATATTCTTTTAGGAGCTTTTCCTCCTGTAATGGGCCAGAAGAAAGCCATTTCTAAGGACATGACCCTCAGCAACATGTGGCTATTTTTCATACAGTCCTTAGCATTTCTATCAGGCTATGTGTGGTACAGCATTCTACGGTATTTTTATCATTGCCTATTCTAGGAGTTGAATGGGACCTATGGACATCATAAGAGTTTAGGCTTTTGCAAATGTGCATTATATTACATGTGCAAATGAGAATATACGCAAGTAAAGGAAATTGGATGGCCAGCTTAATTTTTATCCCTCTTTGGGGAAATTTTAAAACTTTACTAAAAGTGAGAGTCAGTAATGTAATGACCTGCTAACGTATTTTAAGAACTTTCCACGTTTTTAAGAGGTATACTATACCACAAACATGTAACAAAAACATGCTGGGAGAAGAGGAGATCATAACGTTATCCTGGAAGACTAAGAGAAGTCATATCGCCACTGAATATACTTGGAAACTTACTTCAGGGTTAGAAAGCTCGATTTTCCTCTTATCCAGTAGTGTGTACTACCACAGTGTTGTAGAGATCCCTTTTTTCCAGCAATTGAAGTTATGTTGCCACTAACATTTCTGAGAGCAGTGGGGCCTCCTGCATAACTGTTTCTTGGTCATCAGTTCCTATTTTAAGACAAAAACAAAAACAAACCATTCCTAAACACTTAAGTGAAATATAGTGTCAGATATTCTCTGTGGAAAAAGCCAGTGCTCATTAGGCAGAATAGTACTAGGATGTGCTTAAACAACAGAAATCGATCCTGGCTATCTTGGTCACTAGTTTGTTGAGTCTATCATCACCATTATGTTTACATGTGTTAGTACTTTCCCATCTCCAAGGGAGTGAAAAAATGTCTTGTTATTTGATTTTTCATCTTTAGAATACATTACACGGATTAATTATTATCTTTTGCAAAATGCAAATACAGTGAAGGAAAAGTCTATAGCTTGAGATTGATTGAATTTTTATAGTAAGTGGGTTTCTTGAGAGGCACTGCTGCCCCTGAAGGTTTACTTGAGTGCTCATACTCTTCAGCACAGTAATAATTTGGGTACCACACTATTGCTGGTATGACAGTTACATAGTTCAGAAGCCTTTTGTTTTGGGGTTTTTTTTTTCCATTTTGATGTGCTAACACTAAATACATTTGGGGATGGTTAAAACAAGTTAATGCCAAACAACTACTTGTTCTGTTTAGGGAGAAAATAGACTAGTTAGTTGATTAGAAAACTAATAATAGCTAGAGCCAGATGCTGGCTTAAAATGATAGGAAGTTATTCAGTCTCCTGTGACAAGGTACAAACATAGCCCTCTAGATATCTGTACAAACAGCACTGTTGTCACCGTATCAAACGTAGTTGCTAGTCTCAGGAAAAGGAAAGTTAACTAGGAGACAAGCTGACGCAAATTCAGCTTCTTTCTTCCAAAAGCTTTTAAAGTAGTCTGGTTCTTACCAGTTCTTGTCATCCTATTTGTGTGATTTACCTCGTGATAGAACCAAATTCTTCCTACAAAAGAGCTACATCGGTACATAGTTTGAATGCCAGATGTTGAGCTGGTGTTTGTGGTTTGGAATTGTAAAATTATTAAAATCCAAGTAAGTCAACTATAGTGTTCTGTGCTATTGGCAACGTAGCCCTGTTGCCCCTAATCACACAAATACCAATTTTGATAAATAGTCTGTAAGATAAAAATAAAGTTAAATATTTTCCATTTAAGATAAACCAAAAAAATAGCAAGATGTGCATTTCCCCTCAGTTTTGTGGGAAAGGTTAATTAACACCAAATATAAGTCTGCAATATCTTCATCCTTTAAGGTAACTCAGTGCATATGTAACAAAGAACATAACACAGTAACTGAAATACCTCATTGACTGGAAGTACTGCTACTGGTAAAATGCAGAAATGTTGATGTACTTAGTTTGGGAAATGTTCATTGTAAGATGAAATTTTGAAACCAGTTTTTTATTGAGTGTGCCCATACACCGTGACAGTGCACACACGAAGCCCAGCTCACCTTAGAGGCACATAACGAAAGGAGTATAGAGCTGATTCTGTTCGTGTCCCTTTCATATACAGGTAATCCCAAGTAGACCCTCATTCCTAAAGAAATCTGTATTGTGGTTATTCTGTTGGTTTCCCTCTCCAGAGAAATGTAGATATGACTATTTTTTTAAAAATCCTTTGATGTTCAGTTGAAAAAGGAAAAGTTTTCTATAAAGGGACAGTTACACTCTTTAAATGATTGCACACATCAAAGAAGCTCCATCCTGGAATATAATACTTTTCCATAGGAGTGGATCAAACAGGTGTGCCAGTTATTTATGTTGTGGGTATGGGCAATGTATAGACGGGTATACAGTTGACCCTATAACTTTTAAAATTATTTTAAAGCATATCTTTCTCTTTTGTTTGTAAAACATGTTTGTTTTAGAGCACTGATTGTAGTTTCCTTCTCAGTGAGTGACATTCTCCTACCTGCACTAAAGAATGTGAAAGGAAAATCAGTGTTCCTTCCTATGTGGTAATCAGGGTGTTTTCTGTTGTTTAAAAAACAAACAAACAAACAAAAACCAAACTCTGAATGAAACCTTCCAGTTTGCCATGTCGTTTTTGTGTGAAGGGGAAGGAAATTCAAAGGACTCACATTTTATGGAGAGAAAGCATTGTAAAGCTTATAGGAAATAGTTATTGTGCTAGCTTAAGTTGTTGGGAGCTCACTGGTTAAGTTAACCTGTAGAGCCTCACCTCCTCTGCAGTTCAGTTGGTCTACCTAGATTGCCTCAGCAGAGATCAGTGTGTACTTCTAGAAACCCAACAACCCTGAGTGTTGCTTTCTATTGGTAGGACCAATAACTTGGTTTCAGTGACTACAAAAGTGATCTAAGTACACCAGCTGACTGTAACTTTTAGAGTCAGTTGTTTGGCGTTTTAGGTGCATTGCTGTGGAGAAACCCATTATCCAGTGGAGGCTGGGGGGTAAACTGAAGCAAGTAATAAAGGTTTAAAGGGGAAACAGGTTATCTACTGCATTTAGTTATGAGTTTCTAGACAATAGGTCTTTTTTCAAAGGTAGCTGGTATGTTCAAGTCTGTATAACTGGGTAGTTTCTTCATTACAGCCAAACCTTGTTTATTACCTGGCTTTATGTGGATAATTGAAATTCACAGATAATCCAAAAATCTACTGTAGCTATTAGCTTCAATCTCCTCTCTACTCAAACCTTTAAACAGAAATGCTACCAAGTACAAAATTGATTGGTTTGATTTGTGACTTCCCTGGTCAGATATTTGTGAATGTGCTGTTGAGCAGTGAAATGAGTCAAAGGCAGCCATAAGAGACACAGCAAGCCTGAATAATCCAGAGACTGAGTGATCAGTTTCTGAATAATCCAGAGTTGGCTGTATTAAAACTGTTCTCAAACTGTTTTATTAAATTGAAACTTTAAATCACCGAATGTAAGCTTCTGCGGTACACCCTTCTGTTGTTAATGCCTTTGGGATTTGTTTTATGGATGTTCATTCTCCCCTGTGTGGATTTGTCTTAGTAATTTTCTTTTTTGACAATCACTTCATTGAACATTTCTGTAATATTTAAACTTGGTTATAATAAATAATCTTCAATCATGACAAGTAGGAGTTGAATTTGTGTTGATATTTAAGAAAAAATTATTTGCACTGCTAAATAGGAAAATTTAATTCTTTTTCTTTTTTTTTTCTCTTTTTCTTAAATGAAAATGAAACATACTTTACCATGATGGTAGTATTCAGCTCTGGTTCACATAGAGCAAAAAGTAAAACTGATTGATCTGTTTTCTTACCATGCAGTGCTCTAAACCTTACCTCTGTTAAAAAGAAAGGAAAAGTCAAGTGCTGAGCTTGGCCCACAGGTACATCAGTTCAATTTATATGTGAGTAAAGCAGAATGTGCTTGGGACCAAAACCACCTGGGTCGGAAATACCTAAATCACAAAGAAGCCTGGGGGCTCTTTGGAGCAGTCATTGGTTGATGCTTTACTTCAACCATTTTGCACCAATCCTCAACAATTAGGAGCCAGGCCCTGGGAATAAACTGAGGGTGCTAGACTTTTGGGGGAAGATGACTGGAGCCATATGAAAGATACGATATGGATTTTTCTTTTTTCTTTATTTTTTTTTTTTGCAAAATTGCCTATTTGCGGATTTTTACATTTAGTATTTTTTTAAAACAGTTTAAAGAGCAAAATAAACTTGTATTCTAGTTGCAAAGTATGCGCACATATATTTTGAATGGCTTTATTTTTATTGTGTAAAACTGTTGAACACATAACTGTGATGCATAAATTCTTTACATGTTAAGGAGTCTATGCATTTGACAGTAACTTCTGTTTTATAATTGGGTAATGAAACAGTTATACATTGAACCACTGTTGTATTAAAACACATTTCTTTTAAGGTTGTTATTACAAAACTGTGTTTATTTTATAAAATGAATTTTAGTTTTCCTAATGCCATATTATTTACTTTAGCCTGTTTGACCTTTCCCTTTTCCTTGGTGTGTTATTTGCATGTTGTTCTGTATGATAAGAATGAATGTAAAGGCTATTATGATTAATTAACTTTTGTAAAGGGCTGGTCACATGTGGATCTGTTTTATTAATGCATTTTAAATGATTTTAGTATCCAAATCATCTTTTCAGAAATTTGGTGTTAATACCCAAAAAAAAAAAAAGCCAAACCATAAAACAAACAAACAAAAAAAACCTTTTCTCAACAGAAACTAATAGCTGGCTCTATTTTTTTTTTAACTGTACAAGAAAATAAAGTTGATTTTCAAGATAAAGTGCTTCTAATTTTTCTTAGTTGAATGGGGTGTTTTGGTGTTATGGGTTTTGCTTTGGGTTTTTTTTGGGGGGTGGGGTTGTCCTTTTTACATTGGTATTTTGAGGAAAGTTCATGACGGAAAAGTTGTAAATTGATTGTCCCAGGCACACTGAATTAGATCAGACGGCAAAATATCATTGGTTTGAAAAGCCCATTTTTGTTTTTGCTTTTAGACTCTTTAACTCTTGGTAGTGTCTTATATTTCTCATATTTGCTCCATTCAGAGCTCTCAGAAAAATGAATTCTCATCACAAAAATTCCTCTTTCTAGGCATGGGCTTTAAAAGGTGAGAACATTAATGTTAAGGTGGTCTTCCACCATCTTATGATTTAGAAAAATGAAACTCAGAACTATTCCTGAAGAATTTTATTGGCCACTGCTTTTCTCAGTTTGCTCATCTACTTTCAAATTATTTCATCAAAGCCAAGTAGATTTGTTGGTTACAGTCTATAAGTCTGAGCCCATTGAAAACAAGTGGACTGGAGCGTGTTGCACAATCTACCCAATGAGTATGATGTTCAGTTCAGTCTACCTCTTCCTTTGGGTCAGGATTTTGGCCATTATTTTGGGGGAGGATGGGATTTTTGTCTTATGTAGACGTTTCTGTGAAAGTTGGAGGATGATGGCAGGGAGGAACCTGAAAGCAGATGCTAAAGCACGAAGAGATCTGTTGCTGACCAGCCCTGTTCCTCATGAGTTTGGGGGGGGAAAGCCATTGTTTTTAATTCCCGCCTAGGTATGAATATTTGTTTTAAAAATGTTTGTTCCTGCTGAAAAAAAAATGTATTTTTTAAAAGGAAAAAAACCCTTCTTTTGGCTATAAGATAAAGTCAGCTGTATGACCAGGTGTGACCATATCATAACATGCTGATACATGATATAAATCAATAAATTTTTACCTCTCAGGCTATTGACTAATCTTCTTTGTCATCTTGGTACTCATTTTTAGATCAGAGGCAAGGGACACACCACCAGTGGACTTGACTGTGGGGTTTTCTTGGCAAAGATACTAAAATGGTTTGCTGCTTCCTTTTCCAGGGTGTTCATATTTTACAGATGAAGAACTGAGGCAAATAGGGGTTAAGTGACTTGCCCAGGGTCACACAGCTAATAAATATATGAGCCTGGATTGGAGCTTAGATCTTTCTGGCTCCAGGCCCAGTGCTCCCTGCATTGCACCACCTAGCCGCCCCATCTCTTGATCAGAAGGACTAGGACCCCCACTAAGAATGACAACCAGTGGGTGAATCTTCTCTATGCCACATGGCCCACACCACATTGATAATTTATTTCCTAAATAGTTCCTTTACCTGTCCACCAAAAACAGGACACAAATCCTCAGAAGAGCTAAACAAATATATTCTGAAACACGAATGATCATATAACCAGCCCCTAAAAACTGAACCTTTTGGATTTCCAAATGAATTTGGTTTAAAAGGACAAAACAAGTCTAATAAGTTGTTGTCTACTAGGTATTATTCCCAGAAGCCTTGGTATAGTTAGGCAAAGTATTAGCAGACAAGGTCTCCCAAGCTCTTACAATATGCCTGGCCCCACCATATTGTGGGTATACAGATACAAAAGAGACAGCAAGAAGTTTATATTCTAAAGGAGAAAACCACCAAAAAAATGGCTGCCAAGTGAAGGTGTTTGAGTCTGGGAAATCACTGGAGTGGTGAAGTCTAATAGGGTGGTCAGCTGGCTCACATTTTACAGAAGCAATGATAGTATTGATTTGATGACAGTTTCCTGAGCTGAAGGTGGGGCTGGGGTGGAGGGCATCTGGCAGGGACAAATAGGGTGAAAGCAAATGGGCCAGTCTGAAGGTCTCCCTTCTCAGACCTGCCTGGTCCTCAGATGGGAGGAAAGAAGGGCTCACACTTTAAGCCTTCATGGCTCATACCTTCAGAACATTTAGATGATAGTTCAGAATAAGAGCTGAACAGAACACAACCCCTTTGCCCCATTTAGCACCTTTGTATAGAATTGACTCCTCTGGCAGCTGTTCTTCTTGCCTAGGGTTGAATTCAATGCCTGGGTTTGAATTTTACCAGCTCTATAACCCTAGGCAAGTCAACTCCCTGAGCCTTGGTTTCCTAGGTAAAATGAGAGGACTCGTACCACTTCGCAGGGTTTTTGTGAAGAAAGTGAAAGTGATTTATAATGTAAAGCCGAGTACAATGGGAAGCTATTACAATGAGCCTGATAAGGGGAAACCAAAGAGGAAGGTGAGAGTGTATTGAAGTAGAAGAAAATAAGATGTAGAAATGACAAATAGGATTAATATAGATTTTGCAGGCTGTTAAGCCAAAGGATCTTTACATTGAAAAAGATATTAGAATTCATACAGTGCAACCTTGCCCCTGGCGATAGCTGGCAGCAGTCTGGCTGAAAACTTCCAGTGACCAAGCGCTCACAATCAACAAGCACATCATGTGCCTCCTGTGTGCCATGCATTGTGTTTGGTGCAAGGGATACAAAGAAAACCCCAACTTCTGAGCTCCAGACTCCTTTCCAGCTGCCCACTAGCCATCCGTAACTGGATCTCTAACCTATAGACACCTCAGGTTCAGTATGTCCAAAACTGAACTCACTTTGTCCCCCTCAAACCTCCTCTTCCTAACTTCTATTACTGTTGAAAGCACCACCATCCATCCCAGTCACCCAGACTGGAAACCTAGGAGTCCTAATCTCACCCTTCGCCCCATATCCAATCTGTTTCTAATTCCTGCTGAGTCTACCTTTGTAATATCTCTTGAAAACGTGCTCTTCTGTACTCTGAATTTTCTATCACCATGATTCAGGCCTTCATCATGGTACACTTGGACTACTGCAGTAACCTGCTGGTTGGTTTCCCTATTTCCGATCTCTCCCCACTCCAGTCCATCCTCCTTTCAAAAGCTGTCAAATTGCTCTTCCTAGAGTTCCAGTCTGCCCCTGTCACACATCTCAGTTCAATTGACTCCAGAGGCATCCTGTTGCCTCTAGGATCTCTCTGTTTGGCTTTTGAAGCCCTCTGTCACCTAGCCTCTTCTTCCCTTTCCAGTCTTATGTCTTACTCCTTTCCCTCTCCCACAGACTCTTTCTTCTGCCATGCAGTAACACTAGCCTCACTGTTCATCTCAGGACTACAAGCATTTTCACTGCTTGTCCTTCTTGCCTGGTATTTTCTTCCTCTTCATCTCCACCTCTACACTATCCTGGCTTCCTTCAACACCCCCCTAAAGTCGCATATTCTGCAAGAAAACTTTCTGGATCCCCGCTAATGCTAGTACCTTTTCTCCTTACAGAAGTGCTAGAGCCAGCTCATACCACCTCCAGAGAACTGTTAAATTTCCAGTATGATCAATTACACTTCAGAAACCAGTAAATGCTATAAATCGGGGTTTGAGTTATTGTCTTACTGATTGGCTAGACTTAAAAGATAAAATGTTCATAATGCAGATTAAACTTAAAGGTATGTCTTGCTTACATTTATTTTTCAGAGAGCCAGATGTTAAATGTTTCCAAGTGGTAGAGTTAGAGAAGAAATTCATTTCAGGTATTGAAGTACCCCCATACCTGAAAGTATGGCAATGGGAGATAGACCAGTATGCCTGTACCAGAGTAGATGAAGAGGGGAGAGGTAACCCATTATAAAGCCACAACCTGCAGCCAGGTTGTGAAGGGCTTTGAAAAACAATGGAGTTTATAGTTGATCCTAGAAGTATTAAGGAGCTACTAGAATTTATTGAGTAAGAGAGTTGACATGGTCAGATCTGTGTGCTTGGACAGTTCTAGTGTTAAAAAGTCATTATTGTTAAAACTGCCACTTTTTCAACTTTGTATTCCCCACAGTTTTCTAGCTCAACTACTTAATAAGTGCTTAATAGAATTGAGCTCATTGGTCCTAGTTTTGCCCTCTAGAATAGCACACAAGTCTTATTGGAAAATTACTACCATACCTTTTCCCTTTTACCCAAAATCTTATTTTCTCTGGGTTAAATATCCCCCAGTTCCCTAAATAATTCCTTTTATTTCTTAAATCATTATATGGTTTTCAACATTTGTTTTACCATTGACACCATTTCTTCACAAAACCCTATTGGGTGTCCAGTCATTTTTCAGTCACGTCTGATTCTTCATGACCTTATTTGGAATTTTCTTGACAAAGATACTGAAGTGGTTTGCCATTTCCTTTTCCACGTCATTTTACAGATGAGGAAACTGAGGCAAGTGGGGTTAAGTGACTTGTCCAGGATCACATAGCTGGTAAATGTCTGAGGCTGAATTTGAACTCAGGAAGATGATCTTTCAGACTCCAGGCCCAGAACTCTCTATCCAGTGCGCCACTTAGCTGCCCTTTGCAAATACTAGGTAATAATAAATGTTATTTGAATCAAATTAAATTAAGTTAAATCAAATTAAATTCAGACCCTCTAGGGTCTGATCATAGTCATAGTGACCACAGACATTTCTTTTGTCTATATCTTTTTTTACCACCTCCAAGGAGACTTGATGAGGAAAAGTAACTGGAACTCACTGAAAAGTGCAGTTATCAGTTATGTGGCTACCCCTCCCAAAGAAGTGGTTCATGGTTGACCTGGATCTCTTTTGTACACTAAATGTCTGCCAAAGTCCCCTCACCATAGTAGCAAATGCAGTGCTCCAACTGAGCCGTGGGGCTGCCTGTTCTGATCCCACTAGGTAAAATCAGGCAGATACTATCTCCAAGACAGCAAGAGCTTGCTCAGCAGTTTAACTCACATTTCACCAGAAACCTTGCAGTAATAAACATTCCCTGAGGCAACAAATAAGATGAAAATATGATAAGTCCATTCCACTCTTTGATCCATCAGTGGGCATTCATATATTAAGCACCTTATTTTGTTTACCAAGCCTAATCCATAGGGAGACAATGAAAGATAAAAGACAGTACCTGCTGTCAAGAAGCTTACAGTCTAATGGGGGAGGATGGATGGGAAGACAGCTACCTATGGACAAGCAAGATGTATGCAAAATAAACTGGGGATAATCAATAGGGGAGGCATTAAGAGGAATTGGGAAAGGCTGCTTGTAAAATTTGAGCTGGGTTTAAATGACAACCGGGGCCATCTCCAGTTGTCCTCATCAATATCTTGCCACTATGACCCAGATGGCTCCGGAGGAGAAAGTGAGACTAGTGACTTTGCACAGCCCTCCCTCACTTAAATGCAGTTCACTTGCAAGTCATGGTATCATCTTCCTGATGTCATGATCCTTTTTGAGAACGAAGGACAAACAGCAATGACAACCATTTTATATGCTTTAAGGATCTTAACAAATTGACCAGGACCCAAGAGGTAGAAATAGAGAACAGAATTATTCCATTTTCTTGGTTATTTCCCCACACAGCTATACTTTGAGAAAAAAAGAAAAAAACATTTCCCACACAGCATGCAACTGCTCTTTCCGAGGTAGACAATGACCTCTTAATTGTTAAACCCAGTCTTTCCTCTGCCCCTAATCCTGTTTGACCTTCCTGTACTGCTTTATATTGATGACCACACCTTCATATCTCTTTTCCCTTCTGTTCTGGTGCTGCTCTCTTCCTCGTTCTATCTTTCTGACCTCTCCTTCTTGAACCCTCTAATCGATATTGTTCTCCTTTGTTGTCCTCTAGGGCTCTGTCTTAAATACTCCTCCATGGATGCTCTATCCCTTGGTAATCTCATTTGCTCCCATGGATTCAGTTATTATACATATTATATGTAATAATTACACATTATGCATTCCTCTTCCCAGATGACTCCTAAATATCTATAACCAGACCCAATTTCTCCTGGGAAGTCCAAGTAAGCATGTGCACTTACTTCTTGAGCATTACCCCATAGACATTCAGCAAACTCAACATAGGTAAAACTGAACTTAGCTTTCCAGCAAACCTAGTCCTTTTCCCGACTTCCCTATTTTTCCAACTTCACTGTTCTTTCAGTCATAAAGGTTTGAAATCTTGGAGTAACCTCTGATTCTTCCATTTCCCTCACCGCCAATGTCCGATAGGCGTCCAACTTCTGTTGATACTATATTCATGGTATCTCTCACATCCATCCCTTCCTCTCCACTTATACTGCTACCAACCTAATTCAGACCCTTATTATTTCTTCCCTAGCTACCTAATGGCACTAGGTGACACAGTGGATAGAGTACTTGGCTTGGAGTCAGGAAGACTCATCTTCGTGAGTTCAAATCTAGCCTCAGACACATACTGGCTGTGTGACCCTGGGGACATCACCAAACCCTGATTGCCTCCATTTTTCATCTGTAAAATGAGCTAGAGAAGGAAATGGCAAACCACTCCAGTATCTTTGCCAAGAAAACCCCACATAGGGTCATGAAGAGTCAGACATGACTAAACAATAACAAATCCTCTTAATTGATCTTGCTTTCTCCAGTTCAGGTCTCTATATCATGATATGGCCATATTACTCTCCCGCTGCGTGCTCCTCCATATCACTTTTCAGGGGTTCAACAGGAATACTCTCTCCTAACTCACTACTTGCTCCAAATCTTATGAACTAGCTTCTGTTTTATACAATCTCCCAGAGAAATGGTGTCCAACAAGTTAACATTATCTATGTTCTATTGAATTTTTTATTTTGTTTGTTAAACATTTTCCGATTATATTTTACTCTGGTTTGGCAGCAATCCGTGTGGAGTTTGACAATTGCCTCCAGAGCACTGCTAAGTCTCTCAACCAATTGGAGCAGATTTCCTTTCAGTGTCACTCCAGTTATTCATTGGCTTTCAAGGACTATTGACATGTGTTGATTGATTGATGGAGTAAGGTATGTTCTCACCTGATTAAGGTATGAAGGCACAGAATCTTATCAAACTTTAAGTGGAATGTGGCAGTTATCCAGACTGACCACCACCTTTATTCTTGCAAAATATATCCCTTTCATTACCTCTTTTATAAACATTAAGATAGTCTTTAATTCTGAGCGCTAAAATATTGAAGAAATGAGAAAATTGGTGTGTAAATCTGGGAGGATTCACTATTCTTTAGTAAGCAGGGATGACTATCACAATGATTAATGAAAATTACCAAGGATATTGGTAAAATGTAATTCCTCCTCCATCCTGTCTCTGTTTTAGAGGAAAGTATCAGGATTTTGTCGGCATTACTATCTCTTCCTTCCCCCATCACACACGAAGAGGTAGCCCTTCTCCTTGCCAAGGAAAACTCCTCCGCATTCCCCATCTCCACTAGTTGGTTGCTTCCTCTAGCATCCCCATTCTCTTATGAATCTTTAGCCTCCCTCTGTCTCAATCCTGAAAGTAAGAAAGTAAAACTGACGAAGAATATGGATTTTTAATCAGGTCAAACAGTGCCCTCATTCCACAGTGTTCTGTTTTTAGGTCCTAGTCATGATGCCCTTTGTGAAAAAGGCCTGATCTTAGACTTCTGCCGTTTCTGACACTGTTGATCACTCCTTCCTCCTCGATAGTACTCTCTTCTCTCTAGGTTTTCACAAAACTGTGCTCTCCTGGTTCTCCTACCTGTCTGTCAACTGCTTCTAAGTCTCTTTTGCTGCATCTTCATCAACATCATGCCCACATACCCACTTGGGTATGTCCCAAAGCTCTGCCCTGGTCTCTCTCCTCCTTCTATATTATTTTAGTGGTGGTCTCACCAGTTTCCATGTATTCAGTTATCATCTCTCTGCTGATGATTCTCAGATCTATTTATAAAGCCCTAGCCCAGGGGTGAGGAACCTGTGGCTTTGAGGCCACATGTGGCCCTCTAGGTCCTCGAGTGCAGCCCTAAGGATTGAGTCAAAGGGCCATACTTGAGTACCCAGAGGGCCACACGTGGCCTCAAGGCCATAAGTTCCCCACCCCCTGCCTTTTTCTCCCTTCTCATATCTCCAACTGCCTACTGGACATCTTTAACCGGATGTCCCATAGAAATCTCAAACTCAATATGTCTAAAAGCAAACTCAGTATCTTTCCCCTAAAACCCTCCCCTCTTCCTAACTTCCCTATTACTGCCAAAGGTAAAACCATCTTCCCAGTCATTCAGGATCACAACCTGCTATCATCCTAGCCTCCCCCCACCCCGACACCCTATATCCAATCTCTTTCTAAGCCCTTGTATCTCTTGTATATTTTCCCCCTAACATTGCCACCACCATGGTGCAGGCCTTCATCACCTCACATCATGACTACTGCAATAGTTTTTTGGTTTGTCTCGCCCTTAATCCTCTTCCCACTCCAGACTGTCCTTTATTCAGCTATCTTCCTAAAGTATAGGTTCAACTTTTCCAACCCACCTTTTCAATAAACACCAGTGGCTTCCTGTTACATCCAGGATCAAATATAAAATCCTATTTGGCTTTTAAATCCCTTCATAACCTGCCCTTTCCCTACCTTTTCATTCTTCTTATGCTCTCCTCTCTTCTCCGCTGTGTGCTCTCTGAGCCACTGATACTTGCCTCCTTACGGTTCTTACACAAGGCTCTCTTCCTCCCAGTTCTGGACATTTTCACTCCTGTCCCTTGTACTTGGAATATATTCCCCTTTTGTCATTGCCTCCTGGCTTCTTTCAGATCTCAGCTAAAATTTTTCCTTCACCAAGAAGTCTTTCCCTGTCCCCTTTAATATTGGTGCCTTCTTTCTGAGATTACCTACAAATTATTCTATCTGTCTTTCCATCTATCTGCCTGTCTGTCTGTCTGTCAGTCTATCTGTCTATCTATCTATCTGTGTAAATATTTATCTCTGTCTTATTTATACATAGTTATTTGCACGTTTGTCTGCTGTTAGAATGTGAGTTTCTTGAGGGAAGGGACTGTGTTTTTTACTCCCTTTGTATCCCTGTCACTTTCATGTTGTCAGGCACATGTTAGGTGCTTCAATGTTTGTTGACTTGACTTGGAATTTGCTGTTAGAAAAACACTTTGCAGGGCAGCTAGGTGGCAGAATGGATAAAGCACCAGCCCGGAAGTCAGGAGGACGTGAGTTCAAATCCGGCCTCACACACTTTACACTTACTAGCTGTGTGATCCTGGGCAAGTCACTTAACCCCGATTGCCTCACCCCCCTCCCAAAAAAAAGTGCTGCTATAGAATGCATTTTGAAGTTGGGTCCTCTTCCTGTCCTGCTTTCTGGGGAGTTCATAATAGATATTGGATGCAGTTATCCTAGACTCTATCTTAAATCAGTTTCCTCTAGGTCAGGGCTTTTTTTTTTTTTTTGGCTAGGCAATGTGGTTAAGTAATTGCCCAGGGTCACACAGCTAGTAAGTGTTATGTGTCTGAGGCCAGATTTGAACTCAGATCCTCCTGACTCCAGAGCCAGTGCTCTATCCACTGTACCATCTAGCTGCCCCTAGGTCAGGGATTCTTAATCTGGGATCTGTGAACTTGTTTTTAAAAGATAGTTTGATAGCTGTATTTCAGTATAATTAGTTTCTTTTGTAATTATATGTCTTTTATTATATCTTTCAAAACACTGTTCTGATAGTCTGATAGCCCATGGGCTTCACCAGACCACCAAAGGGGTATATGACCCAAAACAGGCTAAGACTGCCTTTGCTCTAGGGGTGGAACCTTCCAGTGACATCACTACCTCTGAGACAACAATACAGAGCCAATCTATTCCCTATCTCTTTTTCCAGTACTTTCCAGACAAGTTAGAACCTTGAAGCTCATGTAGGTTTCACTTCCTTCACTTATGATGAAAGCCATTTCCCTGACTTCATCCACTCTTGGTTAGGCTAGTGAGCAGCTTAGTAATGGCTTCTGGATGGCAGCTAATAAGAGTTTTAAAGGTTTGAAAGGCAATTAGGAAAGCAAAGAAAGTAAAACTTATGAACGATATAGTTTTTATTAAGGTCAAACAATGCCTTCTTTGCACCGTGTTCTATTTTTAGATCTTAGCCATGATGCCTATTTGTGGCAAAGGCCTAATCATCCGAAAAGAGAAGGAAAAAATCATTTCTAGTGTTTGGGAGCTCTAATAGCCTGTGAGCCTTCATATATAATTCATACCACCCTAAATGTAAGAGTGGCCTAACTCAAATGCCACCTAACTCAAAAAGCTGCAAGACACTGAAATAAATTTGGGGGGAAACAAAAAACACTTTCCTCCTCTCAGCAGATAAAGGTTTGTACATGAACAGCACTAGATGTGGAAATTCACCATTGCCTCATCAGTGGTAATTGCTCTTCTACACTATCTCCAACAAGTGGTTATTGGGCATCAATTTGAACACTTCCAGTGACGGGGTGCTCTCACGAGCACATTGTTAGCAAGTCTTTTCTCATGTCAGACTGAAATCTGTCAATAATCATAGGGATAGGAGAAACCTTGAAAGGCCACCCTGTCTAGGTCTCATTCTTAGAAAGACTGAACCAAAGCAAGTGTGAACAGAAGGCTAGCCAGGTTTCTGAAGGTCTCTAGGCAGAGCCAGGCTGTGTCAAAGGCTGTGAACAAATGAAATGAGAGGCAACGTGACATGACAGAAAGGTCGTCGCATTTAGAATTCAAAGACTTGAACCTGAGTCTCAGCTCTGATACTTCCCAGGTATGCCGATAGGACAAGTCCTTCACTTTTCAATTTCCCCAGTCTGTAAGTCAGGGATGATACTGTGTAGTAGTGGTGATGCTATGGATCTGGAGGTGTTAGGTGAAAGTTGTTTGGCTGAGAAGTACTTCAGGGGTGGGGAACCTGTGGCCTTGAGGCCACATGCGACGGTCTAGGTCCTCAAGTGTGGCCCTTCAACCAAATCCAAACTTTATAGAATTTTCAGTCGAAGGGCCACACTTGAGGACCTAGAGGGCCCCATATGGCCTCAAGGACACAGGTTTTCCCTCTTGGCTGGTCCCCACACTGATATGAGCTCTTCTTTCTGGGATGTGACTTTCTCTTTAGGTAATGTTCTCAAGCCTGCCTCTTGGAGGATTGCTTCCATTTTTTAAAGCTTTCATAAGATGAACTAAGAAAAGGGGACATGTTACTTGGTATTTACCTTGCATCCCAGATGAAGCCTGCAGATATTGAGCACTTTGCTCATTCTGTGTCTAGGTTCTTACAATCTTTTTCCTTTCTCCCTAGTATCTCCCATCTTCTGCCATTTTCTGACATCATTGCCTCCTACTCTTCCCTTCAGAAAGGGAGGGGTCAAACTTTCCGTCACAATCTAGCAGTTCCTTAAAGGCTCAAGTAAATAGGCATTAGTCAGCTCCAGTTGCAGTTCCAACTACATAGAATTGTTGTGTGGAAAATGTTTTTCAAACAAACTTCTGTCCAAAAATGGAGCATCATTATTGTTATTAGAATGGGCTACTCCCCAAATTTCCATGGAGATCTCAAAAGTGAGCTTGAGATCCATCTGTTGAGAAGTCATGTCTAAACAATGCATTCCCCCATCTCTCTCCCTGTTGAAATTCTTCTCTTCTTTCAAGGCCTAGTTTAGATGCCACCTCCTCTAAGATGTCTTCCCTGATCCTCATAGCTGAAAATTTTCTGTAAAATTTCTTATGATACTTTGTCCAGATCTTTTCTTTTTTTGCCCTTATACACACTCTTCCTGGTGGCATTTTAAGTTCCAGCCTACCTGCCAGTTTATTTTGTAACAGCCTCTCAGGGCTTGCTTGCCCAACTCACAGTACCACTAATAGGTTGGGTCCTCAGGGTGGTGATTGCTACAACTTTCAGAGGTCTAGGGGTAACCCTGTAGGAGGTAATCCTCCTAAACACTAGCTCATGAGCCCACACTGTTGTGCTTCTTAATTAGTCAGTTGACTTAGTTCTTTAGCAAATAGAATAGCAAACACAGTAGTTACATTACATTTCCCACAGCACCAGGGGCACACTTTTCCACAAATATACTCAGTTTAAGAGGTAGAGAAGAGTGGGTGCAAATATAATGGGAGTGAGCTATAGGTGTAAGGAACTGTGTTCAAATTGGAAGTTCTTTTGTCTGCCTGACCATCCCCCCTTCTAGTCAGTATAAGTTGGGGCTTGTCCTTCATTCTCAAAAGAGGACCATGACAACAGGAAGATGATGACATGACATGCAAGTGAATTGGATTTGAGGGTGGGAGGGAGGGCTGTGCAAAGTCACCAACCTCACTTTCTCCTCTGGAGCCATCTGAGTCCAGTGGCCAGATACAGATCAGGATGACAGAGATGGGTAAGTTTATAAGTAGCCAGTATAAAAGGGAAATAGCAGAAAATAAGATTGCAAAAGGGGACCTGAAAGTCGTGTACAAACTGTCCCATAGATCAAAGGAGTGTAATTTGCGAATTACATTATGTAGTAACCAAAATTCATGTTGTACTAAAATGTGCTGAATCAGCTGAAGCTGTCTAGACACTGCTATCAGGTTCTTGGTCCTATGATACATCAGTCCAGACAAAATCCAGACCTCCACAGTTCCAGACCAGCTGCACATCAAAGGGGCTGTTAACTTTGAGATGATGTGGACATACTAACTTTAAAGTTTTACCAACAGCTTTGAGACGATTCAGATGTGTTAATAAATTAACCCCAAAGTGGCACAGATAGGAGTTTATCTATTTCCGCCAAAACCCTGTAAAAACCAGACCTCAAACCTTTGCCCCAGCCACCTTCCCATGCTCCTTCATCTCCATCATGCTGCCGAGTGCTCCCAACTCTCATCCATGGTTATGTGAATGACGCTGTCTGTCTCTCCCTCTTTCCATCTTCCCCGTGCTGCCTGCCTTCCTCCACAATTCCATCCCCTGTTTCCATGCCGTCTGCCTCTGTATGCCTTTCATTGCTTGCCCCTTCCTTTATGTGCTCTTTGCCTCCATTCCCTCTGCATTTAATTAAAGTATGATTGCTACCCCATTTCCTGCTGCCAGTCATGATCTTTCCAGATGAATACCCCAAAACCAGGCTTATCTGCCCCCATTTCATAATTTTATAATTTCATAAATTAATTATCAATTCAGGAACACATGTGACCAAGGCAACTAAGAACTCTGGAACTTCAAGGCCACAATATACTCTTTCTCAGTGGTCTTCATGATGTTTACTATAAGATAAGTCACACTGTTGTTTGCTGGCTCTTCTCCTGACACCATGTCTCCAAGAGACCAGCAGTTCAATGTGGACTGATCTTCCTGGATGTGCTGGGTTGGATCAAACAAGTCACTTAGTAACTAGGTGCTCCTGCTGTCCTGGGCCAGGCAGCCAATGGCAAGAGCTGCCCAACAGTTCTGGTAGACTGGGCTGCCACTAGACACTGGCTGGGCTGCACAGGCCATTCTGTTGCTGGGCAGAGCAGGTTGCTTGGCCACTGAGTTCTTCTTAAGAGCACCTCATCTCTATTGAATGAGTCCCTCTGTTGGCTTCTTGAACTTGTTTTCTCATGGGCAACTACAAAATTCTTCTACCTTTAGCCACTGGCTTGGCTAGAAGTACCATACTCGCTTCAGCTAGAGAGTTATGCATTTTTCGGCTAGATGGATACAGAGCTCTTTTAGCTAGTGCAAAGACCCTTAGCTTAGGGTCAACATAACCATATTCCCATTACCTCCTCCAGAATCTCCACTTTGTGGTAGTTTGTTACCTCCAGGCTGAAGCTGAGAAAAGTCTAACCTTCCCTATTCTCTGAATTCTTCCTGACTCAAGCCTTCTCCCCCAAGTAAAGCTTTCCAGTTGCCTTAGAATCCTTATTTTCAATTCATTCCGTTTCACCTCCCACATTCCTTTGGGAATCTTATGTAGATGAGTGGCTAGGAACAAGGGTATTAATGTAATCTCTGTCCTAGAGTTCATTGGCTGGCTGCTAACAGAGGAAGCTAGGTGGTCCATAGAGTGACTGGGCCTGGATTCAAAAAGACCCAAGGTCAAATGCGATCTCAAACACTTATCATCTGTGTGATTCTGGGCAAATCACTTACACTCTGTTGGCCTCCATTTCCTCAACTATAAAATGGGCCTAATAGTAGCACCTACCTCCCAGGCTTGTTGTGCAGGTCAACTGAAATCATATTTGGGTAGCCTGAGTTCCAAAGGCCATTGGTGTAGGACTCTTTCCTCATTGGTGCAGATTAATGTCCAATACCTATATAAGGGGTAGAGCAGAGTAGGCAGGCAGAGATCTCTTCTGTCTTGTCAGCTGCTTGAGTCTTTTCAGGGTCTCCTGAATATGATCTTTAAGAAAGAAGATAATGCCGAACCCAATTCAGGTTGCTGAAGGGAGAAAAAGGCTCTGGGAAGAAGTCAATATGATAGGAGTTGGCAGTCTCCATCATATCCCTATCCCTAGTTTGCTAAATTAGAGACTTTGGAGAACTTCCTTGTAAGCGAGATCTGGGACTTCTTCTGGTTGAGCTGAGTTATCTAGTTTCTAATGGGAGAGCTCTTTCGATCTGTGTTGTGTGATGTATATTCTCATATGTAAGCTTTCTCTGATTGCTGTTTTTCTATCAATTTGGATAATTACTAATTAGTTACTAATTGCTATGTATATTCATTGTGGAACCCCTGCAAACAAAAATATCCTATTTAGAGAGATATTTGGGAATATTTAAAGCTGGAAATGTGGGGAAAGTGAATTGAAACTGAAATTATAAAGCAGATCTACTAAAAAGAGACGTTCTTGGCTCTTAAATCACTATCTGGCCATCTGGTCAACTTGTCCTGAACAGTATTTCACATAATGGAAGTATTCACCTGTTCATGCCCTGGGGATAATGGGATTAAGCCATATCAGCAGTGGCTTATAAAGGACAGATTTAAGCTTTGTTTTCCACAGAATTATTAGGTCACAGGGACAAAGTAGGATCATAGGGTTTAGAGTTAGAATGGATTTTGGAGATCATCAAATGCAACTCCCTCATTATATGAGTGGGGAAACTGATGCCCAGAATAGTTAAGTAACTTGCCCAAGGAATAGTAAGTCGCAGATCCTCTGACTCCAAATCCAGGGTACTTTTTTTAATGCTTAGAAATGCCAGAGTCACTCCTTGGAGATGACCAGATACGTAGATTTTTAAAAGCCAACCTTCAGTCTACATATTTAAGCAAAGGGAATGAGAACAGAGCTAAGGAGTTGTGGTGATACAGTTGAATTCAGAAAAAATGTTGACTTTAACCCTATTTATTATATCCCTAAAAGAAAAAAGGGGATAAATAACATACTACTTATTTTGAAATGTAGCTTGACCATACTTTTAGAGGTGGGTAGGGCTAGATCTAAAATATGCAAACTGAATGTTGCTGTCTAGCCCTATGGATGGTGTGAGAACATCTGAAATACATTTAATGGATGGGAGGCAGATAAGTAGAGAGCCATTACCCTTGACAATACTACCACTAATTCTAATAGCTAACATTTTTATAGAGCTTTTAAGATTGCAAAGCTCTTTACTTATGATATCTCGGTTGACAAAAATAATGGAAGGGCTAGAGGTTGATGGTACCCTACTGGGACATGGAAGCTAAGGAGCTCCAAGACATTGGGCATTACAGAGACTTGCATGGGACCTGAGCTAATGCAATAATAAAATTATAAAAAAAAAATTATAGGATAAAGTGAGAAGAGACCTTCGAGATAATACTATTAACAATAACACTTCTCTCATATGTTAAAAATAGGAACCACCATGGAGGAACATGAGACAAGTATTGTTGTTAATAGTATTATCTTGAAGGTCCCTTCTCGCTCTAACATTCTATAATTTTAGGACTTCCCAGAATGAGATCACTTAAGGTAAGATCTAATATTGCAATGTATATTGTAAGGGCGCTAAGTTCATTGGTGATGAGAGGCAGGGGAGTTTGATGCATCTATAGTATGGGGAAAGTGAAATTTTATCATTTCTCTTTTGACTAGTTACAAAAGGAATTACCCATTGCATGAATTTCTGACTCATTCATTCATTTTTGACTAGTCAAAAGAGAGGAGAGCTCTCATTAGCTGCCTACTATATGGCAGGTACTGTGCTAAGCAACGAGGATATAAATGCAAAAACAAGACCATCTCTGTCCTCTAGAAGCTCCTATTTTAATCAGGAGAGTCAGTACTTATACTGGGGTAACCAAGGAAGGATGTTTTCATCTGGGAATTCACAAAAATTCACAGTGAATAGAACAATAGGACAACCAATAGATACAGCTAGCTTCCTGAGAAGATCTGGAGGAAATGAGATTTTAGAAGCTGAGGGAATGAAAGGAAGGGCAAGCTTTGGTGAATGATGGAGGCTAGAGGAAGCTAAAAATCGAAAGCACTGTTCTAAAAGTTACAGGGAGGCAGGTATAGGCTCTATATAAGAAAGAATTCTAACATTTGGAGCTCTTTAAAAATAGAACGGGCAGTCTTCAAAAAGTTAGGAGCTCTAAATCACCAGAGATATGCCTGCGATCATAGATTTAGTGCTAGAAGGACCCTCCAAGGTCCTACAGTCAATGGCCCTCATTCTACAGATGGCCTGAGGCCCTGTGATTTAAGGGGTTGACTGGCCCAAGGTCACGCAGACAGTAAGCAATAGAGTCAGGCCTTGTACTCCAAATCCAGCCTTCATTTCTCTCTGTTCTGCTCTTCCTGCAGATGTTATATGAGTATCTGGTCGGGGTCGGATTCTTTTGTCAGGTGGGAGGTCAGACTGGAGCAAACTCACACCTGCTGGCACTTAATGCTCCTGAGTATGGCTAGAACTAGATTAAAATGTAATCAGAAAATATTTGACAAAATAAATAAAAATACAGTAGATCAGGTAATGTTAATATATGGTTTTCTAAGTCAATATGCAGCCTGTAGGGATCTATATATATTTCAGTGGCTGCCATTTCTATTTGAGTTTGATACCACTGGACTAGATGACTTTAAAGACTCTTTCTAATGTTCACATTTTATATTCAAGTTACCATGGACAAAGTTCTCCCTGTGACTAGCAAAGCTAAATTTTCCTGCCCTGTTCAAGGTGAGGAAGAGATATGGAACCCAGTCTGGTCAAAGGGTAGAACTAATTTTTCCTGTGTTTTTGCGGAGTCTTACTGGCAAGGCCAAAGCCCGGGGCGGGGGGGGGGGGGGGGGGGGGGAAGGGGGGAGGGTTTTGGCAGCCTAAGCCTCAAGTTCAAAAGGAGCCTCCAATTGAACAGATAATTAACTGTCATAATTTGGCTACTTGGCAAGCATGTTTGAAAGGTTTCATTATGCTTACTATCAGCTGTGACATTATGCAAAAACTAAATTTCCCCTTCAATAGTGCATCTGCACAGAAAAAGGGCTTTGTTAAAGTTTTAAAAAATTCAAATGCTTTCTCACTTTAGAAGGGTAGGGGCTTGTTTTGTTTTCATGTATAGTCATTTTTTTTAATGGTTCAGGACTTCAAAAGCTGGAAATAATCTATGGCCTCTCTGGACCTCAGGAATGCCATCATTCCTGAATGTAAGAGCTCCAGGGTATTGAGGCCAGCTGAGGGGAAGCTGTTAGGCCTCCGGACCTTCTCAAACCCAACTCTTCCCCATTCATCCTTAGCTGTTTGCTAAATGCTAGCTCAAGGGTGTGTAGCCAGATTATCTGCATGCATAGGCAGTGGACAAGTGGGGGGCAGGGCCGAGGGTCCCTGGAAAAAGAGAAGGTCACTTTCTCTCAAGTGTGGCTGGGCCAGTGAAACTTAGTGTACCATACTAGATGTCCTCTAAAGCCCCCTCTAGCTTTAACATCCTATGCTTTTGTCACTTGGCAAAGGGCAAACAGCAGAATTATTCCTCCTAGAAAATTTATAGCAAAATGCAGGTTGTTTGGTTTTATTGATAATAATGATAAAAACTTCTGTGGAAAAAGAAAATCTTTTCACCAGCATTCATTACTTTCTCGGTGGTGATCAGGTCAATGTCACCAGTGCCTGGGTCCCCAGTAGGGATTTTTCTTTCAGGGAAATCCAGGTCTTAAAAATCCTGAAGGCAAGAAGAGAAAATGAAAATCAGCTAAGCCATTTCAATTATGATGGACTTGGAATATCAAACAGAAAATTTTATATTTGAGCCTGGAGGTGATAGGGAGCCATTAGAATTTACTGAGTATGGTGGTGATGTGATCAGACCTACGGTTTAAGAAAATCACTTTGAGGGGCAGCTAGGTGGCACAGTGGATAAAGCACCAGCCCTGAAGTCAGGAGGACCTGAGTTCAAATTCCGCCTCAGACCAAACAGTTGACACTTACTAGCTGTGTGACCCTGGGCAAGTCACTTAACCCCAATTGCCTAAAAAAAAAAACAAAACAGAAAGAAAGAAAATCACTTTGGCAGCTAAATGGAGGCTGGATTGGAATGGGGAGACTTGAAGCAGGCAGACCCAGTAGCAGCAGTCCCAGTGTGAGGTGATGAGGGTCTGAACTAGGGTGGTGGCAGCGTCAGAGGAGAGAAGGGGGTGTATTGGAGAGGTGTAGCAAAGGTAAAATCGGCTGGCCTTGAAAACAGATTGGGCAGAGGGGATGAGAGATAGTGAGGAATAGAAGATAACTCCTAGGTTATAAGCCTGGGTAATTGAGTGTAACTGTTGGTGTCCTCTACAGTAGTAAGAGAGGTAGGAGAAGGAAGCTTAGGGAGAACGATAATGGTCAAGTTTTAGACGTGTTGAGTTTAAGATGTCTATCGAGCATCCAGTTTGAAATGTCTGAAAGACAGTTGGTGATGTGAGATTGGAGGTTGGCAGAGAGATTGATGAAGCATAGGTAGATTTGAGAAGCATCAGCATAGAGATGATAATTACATCTACGGGAGCTGATGAGATCTCCAAGTGCACATGGATTTACAATTATATGTCAAAACAATTTTGACATTCTTTTTTTCAAATCCAAATGTAGTATAGAGAAGAGGGCCCAAGACTGAACTCTATGGGACACCTTTGGTTAAAAGATGTGCATCAAAGTCTGCAGAGAGGTCAAGGAGAATGAGGATCAAGAAAAGGCCACTGGATCTAGCAACTAAGAGATCATTGGTAACTTTGGAGGGAGCCATTTCTGTAGAATGATGGGGTTGGAAGTCAGATTGTAAAGATGTTGCCTTTGAGAGACAGAAAGAGAGAGAAAGAAGAGGGAAAGTCCTGCATAGAAACTTGCGAAGAAAAGGAGCAGAGCTAGGCAGGATTCAACATCACAGGAAAGCTGAAAAGAGAAAAGACAGAGAGGTGGGGTGGAAAAAAGGGTTCTAGAGAGGGAAGAGTAACAGTGATATGTTGCATTTGTGTAGTGCTTTACAATCTATAAAAAAAAATGGATGAGAATAAAACAAAGAATGGGCTGATTCTGATCTGGATTTTTTGAAGATGCTGACAGTTCTGGCTTTTACAACCCAGTGGAAAAAAAGCTACTCTCAACCATGTGGTTAGTGGACCAGAACCAGTTAAAGAATACCTAAATACCTAAAGAATACCATGCTCTACTGTTTCTCCAAAACACATCCCTTACCTGTCATCATGATTCTCCCAGAAGCAGCTTCCCGGTGCCCTCTATGTTTCAGCTGGTGCATCAACCAAGCAAGCTGATAGGGTCTGTGACGTGCCAGACCTCTGTTAGGTAGGGAAGACTTCCTCCTCTCTTGACAGTTGTGAAAGTCCCATACAGTCTTCATAGGAGCCCAGTGAAAGAGGCAGGGCAAGGATTCTCCCCCATTTAAAGAGGAGATGCTCTGAGATGTAAAGGGATTTGCCTAAATCGCACAGCTAGTGAGTGGCAGAGGTAGATTACAATCTGGGTCTTCTGAACTCAGTTTTCTTTCACTATACCCAGGGAGAACCAAAACTATGGCTGAATATAAGTCAATACAGGATCGCTTTTAAGATTCACAGAGGGGGAAGCTAGGTGGCACAGTGGATAGAGCACTGGCCTTGGAGTCAGGAGGACCTGAGTTCAAATCCAGTCTTAGACCAGACGCTTGACACTTACTAGCTATGTGACCCTAGGCAAGTCACTTAACCCCAATTACCTAGCAAAAAAAAAAAAAGATTCACAGAGAATCAAGGATTACAGAAATAGAAACAAGGAATGTGTACTTCTGTTCTTCACAGTTAGTGGGACAGTATTTGTAAGTTGTGAAGTGCTTAACACAGTGCTTATACATAATAGGCACTTAATAAACAATTGTTCCCTCTTCCCATTGCCTTCCCCCTTGGTGCCAGGTATTGAACTGACCCCAGGCACTGTTGGGAAGGATGTAGACACAACCCCTACCCCCAGGAACAAGAACTGAAAATGCTCTTCTCTGGGGGGGGGGCAGACAAAGATGGAGGGGAAAGCTTAAAGCATGAGGCACTGTGGGGTAATGGAAAGAATTCTAGTGTTGGAGTCAGAAGACCTGAGTATGACTCTCACCTTTGCTGTGTCAGCGTGAGCAAGTCATTTAACTCAGCTATGCCCTCCATTTCCTCATCTGTACAATGAGGTTAATAATACTTACATGAGCTACTTCACAGAGTTGTTCTGAGGGGAAAAAATGCTTTATAAATCCAAGGTACTCTGTAAACATAAGTGCTTTTCATTATACAAGGGGGTGAGAAAAAGGGAGGTACAGAACTTGATCCTTCAAAGTCAGCATGGTATGGAAAATAGAGTGTGGGACTTGGAGTCAGAAAGACCAGGGTTCAAATCCTACTTCACATATTCTCTAGCTGGGCAACCCTGAGCAAATCCTCTGCCCTCTCTGAGACTCAACTTTCTTGTCTATAAAATGAGAATTTTGAACTAGATGGTCTCTATACCAATTTTGGTCTCTTCCAAATCTAAGTGTGTCATACTAGGACATGTGTTCTTCTTGACGTACTAGGGGAGGGGAGGTGTGTAATAAGGCCTGAAATTTGTGTGTGGGCGATATGACCCTATGCAGACTGTCATAAGAATTGAGATAAATGGGAGGGAGCCCTGCGCATATGTGTGTCTAGAATGGGGGCTGGAATATACCAGGACATTCAGTTCAGAATGCAGCATCAGTCTTTGACCTCTGTGACTAAGCAAATCACAACTGATCAGAAGATCAGAAGTTTTAGCAGTAGACATGTAGAGGAGGTAGAGCCTCAACATGTTCCTGATTTCTACCTTGCCTCTCCAGAGACTTTCACAGAATTTCTTGTTGGGTGAGATTGGGGCTTCTGTCTTGATCGAAATGAGATATCTTATCTCCAGTGGGAAAGCTCATTCAAGTTGTTCATTTTCTGGCATATTCTTATCTGTATAACTGTTCTGACTCCTATTTGTTCTCTGCTTGGATCACTGGGTTTACTTAGCAGTCACTTTTTATAATAGTCTTTTGTTTAATTAGAATTTGGTGTGAAGGAGTGAAGCCTACAAGTGAAAGCTTGGGGTTACCCCTTCCCCTTTAAGGGCTACCAACCAGGAACACTAGCAACTTTGCTGCTTTTGAACCTAAAAATATTCGTGTTCCTAGACTAGCAATATTTAAGGGGTTAAACAGATTTAATTCTAGTCAGGTACCCCTCTCAGAGGAGAATAGAGCAATCAGCCATGTGATCTCTTCTTCCCTTCCAGGCAGGAGTCAAAATTTCTCTTGAAGAGGAGTGGGCAAGGTTCCAGAGATATCTATCAGTGCCTCCCCATGAGCCCCTTTTCAGAAACCCTAAGTGAATGTACACATCTTACATGGGTAACACACACACTTTCTTTACACATGTAAAAATATGTACAACATATATTTAAAATATATATGCAAGGTAAAATGGTAGGGATGGGATAGGGGGAGGTGGGAGTAACTAGCTGCTTTGGGAATTAGAAATGGCCTCATGTAGGAAGTAATGTTTGAACCGAACCTTCAAGGAAACTAGGCATTAGAAGAGATTGAACTAAAGAAAAATCTTGACCACTTTCAATTCCACCTGATTGTATTATGTTCTAGCCCAGATCTCTCCATCTTGTTCAGTGCTCTTTTTACCCTTTGTTAAGTTGCAATAATTCAAGCAAGAGGAATGTGGCAAGGAAGTGGAATCTGAGAAAAAGGAAGAAAGATGAGCTCATGATTCTATCCTTATCTGACAGTATTTATCCAAACCCTAAAAAATGTAACAGGTATCAGAGTGGGGAAAGAGATGGGAGATACCTGGGTGTTACCCACCAAAGACTTCTGTCTTGGGAATTAGGGTTGAAGTTTCCTATTCAGTAACTGGATCTTCTGGCCCACTCTATGCCTGTCCACACACCCTGTTTGATGTGTGGAATGTTTGATCGCAATGTTGAGTGGTTCATATTTCTAATTTATCTTATTCCTACTCAAGAAAAGATTATTATTACTCTTCGTTTACCTATCTTAATCAAGAGGCACTTTCTGAATCCTCACTGAAACAAGGTGAGAGCTGAGGGACTTGAGACTCGGGCCAGAAAAAACAGATAAAACTGGTGAGCCAAGGAGGCTGGGAGTTAGGCAAAAGCAAGGCCAATGAAAGAGAGGGAAAGCTGTTCAATAGATCCTATGTTGTTGTTGTTATTTGGTCGATTTCAGTCATGTCCAACTCTTCATGACCCTATCTGGAGTTTTCTTGGCAAAGATACTCGAGTGGTTTGTCATTTCCTTCTCCAGCTCATTTTACAGATGAGGAAACTGAGGCAAACAGGGTGAAATGACTTGCCCAGGGTCACACAGCTATTAAGTATGTGAGGACAGATTTGAACTCAGGTCTTCCTGACTCCAGGCCTATTGCTCCATCCACTGACCCATCTAGATGCCCAATAGATCCTACGGACTATGGAAAATCACAGGTCCAGACCCTCCCCCCACCCTAAAAAAAAAGAAAAAATTACAAAATATTTCCCTATGTAAATGAAATCACTCATCTGGGTAGAAAAAAAATGGTTTATAAAGTATTTTACGTACATTATCTTGAGTTTCATATCAACTCTGGGTCATAGAGAAGATCTTGGGAACAAGGTGGGAATTTGGTAGGAAGCTGAAACAGAGGGAGTTCTGTCCCCAGGTATCTCCTCTCGCTGTCAAGATGTTTCCACCTTTATGTGCTGACTCTTTTCAGGCCAAAGATGGGAAGATTTGTCATTCTTGCTGTTGATCTTTTGTTGTAGAAGAGATGCAGAAGAGGTAATGTCTTGACTTGCTCGTGAATTGGATTTAAGGGAGACACAGTTGCACAAAGTCCTCAGCCTCACACTCTCTTCCAGAATCATCGAAGTCCAGCGGCAGGAGAAAAGTCAGGACAAGCAGTGACGTCCTAGGATGTAGTGGATGACCTTGGCATCTTCTACGGCTGACCGAACCCTACGCGCTCCACATTGCCTGCTTCTGCCACCTTCATGGCTATTGGAACAAATTGTTCTCATCTGCCCATTCTGCTGAGGGGAGTCTTCACATGAGGTGTTCCAGAAGGACTAGAACCTCAGGTGCGAGGGCCTGCTGAGCCCTTTTCAGGACTGTTCATCTACCTTTGGTGTCCACCTGGTACCCAAGTCCTCCAAGAAGCTGCAGCATGTGCAGTCGCCACACTCTGGTAAAACTGTCTCAGCAGGCAGGCTAAACCAGGTCCAGGGGAACTGACAGACCTCAACAGCATCAGTGAGTTAGGGGGTTGTCTATCCAACGATGGGAGGATTTAGTAAGCTTAGGAGCCACCTAGAATATGCCAGGTAGATTTCTTTCATGTACTTATTATTAACTGTAATTAGGTCATATTTCTGAATTTTCACTTTTTTTCTTATAAATATTTCATTCTGTGATTTCACCAATATAGGTAATCCCTCCTCCAAGACAGATTGCAATCCCTTCATTACTTCTTATGCTGTAAAATTCTCATCCATATGTTTCCATAAATCTAATATAGGGCTTCCTCCATTTCTTTACTATCTCAAGATTAACCATGTAGTCCTATTGTCTCTCCTTGCTGTGAGTAACCTTCCTCCTCTTCTAGTCGTACTTAATGATAATATTACTACTAATACTAATAGCATTTATACAGCACTTTAAGGTTTGCAAAGCATTTTATTTCATTAGATCTTCACAGCAACCTTGGGAGGTAGGTGCATTATTATCCTCATTTTATAGGTGAGGAAACAAGATAGGCAGAGGTTAAGTATTTTGCCCAGGGTCACACAGCTAGTAAATGTCTGAGTCTAGACTTGATCTCAGGTCTCCTTGACTCTATCTAGTTCATCATCTAGCTTCTTTTGTTATTTTTTCCCCTTTTTTTTGGTTAATTTATTTTGATTTATCAAGAATCACTTCCATAAGCTTTTGAGTTTTAAATTTTTCTTTCCTTCTCTCCCCATCTCCCTCCCCCAAGACAGAGAGCAAGTTGATATAGGCTATACATATACATTCCTATTAAACATATTTTCACACTAGTGATGTTGTAAGTAAGAATTAGAACCAATAGGAGGAACGCCCAGAAAGAGGAAACAAAACACAATAGAAGAAAAAAATAGCAAATAGTATGCTTCAATCTGCATTCAAATGTCATAGTTCTTTCTTTGGATGTGGATAACGTTTTCCATCATGAGTCTTTTGGAATTGTCTTAGATCCTTATATTGCTGAGGAGAGCCAAGTCTATCAAAGTCAGTCACCACACAATGTGGCTGTTACTGTGTATAATGTTCTCCTGGTTCTGCTCACTTCACTCAGCATCAGTTCATATAAGATTTCCAGGTTTTTCTGAAGTCCGCCTGCTCATCATTTCTCATAGCACAACAGTATTCCATTACATTCATATACTACAACTTGTTCAGCTATTGCCCAATTGATGAGCATCCCCCTCAATTTCCAATTCTTTGCCACCGCAAAAAGAGCTGCTCTAAATATTTTTGTACTTGTGGGTCCTTTTCCCATTTTTATGATCTCTCTGGGATATAGCCTTAGAAGTGCTACGGCTGGGTCAAAGGATATGCACATTTTTGTAGCCCTTTAGGCATCATCTAGCTTCTCTTGAAGCTATCTAGCTCAGGTCAGTACTGGTAGTATGCTAGTGTACCTGAAGAACAAAGAAGTCAGAAGGGAGGGATTCAGAAAACTAGCAGGAAATATAGCGTAGTGTAATGGAAAGAGTGCTGGATTTGGAATTGGAGCACCGGGGTTCACAGAATTGCTGAATCACAGAGCTGGAGAAGACCTCACTGGCCATCTGGTCCAATCCATACATGAAATGAATCCTGGCTCTGCTATTTATAGTCTGTGTGACCTTGGGGGCAAGTTTCTTAAACACTTTGGGGTTCAATTCCCTTATCTTTAAAATGAGCAGATTAAAAAAATTTTGAATTCAAAATCTCATAAAGGTGAACATTGAAAACTAAAGATAAATAAATTTTAAAAAATAAAATAAAATGAGCAAACTAATCCAGGTCATCTATAAGGTCCCTTTTAGCTCTGGTGCTATGATTCCCCATATGAATGGCTCAGAGTAAATGATGGAGACCTTTTCAGAAGAAATGATCAGCTTTGAATATGATTCTTTGTTGAGCTTGATGGCCAATGGAAATAAAAGAGACTTAATTTTGTGAGTCAGATTCTTAAATCAGTTGAAAATAAGCCATAGTAGGATCTGGCCCATGGATCAGATGTTCCTCTCTCCTGGTCTACATATATACATATACAGACATACGTGTATATACATGCATGGACACTCTCACAGAATTTGATAGTTGGAAGGGACCCCAGTGACTACCTAGTTGACTGAAAAAAAATCTCGCTATAACATGCCTAATGAATGATTGTCCAGCCTCTGCTTGAAGACCTCCAAGGAGCAGGAACATAGAGTCTCTCGAGGTTGCCTATTCCACTTTCAGAGAGCTCTACTTGTCCAGAAACATTCCCTGACCATGGAGCCTAAATTTGTGTCTTTACCCGTTGTTCCAGGTCTGGAGCCAAACATAACAAGTCTAATCCTTCAGTTAGTTAAAGGAAGTAATTATGCCCTGCCACTCACTCCCCAGTTGGCTCTGTCCAGGCTACATCTAATTCCTTCCACAAAGGAACTCTCTGAAGACTTCATATTTGTACTCTCATTCAACCTCCCAGAATTTCACCCATGGGCATGTAGAGAGAGCATCTGAAGCCCAGAAAAGTTGGATGACCCATGTGAGGTCACACATGGAGTCACTGGCAAAGCTGAGACTCCTGGGTCTCCTACATCCTTGGCCTATGCTCCAGGGTAATATTCTGCCCTATGAATCTGACTTCTGTTCCTGGGGTGATTAGGTAACCTGGGGGGAAGATTAGCTTACGGAAGACATGTAAATTATTCAGAAAGCCTCAGGTGTTTTCAACAAAGAGTGACACTGATACTCTCAGTAGGTAACTGGATAGCAGTTGGAGTATTTCTTGATCCCTGAGCTGGGATTGAGAAAACAATCAGTTCCCAGACCTGTAGGCTTTACTGGGTCAGGGGGACATAGACTCATAGGGCCTAGAGACCTTTAGAGATCATCCAGTCTAACACCCTTCTTTTGCAGATGAGGAAATTGGGCCTTTGGCTATTTAATGGGAGCCTGGCCTAAGAGTCAAATATTCTGATGCCTAATCCAGTGTGCTTTCCATTATCCTCCCACTGAAAAGACCACCTGAAAGCAACCAACTTAGATATCAGGACCAGTCTTTTAGGAACATGGACATTTGTGGCTTGTGGGGAGAATAACACATTTTGAAGAGACTCAAGAAGTTAGATCTGCCAAAAGAGAGCTGAACATCTGGGAAAGAAAGGGTTGGGTATATCAGCCAACTTAATAAAAATACACTGAATGTTCACTACTTAGAAGGGATAAGGACAGAGGAAACATGGCCTTTACCTTAATCAGCTCACCGTCTGATGAGAGAGGCACAAATTGATGGCTTCGATTCTAGTGGAGAAACAAGTTGTCTGGTGCTGTTGTTGAGAGACTCAGAAAAACATTAAATATACATAACACCGACACATAAATGCAAACAGTTGGTGGCAGCAGGTTACGAGTTAGTGTCTTGTAAGCAATCCATTGCTAGAGGCAGCTGCAGTGGATAGAGTGTTCCAGGCCTAGAGTCAGGAAGACCTGAGTTCAAATTCAGCCTCAGACACTTACTAGGCAAGTTATTTAACCTTTGTTTGTCTCAGTTTCTTCAACTGTAAAATAGGTTAATAATAATAGTGCCCACTCCTAAGGCTGTTGTGAATATTAAATGAGGTAATATTTGTAAAAAGCATTTAGCACGGTGCTTAGCACATCGTAGGAGCTGTATGACTCTTCCCTTCCCCTCCCTTTTGAGGTCATGAAGGATTGGATGGGAGCTCACTTGGTACAATTCACGTAGGCAGCTCTTGGCTGGATTTGCTCACAGCCCTCATCATCACAGCTTACTTCCCTAATTCTTATGCACCTTGTGTGTGGCCTTTGGAGAAGCTCAATTTGCAACCTTATGCTGAAGCAGACATGCATGAACACTTGCAGGTGTTGACACTGATGACGCAAGAGGAGGAGTTCCAGGCCCCAGTGCCTCAGATATTGCAGATATGATGTACTATTGCCTCAGCTCACTTTTAGCTCAACCTTCTCAGCTAAGAAGCTGGCCTCATACTTCACTGAAAAAAATGAGACTATTTGCTGAGAGTTCCCTCTCTTCTCCTCTCCCCCTCAGCTCACATCTCCCAAAGGCTCTTGGCCACTCTCTGCTTCCTTGTCACACGATCAGTTGGCCCTTCTCACTGAGGTAAACCCCTCAACTCTCACAAGTGATCCCTTTCCACCCCATCTTCTCCAGCAGATTGCCTTCTCTATCGTCCCCATCATTTTACTTATCTTGTCTCTTCCTGTTTAGTGGCTGCTTCCCTACTGCCCACAAACACTCCTGTCTCCCCATCCTCAAAAAGCCCTCACTTGATTCATCACTCCCCAGTAGTTATCATCCCCATATCTCCCCTCCCTTTTGTGGTTAAACTTCTCAAAGAGACAGTCTACAATTGGGCTTTCCGCCTCCTTTCTTCTCACTTTCTTAATTCCCTGCAGTCACTTCCAGCCTTATCATTCAACTGAAACTGCTTTCTCCAAAGTCACCAGTGGTCTCTTAATTGCCAAATCTAATGGTCTTTTTTTTAATACTCATCCTTCTTGGCCTCTTTGTACCCTCTGGCATTGATAATCACCCCCTTCTCCTTGAAACTCTCTTCTCTCTTCACTTTTAATGACACTACTCTCCTGATTCTCTTCATGTCCATCTGATTGCTCCTTCTGTCTCCTTTGCTGGATCTCCATCTAGGTTGTATCTGCTAACTGTGGGGGATCCCCCAAGGCTTTGAAATCCTGGACACTCTTTTCTTCTCCCTCTATACTACTTTACTTGGTGATCTCATCAGCTCTCTTAAATTCAATTATCTTTCTCCTGTAGTTTCTCAGAACTATCTGTCCTGTTCCTATCCTGGTCCTCTCTATGGACCTCTAGTCTTGCATCTCCAACTGCCTCTTAAGCATCTTGAATCCTGAAGTTTGGATTCAGTCAAAGGGCTGCACTTGAGGACCCAGAGGGCCACATGTGACCCTGAGGCCTCAGGTTTCCCACCCCTGCCCCAGGGTAAAGGGGGCACACTTCTCTCTAAGCATCCCTGAGGTGCTGACCTCTTTGCTACTGTGACAACCCACAGGCCTCCATTCCTCCTTCTATATTGACACCCAACCATAAATGTTGCAGAAAGGCTGGAGGGATCTGTTGACCAAAGCTGCATGGGATTAATTGAAAAAGGCTTTCTTTCACGAAGAGGGAAATTTTGAACAAGTTTGGAAGAAGGAGTGTTAGAGAGGAGAAGGTCAAGTTACGAAGACTCAACAGGCTTTAGAAGCAGAAGGGACCTTAGAGTCATCTAGTCCAACCTCCTTACACCACAAACTGAAGCCCAGAACCTTGCCCAAGTTTGCATGACCAGGAAGTAACAGTCAGGCTTCAAACCCAGGTGCTCTGAGGGAGAGAGCAAAGATATTTCAACTAGACCACACTGTTATAGAATTCTGGGCTCATTTATGATGCTTTAGATCCTTGTGACTGCATAAGTGATTACATTCATTCTCCCTTATTAAACTGCAAACTCTTCAGGAGCAGAACCATTCTTCCTTTCCTCCCTGCAACTGTGCACACACAGCTATTAGACTACTTTTTACTGACTTCCAGCTGTGAGAACACTGAGGTTCTGAAGTGTATCAACAGGGGTCTTTAGTGTCATGGACCCACCCTGTTAGCAGTATGGTGAAGCCTGTGTATCCTTTCTTAAAAGAATTGTTTTAAGTGCATAAAATGAGATACATAAGAGCACAAAAGAAATCAATTATGTCGATTCCCAGCAGTATCACTATTAGTTCTGTACTCCAAAGAGGTCAAAGAAAGAGTTACAGGATCCATACGGACAAAAATATTTATAGCAGCTTTTTTGTAGTGACAAAGAACTGGAAACTAAGGGGATGCATATCATTTGTATAATGGCTAAACAAATTATGGTAATTGAATGTAATGCAATGCTATTTTGCTATTAGAAATGGTGAAGGGGATGGTGTCAGAGGAAACTGGAAAGACTTGTATGAACTGATAAAGAATCAAGTGAGCAAAATCAGAACAATTTATATAATAATAGCAACAACATAGTAAAGATAAACAGCTTTGAAAGGTTAAGAACTCTGATCAATTCAATGACCAGCCACAATTCCACATGACTCATGATGAAGCATGCTACTCACTTCCTTGCAGACGGGTGATAGACTCAGGGTAAATAGATTGAGATGTAACTTTATGGGAGACTGTCAATTGGAGAATTTTTTTTTGCTTGACTATGTCTATTTGTTACAAAGGTTTTCTTTTTCATTTTCAGTGGGAAGGTAGGAAGGTAAGAAGATAGACTTTTCCTCATTGAAATAAATCTAATTTTGGGCAGCTAGGTGGTGCAGAGGATAGAGCACCAGCCCTGAAGTCAGGAGGACCTGAGTTCAAATCTGGCCTCAGACCAAACACTTGACACTTACTAGCTGTGTGACCCTGGGCGAGTCACTTAACCACAATTGCCTAAAAAAAAAAAAAGAAATCTACTTTCAAAAAAGTAATATAGTTATTAACATATATAGGTTACATATATCATATAATTTTATATAAGTATATATTATATAAATATACAAATTATACAAATTTGTATTATACAAATACAAATGTTATATATATATGAATTTTTACATATACATTTTAAAGTTCACAGCCCCCTGGTTGAGAACCCCCGATCTAGGGGTGAATGTTTCATTTATTTTGCTCCCTTCTGGAGGAGAAGGAATTTCAATGTTCAAACTAATAACTGAGGAGGAAAGAGTGGACAGTATCCCAGGATGGCTGACACCTCCCCCCAGGGGTTTCATTTGGCCTTCTGTTATTGAGAACCCCTTTTATTTAAGAAGAGTTTTCACTTCCCAAGACCTCTGGATTTTTGTTACCTTCCTGGTTCAGTTTCAGTATTAGCTAGGTGAGTTTGTGTGGGATCAAGTCTCTGAATATCTATTACTGTGCACACACAAGTTTGCCAGTGTGTCCCCTGCATATCTCCGACCTCAGCAGATCTACATAGACAGGGAAGTTGACTTTTGCAAGGATTCTGATATTTATCTCTGAAGTGATACAGTTGGTTACCATTACCCTTGGATATCTAGCTGAACATTGACCTGTGTCTAATCCCTTCCACACTGTCCTGGCTTTGCCTGGGGCTTCTATTTTTACCTTTGATCCAGAAAAATGTACTCTAGGCAATGCAGAGGACATAGGTTGCTTCTAGAGCAAAGGTGTTGGGGAGGGGGAAGGAAAGAAAGGAGGAGACAGCAGAGGCAGAAGAGTTACTGTCTCCACCGTATTGGGAGATAGGGGTTTTCTCCCTGTGAAGGCTGTTCTCCATGTTTGGTGCCCTGAACTGCGCTAGTCTGCCACATTCTAAGGTGTCCATCCTTCCTTCTCTCTGATAACCCCTCCACTTCCCCAGTGGCTACCTCTCTTTTGGACTGGTTCCACACATGATTACTTTGCTGTATCCCAACTGAACTGGTAGGTACCATCTCTCTCCTCTCAGTCCCCCAGAGTAAACAAAATATTAGCTCTACCTAGTCCCTACAGTCTTCTGCCCTCTGTTCCCCTTCTCTGTGTGATAACAAAATATAAAGATAGCAGAATGTGAATGTTGAGGGGTTTTGTGTTGTTCAGTCTTTTTTCAGTCCTGTCTGACTCTGTGAAAAAAAGATACCAGAGTAGTTTGCCATATCCTTCTCTGGCTCATTTTACTGATGGTCACACAGCTAGTAAGTGTCTGAGGTCAGGTTTGAACTCAGGTCTTCCTGACTCCAGGTCCAGCACTCCATCCATTGAGCTACCTACCTTCCCCATGTTGAGCTTAGGAATCAGCTAATTGCCCAGATTGATGAGAATATAGATTATGGGAAGGGAATATTGTGAAGTCAGACTGGAAACTTAATAAAAGAAAGGTTATGGAATCTTCTTCCCTAGAGATGGTCAAAAATAGACTGTGTTCCTTCATTCATTTGTTTGCATGCATGCTTGCTTATTTACTTATTTGCTTTTCTATGAATCTTTTAAAGATTTACATCACTTTCACCTCTCTGTCTTCCCTACCCCCCATAGAACATTCTCTTGAAACAAAGAACAGTCAACCAGGTCAAACCACACATTGGCTGTCTCCGCCAGTCTGTACCTCAATTTGGCCCTGTATTCATCCTCCTCTCTAAAGAGGAGGAAGATAGGTGCCATCAATAATTTTGGAGACAAAATAAGCCACAGCATTGATCTGAGCTTGGATGTTTTAGAATTGTTCTTTACTTTACATTATTGTGGTTGGTGTATATATTGTCTTAGGATCGTAGATTTTGAGTTGGAAAGAACCTAAGAGGTCGTCTAGTCCTGAGGCCCACAAAGATCAGGGGATTTGTCCAAGGACATGAAGGTAGTAAGGAACGGAGCTGGGATTTGAATCAGGAGGTTTAACTCCAAATCTAGCTCTCTTTCCAGGATACTATGCAACCCCTTGGTTATTTCCTGGTCATCAGCTCATCTAGAACTTCCTATATAGGGACAGCTAGGTGGCACAGTGGATAAGCGGCAGGCCTAGAGTCAGGAAGACTCATCTTCCTGAGTACTTCCTAGCTGTGTGACCCTAGGGAAGTCACTTAACCCTGTTTGCCTCAGTTTTCTTTCCTGTAAAATGAGCTGGAGAGAAGGAAGTGGCAAAGCATCCTAGTATCTTTGCCAAGAAAACCCCAAATGGGATCATGAAGAGTAGGACACGACTGAACACGAATAACAAATGTTCCTCTTAATTTCTCATAGTTGTCATTTCCTATGCCAAACTAATATTCGTTTCATTTATGTGTCACAATTGTGCACCCATTCCCTAATTAAGAGGCACCCACTTTGCTTCTGGTTTTTTTTTGTCTCCACAAAAAAATGCTGCTATGAAAATTGGGTGTATAAGGGACTTTTCCTTCTGGCTTTGGTCTCCCAGGGGTATACATTCAGTAATGGGATCTCTGTTGTATAGTTTAGTATATGGTTTATAGTTTTATGTGTCTTATAGGACAATTGGACCAAGTAATTCATGGCTCCACCAAGAGTGTACATTGGTTGGTTGGTGGTTGGCCTTCTTTCTTGAAGATGACCAAAATGACATCACTATGTTAAAGTCAAGTGACAGTGTATCCAACTATGGCTCATCAGACCAACACCAGCTCAGAATGCTCTATCACAGGTCAGACACCAATAGTCCATGTGAACATTTGGGGTGGATTCTCTAGATCTGTGCATCTCACTTTTTTTTTTTTTGAGCTACTTCAATTCTGCTTTGCTCATAGAGCACAGCACCTTCTCTGATGAGGGCATGCCATGCTGGGCAGCCCTGTCTCTCACGTCACACAATCAATTCCATAAAAGAGACCTTGCAAGTGTCCTTGTATCGCTTCTTCTGACTACCTTGTGAGCGTTTGCCCTGTGTGAATTCTCCGTAAAAGTCTTTATGTGTGCTGGTTATATAGTAAGGAAACCAAATATCAAAGAAGTTAGAGCTTGTCTAGAATCACCGGATTGAGTCTCTTTTCCCCCATGCAACCCTCACCCCTCCAATATTAACTGGCCTTTTATCAAGATTCATTCTAGATATTTTAGAGTGAATGTCATTCATTCTAGACAGTTTAGATAAAGCCTACTTAGAAATGGAGAGATAAGCAGAAGAACCAATATGATGTAAGAGGAAGGACACTTTGGAGTAGAGGAGTGAATGAGAGGAATTAATGGTTAATTGTTTCATGGCCCCAGATAGTAGATGAGACTTCAGGGACAATTTGAGAGTTTGTCATTTATGAATGTCACATGAAGGCAAAAGTAAACTTGAGCAGAATAATTATACAGTTCAACACCACAGACTGAGCCCCATTGGAATGTGGTGGTTGTGGTAACAATTGCGTAAAATGTCAAGGTAACTCTAAACAAGTTCTAAACTAGCTGATTGGGGTAACCTTTGACCTACAGACACCCTCTTGCCCCTAAGACTATGGACTCATTTACTGTTTAGGTGCCAGTTGGACTAGATGATTAGATTAAATCTAATCGTGGGGGCTGACCCAAGAATGTCATTTTCTCTCTTTGGCTCATTGTCCCCACCTGGAGTTTATTCCAGAAAAATCTCCAAAGTATTGCTTAGCTGCTCATGTCTAGGTTTTCCTAACCATGAATAACAGGTCCCCAGTAATAAGGATAACAAAAGCAGAGAAAAATGTGCTTGGAGTAGTCCTTAGGTAGGGATGAGAAGGAAGGAATGACGGAGGGAGGGAAGGAAGGAAAGAAAGGAAAGAAAAAGGAAGGAAGGAAGGAAGGAAAAAAGGAAAGAAAAAGGAAGGAAGGAAGAGAGGGAAGAAGGGAGGGAGGGAAGAAGGAAAGAGAGACAGAAGGAAGGAAGGGAGGAAACATAGCACTTAGAACTGGAAAGACCTTACAAATCATTTAGTCTAATTCACTTATTTAACAGATAAAAAAGGTAAAGCCCAAGAAGAATATGTGCTCCTTAAGAATAAGATGATCGTATTATAGGTACTTAATGAATACCTGTTATTGATCTGAATGACTTGCTCAAGGTCACACAGGTAATAGATGGCACAGTTAGAATTTGGACCTAGGTCTTTGGGTTCTCAAATCCACTGGCCTTTCCACAACTCCACCATGGCCACTGAATGGGCATGGATCTCTAGAGACTAAGGTATGGTCTCAAGAATAGGTCATCTTTAAAGGGGGTGGGAGGCAGGTTGTGGTTAGAGGGGAAAAGGAAATTAATTAATCCAGAGTTTAGTTCATTATGGATGAAGAGTTAGCCCCAGTCTGTTACTCTGCTCAAGTGGAGGACAATAGGATGACACTGCCCTTCTAAGGGAAGGGTGGTGGAGGAGGAGGAGGTCAAAAGGGAGTTTGCTTCATGCAAATCCTGCCTTCTTCATGACTTGTCCTAGGAACGGGCTTCCTGGGCACAGTGGGATGATGCAGGAGCTATTTTTAGAGAGGAGGGCTTTTATTTTTCTTTTTCGAGGTTCTATTGATGCTCCTTTCCTTACATTATCAGTCATTTCCCAGTGACTATCTCCTCACACCCAACAGCACTCTCTTCAAATGAGATAATGTAAAGCACTTTGCAAACCTTGAAGTATGTGAGCTATTATTATCACTTGTTATAGTCAAGCAAAACAAATCAATGTATTGACCCTGTCTGAAAATGTGTGCTTCATTCTGCCCCTGTGGGCTACCACAACTTACCATCGATCTTCTGAAGTCATGACTGCATACTGCAGTGGTCAGCGTTCTGGAGTCTTTCAACCTTTTTTACCTTTGTATGACCATGGCATTGTGTACAATGTTCTCCCGCTTCTGCTTTGTTCTGAATCATCAGTTTATACAAATCTTCCCATGCTTCTCTCAGTTCTTCATATTTGCCTTTTCTTTTTGTTGTTCAGTCATTTCAGTTGTGTACAACTCTTTGTCATCTCATTTAGGGCTTTTTTTGGGCAAAGATACTGGAGTGGTTTGCCATTTCCTTCTCCAGCTCATTTTACAGAAAAGGAAACTGAGGCTAACCGGGTTAAGTGACTTGCCCAGGATCACACAGGTAGAACGTCTCTGAGACCAGATTTGAATTCAAGAAGATGAGTCTTCCTGACTCCAGGCCTGGCATTCTATCCACTGTGCCACCTACCTGTCCTTTCTTCTAGCATCTTGTATAGTACATAAGATCTGGGCTCACCCCCCTCATCTTTGCTAATCTGATGAATGTGAGGTAAAACCTCAGAGTTGTTTTAATCAGTATTTCTCATTAGTGGTTTGTAGCATTCTTTCACATGGTTGTTAATAGCCTGTAGTTCTTCTTTTGAAAAAAAAAAAGAAAGAGGATGACTTTCTAAATATGAGATGTACCCTGCCCTCTTGCACTCCTGTCCAGTCATTCTGACCTTTGCTCCCTCTGGATAGATGAGGATGGGCCTGGATGGGAGTGAGTCTTTTGAAGTAAGTTCATCTGTTAATAAGAAGGAAGGAAAGAAATAAACATTTATTCAGTCCTTATTCTATGCCAGGCACTGTGCTAAGCACTTTACAGATATTATCTCATTCAATTCTCATAACTCCATTTATCTCTATTTAGTAGTTGACAAAATGGAAAAGACAGAGGTTAAATGACTTGCCCAAAATCACACAGCTAATAAGGGTTGGAGGCTGGATTTGAGCACAGGCCTTCCTGATTCCAAATTCTGCACTCTATTTACTGTACTACCTAGCTGCCACAGTATTTGTGGAGGATAGGTATTGGGGCCAGGGAAATCTATCAGGATTGGCAAGAGTGCAAGGGGCTGAGCCCTGAACTTCTCAAGAATGTCAGGTAGAAAGTTATGAGGAGTCCAGGAATTACTACTGACCCATCTCTCTTCTGGAATGTTCCCATGTCGGCATCTTCTATGTCTGGAAATGTCCATCTTCCAAGTTGATTGATGTCTCAAGGGCTGGGGAACCAATCAGATCACTTGAGCTCAACCTCTCCCCTCCTCTTAAAACACCTGACATGCTGTCATCTTGGAGAGCCTTAAGCTTGACGCATGAGCTGGATACTTCCTGAGCTCCCCTGAAGCATGGACTTAGGAGCATTCCAGAAGCAGCTTGATGTAACCATGTACCAAGTCCTAGGATTGTTAGAACATTGTGTACTTTCTGCTCCCGCCATGGCCTGAAGACTTTCATGCCGGAGTCTCCCTGGCAACATTCCTGGTTGCATTCCTTCCTTCCCCTTTGCCAGTCCCACTTTGGAGGCGTTGGTCCTGCCTCAGTGCAAGGAATTCCTTGGGCTGCCCTCCCATCCTTCCCTTGTCATCCCTTCCTCCCAGTCCCTTGGATGTCCCCTGTTAAGTGAAGTGTTCTCTTTGGGACTTTCCTTTAAATACTCCAAATGAAGATGTCTGTTGCTTTCAGCATTCCTTGGTCCTTCTGCAAATCCCTTTCTGTTTCAGCAAGGCACCCTGGAAGAAGCTTTTCCTTATATCGGGCTAAAATTTGCCTCTCTGCAACTTTGACATGCTGCTCCTCCTTCTGCTCAAGTAGAGCTGATTAAATTCCTTCTCTTACATATTAGCCTTTCAAATACTGTTAGATAGTAATGTTCCTTCTGAATCTTCTCTCCTTTAGACGAAATGCGTGTGGCTCCTTCAGTTAGTCCTTGCATGGTCTTCCCGCCGTCTTAGCATGTCTGGGCACACAGATGCCCACTGTAGGAGCCTGAAAGGCACTTTTTAATTCATTAAGCTTTGGTTATTTCTTCAAGAATTTATGAGGGATGGCTTTTGGTTTTGTCTTTGTGTGTATGGGCTCGTGTGTGTGTGTGTGTGTGGATCAGAGGACACAAGTGAGAGGCATGATCTAGTTAGGGATCAGGCCGTAAGGGCTTTCTGCTGATTAATTTGCACTCTCTCTTCTTCTCTGTTCACCTTGTACCAAAGATGGTACCACCTCCTTCCTTTTCATTGTTGGCATTATTACTTTCTGCTGAATCTAGCCTGGAATAAGCAGTCTATATAGCCCTATGGGCTATCCTGGAAGGGCAGGAAAAGCACTGGTAGGCCTAAGGCAGAGATGAAGGTCAAGAAAAAGGAGATAAAACCAGAAGAATTGGGAGAGAAAAAAAGAAAAGAGAAAAGTTGCTTATGGTAGAGAGCGCAGTGAATTTTCCCTTGAAAGCTAGCTTACAGAATAATAATCGTTACACTTTGTTATTCTTGTGGCTCTAAAGTATATTGTAACTATTCTCACATTTAACCCTCTTTTGAAATAAAGAACGCGTTTTAGTTCCATGTAAGGAAAAACTGCCTGATCATGAAAGCCTTATAAAAATAGAATAGGCTTCCCCGGAAGGTGATGAGATCCCCGTTGGTGGAATTCTTTCAGAGGAGGTTGGATGGCCACTCATCAGATATAGGAAAGGAGATTCACGCTTCAGGTCTGGCTTGGGTTAGATGACCCTCTAAGGTCCCTTCTAATTCTAAGATTAGCTGTAATTCTAAAATTCTGTTATTTATTTTCCCCCCATTTTACAGCTTGATATTCTGAGACTCGTTGGTTGCCTCTCCCTGACCTTGCTAGGATTGGCTAGGGTGATTGTTGTTTATTGTTCAGTTGTGTCTGACTCTTAGTGACTCCATTTGTGGTTTTCTTGGCAAAGATGCTGGAGTGGTTTGCCATTTCCTTCTCTAGCTCATTTGACAGAAAAGGAAACTGAGGCAAACAGGGTTAAGTAACTTGCACAGGATCACACAGCTACTAAGCATCTGAGGTCAGATTTCAACTCAGGAAGACAACTCTTCTTTTTTCTTTTATTTTTGGTTAGGCAATGGGGTTAAGTGAGTTGCCCAAGGTCACACGGCCAGTAAGCGTTAGTAAGTGTGTGAGGTCACATTTGAACTCAGGTCCTCCTGAATCCAGCGCCAGTGCTCTATGCACTTCGCCACCTAGCCGCCCCTGATATCAGGGAGATGAGTTGTCTTGACTCCAGGCCCGATACTTTATCTACTACGCCCCCTAGCTGCCTCTCCAAAAGAGTGCACAGATTCAATTCTTGAATACCTGAATATTCAAGTATAATGCAAGGAAAGAGAAGTGCAGTTAATCCCAGATAAAGGAGAGGGTACCTGTGGAACATTGAAAGCTGCCTTTAGAGAAAACCCAGCATGAACTGGGCATGGAAAGAGTGACAGCTGTGCAGAGGAATGCCACGGGTCGGGGGTACATCTCCTTTCCCAAAATACTGCTGCCCAGGGCTGTACCAATTAAGCTGTGAAGTCCCAGCAGATGCATCTGTTTCCCCCTTTGCCCAGATGTCTAAACTAGCTAAGGATGCTGATCGCTGACAATACAGTTTAAAGACCTATCTAGCTCTTGGAGGAATCCTTGGGATAACAAGGAGAAAAGGTTCATATCTCCATGCCTTGCCTGGAAGTTTGAGAAGATATTGATTTGGTTCAGGTTCTGGCCCTGCCTCTCCCTGGCGTGAGCATGAAAGGATATTGCCACTGAAACTATCCCTTCCTAGGCACAAGTCTATTAAGTGCAGCTAAAATTTCACAGTAGATGAAGTTTCTTGGAGGACAGCCTACGTGGGAAGTCCAGGGAATACTTTTTCCAATGTCTTCTGGCATTCTTTGGTATTTGTCCATCTCCCTTTGCTTTCCAGTGTTGGTTATGCCTGTGTAGGAAGCAACTATTTCTATTTATAGGGCTCTTAATGTCCTAATTCAGCTCAATAAGCTTTTATTAGGTGCCTACTATATGCCAAGCATTGTGCTGGATGCTGGAGATACAGAGATAAAAAATCTAATTGTCACCATCCTCTAGAAGCTTATATTCCACTGCAAGGAAATGGGGAGGGGAAGGGATTTGGGGAAAGGGGGGAAGAGAACTACATATACACAGATAAGTAAATTAATATATATGTGTGGTAGGGCTGTGTAATATAAATACAGCCTGGCTAATGGGGGACATGGATAGATTGGCTGGTCTGGGATATGGCCAACTATTCTCTAAGGGAGATTGTGATTTCTGCCTTTTTAGGGAGTAGGAAGAGGGCTGGGACTGGACACTTACTGCTTTGCTCCCCTATATACCAGATGAGTATTGAGCTAAAATTATATCTATCCACCACACCTTAAATATTGGTAGTCTAGGGGTATACTACTTTGATGGCCCAGGAGAAACATCACTTTCACTTTTCCTGATTAGTATTTTTTCTTCTTTTCCTTTCTTTCTTTCTTTCTTTCTTTCTTTCTTTCTTTCTTTCTTTCTTTCTTTCTTTCTTTCTTTCTTTCTTTCTTTTTTTGGCTAGGCAATGGGGTTAAGTGACTTGCCCAGGGTCACATAGCTAGTAAGTGTTATGTCTGAGGCTGGATTTGAACTCAGGTCCTCCTGACTCCAGGGCCAATGCTCTATCCACTTCACCACCTAGCTGCTGCACCTGATTTGTTTTGAAGGAGAAACAATACTTACCTTATTTTTGACAACTTAGCTCCCTCTCACAAAAGACCAACATGAAGACAAAAAAAAAACCATTGGTAATACATCTTGTTAGTAAAGTAAGCAGCCAACAGAAACGGGGAAATTATATGGATTAGAATAGACTAAAGAATACACAAGAGTAAATGATCTCTCCAACTTGGGAGCAAAATAAAAACCGTTCAGCTCAACCAACGAGGGGACAAAACTGGCAGGAGAGGGTGAGGAAAGGAGGCACCTCTACGGTTGTAAAAGCTCAAAGTCAAGGGATATGTTGGGAGCTAGCTCCCTACATGTCTGCTCTTCCAGAGAGATCTCCTGTCTCCCATCCAAAAGTCTAAGCTTGCTCTTTAAGACAACCTTTCTGAAAGTCCTCACTATCTGAAAAAAACCTCTTCTCCATTCAAGCAGGTGTAAAGCATCATAAGCTCTTCAGCCAGTCAGGAGTCACAAAGTCAGTCCTTTGGGGCACAGACCAATCTAAGTGGGTAGAAGCATTGCACAAAGACAAAAAATATACAAAGGGTATGTGTGTGTATGTGTGCATGCCCGCTCCTCTTGTAGGAGGTGACCCTGGAGTGGAGCGTTGAAGAGTGCAAGAAGACCCAGGAGGCTGAGGAGGGAAGCTTAGGACAGAAATACGGTCTTGCAGAGGCCCAGAGATGGAGCACATACAGGGTGGGTATATCAAGTAAGCCAATTTGGCTATTTTGTAGATCACATAAAAGAGTAATGTGTAATCCACCTGGAAAAATAGGTTGGAGGCAGATTACAAAGGGTTTTTAATGCCAAATGCAAGAGTTTGTATTTTATCCAAGAGGCAAGAGGAAACAAATGAAGCATCTTGATTAGGGGAGACATGGTCTGAGTTATGCTTTAAGAATATCAATAGGCTCAGATTCTTATAATCTAGCCAATTAGCTTACTAATGTTCAGTCTCTTTACGAGTCTGCCCAATATGACAAATATTCTAATAAACCTTGTCTTTGGCTGAAAGAAGGCTTAGGTTGAATTCCTTCGGACAGGACCCACATATTGTGATTTTGGGGTCCAAGCACCCCTGAATCCCTAAACCTCAACATTTTGGTGGCCTGTACAGGGAAACTGCCTAACCCCAAGTTCTTCTCCAGCCAAGACTGGAAGGTATGTAAGCCTCCCCCCCTTTTCTTGCTCTGTAGTTGGGGTCACTCTCCAAGCACCAAGGCTTGGAGGTGCTTTTCGGGCAGACAGTTACAAGCCTGTCTTACACTCACTCAGCCTGACACTCTTAGGCTCTCAGTCCACTGGTTTGGTTTGAGGCCATGGACCCGGGTACACCTTCTGCAGCGTAGAGGACAAGGACAGACTCCCTATCTGGAAGCCTATGCCCAATTCTGTCAATTCTCTTGGCCCTAGGGAATTGGGGGAAACTGCAGTTGCTTTTTGGTCCCCTGAGGCTTACTTACCCTCCTCTACACCCCTGACTCCTCCTTCATGGAGGGTACAGGGAAAAGTTAGAACAGCTAAAAAACTTCTTAGCAGATTCTGGAGGTTTTGTGATCAATCACTAAGGAGTTTTGAAACTCCTCTTTACACCTCTGGTCACTCTTTTCTTTGAGTCAAGAGGGTATCTGTTAACCCCTCTCATAGGAGAAGAGAGTTTCACCCTTTACTCCTCACCTTTGATTTCAAACTTCCCCACCTGGGGAAAGGAAGGAGGAAAGGGAGAGGCAGCAGCTACAGCATGTCCCCACTGGCAATGGCCTTGGGCCCTAGGGCAACCTTTGCCTGGAAGCATCACCCAGGTTCAGCACACCCTGCTCAAGGTAAAGAAGCTAGCCTATGAACTTGGATAAGTATGCTCTTTTAAAATTGTAATTTTAACTTAATGATGAAATGTTGATTCTCTGTGTAATTTGGAAATACATTTAACAAAACTGAAGTCACCTGATTGGTAATGGGTTTGTTTCAAGTTTCAAATTGGTGAATTTTTTGTATCAGTTATGTCAAGCAACTTTTCATAATTTGGTTACCGCTAAAATAATTTGGCTATTGTTTTAATGTGCAAACCTGCCAAAAAGCTTGTTTGGGTTTTGTCTTGCAGAGAATTTGCAATTGCATAGAAATAATCTCTAACAATTGGCTTTTTACACCAGGACAAATTTAAATTTGAGATGTGTAAATCCTGGAAAAGTTTTTCCTGAGCTGATTAGTGAAACTTGCTGTGTGAGTGAAAGCTTATAGGATTTTATTCTGAGTTATGAATCATAATAATCCATCAGTAATCAATATCCACCATCTGAGAGAAATGCTACAAGCTACTCAGGGAGAATGTGATACTGGTGGGAAGTCAGCATTGAGAAAACCTGAGAGGACAATTTTAGCCTCAGTCTAAAATGGGATCCTCCTAACTCAGTTTCCCCATTATGTTCTTTTGAAAAGGAGTGTTACTCACCTGGCTATTCTTGAGTCTGGCTATGAGGTGGATTTGATATTGCATGGTTAGAAAACTGAATTATCTGAATCCAAACAGAGCTAAGGATGTTTTATCCTGTCATATCTGGGCCCTGCAGTCTTTTCTGTCAGATTTGTGTCTTCCAGGCTACAGGCCATTTACCTGCAGCTGATAGCAAACAGCAGGTACCAGCCAATGTCGCCTCCTCATTCCCTGGATGCAGCCTGTGCTCGGTTCTAGTCAACCAGGCAGGGATAGCTCTATGCCCCTTGCCAGTAGGAAACAGTTTCAGAAGCCAGCACCTTCACCCCTTACCCCTAAAGAATTTGTGGCTACACCCAATCTCCTAATTTTCTGTCATGGTTAATCTAGCCTAGCCCTCCATTGTTTTACCTCCCAATGGCCCCTAGCCGTTTCCTACTCTTAATCCTAGCTAGGCTCCATTCTCCCTTGACCATGTGATCCAGGTCCCAGGTGTTCTGTTCAGCCCAGCTTACTGACCATTCCCATTCAGATCTTCCTTAGATCCCTCCTCCAGTCACCCCAAACTACTTGACCACTCCTAGATCCCTCCCACAGTCTTTCTGTATATAAGGTCCATCTTGTCTCCATTAAGGTGCTCAGATTCTTAAAATCTAGCCAATTAGCTTACTGATGTTCAGACACCTTAAGAGTCTGCCCAATATGACAGATGTTCTAATAAACCTTGTCTTTGGCTGAAAAAAAAAAAGAATATCAATAAATAAAAATATTTAACCCTTTGGCCAAAAGTTATTGCTTCCTCTCCTTAATTCTTGTGGTCTTTATCTATACTATTCTTACAGCATTTATCATAGACTGACTGGAATTATAATTACTTGTATACATGTTTTATTTTTCCTACTAGACTATAAGCTCCATGAGGGCAGGGTAGGATAAATTATTTCAGTCAAACAATGACATATTAAGCACTTATTATGTTCAAGCCATTGTGCTAGGTACTGGGGTTTCAGACAGAGATGAAAGAATCTCTTACCTCAAGGAACTTAGAATCTTCTGGGGGAATGAAAATATGTAAAGTGATGAATATAATACAGCAACTGCTGTCAGCCCTCCACAAAGTCCTACTCTTATACTTCCTCATGGCACTGAGGATTCTCAAAAGCTATGTCAGCAGAGCACAACCTCAGTCATATTATACTATGTGGAAAAGGCTGAAGATAATCTCAAAGCATAGACTATGCCTATTTTTTGAGGAACAACCTAGTGAACTGTGGAGAAATCATCACCAGTAAGCTTCATGTGGTAAATTCTCTGGCCACAGCAATCTACCAAAGAAATAAAATGTCCCTCAGTCCTAGGTGGTCCCTTTCTACCTCTTCATGGGTGGTGGTGGATTGGCAGAGGAGGCAGCAAAGGCTACAAAAATAGTATAGTTTTTAGGCTGTCTATAAACATTCATTTAGCTATCTCTGCTTTGTGAAATAATTGTCCTGTGACCAATGATTGGATAAGTCCAATAATATCAATCTTGACTTTTTTTCTGTAAATGAAACCAGAAGTACTAGGTTTTTCTTGGGTAGTTGTGTCATGTGGCAAAAATAAGGGATAATTGAAAGGCTGTGTGCTCCATTGGTGTTCACCCCAAGTCAAGTGAACCAGAAGAAGAGTGAGATCCTATTGGGACAGATCCAAGATGGTGCTAATAAACGTTTACCTGGTTCTCAAAAAAAAAAAAGTACACACAGCACACTTTCAAGTTTAATCTGCATTATTAATATTTTCTCCATCATTTCCTTAAGTCTAGAGTCCAGGGAACCTGTGGCCTCTAGGCCACATGTGGTTCTTGGGTGCAGCCTTTTGATTGAATCCAAACTTCACAGAACAAATCCCCTTAAGAAAAGGATTTGTTCTATAAAGCTTGGATTCAATCAAAGGTGTGCACTTGAGGACCTAGAGGGCCACAGGTTCCCCACCCCAGTCTAGACAATCCACAAAACAATAAATCAAGCTGTGATTTGTAGCATTTGCCTATTTCCAAGGTGTAAATGCTCACGCTGAAAATTTAACAATTGGCTCTCCCAAGCTCATAAAAACTGGCTCCAATATGCCTTTGGGTAGATGCCTGAGGAAGACATGGACAAGACTCAGTGGGTTTGATCAACATTACTGGAGGAAATACGTCCATCTATGAGATCACAGATCCAGTGTATCACAAATGAAGAAAGCATCTACTCTAGGAATTTGAACCACCATCAGAAGAGAGCAGTAATAGGAATGGGCAGATGTCAAGAGAATTGGAGCATTGGAGAGCATTAGAAAGACAGAGACCACCAGAAAGACATCGTGATTGATCAGGCTGGCCTCAGCAGAGGTCAAATGCAAAATGGCTAATTAGCAGCTTTGCAAAAATTTTGTATGTCTCAATAAGGCTTAAACGCTAGCCTCCTAACCGATTTTGTTAGTAGTGATGTTACTGAATTCTGTTCTAAGTGTTCCATAATGCTTGCTATAATTCTCTTGTGATTAGCATTCCCTTCTGTGTGAGAGTAAAGGATCTGATCCACATCCATTTCATATTTGTATAATGGGTACCTTTCTCACTCCCTCCTTTTTTGGGAAAACCTACAGCTATGGCCAATAGTAAAATTTCTCTGAAATAGCTGGAGTGGGGATGATAAGTCAATGAATTTGAGAACTGGAGAGCCACCAGCTGAGCAGTGGGGCTTTCTTAACAATGACCTTAACAATGACTCGATAGCTAGGCACAGAATAAGCAGGGCCGGGTACCCTGAGCTTCTGTGTGTCTCAGCAGCAATTGTCTCTAGCCTCTATGTTGGACTGACAAAGGGCGTGTATCTCAGCAGGTACTAGACTACATGCCAAGCTCCAGAGTAACATATTGGAGTTCTCATGATCAGTTCTACTATGTACAAAGAACACTGGACTTACCTAGATTCCGATTGTGCCTCTGCCACTTATTAACAATATGACTATGGGCAAGCATTTGACTTTTCTGAGTCTCAGTTTCCCTACATGTAAAATAAACGTAATAATACTCGTTCTACCTACTTCACGGGGTGTTTTATTTTGTTTGTTTGCTTAATGAGGAAAGCATTGAGTAAACTCTAAAGATAAGATTTCAGATTACAGTCACCAAAGGGATGCTTTTTCTGTGTAGCATCATCACCTGTGTTTTGTTCTGGGCTGAGGGTGACAATCACTGGTCTAGGAAAAGGTCTTTGTATCCTTGGTATTCCTGAAAAGGCAGGGTCCTCTTGTGGGGGCCCCTGGTCTGAGTTTTTTATGAGGAGCTTTCAATGGTTACTCTTTGTTGTACGAGCCCCAGAGGATAATAGTGACCTGTTTACAACTAGTAAGACAGGAACAGAATAGAGGCAGTTCATGTGATTAAAATTAGAAGATAAGCACATTGTATATCTTTCACAGCTATGGGAATGAAATGTATTCCTAAACAAGGGATGAAGGCAATAAGAAAAGATAAAGCAGATGGTTTTGATGATTTTGATTATATGAAATTGAAGGTCATCTGCACAAACAAAATCATTGCATCTCAGATAATAAGGAAAACAGTCAAATGGAAAACAAAACTTTGCATCAAATTTCTCACATGAGAGTTTGGTATCCAAGATATATAGACAACTATATGTGACCAAAGCCATATGGTCAAAGATACTGAGCAAAAACTTTTCAAAAGAAGAATTAGAAACTATTAACAACCATATAAAAGAATAATAATAAGAAAAATTCAAATCAAAACAACTCTGAGGTTTCACCTCATACCCTACAAATTGGCAAAGATGACAAAATATGAGAATTGTCAATGTTGTACGATTTGTGGGCACAGTGGATAGGCATAATAGGGCATTGTTGGTGGAGCTGTAAATCCTCATAACCATTTTGGAAAGCAATTTAAATAAAGTACTGTCAACCCACTCAAAACAAACAAATAAATAAATGACCATTTATTTAGTGACAGGAATTAGAAAATAAAGAAACTATCTGTTATTTTTTTAAAAAAGCAATTTGGAATTATGCAAATAAAGTGCCTAAAATGTCCATATCATGTGACACAGAGATTCCATTGCTAGGCATGTACACCAAGGAGGCCACTGATAAAAAAAAAGTTCCCACATACACCAAAATATTTATAGTGGCACTTTTTGTGGTAGCAAAGAAATGGAAGCACGGTAGATGCCCATCAATTTAGGAATGGCTAAACAAATTGTAGTATATGAATGGAATAGGATATTACTGTTATAAGAAACAGTGAATATGAAGAATATACAAAAAATGGAAAGACTTATTTAAACCAATGCAAAATCAAAGTAAACACAACCAAGAAAATAATATATACAGTAACTAAAATTACGATATAAATGGAAAGAACAAGAACCCAAAATAATAGAAGTTGAATGTTGCAAAATTACAAGGAACAATTAAAACCCTGAATTAACACAGAAGACACATCCCTGATTCATTTGCAGAGGTGGGGAGGTCCATGCTTGTGGACCAATGCATATATTTTCATATTCTTTTGATCTATTGAAAGGTTTTGCTGCTTGTTTGTTTTCTTTTTATTTGCTTTAAAAATATTATTTGTTATATAGGATGGCTCTATGGGAGAAAGAAGGAGAAGGATCCAGGGGGAAATTTTAGGCAACCTAAAAACTGAAGATGGCAAACAAATTGTATTTTATTTTATTTTTTAAAAGAAAGGTAGCTGTGACAGGAGCCACTGTGCTGCCCCAAACCTTTCTTCACAAAACACAGAAATGTTGGGCATAGACATACCTAGGAGAAAGCCCATGAAAAGTTCAGGATGCATGTTTGCTTTCATCATTGAATCACAGATGTCAGAGCAACAAGGGACTTCAGCAGTCAGCTAATCCAATCCCCTCATCCTGCAGGTTAGGAATACAGTCAGTGGGTATTAATAAACACTGATTGGTTTGGATTGAATAAGTAAATATAGAGTAATTTGGGGAGTATGGAGGAAACCCTAAAAACTAAGTGGCTCAAAGGCAGCCTGGTATAGTGGGAGAAACTTTGGAATTAGAGCGAGACAGCCTCTGTTCATGTTCTGGCCCCACCACTCCTTAGCTTTGTAGAGTGAATAACCTAATCTCTCTGACCCCCATTTTCATCTCAAAAATGTGGATAACGTTATCATTTGTACTTGTTTAAGGGGTATTGTGAGGATTAAATGAGATAATGTATGTAAGCGCTCGATACAGAGAAAGTAACATATTGTACACACACACGTTATTCTTTTAATAATCTTTAATCATCTTCTGTCAGTACTTAAGTAGACCTCTGATTTCAATGATGTAAGCATTGCTTCCACCACTGCAGATCAGCACCCATTTGTGTCTCGTAATCCATTGTGATCCCTTTTCATATTTGCCCAAAGGTCTTTTACAGACAACTATTTCTAAGTGTGAGATGGCTTCCTCTACGTCCTTGGACATTTTGTGGGTACCAGTGTCGCCACAATGGGCCAGCCATCTGTTGTTATCTCTTATTCTGGTTTTACAGCTGACTCACCTTCTTTTCTGATCATAAATTTCCTGAATCATAGATTCCTTATGCAACTTCCTGTGCTTGGTTCATTATTGGAAATATGCTATAGCATACATACTTGTGTCCACTATAATCTTGAGCTCACCTACAACCTGATTCTAATAAAGATTCTAATAAACCTGACTCTAATAAAGGGATAAACTGTGTAAATCATAAGGAGATGCAATGTAATGAATGGATTAGGGGTAGGTAAGGTGATTCACAGGAGGCACTGTGGAGGGATGTTAAGTGTTTAAGAATGAGCATGGTCTAATTGAGAAAGCACTGGGCTTGGAGTTAGGAGACTGTGGTTTTATCCTGACTCTCACACTTACTGTTTGTGTGATCATAGGCAAGTTACTTTATTTCTCTGATCCTTAGTTTCTTCATCTATAAAATGAACATATTAACACCTACATTGCCAACCTAATATGATTGTTGTGGGGAAAGTGTTTTATAAACTTTAAAACATTCTATAAATATGAGTAGTTATTAATAATTTTGGAAAGGTACCGTTGTCTACTTCTCATTAGCACTCATTCCACTTATGTAATCAGTGACCAGGTCTTGTCATATCACCTTCACAGCCTCTCTTTTATACATCTCTTTCTCACTTTACTCACACAGCCATCACCTTGGTGTAAACCAGAGGTGAGGAACCTGATTTCTTCTTGTTTGGACTACTGGAGTAGCCTTCATGTTAGTCTCCCTGTCTCCAGTCTCTCCCCACTCCAATCCATCACCCACTCAAGTGCTGAAGTAATTTCCCTAACTCATAGGTCTGACCATGTAATTTCCTTGACTCCATGTTACATGCAGGACCAAATATAAAATTCTCTGGCATTTAAAGCCTTTTACACTATGGTCCCGTCTTACTTTTCAGTCTTCTTATATTACACTCCCTCCACATACTCTACAGTCCACTGACATTCTCATAGTTCTCTTACACGATACTCCATCCCCCAATTGCATGCCAAATGCATGGCTCTTCCTCATGTCCGGAATGCTCTCTCTCCTCACCTCTGCCTTCTGGCCTCCTTCAAGACTCAGCTGAAAAACTGCCTTCTATTAGAAGCCTTTCCCAGTGCGTCTCCCCAAGCCCTCCTCCACTTTTACTGCCTTACCTCTGAGATTTCCTTCTATTTACTTAAATATCGTATATGTATGTAGTTATTATCTCCCTCATTATCCTGTGAATTCCTTGAAGGAAGGGACCATGTTTTTATCTTTCTTTGTATCCCTTATCACTTAGTACAATAAGTGCCTGGCATGCGTTCAATCGCTTTAGTCATGTCCAACTCTTCATGACCCCATTTGGGATTTTCTTGGCAAAGATACTGGAGCAGTTTGCCATTTCCTTCTCCATCTCATTTTATAGATGAGGAACCCAAGACAAGCAGAGTGAAGTGACCTGCCCAAGGTCACACAGAAGATCGATCTTCCTGACTCCAGCACTCTATACACTGTGCCATCTAGCTGTCTTGCCTGGCACATAGTGAAGACTTAAAAATTGCTTGCTTTAATAAATGCTGAGGCATCTAGGTGGGCCTGGAGTCAGGAAGACCTGAGTTCAAATTCAACTGTAGTCATTTAGTCGCTATGATTCTCTGGGCAAGTCACTTAACCTCTGTTTGCCTACAGTTTCCTCAACTATAAAATGAGGATAATAATAGCACTTACCTTTCAGGGTTGTTGTGAGGATCAAATGAGATACTTGTAAAGTGCTTAGCACAGGGCCTGGCACCTAGTAGGTGCTATATAAATGCTTATTCCCTTCCCCTTTCCTTCCCTTGTTGCCTGACGGTGAGATTGACCAAGAGGAGTAGAGGAGAGACAATTCTAGGTGATGTGGCAGTGCATTATTTATTCACCCAGTGGTGTCACTCATTCATCCATAGTTTCTGAGACTCCATGGGCCATTCGGAGATAATTAAGACATGTCTCTTGCCCTTATGGAGTCTTCTTTGCTTTTGCTTGTGGTCTGCTAGGGGAAATAAAACATAGAAACAGGTAGCTCTTAAACAAGGGAGGATGTAGAAGGGCAATAAGATCACTCAAAGTGCTATGGGACTTAAAAGGATGGAGAGTTCATTTCTAACATGTGGCTTGTACAAAGTGATGGAGCATGGAAAGAGCCAGATGTTTGAATCTAGAATAAGAACTGGGCTAGATATAAAGAGGGATGGACAAAATGGGACTTTTCTGGGTAGGAATAAAAGGAATCTTGTGGCAACTGGGCGTAAGAGTGAAAATAAAACCAGAACTGCTGAATATCGGAGTTGGAAAGACCTTGGTAACATCTAGAGTAACTCATCGCCAGAAAAGGGCCTCCATTACAACATTCCTGGTAAGGGGCCATCCAGCCTGGTCAAAGTCTTCCAATGAGGAAAAACAGTACCTCCCAAAGCAGCCCATTGCACTCTGGGATAGCTCTAATTATTGGGAAAGTTTTCCCAACATCGAGCCTAAACTTGCTTCTTTTCAACTTCTCAGTCCTCCTGGCTCTGCCCACTTGGTCCAAATGGACCGAGTCTATTCCCCTTCCCCATGTTAATGGCTCTTCCTCTATTTTTCCTGGGCCAGACCATCTTTCCCCTCAGTTTACTACAAGTGGCAGGGTTATGTGGCAAAATACTGCTACCCTGGGAGTCAGAAGACATGGATTCTAATTCCAATGAAGCTTGCAAAGTACTTTGTACTTATTATCTCTTTTAATTCTCATAAAAACCTTGTGAAGTAGGTATTACAGGTATATTATCCCCATTTTACAGATGAGGAAGACATTGAGAATTTAAGGGATTTGCTCACAGTCACATAGCTGGTGCCATGGCAGGCTGGTCACATAGCAAGAATGGAGCACAGCTCATGTCCCAACACACACATACCCACATACACAGACACACACACACGCACATGGGAGACTCCCATTGGTGGATTTAAGGAATGACATGAACAAGAGACACAGGATGGGCATGAATGAGTAATGATAGACATTGTCACATGAAATATCACCATTAGTGAGATTATAGTATCAACATTGCAGAGTATTTTACTCAGGAATTTTTCCAGTTTGGAGTTGATCTTACCTCTCTAGCTAAAATATGTAAATTTCTTAGGAACTTGAGGTTTGCTTTGCTTTTATATGTCCCACTATACAAGACTTTTTTTTCCCTACAGATTTAGCATCTCTCACTAAATAGACATACTCTATAGGCATTTAAAAAGTTGAATTGTGCGTTTCTTGAGGCCAGAGACTATGTTTTGGGTAGCATCCTCTCTACAGAACTATCAAGTCAGGGGAGTAGGAGAGAGTGGCCAAGTCCTACTGCTGATTTAAAGAGAAAGAAGAAAGTAATGAGACAACAGCAGGTGGAGGAGGTGATGTGGACAAGGTCAAGGCCTTGAAGACCGAGAGGGGAATGAACATGTCTCAGCTAGAAGAAACTTAGACTCAAGGACTCAAGGTGAGAGAGGAGAGTCAGGAAGGTGAAATGGAGATGGAAGGCCGCTTCTTGCCACAGCCTGACACTCAGTCCACATCACTTGATCCATGAGTGATGAACTAGCTATGTTAAGAAGCACCTAGAGCTTCCTTCCAGTGTCAGGAGAACAGCCAGAAAAGCACCCGTTAGAAGAGTGTTCATTTGCCCTGGATCCCATGCCCATGCCTCCGTGGTGGAAGGAAGCAGCTGTTATCCAGGTCCACAGGTGAAAAACGCCTACTGAGACACACTTAGAAGGTCAGTCCATTGTGTTAGCACATAGAGATGGGACAGATCCTTTGAGACACAACGAATTGGTCACAGAATTGAACGGGAAGAAGGGAGCAGCCTGACACTCAAGGGACATCCAGGGACACTATGATGCAAACAAACAACACAGGAAATGCTAAGTAATTTCTCTTCCCCTCCTGCTAGAACAAACAGCTCCTAAGCATCATTATGTTGGGCCAGTCATAACACTACTCAAGAATTCTACTTTTTGTGGGGCAGCTAAGTGGTTCAGTGGATAGAACACTGGTGCTGAAGTCAGGAGGACCTGAGTTTAAATCTGGCCTCAGCCCAAACACTTGACACTTACTAGCTGTGTAACCCTGGGCAAGTTACTTAACCCCAATTGCCTAAGAAAAAGAATTCTACTTTTCCTAGCTTTTTTTTTTTTCTGTTGTCTGTAGATGTAGTCAGACTGGTGTTCTCATGACCTCATTAGGGCTACGGGTTAATGGTATTTGTCTTCTTTATTATGGTAACACTCTTAATCCTTGGGGATCTCCATGATCTCCAGGTACCTGGACCAGCATTTGTAGATTCTAGTAATATATTTCAAGTTCTAGTGTTTTGTTGCCAAATTAGTTGAGGAAAACTTGGCTTAAGGTTTATCTCTCCTAGGAGGTATTTTCAATTAATTGGAGACACTTGAACACTGAAAAGCCTTTAAGGATAAAGAAATGAGGAATGAATTTTTACTGAAGGACAGGATGGTAGGGACTGATTGGTATCTCACAAATCACATTAGTGAATATCTGTCTACTCAGCCTCTTTGTGCGGCTGACTCTGAATTTAAAGGTGGCATTGCTGATGGTGAACTGGAAATTGCATAGTACTTTTGATGACCACCTCTAACCTACTCCCTGAAAAAAAGGCCTTCTTCTGGTGATGCTGCATGTCTGCAAGTCATGAAATACCTCCCAAAGGAAATCAAACTCTTAGACTGCAGGTATCTTATGTGTAATTGACACATTTCCTGTCTGGAAAATTGAAGGGGAGTTGGTAGTAAGTGTCTATCCTCTGGATTCTGACCCCCCCACACACACTACTTATGGTACTACTAAAAGACTTCCTCCTATTGCCTACAAAGGTGGGACTCTGGTCTCCCTGGAGCACTCCAGTGCTCGTTCTCTCTCTCTCTCTGTCTCTCTCTTTCTCTCTCTCTGTCTCTCTGTCTCTGTCTGTCTCTCTCTGTCTCTGTCTCTCTCTCCACTTCCCTTCCTCCCTCCCTCCCATCTTTCTCCCTTCTCTCCTTCTCCCTCCCCCCTGCCCTGTATCTCTCTTTCTGTCTCCACACACACCCATACACACGCACACATACACACATACAAAATTATCACCTATCAATCTCTCTATGCAATATTTGCATAGGTCTTCATTTTAAGGTATAACAGGGCATTCTGTTACATCCCTAGTGATTTTGCCTTTGATTTGCCCTAGCTCTCTAGCATTACCCTAGCTCTATCCTCTAAGAACAAGCAGAATAAATCTAATCCCTCTGCACGTAACATCCCTACCCACCCACACTTGAAGACAGCTGTCATGTCCCACTTAAATCTTCTCTTAGGGAGATAAAACTTCCCCATTCTCAGCTGATTCTCATGTAGCTTAATCTCAGAGTCTTTCCTCCATTCTAGTTACCCTCTCCCAGATACTCTTGCACTTATTAATATGTTTTCTCTTTTTAAAAAAATCAATTTTATTTTATTTTATTTTTAGTTCTGAATTTTCTCCCTCCTTCTTCCCTTCCTTCACACAGTGAGAAAGCAAGAAAAAAAACAAAACCCATTACAAGTATGTAGAATCATAGAAATATATTTCCCAATAGAACTTGGTTCCCAGAAATGAAGCTCTGGGTTTATTTGCACCTAGGTGAATATTAGGGCTTCTTAAAAATCACTGTTTGGCTAGTGTTCCCAACCTGAAAACATCAGAATTTGCCTTGTTTTGCCTCCAGTGTGGGTTTCTCCTGAGGACATCAGCAGGTGCCTCCACAGAAAAGGTAAAAGGGCCCTCAATTCCCTTGCAAGCACACAGGATCACAATACATTGATAGGCTTCATTAAAACTCACAGAGAGTCACAAGTCACAAAAGATTCAAACCAGAGCTCATACACTGGTCAGAACAATTCCCCTTCCATTTCTGGTGGGCTTGCCCTTTTGCATTAACTTATACCTAGTAGATGATTAATAAAAGCTTGTTGAATTTGATTGAGTTAATCTCATTGGCAGGGCTACCATTCCAAGCAACCTTGATTCCTGAGTATGAATTCCAAAGTGTTTCCTAAACAGAATTTACTGTAAATATGTTAGCATTGTTTCTATTGTTAATCTAGCCATGGAAATAATTGTGATAAGTAGTTCTTGCTTATTTATAGTGGAATTCTATCTGTAGAGCTCTGACATATTGGTAGAGACTCCAGGCATATATAAGGATAGCCATTTAGTGGGTCTTAAAAATAAAAGAAGAAGAAAATGAAGCTACATATAGTAAATTGCAGACTGCCATATTTTCCATTCCCATTTAATTCCATACTTCTGAGTAGCCCTGAGATAACTGATGGAGGTAGTGTGTCAACTAATCATTCCCCTGAGAAATGTAAGTGCTTCCTATTTGCAAGACTCCTGGAGATACAAAGAAGAATGCATATAAAAGAGAGCCCTTGTCTTCCAGAGCCTTACATTGTGGCAGGGGAGGAAGAAGAGGGGGACACATACATATGACAAGCAAATGCTAGCAAAGTGGAATGAGCAGTGTACTTTAAGTAAGAGAACTTGGGTTCTAATCCTGGCTCTCACACATCCTAGCCTTGTGACCTTGGGTAAATAACTGAATGTTAATAATAGTTGCTCACATTTATATAGGAATCTAAAGTTTGGAAGCCAGCTTCTCAGCAGTACCAGATGAGGAAGGTCATGCAAGTATTTTTAACCTATTTTACAGAAGATGAGACTGAGGCTGAGATGCTAAATAACTTGCGGTTAAGTATTAGAATCAGGATTTAAACCCAGATCTCATGACTCTAGCACTCCTTCCAATCAATACTCAATGCTGAGTCTCTCAGCTATAAAATGAAAAGAATTCTTCTACTACATATCCAACGGGGTTACTGTACAGAAAATATTTTGTAAACTGCAAAGTGTTCTATAAATCAGAGCTATTGCTGTTATTGTTATCATTATTACTACTAATAACAATATTCCCAAGCTCAGCTCCAAGTTATGCCTCCTGCTTGGGTCCTTTCCTGATGCTCTCAGCTGCTAGTGTCTTCACCCAATCTCCCCAGAAATTACCTTGTACTTCCTTTGGCTGTATATTGCATTTACTGATAAATGTATGTGCTATTTTCCTCCCGTTGAACACTAGTTCCTTGAAGGTTTTGTCCTTTTCTCTTGGGTGTCTAGCAAAAGGCCTAGTGCAGGGTGAGGAACCCGCTACCAATGTTCCCTACCCCTGGCCTAGTGCATGGTGAGTGTGCTTAATAAATGGTTATCAGTTGATGGATTTCAGCCCAGTGAACCTAATGTTCTAAGGCATCCTTGCATCCCCTTAGGGACCTATATAGTCCCCCAGACTTCTAGTAGTGAGTTGGCATAGCGGATGAGTGCTGAACTTTGAGTAAGGAAGAACTGATATTTAACTAGCTACTTGACAGTCTCTGTCTAGGGGGCAGCTAGGTGGCACAATGAATACAGTACTAGTCTTGGAGTCAGGAGGACCTGAGTTCAAATCTGGTCTCAGACACTTATTAGCTGTGTAACCCTGGGCAAGTCACTTAACCCCAGCTGCCTCAAAAAAAAAAAAAAGGTCAGACAATCTCTGTCTTCCTCATTTCTCTTAACTATAAAATGGGAACAATAGAACTTACCTTCCAGTGTTGTCGTGAGGATCAGATGAGAAAAATATTTGTAAAGTGCTTTATAAACCTGAAAGTGCTAGCTATCAAGAACAAATCATGATATATGAACCTCATTGTCTTTTTGGATGTTTGCTAGACTGGGAGGCAGCTCTTTAAAAATTTTATAGAAAAAATATAACATAAAATTTGGTAGAGAAATCAGCAAAGGACTTCCATGCTGTCTTTGTACAACGTATTAATTTGAGTTTATCTTTGTCTACCCAACACATTTAAAAAATGTTTGTCAACTAATTGACTGGACAATAGAAATGAGGATTGGACTATAGTAAGGTTAGTGCTACTCTAAGAAGGTGGACTCCATACTGAAACAACAAGGAAAAAGAATTGGAGTCACTAAAGTCAATCAATTTCTCCTAGATTTGTGCAGTCCATATATAGTCCATAGTACTAATAAAAGGCAAAGTTTAGGTTTCTTCTTGGTCAGCTAGGTGGCTCAATGGATAGAGCACAGGGCCTGGAGTCAGGAAGACTCATCTTCCTGGGTTCAAATATGATCTCAGACACTAACTAGCTGTGTGACCCTGGGCAAATCACTTAGCCCTGTTTGCCTTAGTTTCCTCATCTGTAAAATGAGCAGGAGAAGGAAATGGCAAACCACTCCAATATTTTTACCAAGAAAATCCCAAAAGGGATCACGGAAAGTTGCAATTAAAAAACAGCTAAGCCACAACAGGTTTTTTTCTCCCATTGCAGCCCTGTCAGTGCTCCTCAGTGGTGTAGGAACTTAACATACACTACAATTTAGGAAATCTTTTTTTTTTCCTCCAGGAGGCTTGACTCAGCTGCTTGGCGTATCTAGTTCATCCTCTCCTGGAACCACAAGGTTCCCTCGATGACCTCACACATATATAGGCAGTTGTTAAATTTTCAGTGTGAGCATTTACACCTCAGAAAATCAGCAAAAGCTACACATCCAGATTGGATTGATTATTCGGTTGATAGTCTAGACTTAAGAAAGTGATGGAGAACATTTTAATAAAGCACATTAGACTTAAAAAGTATATTGTGGGTACATTTTTTATCTACCACAGATGGTTGTAAAATCTTTACCCCTTGTATGGGGGTTTTTCCCCAGGAAAATGAGTTCAAGTTGATGGGTCTCCCTCTATCTCTCTACATCTCTCTGTTTTTTAAAGACCTAGTTCAAAGGTATAGGCCACGGGATAAACAGGAGACAGTTTCAAATGTGTTATCAATGAGGATCAATGTTTACACTTGATTTACGAATATATCTTCAATGCCCAGAACAAAAGCCTCACCTTTTAACCTTGATCGTATCACCTTCCTAGTGCTAGACTTGTGCCTTGCTCAATTTAGCTGAAAGTGACGTTAGCTTTTTTTTACTGCCATAAAACTCCAGTATCTAGACAGAGAGGAAATGGATTCAAAGTGCAGAATGAGACATAACATTTTTCGACACCACCAGTGTGGAAATTTGTTTCCCTTGATCATACATTTTTGTTACAAGAGTTTTGTTGTTGTTTTCAAATTGGGATGGGGAGTTGGGAGGTAGCTACAGGGTTACCTATGGGGTTGGAGGGTAGTTAGAAGGTTGAGGACAGCAATAGTATTGCCAAAAACAAAGAAAAGAGGGTCATTGAAGCATTTTTTTTTAAATGCCAGAAGAAAGTACAAAACGAAACACAGACAAGCAGGATAGTTTTGAAAATTGTATTTTGAATTTAATATGTACTTAAGAACAGCAAGTTATATTTAAAGATATTCATATTTTCATTTAAAATCTTTTTTCCATGTTACTTTAGCATGTGGAAATTTTCATTTTATTTGGTAGAAAGTTCAGAATTTAAAAAAAATATTCAAAATAAAGCCCTAGATCTTTTTCCAGATGAACTGTTTCTGGACCATGTCTTGTTCTTAGGAAGCTATTTTTGAAATACAGTGTAAGATCTGACACTCATATATAGTAAATTTCATATCTTAGATTCAATCTGACATTCTAGTTGACCCTTTTGGATTATGACTGGCATTCACTATATTATCTGTCTACAAATTTGATAAGCATACATTTATCCAGGTGTAACGATGACTACCCTGGCCCCCATCTCCTGAAGGCCAAGTGTGTTACATTTTACCCCTTTTCCATGATCTCTAGTATCCTTAAGAGGACTAGGGGGTGTCTGTGCTCTCTGCCATTGGCCCCAGCCCCCACTGGTAGTGTTCCTCCAACTGTAGGTGGGTCCCTTCATCCCCAATTCTATTTAACCACTTAACAACATAGCTTTTTACAAAGAAACATTTACTTCAAAGTAATGGCAAGAATAAACATACAAATATCACCTCAACACTTGGGAGCATCATCCCAGCTGGGGTTGCATTTTTGCAACTTTGGGGAAAGGAGGAGGATTAAGGTCACGGTTATACTACACAGTCATAAGTTCCAAATCCAAAGCTCCCCTTGGGTTCTAGTCCCAAGAACCAAGGCTTGTTATAAGGCTTCTCTATAGGACGGTTTGGCTACAACATCCTTCCTGGAATCCTGGTGCCAGGCTTGAATTCCTGGGCCTAGTGGGGATTCTACTCCCTTCACCTAGAACTGAAAAAGACAAATAAGACAAAATCCCAGCCTGAAGCCCATTTCTCAGGACAATTCAGTTCATATCACCCAGGCAGTGCATAAACATAGATCTTCATGCTCTGCGGACTCCAAGGGAGACAGCAAGCATCCCAGTCTGGCAGTTTTTAAAGAACTCAGCCCTTTTTGGCTATGCAACCAATCAATGCAATCTTAGGAAGTCTTCTCTCTGAAGGTGGAGAGCTCCATGTTAGGTGATCTGTGGATAGCAAAAGCCTCTGTTACACAAGTCATCACTAAAAAATGGTATAAACAGCTTAGGGCACTCCACTAATTCTCTCCTTCCAGGTTAACATTGAACCATTAATGGCTCTTCTTTGGGTCTGGCCATTCAATTAGTTCTAAATTCTCCTCAATTCCATCTTGATCTTGGTTGTAGAGCCTTGTCCTCCTGGTGATTCTGTGGCTTAAATTAATTTGTATAATTTACACCCATTTGTATCCAGTTGAGCATTGAGTTGGTTTTAAGTAGTGTTTGACTCTTTGTGACTCCATTTGGGGTTTTCTTGGCAGAGACACTGTAGTGGTTTGCCATTTCCTTCTCCAGCTCATTTTATTGATAAGGAAACTGAGATAAACAAGGTTAAGTGACTTGCCCAGGGTCACACAGCTAGTAAGAGTCTGTCATATTTGAACTCAGGTCTTCCTGACTCCAGGGCTGACATTCTATCCATAGTGCCACCTAGTTGCCATTACTATTATACTTGCTTGCTTTGATAAATGTTTGCCCACTCTCCACAACTGTCCTTTGTGTAATTAGTGTATGGTAGGGAAGAGAAACTAGATGGTACAGAAGATAGAACACTGAGCCTAGAACTTCCTGAGTTTGCCTCAGTTCCTCACCTGTAAAATGAGCCGGAGAAGGAAATGGTCAATCACTCTAGTGTCTTTGCCAAGAAAGTCCCAAATGGGGTCAGGAAGAGTTGGACATGACTGAACAACAATCACAACAAACAACAGTGAAGGGAAGCTAAGCCTCAGACATTAAGACAGCCGTTATGCTCCAGGTTTAGAGCAGAATTACTTCTTACTCCTCCTCCCCAAGCAACCAGGAAAATTGTCTTTTATCCTTATTCTTCCCCCTTCTCCAAAAAAAAGAGAACTGTAACCTTAGACTGAAGGTATTCTATATGTTCATAGCTAGGTAGACTTTCAAGCCCAATATTCTGCTTGATAGTAGGAGAGTGGGGGAGTGCCATCTTAGACCTTACCTCCCTTCTCCTGCTGCCCTGGTATTCTTCAGGTTATCCTTCTCTATCTACTAATGTAGAGATTGAGTCTCCCTGAAGATGGGGTGGGATATTTCAGAGCTATCCATATATCCATGAAATATCTGCATTGCTCTTAGGTAACCAGCACTTTTTTATATCCCTAATGATGACTTTTTTGCCTCTGCCTTTTTGCAACTTCTACCCACCACTCCAAGTCCTATCCTATAAGGGCAAGCAGAATAAATTTAATCCCTATTCTACAATATAGCCATTCACATATCTGAAGCTGGTTATTATGCCCCAAATAAGTCTTCTCTTCTCATGGTAAAACATTATCCAGTTAGTTCTTTCAACTGATTTCCCCAGTTTTCTCTTTTCTTTACCCTCAGAATAACTGTGGACATTATGTACACACGTCTCTATAATATAATATAATACAATACAATGTAATGTAATTTAAAATTATATTACATTATATTATGTTGTTATGTTATATTACATCACATCACATTACACCACATCACAGCATATTTTATATTACATTACATTTACCTATACCTAGTAGGTGATTGATAAATGCCTACAAAATTGAAGTGGGCAGCTAGGTGCTGCAAAAGATAGAGCACCGGGCCCAGGGTCTGAAAGAGTCATCTTCCTGAGTTCAAATCCAGCTCTATGACCCGGGGCAAGTGACTTAACTTCTGTCTACCTCAGTTTCCTCAACTGTCAAATGTAAATAATAATAGCGCCTGCCTCCCAGAGTTGTTTCAGGGATTGTAAAGCACTTAGCACAGTGTAAGCACTGACACATAGTAAGCACTATATGAATGGTAGCTATTATTATTAACCTCATGACAGATTAGCTGAGCTAGGCTTCAAAGCAACCTTGGCACTACACCAGGCGCACTGTGATTATATAATTTTAGTAGCAGTATTAGTGCTGCTCTATTAAAATTCTAAGTGATCTTCAAGTATTGCAAGGATTCTATTTTTTCAGGAGATGTTATGATCCCAGAAAATAAGTGAACAGGCCCAGGTAGGTGAGGATGGAAATAAAGCCAGAGAGGAATTCTCTGATATGATTTATTCTTTGTGGTTTATCTTCAAAATCAGAAAGTTAAGGGGAGAGGGGTCTTTTGAGGAACATATTATATGACAGTGAGAAAGGTAGATAGGTCTATGCAGGTCTGTATCATATATTAAGAAGTCACTGTAGACTGAACCCCATACTAGGAGCTGAGATATAAGGAAGGTGGACATATAATTCATACTTGGAGAGAAATAAAGTGCAAAGTCCCAGAAAAGACTTAGGAAGCTGTACAAAAGAACACAAAGGTGACATTTTAACACTTGGATGGATCCAGAATTTTACTCGTGTGGTCTTCCCTTTACTGATGCAGAATACACCCCTTCCTTACATTTTCATTCATTTCAGTTTTTACATATTTGGCCTTGAAATAAATCAATACACAAATAGGACAAACACATCAATACTACAAAGAACGCACATGAAACACTGTTGGGGATGTGGAGCAAAAGAGTGATTGAGTTGAGTAACATTAAAATATGAAGGTTTCTTTGAAAATAAGATTTCTGAGCTTGGACAAGAAGGATGAAAGGACAGAAAGTGAATGTGAGAGCATACGGGGCTGAGTGTAAAGACAGTGATGCTCACCAAATGAGACAGATTCAGTTGACGTGCATCTAGCTGACTGTGTCACGTCACAAACTATCAGATATTAGTCTGATTAGTCATATCCATAGTTGCCAATGTCGTTAGCAGTCATTTCCTAAACTATGTTGAATAATGGCTCTAAACCATTTTTAGCATCACATCAGTGGTGTAGAATGCATACAGAAATATATGCCGTTAGAGCTGAAGGGGGACCTTAGAAATCATCTTGCCTAGCCCCTTCATTTTATAGATGAAGAAACTGAGGCCCTGAGATGGTGCATTACTAAGTAGAACAAACATCTCCGCCACGGCTTCTCCTAATCTTCTTTATCCATTTGTTTAGTAAGCCTTTTTATTTTTCACAGAGGACTGCTAGCTCCTATCTAAATCACCACATATTTCTGAATTAGTACAAGACTAAGCCTTGATCCGATGCATGATCCAACTGGCTAAAAAGAGACCTGAGGCCTCCCTTGGTTCTGCTCCCAAACCTTTAGCTCCATTTTCTCAGTGAGGTAAAAGCCTCTCTTCTGAACCTTCCTTTTGCCATTCCCAGCCCTTCACTGAAATTATGAGCAGTTCTAGTCATGTCTCCAGGCAGAACATAACTAGGAATTTCTGTGCCCACAGAAAGCAACACAAAACCCTCAGTTACTTGAAGAAGGTGGAGAGATGGAGTGTGGAACACTGCCCTATTGGCAGGAGAGACTCTAGGATACTAGCAGGAGGCCATTGTGGGGATCCAATTGCACAGGGTGGAACAAAGGGGGAGCCCCTGGACAGCCCGTCTGAAAGCTCCTTTTTAACTTAATTATAGAATAATTTTCTAACTAGGTAGAGGCAGCTAAATGCTACATAAAGTGCTGGGCTTGAGCTGGAGAAGACCCTAGTTCAATACAGGTTAGCCTCAGATACTAAGTGGGCAAGTCACTTAAACTATTGAGTGCCTCAGTTTCCTCATCTGTAAAAATGAGAATAATAGCACCTACCTCCCAGAGCTGGTATGATGATAAAATGAGATAATAATTATAATGTATTTTGTAAATGTCTAAATAAATGCCATTTATTATTGTTATTGTTTTTATTATTTATATCGCTAGCTAAGTTTAGCTGTTTCTCCATTGCTAGAGGACTGTTAAGTGCTATCATGTGCTTCTAAATTAGGTGACTCTGCCACCAACATCATAGACAACCTACTTTTGGGTGGTAGTGGAGGGAGGGGAGTGTGAGAGTTGGGAGGGATGAACAGTAGGAATCAGGAGCCTCTTGTTAGTGTCTCACAAGCTCAAGGGAAGAGCTGAGAAAGCATTGTTCCTGACCCAACCATGTCCTTGCCCTGGTCACGATGCTGCCCTGCTAGCCTAGCCAAGACAATCCCCGAGGCACGGCTCTCACCACCAGCAAGGACAAGATTTGCAATCTGCTACAGTCATTCAGTAAATTCTGAGTTTTCCCTAGAAGAGGCCCATGCCTGTCTTAAATTGCTATAGTCAAATCAGTAGTAAGATGCCTTTTTTTTTCTCCAACAGACACCCTCTGGCTTCTCTCCATACAGGTGGTATTCAAAACTAAGTGTTTGTCCTGTATACTCTCGTCTTCCTTAACATCACTATACAAAATGTGTGACAAGGTGACTTCCTGAAGAGTGAGGGCAAGGGGCAGGATGGTGAGTACCCAGTCTGCCTCCACATGGCCCGTCAGACTCGATGGAAGCCACACTGGAAATATAATTTAAAAGAAGAGTTAGGCATTTCTTTTTATTTCATTGGTAAGGATCCTTGCCAACTCTGGCTACTCTGTACTAAATGATTTCGTTTGGACCCCATTATAATGAAATCTGAGAAACAGTAACATCTCCCATGTTCTGAAAGGATTCAAATATCATAGTAAACAGGAAAGATACTTATGGCTTCCCTTTTTTCATTCCTAATCCTAGAATCTTGCATTCTTACAGGAAGAACTATTATTATTATTACTACTTACTAAGAGTAATTTACCTGCTAGGCTTTATTTGGGGATCAGAGTTATTCTGGTTCCATACATGAAGTACAGACTCTTTTTCTCCTACCAGATTCAATGTTCATTGCTTACCTGAGACATCCAGGTGCAAATGACATGTTATGACTATTCTAAATAGTCATGTGCAGGTGTCTAGGCTTCTCTGTCATGTACACCACTAGTCAAAACAAAAGTTCTTCCTCATATTTCCCTCTATACACCTCATTTGAGCAAATGCATGCAAACTTTCCTTCTTCTCAGAGGTTATCTCTGTGTAAATATATGTAAATTTTTTTTTCCTTCTAGGAGGAGAAAAATGTCACATTATGACATCTTTTTTGCAAGCCTGCACATTTGCCTTCATGGATGTAAACTGCTGCAGGAAACCTAATTAATGTGCTATACGAATCGTGTACATTTACATATGACCCAATGTAGGTGACACAGCACATCCTAAATGCCAAGAAAGGATACTGTTGTAGGAAGAGGTTAACCATGGCTGGATTGCCTCCTTAATTTGGGCATCAGTAAATGTTGGTAAATATGTTAGTAAAGGTACTTTCATCTCTTAGGGCATGTGAAAAAGATGTGAACAGAAGATAGAACAGACACCCATAGGACTCCTTTGGAAGTGTGCCTTGTATCTCTACCCTATGGCCTAGTCTATTTCAAGATCCGTCTAACAGATCTTTGGTCCTCCAATTTCATCCTTCACATTTGAGGTCAGACTTGCTTCCTTATACACAAACTTGGACATGTCACTTCTCTGCCCAAAAGTGTTCAATGACTATTTATTGCCTACCTAACAAGGTTCAGCTTCCTTTGTCTGGCATTCAAAGTCCTCTATAATCTGGTGCCATCCTACTTATCCAACTTTGTCTCATCTTACTCTCCTGTATTTGCTAATCTCTGCCTCCTAAATATAGCTTACAATGTCATGTCCCCATACCTTTGCTCTTGCTGTTTGGTATGGCTGGGCTTTCTTCCTTTTTTTCTTTTCACAGGGTGAATTTGTACCCATCCTTAGAACCAAATTAAATGTCATCTCATCCTCAGCTTTTACTAATCCCATTGTTGGAAAAATTTTTCCTCTTAGTTCCCATATAACACTTTCTCTTGCTTATCTCTAAAACGCTTGTCAGATAACACTATGTATTATAGTTGTCATTATGCCTTATCCCTCTACAAAGCCTCCATAAGCTTTTGCCTCTGTAAATTTCACAGAGGCAGGGATTATGTCATAAAGAGAGGCAGCATGGTCCAGTGAACAAAGCGCTTGCTCTGGATCGGACTTCAAAACCCACCTCTCATGCTCACTCCCTGTGGAACTGGGAACAAGCCAATTCACTTCATCTGTAAAATAAAAGAATTGCACTAAATAACTTCTGAGGTACCCTCTAGCTCTAGATTTGTTATCTTATGGACTAAATTTTGTATGTCCCACAGCACCTAACACAGTACTTTGCACATAGAAATCAGTGTGGAAGATAAGAAGGAATGTGAAAATATATTTAATAGGAATATATATGTTTAGCCTATATCAGATTGTGATTTAGGGGGAGGGAGGTAAGGAGGGAGGGAGAGAAAAATTTAAAACTCAAAAGCTTATGGAAGTGATTGTTGATAACTCAAAATAAATTAATAAAAAAATAAATTTTTTAAAGAGAAAGATAAGAAGGAGGGAAGGAAGCAGTGAAGGAAGGAAGGAAAGAAGGAAGAGAGGGAGAGGGGGAAGGAAAGAGGAAAAGAAGGGAGGGAGGGAAGAAGGAAGAGAGAGTGTAGAATTTAAGTTCCTTAAGAGCAAAGATTATTTTGGTTTTTTGTCTTTGTGTTCCCAGGGCCTACCACTGTGCTAGGCACTATAGAAGGTGCTTAATAAATGCTTGGTGAATTTGATTGCGTTAAACCCATGACAGATTAGCAGGGCTAGTATTCAGAGCCATCTGTATATAAATTCCTGAGTGTTTCTTAAATAGAATTTAGAAAACTATAACCGTGTCACTAAAAGATTGTTTCTATTGTTAATATATCCATGGAAATGGTTAAGGTAAATGGCTCTTGCTTCTTTGGAGTAGAATTTTATCTGCAATGCTCTGTGCACATTTTATCTCCAGGCACATGCATGGACAGCCACCTAGTGGATCTTTAATCCAACATAAAGCAAAGCAAAGAAGAAAATGAAGTCACATACAGTGAAATGCAGACCTACTTATGGTTTCCATTCAAACATAATCTATGCAAATGAATAGCCCTGGGACAATTGTTAGTGGTAGTCTATCAATCAATCAATCCATTCAACTAGTCATTCAGTCCATTCAGATAGTCTACTATCTGCAAGATTCCTGGGGATACAAAGAAGAATGCAAGACCCTTGGAAATGCAAAAAGCACCCACCCTCCCCATCTTGAGAATGTTACACAAAAGTCAGAAAAAAAAAGAAACATACATAAAAGTTAATATTGAGATAAGCACTTGTAGTCACAGCAAATAGAGCCCTGGACAGACATTTTTTTAGCTGTGTAACCCTAGGCACTTAAGGTACTTAACCTTTATCTGCCTCAATTTCCTTATCTGTAAAATGGGAAAATAATAACATTTACCTTCCAGTAATAGCACCAACCCTCTCAGAGTTGTTATGAGAATAAAATGAAATAATATTTGTAAATCACTTGGCAAACCTTAAAGTGTCATATAACTGCTATCATTATTATTGTTGTTGTTGTTATCCTGTTACAAAGACCTGGGTTCTAATCCTAGCTCTCACACATATTAGCCCTGTGACTGTAAGTAAGGGAATGTTAATAATAGTAGCTCACATTCACATAGAGTTCTACGGATAAGAAAGTAGTTTCTCAGCAGAACCATGTGTCATGGTTTGCATAGTCATGCAAGTATTACTAACCTATTTTACAGAGGAGGAAACTGAAGCTCAGAAAGGCTAAATGACTTGCAGGTAACTATTGGAGTCAGGCTTTAAACCTAGGTCTCATGACTCTAAGTCTTAACACTCCTTCCAGTACTCAATGCTGCCTCTTTTTTTCTCATCTGTAAAATGGAAAAGTCATACTTGTGAGCTGTTAGATGGCATAGTGGATAGAGTGCTAGATTTAGAGTCAGAAAGATCCGTGTTTAAGTTTTTGCTCAGATTAGAAGAAGATCACAGAGGGCTTTATACTAGCTGTGTGACCTCTCAGTTTTCTCACCTGTAAAACAGGGATAAAAATAGCAGCTCCCTAGTGAAATTATTGTGAGGAAAATACTTTGTAACTGAAGTCTCGTAGAAATCAGAGCTATTGATATTATTATTGTTACTATACTAACTAGAATGCTTCAACAGATTTGTGATTTCATCAGTTGGAATACTTCCTCAACCAATGTAGCGCATCACCCTTAAGAGACTGTGTCAAGGGGCAGTGGGGTGGTGCAACGGATAGAGCACTGGCCCTGGATTCAGGAGGACCTGAGTTCCAATGTGGCCTCAAAACATGTAACACTTACTAGCTGTGTGACCTTGGGCAAGTCACTTAAATACAGAAGATACAGAAGATGGGGTGCTGTGTTTGAGAAACACCAAACAGGTCAATGAAGCTGAATTATGGAGTGCAGGGAAGGGAGAAAAATGTAAGAAGACTGGAAAAATATGAAGGGGCCAGATGGTAATGATCTTTAAATGACAAAGCACTTTTGTTGCTGAAGGTAATAAGTTACCACTCACTGGAGTTTATTTATTGAGTAGGGGAGTGACATGGGCAGACTTTCAGTTTAGGAAAATCATCTTGGCAGCTGAGTAGGATGGATTAAAAAGGGGAGGGATTTGAGAAGGGGAGATAAATCAAAGAGCTAGTTCAGTACTCTAGGTGACAGGTGATAAGAGCTTGAACTAGAGTGATGACTGTGTGAATGGAAGGAGGGATGATGTGAAGGTAGAAATGACAAGATTGAGCAAACAGATCGTACACAGACGAGGAGTCAAGAACAACACTAAGGTTACAGAACTTGAGAGCCTGGGAAGACAGTAGTGTTCTTATTACTAACAGGGAGGTTTGGAATAAGGGAAGGTTTGAGAGGAAAAAATAATTATGCCTTACAATCTGAGATGGCCAAAAGGCATTTAGAACTGGATCTCAGCATGAAGAAAGGAAAAGGACCCACATGTACAAAAATATTAGCTCTTTTTGTGGTGGCAAAGAATTGGAAATTGAGAGGATGCCCATCAATTGGGGAATGGCTGAGCAAGTTGTGGTATATGAATATAATGGAATACTATTGTGCTGTAAGAAATGATGAGCAGGTGGATTTCAGAAAAAAACCTGAGACTTACATGAATGGATGCTGAGTAAAGTGAGCAGAACCAGGAGAATATTGTACACAGTAACAGCAACATTGTATGGTGAGCAACTATGATAGACTTATATCTGCTTAGCAATACAATAATCCAAGACAATTCCAAAGGCTCATGATGGAAAATGTTATCCACATCCAAAGAAAGAACTATGGAGTCTGAATGCAGATCGAAAACTACTATTTTTGCTTTTTTTCTCCTTTCTAGTGGTTTTCCCCTTTTGTTCTGATTCTTCTTGCACAACATGACTAATGTGGAAATATGTTTAACATGATTATACATATATGGCCTGTATCAGATTGCTTGCTGTCTTGGGGAAGGGGGAGGGAAGAAAGGGAGGGAGAAAAATTTGGAACTCAAAAGCTTATGAAATTGAATGTTGAAAACTATCTTTAGGGCAACTAGGTGGCATAGTGGATAGAGAACGGGCCCTGGATTCAGGAGGACCTGAGGTCAAATCTGGCCTCAGATACATAACACTTACTAGCTGTGTGACCCTGGGCAAGTCATTTAACCCCGTTGCCTAGACAAAAAAAAACCCCAAAAAACACGACTATCTTTACATGTAATTGGAAAAAAAAAACTTAAGTGTAAAAAAAAAAAGAACTGTGTCTCAGGAGAGAGATTAGGGCTGGATGTATGGATCTGGGAATCATCTGCATAGAAATGATTATGAAGCCTATGGGAGCTGAAATCACCTAGTAATTGAGGGAAAAGAGAAGAGGGCTCAGGAGAGAGCCTTAGGAGGATACCTGGGTGAGATTGCAAAGAAACTGAGGAGCAGTCAACAGACAGAAACAACAGGAGAGAGCAGTGTCCTGAAAACCTAGAAACAAAAGAATATGAAATTGAAGAGGGGGTATCGTGGGTGTCGGTAAATGTTCAACAAGTGGCTCTCATAAAAAATTTTTGCACAGGACACACTTTTAAGTTTCATCTGCATTCCACAACATCTTCTCCCTCATTTTCCCTGCTCTACAAATCAACTAAACAATAAACCAAGCCCTGATTTGTAACATTTGCCGATTTCTAAGGAGTAAATGCTCACACTGAAAATTTAACAAGTTTTCAAACTGGTTCCAACAGACCCAGCAACTGCTGTAGAGGAGTCAACAACAATGAGGAAAGGCCGTTAGATTTGGCAATTACAAGCACATTAGAAACTTCAGAGAGCAGTTTCAGTTGAATGATCAAGCTGGAAGCCAGATTCCAAAGGGTGACTCGCCCAGAGGCATGAGTGATAGGCATCACAGGTAGGACTTGAACTCAGGTCCTTCTGAGTCCAGAGCCTGTGCTCTTTCTACTACTAAGACCCTTTCCCAAGATCAAACAGGTAGTAAGCCATGGGTCTTGTATTTGAGCCCAGGTCTTCTGATTTTCTGTCTTTATGAAGTTTTCCCTGAACATTTCACTCTCAACCAAATCTGAACTCATTGTGAATCCAGAAACACTCTGTACCTTCTTAGGGCACTTATCAAATCCTATCAAAGGCTGTCACTTGTCAAGTTATCTAAGAATGGCCTATCAGATCACTGAGGTCACAAGAGACATACGAACCTGAGCTTCAGTTTTCCCTAGCACACAGTAGGCACTCAATAAAGACTTGATTTGATCACCCAGGTTAGGCGAAGGCACAAGTTGAATGCGGTCTCTCATTCCCTAAACCAAACGTATACGTTTTTATTAGCGTTGTCTTTAGCACTTCAGATCAAAGACTGACAGGGTTTTTTTTCCCGTCTCTGTTCAGCCCAGCTCAGGAGTCGCCCTTCTTCCCCTTCCTCCCCCCCCTTACCCCCTCCTCCCCGCGCCCCTGGCCAGCCAGCCTATCACCACAGCCACACCCTCAGCAGGGTCAAGCCTAGTGCGGAGGGAGCGCGGTGTGCAGAAGCGAGAAGAGCAGTGTGCAGAGGTCAGAGGGTAGTGTGCAGAGGGCAGAGGGTAGTGTGCAGAGGGCAGACAGGGCTACAGCTGTGAGCACTGGTGGCCTGGGTCGCGGTGGAGCCGCCCAGAGTCTCCCGCTGCGCCCCGCCCCTTCACTTGACTCCGGCAATGCGACGCCGACGCTGTTGCTTAGCGACTCCCATTTTCCCGAGATGCCAAAGCTGTTATTTCGCTCCTGTCCAATCAGGGAGGCGGGGCGGTGGGGCCGCCAGCCAATAAGCAGTGAGGCAGAGCCCGCGACGGTTAAACGGCACTGCAGGAGCCTGCGGCCCCTTCTCTGGCTCTGCCCCGGGGTTCAGGCTTGAGTTTCTGACGTGTTTTCGGCGGCGGCCGAGCAGGAGCGATGCCTTCTCGAGTGGAGGACTACGAGGTGCTTTTCACCATTGGTACCGGCTCTTATGGCCGCTGCCAAAAGATACGGAGAAAGAGCGACGGCAAGGTGAGTGCGAGCTCCTCCCGAGCCTAGGCCCGGGCCCACAGCCATTGCGTGCGCGGCCTTCCCCGCCCCCTTCCGTGGGACCCCAAGCTGGGAAGGCGGGGGAGCCGCCCCCTCCTCTCCCACCCCCAGCTGTGGCTCCTGCCCCTGGGAGTCGGGAAAAGCCCGCCCTCGTCAGTTCGGCCACCTTCGTGCTGGACAAGCCGGGAAGGCCGCGAAGCAGAACTGGAGGAAAGTCGGAGCTGGGGCTGCCCCCGCCGGGACTCCTCCTCTGGCCGCTGCAGTTGGCCGAACGCCGCGCACTTCTGACTCGCTTTACGGTCCCCGAGGGCAGAAACGTGCCGTTTGGCATGTCGGTATCCCCAGCCCTGGACCTGGCACCTGCACGCAGGAGGGCCGCAGGCTGTTAGGGCTGAAAGAGACCCTAAGGGATCTAGGTCATTTCCCCCCAGAGGAAGGCGCTTGCACCAACTTAGTTACACAAGGTAAAAGGAAGTTCTAACTGAGAGTCCAGGGCTCCTATTACCACGCCAGCCGCACTTGTTTCTAGAAGTCAGTTTACTCAAAGAGTTTGGTGTCCGTGGGAGGAAAAAACTTTAATGACAAATTTTTTTGAGCGCCTATTGCAGAGCACCGTGTTTTTGTTGGGAGGGGGAGGTACAAAGTGTGTGTGCCCGGTGTCTGCCTTCTTAAAATTTATAATCTAATAAAAGAATAACAGGCTCATACAATTAGCTACAGTATATATTAACTTGGCCATCTCAAGCATAGACAATCTGTGTATCACTCCACTGAAACGCAGGTCTCTCTGTTTCTGTCTCAGTTTTTCTATTTCTGTCTTACTGTGTCTCTCTTTGTCTCTGTTTTTCCTTTGTTTTTCTGTTTCTTTCTTTGTGTGTCTTAGTTTCTGTGGCTTTCTGTTTTCTCTATTTTTCTTTCTGTTTCTGTGCTTCTGTTTCTGTTTCTGTCTTCCTTCTCCCTTCCCCCCTCTTCCCTCTCCTTTTTATATCTTCTCTTCATCTTGGCTCTATGACTGCCCACAGTACCAATTTTTACTGGTGGCACCAATTTCAATAAACATTTCTTGAGCACCAACCAGCCTAGAAGTCAGGATATCTAAGGGAGTGTATAGTCAACCCCATCAGTTTTTTTTTTTAAACAATGAAACCAAGGCCCAGACGGTTAAGGACACAAAAGTTGTTTGTAGCAGCAGCGCAACTGTATTTCAACTTAACACCCCTTGCTTTTGAGTCCATCACTTTCCATTATGCAACAATGCCTAGTGTATCTAACAGCTAGGTTGCACAAGGGCTAGAGTGTTGGGCCTGCAGTCAGGAAGACTGGAGTTCATATCAGTCTTGGAGTCACTGTGTGACCCTAGGTAAGTCACTTAATCCCTGTTTGCCTCAATTTCCTCATCTGTAAAAGGGGGATAATAATAGCACCTACCTCTTAAGGTGGATTGAATGAGATCATATTTGTAAAGTGGTTAGCATAGTACCTGATGCATAGTAGGCACTGTATAAATGCTTAGTCTTCTTTCCCCACTAGTTCTAACTCTTAAATCCTGTGATTCACATGAGATATTTAGGTTTGGATCTCTGCTCTGGCACTCCCTGTGTGGCCTTGGGCATATCCTTTCTCCTCCTTGGGCTTTAGCTCCCTCATCTGTAAAATGAAGGAATGTACCACAGGTTGCTTCTAAGGTCTCTTCTAATTTGATTAATTAATTAATTAATTAATTAATTAATTTTTAGTTTTCAGCGTTCACTTCCACGAGATTTTGAGTTCCAAATTTTCTCCCCATCTCTCTCCTTCACCCACCCCCAAGACAGCATGCATTCTGAATGCCCCATCTCCCAATCTGCCCTCCCTTCCATCTCTTCCTATCTTCCCTTATCCCCTTCCCCTTCTATTTTCCTGTAGGGCAGGATAGATTTCTATACCCCATTGCCTGTATATCTTATTTCCCAGTTGCATGTAAAAACAATTTTTAACATTTGTTTTTAAAACTGGGTTCCAAATTCTCTTCGTCCCTCCCCACCCACACTCATTGAGAAGATAAGCAACTCAATACAGGTAATACATGTATAGTCATGTAAAACACTTCCATAGTAGTCATGTTGTACAAAACTAACTATGCCCCCCTTTATTCTATTCTCTCCTTTGATCTTGTCCCTCCTCAAAAGGGTTTGTTTCTGATTACCCCCTTCCCCAATCTGTCCTCCCTTCTCTCATCACCCCACTTTCTTATCCCCTTCCTCCCTATTTTCCTGTAGGGTTAGATAGATTTCTGTACCCAATTGAGTGTGTATGTTATTCCCTCCTTAAGCCAAATCCAGTGAGAGTAAAATTCACCCATTCCCTCTCACCTTCCCCCACTTCCCCTCCACTGTAAAAGCTTTTTGTTGGCTGTTTTTTGTGAGATAATTTACCCCATTCTATCTCTCTCTTTCTCCTTCTCCCAGTATAATCCTCTCTCACCCCTTAATTTTATTTTTTAGATATCACTCCATCTTCAACTTACCCTGTGCCCTCTATCTATCTATCTCTCTATCTATCTACCTATTTTTTCCCTCCAACTACCCTAATACTGAGAAAGATCTCATGAGTTACAAATATCATCTTTCCACATAGGAGTGTAAACAGTTCAACTTTAATAAGTCTCTTATGATTTCTTTTTCCTGTTTACCTTTTCATGCTTCTCTTGAGTCTTGTATTTGAAAGTCAAATTTTCTGTTCAGCTCTGGTCTTTTCATTAAGAATGCTTGAAAGTCCTCTGTTTCACTGAATGTCCATTTTTTTTACCCTGAAGAAGGATTATGTTAGGTTTTGCTGCTAGTTGATTCTTGGTTTTAATCCTAGCTCCTTTGACCTCTGGAATACCATATTCCAAGCCTTCGGTCCCTTAATGTAGAAGCTGCTAAATCTTGTGTTATCCTGATTGTTTCCACAGTACTTGAATTGTTTCTTTCTGGCTGCTAGCAATCTTTTCTCCTTGACCTGGAACTCTGGAATTTGGCTACAGTATTTCTAGGAGTTTTCCTTTGGGGATCTCTTTCAGGAGGCAATCAGTAGATTCTTTCAATTTTCTATTTTGCCCTCTGGTTCTAAAATGTCAGGGCAGTTTTCCTTGATAATTTCAGCCCATGCCGAACTACTCCTTTCCAATCAACCATCCACGTTGTCTTGGGCTGGAAATTTGTTTCACTCTGTCTTTTTGTGGGTTCTGCTGCTCTAGAGTTTGTTTAGAGCCATTTTTTACAGGTATTTGGAAGGTTTTGGGGGAGAGCTCAAAACAAGTCACTACTTTTACTCCACCATCTTGGCTTCACCCCCTCTCTTCTAATTTAAAATACTACGATATGCAGGGGGAAAGGCATGGTTGTTGCTCTCCATAATTATAAAACTCGAGCATCAGTATGGCGAGGAAATAGGATAGGCACAGAAGCAAGCAGGGTTGAGTTAAAAGATGTTGTGACATCTGTATTGTTCTCTGAAATGGACCATTGTTTCCTGAAGTGGGAAGTGGGCATGACCCCTGGCACCTGCATTTAAGACTCCTTTTAAACCTATACTATCATAAGTTATTGTAACCATAACTCCCCTTCTGCTTTAGGTAGGTGTTTTATAAAGATAATATAAGGAAGGAAATTATGTTTCCCATTACTGAGTTTACTTTCTTCAAACTCTAATGTTTGAAGCTCTCATAGCAGTGACTGTTAACAAACAGGGTTCTTCTGCATCTGCTTCTGAATAAAACTGCTACTGTTGCAAACCAAAATAATTCACTATGGAGGAAAACTTAGGTGGATGTCTGTGACCCCAAATTGTATGATTTCTTCCTTTGAAATTGGAAGAGAGGGGAGTCAGCAAGTTAATATGCTATTGGGAGAATTAGCAAATTACTGGAATCGTCTCTGATAGTAATATGCCAGATTAATTGCATGTAGAACTTGAAATTGGGGGTAGGTAATACAATAGGAAGGGCACTTAATTTAAATACAGTGGACCTGTTTCAATTCCTGGTCCTTTGAGTGCCTATGAGTATGTGCCCTTTTATTTTCTTATAATAATAATAGTAGCTAACATTTATGTAGTGCTTTAAGGTCTGCAAATCATATGTATGTGTATAAATACACAAATATAATGAAAAGTAGAACTAGATAACATAGGGTCTCTTTCATCTCTAAATTTTGATCCTATGGTCTTAAGGAAGGCAGGTATTTACAGAGCAACCTGCAGGGGTTACAGTATGGGGCAGGGCACATTTGTATGGTTTTTTTTTAAATGCACATATATTTATTGTCAGAAAATTCATTGGTTATGGCATATAGATATTCATTTTGTCATGTGTTACAATGAAGGCTGAAAACCTCTGGTAGAGTGAAACACGTTATAGATATTGTCTATAGTACAAAATATGTTTCTCTATGTCTTCTATTAAGTAGGAAAATAAAGAGTATATGTGTGTGTGTGTGTGTGTGTGTGTGTGTACACTATAGGAGTCCCTTGATCAAGAATTTTTACTGCTACAGACTAAGCTTGACATCTTTTGGAAATTCTTATTTCAGGTATTAGTTTGGAAAGAACTTGACTATGGCTCTATGACAGAAGCTGAGAAACAAATGCTTGTTTCTGAAGTGAATTTGCTCCGTGAACTGAAGCATCCAAATATTGTCCGATACTATGATCGTATTATTGATAGATCCAATACAACACTTTATATTGTAATGGAATATTGTGAAGGAGGGGATCTGGCTAGTGTCATAACAAAATGCACCAAAGAAAGGTATGTATGGTTTTCTATATTGAACTAGAAATGGATCTGGTTTCTGTTAAAAGATGTCTGTTTTGTGACACAAGGTGAGCTATTATTAGTAAATTCAAGTCAACAAGTATTTGTTGAATGCCTATTATGTAAAAGGCACTATATTTATCAGGTGCTCACAAAACTGAACTGGATGCAGACTTTTCCTTCAAGGACCTTACACTTTAGTATGTGACAAATGCCTCAGTCAGGAAGATCTAAGTTCAATTCCAGCCTCAGACACTTACCTTTGTGCAAGTCATTTAACCTCTTTTTGCCAGGAAAACCCCATGGACAGCTATATTCCATGGAATATATAGATATATATGTTTGTGTGTGCACATATATATATATATATGTGTGTGTGTGTGTGTATGTGTATATATATATATATACACACACACACACACACACATATATATGTATATTCCACATATAACATAATATATTCCATGGAACAAAGAATCAGACACAACTGAAAAATTGAACAACGACAAATACACCTTCCTTCTATCTTTTACTATAGCTATTAATGTAAGTGTAAGTGCCATAAGGAAGGTATAGAAAGAACTAGAGAAGGCACAGATCCCATTGAGTTAGAGGAGGGAAGTGGAAATCAGGAAAGGCTTCATTAAGGAGAGAGACTCCTTGAAATATGGGATAGGCATTGGTCAGGTGATTTCATTAGTATGGGGAACTCCTGTGTCAGGAAACGCTCTTGACAAAATGCAGTTTGGCACCTTCTCTGTAAATTCATAGTTTTAAAGAGCTGCTGAAAACACTGGAGGTTAAGGAACTTATGTTAGAGGTGGGACTTGGGCCTGGTTTTTTCTGGCTCTCAGCCTCTCTTCTCTTGAAAACATAGGATGAATTGAGAGATGAAGGATCTATCTAGATTTTTTAAAAGTATGTGATAAGAACTCTTAACCACTATGAACTATTGTTTATAGGCCCCTCAGTCTTAGCAAAGGTGATAATTTATCTTCTCTCTGTTGTGATAAGTCTGTACTCTTTTTACATATATGTGTATATATGTATACATATATATCACATGTATATATCTGTGTTCACTTAACCTTTCTGAGTGGTCATTCTATATATTAAAAAGAACTTTTTTTTTAAGAGAAGGTAGGGTGAGAATAGTAGAAGTATAGAGGTAGTAGAAATTTAGGCTTAGGAATTTTGAAATCTTTTGGAATTGCCAAAAGTCAGTGAAGCAAAATTGAATTTGCTTTGCTTTCTTCATAAATTATAGAAATATTACCTCTATTCACTATATGTTAGCCATGAATTTTATCTGATAACTTTAGATGTACATTAATTCTTAGAGCAGTATATATTATGATAATCATATTCTTCACTTGCACTGAATTAATTCAGAAGCCTCATGATGTTTGAGATGGTTTATCTATTAATTTTTCTGCTGTAGACATTACTCAGATGAAGATTTTGTTCTCCGTGTAATGACCCAGCTGACCTTGGCCCTAAAGGAATGTCATAGACGAAGTGATGGTGGCCATATCGTGTTGCATCGGGACCTGAAGCCAGCTAATGTTTTTCTGGATAGCAAGCAAAATGTCAAACTTGGAGACTTTGGGCTGGCTAGGATATTAAACCATGATACAAGTTTTGCAAAAACATTTGTTGGCACACCTTATTATATGTCTCCAGTAAGCATTTCAGAATTTGAATGTCGTTGGCAACGTCTTAGATAAAGCAATAAAGTGGTTTGTTTTTCTTACTTTCTCATTTGGGAGTAGGGAGAGGGGTGAGAGGGAGATAATTCAGATCTGAAAATAAAATTTAATTAAAAAAAATTAAATAAAATTTAGGATGAAATTGGGTTTCGTTGAGTGCTTTTCTCTTACCATGACAGGTAATTTTAAAAATTTTTAGTAGTTTTTAATTCTACTGGTTCTGCTTGATAAAAGACCTATAGCATTTTAAAAATATATATCTATATTCATACTTCATAGAGAATAATTGTAATCAAACTTGTATTACTAAAACTTAGTATTTTAGTCTCTGGTTAGTAGGTTTTCTTATGATACCAGAGCTATAAATCAGTCAGTTCTTTTAAGGATAAAAAGGTTGTTGTACACGGATTGGCGATGGTATTTTCACAAGGGATTAAATTCCAATTTGAAATCCTCTGTTGTAAAGGAAAATTATTTAAAGGTGGTTCTTGCCAAAGTTGAAACCTTCCTAGTTGCTTCACTGTAATTAGATCTGTTCTATTTCCCCCATGGGGACTACAGTAAGTATTGAGAAAGTTTGTTGACTTGGTTAATGTTGTGGATTAATGGAAAGAACATAAATTTATGATCCAGTTTGCCAATAATAGCAATTCAGATATGTAGGAGAAGGGATTATAGCATTCTGGCTCCTACCTTGGAGAGAAGATTGGCTATATTTTAGGATAAGACAATCCTTTTAAAAAATCATAGTACATTAAGGTTACTTTTGTTATTGAGAAAGAGGCCTAGGGGTTATCTCAAATTTTATTTATAGTTTGGCATTCTGTGCTTTATTATAGTTAGCCAGGTAAACATCATACTTTGAAGGAGTTGCACTTATTTCAGAAATCAATTTACATGAATTTATAGCAAAAATAACTTTTCCCCCCCAAAAAATATTTTTTCCAGGAACAAATGAATCGTATGTCCTATAACGAAAAGTCCGATATCTGGTCATTAGGCTGTTTGCTGTATGAATTGTGTGCCTTAATGTAAGTATGATGAACCATTGACAACGCTCTGGTGCTCTGTGGTTTTCTATTGCTTATTGTGGTGTAGCTTGTCCCTTTGCAAAAGAGTCACATTCCTTTTATGTAGCTATTCAAATTATGTTACATACAGAACATGAAAGAATCTGGTTTAAAATTGGGGTTGACCAGAACATTGTTTTTTTAAACCTAGTTTTAAGCTACAATCTGTAACACTGATACTGTACTTGTTTAAACTCCTGTCATTTATGTCTCAATCTTGAAATCTAGCTGTAAGGGCAAATAGGTTTGGAATTAATAGTAGCATTGCTTTTTTACGATGGTGAATATAGGAGGAGAAATCTGAAGGAGAAAAGTAAAGAAAAACTCTAGGGAATTTATTTCTAAGGAAAAAAAGAAAGCATTCCCTGTATCAAAGTTCTCTTAAATATTCTAAAGAAAAATAATTCATTTATAAGATGAAACCAAACTATAATTTAGATGGCTTATTCTTTATTTTGGTATAATCATATATTATTTTTCCTCTCTCTTCCTCCCTTTCCTCAAATGATTGGTGACATTAATTGGGTAAATGATCATGCCACATACATTTTTATGTATATCTTTTTAAAAGAAGTGTTCTATGGGTTTTTGTTTTAATTTTTTTTTTTCTTTCAGGCCTCCTTTTACAGCTTTCAGCCAGAAAGAATTAGCTGAAAAGATCAGAGAAGGAAAATTCAGGCGAATTCCATATCGTTACTCAGATGAATTGAATGACATTATTACTAAGATGTTAAATTTGAAGGTAAAGATGACTATGTTATGATTGGATGTGCTTATTTTGGTGTTTGTAATATTTTTGTTTTGTTATTGGTTTAAAAAGAAGTTCTGTATAATCATTGGAATAGATATCCTTAGAAAACTGGTCTGCTATTCAAGACAAGTGAGAACATATGTAAATTTGGCAAATTAACTGTCCTTGCAGGCTTGCCTGCTGTTCCTTTCCTTTTTCCTTCTGCTCTACACCTGACAGATGGCAGGCGGGAAGAGGCGGGAGCAAGAAAAGCGATTCAGTCACTTCCCCTGATCTTTGCCTATGGGGGGATTTAGATCAATGTTCTATTGAGGAGTGAGTGGGATGGGGGCTGGCACAACATGAGTGTTGTGTTTAGCCCAAGAAGAAAGGGGTAAAAAGAACAGGTATCAGGAATAATATAAGAAAATGGACTTGGTTATATAGGGAAAATATAATTTGGGATGGAGAAAATGATAATGTATGTGGTTTGAACTCAAGGGATTTAGAGTGGAAATATTAAAGAGACCCTGAGAAGAGGGGTAACTTGCCCAATGTCATATAGATAGTATAAGTAGGGGTGTATGGGGTGTCCAAGGAGGACTAGTACATCTGGTGTGAGGGCTTGCTGAACCCTTTTCAGGGCTGCTCAGCTACCTTTGGTGTCCACCTGTCACCTATGGCTCCAAGAAGTAGTAGCATGCACTGGTGGCCACACCGCAGTAAAACTGTCTCAGCAGACGGGCTAAACCAGGTAGAGGGTAACTGATAGGCCTCAAACTCATCAGTTAATTAGGGGAATGTCTGCTCCAAGCATGTGAAGATGTCCCCCAGTGGAATGGGCAGATGAGAATAGTTTGTTCCAATGTCCATGAAGGAGGTTGAAGTAGGCTCTGTGGAGCACTTAGAGCTTGGTCAGGCATCGAAGATGCCAAGGTCATCCACTGCATCCTGGGCCATTGCCAGTCTTGATTTTTGTCCTGCCACTGGACTCTGAAAGACAGAGTGAGGCTGAAGACACTGCAACTCTGCCTTACTTAAATCCAGTTCTCGTGCAAGTCACTCTGTGATATCATTGTTCGTCTTTGAAACAAAGGATGAACAACGTAAGTAGCAGAATTAAGATTTGAACCTGCGTCTTCTGACTCCAAATTCAGTGGTTTTTGCATGATACTGTGTTGCCTCCGTGAGTCAAAATAGATGACTATAAAAGGGACCATAAAGGGATTATGTATAGCCAGCATTTATATTATATATGTTTACATTTATATTATATTGAGGTTTGCATCCTCACAACAACCCTGTGAGGTAAGTGGTATTACATTATTATCTGCATTTAACAGACAAGGAAACTGAGGCTGAGCAAAGTTAAATGATTTGCCCAGGGTCACACAGCTAGTAAGTATCTGAGGCTGGATTTGAACTTGGGTCTTCACTACTTCAAGTCCAGTACTCTAACCCATTGTGCCATCTAGCTGTTATGGTGTTGGCAGTGATTTAATTTTAGTAGATAAGCTTAGTTGGGGGGGGAGGAGGAGGGGGCAGGGAGGAGGTGCCTTTATGAGTTCTTTACCCTGAAGAAAGGTCTGGGCAAATGAGGATTGGTATCAGAAGTCTTGTTTAGTATACTTTTGTTTGTCTGACTCCCATGCCATCCCTTAACAATGAAAAATCAGAGTGCATTCAGGTTAGACAACTTTTATTATAAATAAGCACTGTATTCAAAATTCATGTGACTCTGCTACAAAGCAATAAAAATAACTATCTCAGATTGTTTAACTGCTGTAGGAATGGGACTTTGGAAGTAGAAATGTGTTATGGTGAAGAAAAGAGATATACTTTACTGGAGTACATCATCAGACCTATCTCTCCATCAGTAATTTATTTTTTCTCCTTATATGTTCAAGGCCTGTACATAAAGCAGTAGCTGTCTTACTTTAGAAGTAAGTCTGATTTCTTAATGTAATTGCTCAGAGAAATTTTGTCATGATTATCATTTGTATGTTTTACATTTTTCAAGGATTACTGTCGACCGTCTGTTGAAGAAATTCTGGAAAACACTCTCATAGCAGACTTGGTAGCTGAAGAGCAAAGAAAAAATCCTGAGAGGAGAGGGCGGCGATCAGGAGAGCCAGAAAAGCTGCAGAATTCAGGCCCTGCGATGACTGAACTGAGATTAAAGGAACTACAACTGCAAGAGAGAGAGAAAGCCATCAAAGCAAGAGAAGAAAGGCTAGAACGTAGGAAATAGGATTCATTTTGAAAGGGGAGAGGATGGGAGAATTGAATGTTTGGATTTCCCATAAGAGTTTATGCAAACATCTCAACATTTGATCTGTCTTTAGGACTAACTTCTTATCTTCAGCCATGTCTTTATGTAGTGACTGTAACTATTTCACTTCAGTAAAGGGAGAAAAACCCACTTCTTACTACCCACTTTCCACCAAATATTTCCATCATAAATAATTTCCTTGTTGTTCCCCATTTTCTGTAAAAATCAGCCTTGGTTTCTGAAGATAGATGACTGTTTTCTTTTACCATTTCAGGAATAAAATTTTGTGATATTATGGGGTTGTCAACTCAAATAACAGGGGATGAATGAATGTCTGCAGCATGTCATTATAGTTACTAAGACTCCTGGTCACAGACTTAGGGTTAATACAGCGTGTTATCTTAAATTAATGATGAATCAAAAGCAGTTAAGTTCTTCCTACTGAAAAATATGTTGCTTGTTTGTTTAGATGCTAAGGAGCCTCCATGAACCTTTTTTAAAAATTTGATGTTGCTAAAATGGCTAGCTCATACTTCTCAGTTGCCTTTATATGGGTAATTTATCCATCTTACTAAACAGGGGTTTCCACCAAGGTTTTCAAATATAAATGGACAAGAAGTGAGGATATTTCATAACTTGAACACTGGATTTGGAAGATTGACAGATTTGTGATGTTGCTATAGGCTGTTTTGACCTCCTTTCCAGACTTTTTACTCTAATGTGGTCCAAAACATAGAAGTACTGCTATCTTATCTATTAATGTTTTTTGTAACATTTACCTGTTTGCTTTCCCAAAGTTATTAAAATGGTAAAAATTGGCACTACATACTTTCCTGGGAATTTAAAAGTGGTCTGATTTGATAGGACACCCACATCTTTTTCCTCTTCCTCCTCTGGAGTAAGTAAATTCTTAAAGAAAATAAAGCTTTTCTCTTTCCACTACCCCTGATTTCTTGTTGACATTGAAATCAGGATTTCTCTTTACTTCTATGCTAAATTTGAATAATAGATAATGATTCAAGTAGAGGCTGCCAAATAGTAATTATGGTTTCCTGTTATTTGAGGGTATCATGGATCCAAGAAGTTGGCTTTACCTGTTATGCCAGGTTATCATCACTGAGAATGAAATGTGTCCTGGTTCTATTTTTTAGATTGAAAAGAGAACATATTCATTTTTCATTGACCTAAAATAGTCCTACTAATTCAATATAAGTAAATAATGAAATTAACTCTTAGCAGCTAAATTCTTTATGGTAAAGCCTTGCTAAGGAACTTAAAAATTAAAACATTGTTTTGTAAAGTTTCAGTTGGAGATATTGGGGGGGGGTAGTTGGAATTAAGTGCCTTGCCCAGGGTCACACAGCTAGTAAGTGTCAAGTGTCTGAGGCCATATTTGAACTCAAGTTCTCCTTATTCCAGAGCCGATACTCTGTCTACTGCGCCACCTAGCTGTCCTAGGTGCGGACGTTTTAACAGAGGTTATATAGATTTCTTTTGTGAAAAATTACTAAATTATGAGAAGGCATGAAATGGGCTCTGTACAGTTTGATACTTCGGGCTAAATTGTTGCACATCCCTGCATTTTTTTCTTATTTTATTTTAATTTTTTTTTTTTTTAGAGAGTGGTAGCTAGATAGGTAACACAGGATAAAATGTTAGGCTTTGAGTCAGGGAGACCTGAGTTCAGACCTGGCCTTAAAATGCTTTGTGACCCTGGACAAGTCATTAACCTTTGTTTGCCTCAATTTCCTCATCTGAAAATGGAGATGATAATAATAGCACCTACCTTGTAGGGTTGTTGTGAGGATTAAATGGGATAATATTTGTGAAGCACTTAGCCCAGTGCCTGACACAGAGCAGGTGCTATATAAATGTTTATTCCTTTTCCTTCTACTTCCCCTGGTTCTCTTCCTCTGATTCTAGTGACAGAAAGATTGATAGTTATAAAATGTACAATATACCTTTGTTAACCTTTGGGCTTTTTTTTTTAATTAAAGAGAAAGAACGTGAACTTTGTGTCCGGGAGAGACTTGCAGAAGACAAACTCATCAGAGCTGAAAATTTATTGAAAAATTACAACCTATTAAAGGAACAGAAGATCTTGGCATTGGCAAATAGCCCAGGTATGAGATTTAAACTGAAACCATTATGCCCAATAACCACAAACTGGTGCTATTGTGAAGATGCTTTTAATAGCCTGTGTGCTATACGGAGTCCCAGCTTCCAGAATAAATTTTCAAAATTCTATTGAGCTACGTTTTATAATTGAAATAGGATCCTTTAATGGCAGAATTTGGTTTAATGACTTTCCCCATCTGAGGGTTCATGGGATATAGTGGCCTAAATTTTCTGTATCAAATTAAATGATCTGGGCTTTTTTTCGGGTTCATTTTGTTAAATGGAAAATGTACACTTGTAATGCTAAGATATTTTACCTTTTAAATGAATTTTCAAAACTTTTCAGGTTTAAATTTCTTTTTATAAATTAGAACATAATGATGCTGACAATATAAACCTTGTTGGAAATTAGACCCTAAATTTTGTATAGAAGGTCTGACTTTTCCCCTGCTTTAAAGGTATATGTAACTAACTAGGTATAGTAGACCAGCATTTTTCAGACCTTTTTAAGGCCTACTCCAGGTTGAGGTGTAATATATTTCCCAAAGAACATATAATATACCATGAGCATCATTTGTTTCTTTTTTTTCCCCTTTAGTCTCTTCTGTATAGGAAATGTTATTTTTTGTTGACTTTTCTTTGTGCATTTCCTGCCATATCCTTTGGCTTCAGTGAGACTTGTGATTATAATGTGCATCATTGTGTCACCTTCTGACTTGTTCCTCCATTTCTTTAGAAGCCCCATTCCTAATTTGATTTATGAGCTGTTGAAGACACAGGGAGATCCTTCATATAGTTCAATGAGAACATAAATTGTTGACCATCTTATCCCAGTGTATATCTGGGAGGAATGGGTTATGAAACCACCATTTGTCATTTTTGTTGATATTGTGATTTTAAAAAACAATTTCCAATAAAATGCAATGGAAAATTGTTCTGACTATGTCTCTCTTCCCTGAACTATTCAAGATAATCTATTATGAATAAATACTTTTTGAATTCTTTAGAAGCCTAATTTTAGACCAATTCAGTGCCTTAAGACATAGTATTTATAGACTGAACTCACAAAGAATATACTAATAGCATCTGGTATGGTGTTTTCCAATTGGAGATTCATGAATCAAATAGAATTTAGATTAGAAGGTGTCTTGTGTGTTTTCTAAAATTCCATGACTCTAAAACCCAAAAATTAAAAGCCAAACTAGAATCTTCCAAGGAATTAACTTGTCATACACTCTAAGGGCCTTTTTTCCCATAACATTTGGCTATATATGGTGCTTTAGGGTTTGCAAAAAATTTTGCATTCAGTATCTCATTTGAACCTGACAACAAACCTGTGAGGTAGGTGCTATAGGTATTATTGCCATATTATAGCTGAGAAAACTGAGCCTCAAGTTAAGTCAGTCAAATAGGGTCACAGTTAATAAGTGTTAAAGGTAGAATTTAAACCTAAGTCACCTTGATTCCAAATTCAGCACTTTCCCCATACCATGATTCAACTTTTTTCATTACTTTCAGTCTTTTAGTGCTTTTCGACTTTCACATTAATTCCTAACATTTTAACAGCCAATTTTACAAAACACATTTGGTGTAGGGTAGATTTAATTAGGGTCACATTACCTAAATTAATAAAAATGTCCATTTTAACAAATTTTGTTATTTTTTGCATTTTATGCATCAAATCTACACCAAAGCACAATTTGATGTCTCTCAGAACATTGTAGGAAAAGTTTTGTTCCCTTCCTGAGCCAAAGGATGTTTGTTTACAACATGTTCTTTTTTCTTCTGATGGCACTCTTCATTTCCCCAGACCTGCCCTACCTATCTTTTAAGATAATATGTTTTTCTAATATCAAAAGGGAAAAAACCTCAGTTCTTTATCAGTGCTAGAAAATTCATGCCAAAAAAAAGAAAAAATAACGGGGTAACTAGGTGGCTCAGTGGATAGAGCCTCTGACCTTGGAGTCAGGAGGTCCTAAGTTCAAATGTGACTTCACACCAAACACTTGACACTTACTAGCTGTGTGACCCTGGGCAAGTCACTTAACCCTGATTGCCTCACCAAAAAAAAAAAGAATTCGTTCCAGAAAGAAATCATTGAGTTAATTATATGAAATAACTTCAGTATCACAGTGAAAACGCTGTCTTCCTCTTAGAACAAACTTGAAATGAGCACTAAACAATGTGGCCACCACAGATGAGCTCAGAAGGCTTTGTAGAAGAAAGCTGACTCGGGCATGTTCCGGCTTGTCTGACCTCATGTGTTACATAATGCCTAAACTTCTGAATAGTTTGAGGCATCTCGTGGGCCATACAGACATCTGTTTGATCAGAATATGAGAGGAAAAATATTGCTCATAAGACATTTTGAGTCACCATCCACGGGGCATAGTAGAAATTTCAAACATATTAAGGTTTTGTTATATTGTGCCAATAGGCTATGACATATTATAGGATGAAAAATATCTTATGACCTAGAGTTTTCCTCTTTATCACATCTCTACCAAGTAGGGACTTTTCCTCTATGAATATTAAATAATATAGTTCAAGAATTAAGCACCTACCGTTTGTGCCCAGCAAGGTGCTGGGGATGCAAAGACAAAAATAAAAAAAATTAAAAGAAATAAACAGAACTCTGTCTGAACAAAAGATGAAGAGGACTCATTGTGTTATTTGTCTTTATTCCTTTCTCTTGAAAAAATGTGGTTTTAATATGTTTAATGCCATATTCTTTTGAAGATAGACCTCTGTATCTTCTGCATCTTTATGCATATTAATTCCATTCAATAAATTACTACTTGCCATGTCCAAGCCAAAGTCTCCTATAAAATTAAGTTTGTTGTCACTTAAATTAACAATAAAACATTTTGGTAATAATAGGGGGAACAATTAAGTTCATTAAAAAATTAGTAAGCATCTACTAAGTACAACGAGGGAAGAGATACAAAAGGAATATTCCTGCTGGAATCAGGCGGATGTAATGATCATTCAGTTTTTCATGTGACAAGCTAATTTTGTTTACTTTGTTAATATACCTTTCTGTTTTGTACCTGTTCCAGAATGAATTTATTAAATAACAGGTGATTTTTTTCCTTTCAGATAAGTCAATGAACCATGCTTGTTTTATCTTGATTTTAGGAGTTAGACTTGTTTTGACTAAATAAACCTAAAATTCAGTGCCAAAAACCTGCCAAATAATGGAAAGAAGACTCTCTTTTCCTTTAGATTATGTTTTCTGGTTTCCAAGTAGTTATTCTATAGTTTTATGAATTGAAAGCTTTTTATTTTCCCTTGCAAAATCGGGTTGGCATCTATCACTTGGGAGAATAAAGTTGAAAAAAGTCAAATAAATATGAATTTCTTTTTAGGTAACTCAAAAACTGTTTTCTTCTTTTCTTAAGAACTACTTGATTTTCCCTCATCTCTAACCAAGAAGAAAGTTCACTTCAGCGGGGAAAGTAAAGAGAATGCCCTGGGTAGTGAGAACTCTGAGAATGATCCCACAAACAAGTCCAAGAGCAGAGACTTGAAGAAGAGACTCTATGCTGCTCACCTGCGTGCTCAAGCCCTCTCAGAGCTGGAAAAAAACTACCAGCTGAAGAGCAGACAGATCCTAGGCATGCGCTGACCAACCCTGCCCAAGACTGTACAGTATTTCACATTGTGGCCATGTTAGAGATTGATATTCAACTGCTTTGTCTTTAATATACCTGGTTCTGTGAGCCATGTCCTTGTTTTTATCATATCAAAGCACTTGGGAAATGTTTTTTGTGTTCTTCAGGTTTTTAAAAACTAGTAGTTAAGAACAACATAGAGAAATGACACTTGCTTTGGTTGAATTTTTAATCCTGTGTACACAACAAAGATAATGGTTTTCCACATAGCTTTGATGATAAGTACATTTCTAAACCTTAAACAGAAAATTAATAATGTTAAGAGAAAGTGAAAAGTTTTATGAGTTTAATTTACCCAAGGAGTAGCTCTCATCCAGATTATGTTTAACATGCCTGAAATGTGTGCATGAAAGGGCTGTTGTACCCTGATCTCAATTTTCTGAAGAATTAAACTAATGAGGGTTGTGAAATGTAGCTAGAGAGAAAAACTTGAGAACTTGATTCTGCTTTATAAATGAGTCACTGACTCCATTGTGCTTTATCCAAAACTTCCTTTTGATTTTAAAAAGTGGGAGTTCTTTGTACATAGGTCCTACATAGGTTGTAGTATATAAATTCTGTACCTTTGAAACTGTAGCATTCTGCAATTCCTCTCTGACTCTGTGTACTATCTGGCAGCAAAGAGAAGAGCTATTTTCTACCCATCCTCTTCATCACTAAATAAAGTGTTGTGGAATTTTCTTAATTATTAAAAGCCTCTCATTTATTGACACTTAAAATAAGGAGGACATATTTAAGATTCAGAAGGTGTATAGTCTAGGGTAAGGTGGATGCAGCCCACGGCCAATTGAAACTCACAGCACTGAAGTATGGCCTGAACCAACTTAAAATGTAATTGGGGGAGGTTTAACAAAATAAATGAAAATACAGTAAAATATAATGTTAATATATGTTTTTCTAAATAATATATTGCTGAGAGTCCTTATATATGGTTTAGTACCCACCCCCTTTTATTTGATTTCGACACCACTGCTCTAGGGAATACCACATTTAGTTGATTGACAAGAGCTAGATGCTGCTCTTAGCTATGTTGGCCCTTTTATTGGCTTAGGACATCATTGATTCATTCTAAGCTAAAATTTGCTGTTAGTAGAACCTATCCTAGAAGGAATCATATTATGAATTTTGAATTCTATTGATTTTTCTTGTTCCTAGAGAACTTGATGAATTAAGAGTCTTTAGTATGCCTACCTCTAAATGCCACTGATTCTAAATGATGCTCTCTTGGAAACAAGAATAAAGCCTAATCATTTTTAATCTTTTAATTTTTAAGAGATAAGGCTGAGCTATTAAAGGTTACTGAGTATACACAGGCTCCCTTTCATGCTGTTGGTGCTATGATCTGTGGAAGACAATTGATAATGCTGTCCATCCTTAGAACATTTATTATCATGACACCAAATCATTATGGTGTACCCAATGACTAAATAATAGGTTAAATGGTAAAAAACAAACAAAAAACCTTAGTGGATCCATGATGATTACCAGTGTTGAGGGAGCCATAACACCCACAGCACGTCAATGAGAAACCTTCCTTTCTTTGAAAACACAAAGTATTCCCTTCTACAACCTGCTGTTCTACAGCCTCTGTTCCCACATCTAAAGTGGGATCAAATGATTAGAAATGAGAATGGGTACAAGGGTTGTTTTCATTCTGCATCTTTTGCATTCTGCATCTGATGGTTCTAGAAGTAGACAAGTTGAGACATAGCCAGATAAACCTGTATTTTCTTATTTCGTCCCTAATTCTGAGCATTTTCTTGCCTGGGAATGAAAATGGTAGCTTAGAAGAAAGAAGAGAGGGAAACTGGCTTTACTATCACTGCCATCTTCAAAAAAGCATTTTGGCAGCATAAATCTGCTTAAGATAGTTGTAAAAAAAATTTTTTTAACAGACGTATTCTTGCCTTCAGAGAACTTAGATTCTAGATGTTGGTGCTATCCAACATAGAGACATAGTTGAATCTATGCTAAATGAGCACATTAAAATACAGTGACTTCCCACTTGCTTTGGGTGATAACCACCTGAAGATGGCACTGCTGTTCTATCAACTGTAAGGATGCATACTGTTAAGTTTTTGTTTTTTGTTTTTTGTTTTCTCTTGAGGAAGTTGAGAATTAAAGACCTGGAAAGCCCCACCTACATCTAGAAAAGTTGGAGACATAGGTGGTTTTTACTTTATTCTTAAAACATCTACAAAGAATGAGAGGATTCTGCCTTTCCTGGGAGCTATGCTATTAGGAGGATATGTCTATTGCCAGCCTAATTTCTTTGCCATACTTTTCAGGCCCATTTTCCCAATTTCTGAAAGAAGATGAAAAATGGCTGGTTATCCTAACAAAATTACTGGACCTCATCAGTATGGGGAAGCGTCAAGTATGGGAATGCTTCCAGTGCAGATTGAAACTCATCTGTGTAAATGAATACTAAGGAGCTATCTATCCACAGAAGGTCAGTGACTTGCCCATGGTCACACCAATTAGTGACACAGGTCAGATATGAACCCAGTTCTTGACATCAAGCCCAGCACTCGATCCTTTACGTCACATGGTCTCATTTATATAATGCTTTGAAGCTTATGAAATACTTCTATTTCATCCTTATAACCCATTAAACTACACTGTTTACACAGTGGTATATATAAAAGACCTTTATATAAATTTCTTTTGAGATTAGACAAGAGAATGTCATAAATCTCTTCTTCCTTGTATACTCTTTTTTTTTTTAGAGGCAATTGGGGTTAAGTGACTTCTCCAGGGTCATAGCTAGTAAGTGTCTGAGGCTGGATTTGAATTCAGGTCCTCCTGACTCCAGAGCTGGTACTCTATTCACTGTGTCACCTCGTTGCCCCTTTTTCTCATATGCTCTTAAAAATATTCATTGTCTCAGGACTGGGTATCATGGCGATGGACAGAGCTATGAATCCTTGGAAGATAAAAAAAAAATGAGAAGATACTTAGTTCCCAGTCCACTAACCTTTACAAGGAAAACTTCAGGTTTTCTCTGTAAAACTGGAACCGTGCAAATAACAATAATTGACATTTATGTAGCACTTTGCAACTTGGAATGTACTCTATACATAATCTCATTTAACTTCACTACAATTATGTAAGATCTTTTTTTTGCCTCTTTTTGTTTCCATAGTACCTGGCACATAGGTGCTTAATGTTTATTGAATTGAAATAGGTACTGATAATATTATTTCCATTTTTTTGGGGGGGGGGCTAGGCAATGGGGTTAAGTGACTTGCCCAGGATCACACAGCTAGTAAGTGTCAAGTGTTTGAGGTCCGATTTGAACTCAGGTCCTCCTGTCTCTAGGGCTGGTGCTCTATCCACTGTGCTACCTAACTGCCCTCTATTATCTCCATTTTACAGATGAGAAAACCTGGAGAAACCAAAATGGCTTTCCCATGACCACACAGTTCATATGTGTCAGGCTTTGAATACATATCCTCCTGACTCTAGATCTAGCTCTTTATTCATTGTGCCATGTTGCATAAGAGGAAAGATTTGTCATCCTCCTTCGGAGCTATTGTCTTTTGATGGCAGTACCAAGTAGCATGATTAGACTGATAAGCTTGTTGAAACTATTATCTCTAGGATAAATTGTAAGGGCCTCTGTTTGGCACTTAAAGCCCTCATAACCTGGCCCCTTCCTACCTTTTCAGTCTTTTTAGACTTTACTCCTCTTAAAGCACTCTAAGATTGAGTCATACTGGCCTTTTTGCTCTTCCTCACACACAACTCTCCATCTCTCATCTCCATAGCTTTGCACTGATTGTCTGTCACTCCTGGAATGCTCTGTTCTCTTCTCCTCGCCTCCATCTCTTAAGGTTCCAGGCTTTCCTCATGTTTCAGTTCAAATACTATCTTCTGCCACAGGTCTTTCCTAGTCACACTGGAAAACAGTCTCTTCCCCTCTGAGATCACCTCCCATCTGCTTGATAAATATCTTGAATATATACCTACTTATGTCTCCTCCACTAGAAAATGGACCAGGTCTTTTTCTTTCTTCTTTTTAACCTTTATTGATATCCACCGGGCTCTCATCATTGAATTCTTTTTGAATGATTAATTGAAATCTCTTTAAAGAAATTTACACTGAATACTAAGTGGCTGATAAAGTTTCACTTTCCAAGATATATTTGCATTTTAAAAGGTGAGTTGTTAGCCCAAAAGTAATCTTTAATTGGTAGAATGAGTAGATTTATGTAAAATATTTAGGTGAAGGGCGAATGAGGAGTTTTCTAGAAATAACACAACATTTTCATCACCAAAGATCAGAAGAACAGGGGTCAGCAGCTAGTTATCCTATTTCTTCAATACAAACAAAAGTTTCAAAAGACAGTATTCAAATTGTGCAGTAGGGGCACTCTTACCCAAAGAACCTCTCTCTCACCCAAGAAATTGAGATCGGATACTGCTCAAAATATTGATATCCAAAACCACTTAAACATCAAGTCTGACTTCTGCAATTTAAGAACTCTTACTTACTATTTTGAATAAATATGTGGGGGGAATGCAAAAATAATTCTTGGGAATTAAGGATTAGTAGACTCAGAGTTGGAAGGAACCATAGGGGTCATCTAGTCCAATCTCCTAACCACTGCTGGAAACCCTTCTACAAAAATCCTTTACAAATAGTCATCCTGGCTCTGGTTAAATCCTTTTTGTCTCCAATGAGCTCATTCTTTTTTTTCTTTTTTTTAACTTTTTAAAAATTTTTTAAAAATTTATTATTTTATTTTCCCCAATTATATATAAAAACAAGTTTTAACATTTGGTTTTAAAACTTTGAGTTTCAAATTCTCTCCCTCCCTCCCCATCCCCCTCATTGAGAAGGCAAGCAATTCAACATAGGTTATACATGTGTAGTCATGCAAAACATATTTCCATATTAATCATGTTGTGAAAGAAAACAGAGACACCCCCCCAAAAAAAAAGAAACCTCAAGAAAAATAAAGTAAAAAAAATGTTTCAATCTGTATTCAGACACCATCGGTTCTTTGTCTGGGAATGGACAGCATTTTTCATCTTAAGTCCTTTAGAGTTGTCTTGGATCATTGTATTGCTGAGAATTGAGCTCATTATTTTACCAGGTAGCATGGTTAAAAAAAAATTGGAGAATTCTTCTTTATATTGAATGAAATTTACCTCCTTAAAACTCCCACTCATTTCTAGTCATTCTTCCCTTTGAATTACATAGAATAAGTCTGTTCACCTTTCGCAAGATTTCTAGTCCATAAGACCATAGAGTTTAGCTGTGAGAGACACCCAAGAGGCCATTCGATCCAACCTCCTAATTTTACAGATGAGGTAACAAGTCACCGGTCCAGCAACACCACCATTGACAAGCAGCGGTGCTGACTCCATTGAGAGGCCCAGTGTCCTGGGCAATGGAGGTAGTACTGCTCCTTTACTGTGCCCAGACTTGATCACTTTTCTTGTATGTATTCAGTTCTGGGTGCCACACTTGTGGAAAGACATTGAACATCTGGAGGCAGCCCAGGGGAAGAGTGACTAGAACAGTGAAAGGTCCTTGAGGATCGATGGAAAGGACTACGTCTGTTGGAGAGGGAGAAAAGAAGCCTCAAGGAGGACACATTTGTGGCATTTTAGTATTTGAAGGACTGTTGTGTGGAAGAAGGGATTGGACTTTTCCACTTGGCTCGAGAGGGCAGAGGGAGCCATGAGTTTTAGGCAAATTTAGGTCTGGTACAAGAAAAAAACAAACTTCTAACAATTAGAGCTTCCTAATAATTAGAATGGGGTAGCTAGATGGCACAGTGTATAGAGCGCTGGTCCTAGAGTCAGGAGGACCAGAGTTCAAATCCACTCAGATACTTGCTAGCTGTGTGACCCTGGGCAAGTCACTTATTCCTGTTTGTCTCAGTTTCCTCATCTGTGAAATGAGTTGGAGAAGGAAATAGCAAACCACTCCAGTATCTTTGCCAAGAAAACTACAAGTGGGGCCACAGAAAGTCAGACAGAACTGAAACAACTCAGTAACAACAACACGGTAATTAGGATGGAATGGACAACCTTAGAAGATAGTGGGTTCTCCATGCTTGGTGGTCTTCAAGCAAAGGCTGGAGGGCCACTTGTTTTGGATATTGTTGAAGGGATTCTTACTCAGATAAATCAACAAATCAAGTCAACAAGCATTTGTTAAGCATTCAATGTGTGCCAGACACAGTGCCTGTGCAAAGAAAGGCATCAAAAGAATCCCTGCCTTAATGGGAGAGACAACATGAAAATGATTACAAGTAAGATATAGACAGGAGAAATCAGAAATAATCTCAGAGAAATGGTACTATCATTCAGGAGGACCAAGAAAGGTTTCTTGCAGAAGGTGGGGTTTTAACTAAGATGTCAAGGAAGCCTGGGAAGATAAGAGGTAGAGATATGGAAGGAAAGCATTCCAAGCATGAAGAACAGCCCATGAAAATGCACGGAGGTGGGAAATGGAGTGTCTTCTGCAAGGTACAGTCAAGAGGTCAGTGTCACTGGATCTCAGGTTACACAGAGGGAAGTAGGGTGTAAAAAAAACCACAACTGGAGAGGTAAGAGGGGACAGATTTATGAAGGGCTTTAGAAACCAAACAGAGGCATTTCTATTTGATCCTAGACATAATAGGGAGCCACTGGAGTTTATTCAGTGGTGTGTGTTTGTGTGTGCATGAGAGACAGAGAGAAAAAGAGAGAGAGACAGAGACAGAGACAGAGAAAGGGAAGGAGGAGAGGAGGAGGGGAAGAGAAAGAAAGTAGATAGAAGAGGAAAGAGAGACAGAGACAGAGACAGAGAAAGGGAAGGAGGAGAGGAGGAGGGGAAGAGAGAAAAAGTAGATAGAAGGGGAAAGAGAGAGATAGAGATAGATAGATAGATAGATAGATAGATAGATAGATAGATAGATAGAGAGAGAGAGAGAGACAGACAGACAGACAGAAAGGGAAGGAGGAGAGGAGGAGGGGAAGAGAGAAAGAAAGTAGATAGAAGGGGAAAGAGAGAGAGAGAGAGAGAAAGAGAGACAGAGACAGAGAAAGGGAAGGAGGAGGGGAGGAGAGGAAGAGAGAAAGAAAGTAGATAGAAGGGGAAAGAGAGAGAGAGACAGAGACAGAGAAAGAGGAAAGGAGGAGGGAAGGAGGGGAAGAGAGAAAGAAAGTAGATAGAAGGGGAGAGGGGGAGGGCAGGTCCTGAGCTTTAGGAAGATTACTTTAGCAGCTGAATAGAGGATGGACTGGAGTGGGGAGAAACTTGAGGCAGGAAGACCAACCAGAAGGCTGTTGCAATAGTCCAGGCATGAAGGGATAAGAGCCTATGCCAGGGGTGGGGGCAGTCTCAGAGGAGGCAAGGGGAGGTATGTGAAAGATGATGTGAAGGTAGAATCTACAGAACTTGGTAACTGATTGGATATTGGGGATGACTGGGAGTGAAGAGTCAAGAATGACACCTAGATTGGGAGCCTGGATAACTGGGAGGATGGCAGTGGCCAGCTCAGTAATAGGATAAGGAGAGGGGAGGATTTTAGGGGAAAGATGAGCTCCATTTTGGACATGGGTTTAAAAGCCATCCAGTTTGAGGTATCTAAGAGGCAGCTGGAGATGTGAAACTGGAGGTCAGGAGAAAAGTTAGGGCTGGACAAATAAATCAGAGGATTATTTACACAGAGATGATCCTTGAATCCAGAATATAAGTATCATACAAAAGAGACTGGGGAGTGATCAGATGAGTAGGAAGAGAACCAGAGAGAACAGTCACGAATCCCTAGAGAGGAGAGTATCAAGGAGAAGGGGCTGATCAACAGTATTAAAAATGGCAGAATGGTCAAGGAGAGTGAGAATTGAGAAAAGGCTGTTAGATTTAGTGATATGGGCTGGCCTAGATGGCCGCTGAAGAATCTGGGGTTCTACAAACCTTAGTACACTGACTCCAAATCCAATGCTCTTTGCATTCACTATAAGGACTTTTTTTCTCAGCAACCCAATATACTTTTCTTCGATAGGGAAGAAAAGAGTGCAGATTTAGGAACTAGGCTTCTGTTTATATTTCTATTCCAACCAGTGAATGTTCATTTTTATAATGATTCCTGGAAGATAGCTTATTGGCAGTTACAACATGTTGAACATAGATCTCAGTTGATAAAACAAGGAAATAAATATATATTAGTCATAATATTAACTCCTTCCCCTTCCCTGCCCAACCTTCCTCCTTCCCTGCTTACCCCTCCGACATCCCTGCTCAATCACAGGCACCACAGTGACAAAAGAGAGAGAAAATACGGTCTCAGCCATCAAGGACCTTACCATCTATTGGGGAATATGAGATGGTTACATACAGAGCCTACGTACTTTAGATGGTCTCCCCAAAGCAAGACAGAGGAGGAGGCCATAGGATATGATGGATGGAGCATCAGACTTAGTGGTCAGAATTAGAACTGTTATTTACTAGTTGTGTAACCTTGAACAAGTCACTTGCATTTTATCCTGGTAGCAACAGGGAAACCTGAAGATTTTTCAGTAGTGAAGGAGTGGGCTGGGGGAGAGGAGAGGAGAGGTACAAAATGGTTGGATCTGAGTTTTAGGACAAGGTTCTCCCCACTCCAGTCCATCCTGCACTCAGCTGCTAAAGTGATCTTCCTAAAGCACAGGTCGGACCTTGTCACTCTTCCGCTCAGACTCCAGTGGCTCCCTATTACCTCCCTATTAAGGAACAAATATGAAATCCTGTTTGGCTTTTAAAGCCTTTCACAATCTGGCTCTTTTTAAAGTTTCCAGTCTTCTCAGATATCCCACCTGACTCAGATGCTCATTTTGGATGTCTTTGGGGTACCTCCTTCCCCACCGGCTTTCTTTTGTATATTGTCTTCCCCAATTAAACTGTAAGCTCTTTGAGGGCAGAGGCTGGCATTCTGTTTTGAGTATTTCTATGCCCAGCGCTGAGCAGCTAGATGGGCGAAGCGGATAGGGCCTGGAGCCAGGAAGACTCATCTTTCTGAGTTCAAATCTGGCCTCAGACACTTACTAGCTGTGTGACCCTGGGCAAGTCACTTAACCCTGTTTGCCTCAGTTTCCTCATCTGTCAAATGAGCTGGACAAGGAAATGGCAAACTAGCCCAGTATCTTTGCCTAGAAAATGCCAAACAAGGTCACAAAGAGTCAGACACAAATGAAGAATGACTGAACAACTACAAAGTGCCCAGTGCTTAGCACAGTGCCTGGAACATAGTAGGGGCTTAATCAATGTTTACTATTTCTCTTTTCAAGCATCACTCCCCTCCACAGTCCAGCAACATGGGCCTTCATGCTGCTCCTCACGTGATACTCCATCTCCAAACTCTGTGCCTTTTCAGTGGCTGCCCCCCAGGCCAAGAATCCTCTCCCTGCTCCTCTCTGCCTCCGGGCTTCGTTAAGACTCGGCTCAGACCTGGCTTCTGCTACTGCCTTGCCTCTGAAACTGCCTCTCATTTGCCGTGTATGTATGTGCGTGGTTGTTTGCATGTTGTCTCCCTGTTAGAACTTGGAGTGCTTACCCAATGTTTGTTGACTGACTCATTAACATCCTCTTTGTGCCTCAGTTTTCTCATCTACAAAACAGGAATAATAAAATTTGTACCAACTCCTTTAAAGAATTGCTGCAAAATTCAATTAACATAGTATTTCTCTGTGCATATATGTATGGTGTGTGTGTGTATACTTTATAAACATAAATTACTATATACTTATGTTATTTTAAAATTTTTATTTTGCCAGACCATTAGACAGAGTTTCCAAGGACTTTGGACGATGATAAATATTTCTCTTTTTCTTTTTCCCTCCTTAATACCTCTTGGAAAATACAAAACATAAATTGTTCCACCATCCCCTAGGGAAATACTCAATCTGAGTCTATTCTAAGTATATCACTTAACATATGCAACAGAGGCATTTAAGCAATGACAACCTAACATGACTAGTTGTGTGTGTGTATATGTATATGTACACACACATTCATACACATGTCCATATGTATATATGTGTGTGTGAATCTAGCTATCTAACTAGCAAGCTATCTATCCATCAAGCTCTACAGTTAGAACCAGGTGGGTTTAGTTTGGAAGGCTTCCCAGAGGAAACAGATTTGAGCAGGGTTTTAAAGAAGGATATAGATCATACAGTACTAGATTTGGAGCCAGGAAGACCTGGGTTCTAATGCTGATTCTGACATTCACTAGTTGTACCACCATGAGCAACTAAACTCCCTGAAGCTCAGTTTCCTCATCTGTAAAATGGGGATAATGATACTAATACTTGCCGTACTTATCTTGTGGGGTCCTTGTGAGGTTTGTGTGAGATAACTTACGCCAAGTGCTTGTGAAACTCTAGTGTGTTATATACATTTCAGCTATTATTATCATCCCTGGGAGAATGCTGGTATATGGCAGGGAATAGGAAGAGGGGGACATTCGGCAGAGGTTGTTTGGAAGCTGAGGGGTGGGAGCGAGCCACTGAAACGGGAGGGATGGGCGGTCGGGTTTGCTTGGAAGGAGCCAAGAGACCAGCCTGGGGAATGAGGGAAAGGGGTACAATGGAAGAGACAAGCCATCCACAGGTTTAGACCAGGAAGGGCCTTAAAGCTCACTCTAAGGAGTCTGGATTTATTCATTATTTTGAAAAGCGACTCACAGTTCACCTTTGGAGCCCAGTGAAGAATTAATTATTAATCTTCATAACAACTCAAAGACTGCTATCTCCAAATCCCAAGCCTCAACGCTACTTTTCCATCACACACCTCTTAATCAGCAACAACTCTCCAACCACATTAGTGGAAGTAATGTCGTCCTTTATCAGCCATTACCAGGGTCGAAGGCAAAGTTCACAGCCTGTAGTTTGTGGACCTGGAGCTGCTACCTCTCTCTAAGAAAGTCAAATGCTTTAATCCAGCATTAGCTATAGGAGTACATGTTATATTACTCACCTTGGCATCCCACCTAGAGTGATATTTCTCTCCCTTTGTGAGACTATTCTGGAAGATAGCTACCTTTCCTAGAGTCCCTTTCCCCCTTCTGCATGGAGGGGGAGAGTAGGGTGCCAGATTGTCATACCACAGGGAGAACAAGCAAAAGCAGGGACTCGAGACAGGCCAGAGGGGTGGCATGTGTACAAAGGCAGAGAGAGGGCTGGGGTGGGGAGCAGCAAGCCTGGAAACATCCTGAATGGCCCAGTCATGGTCTCATGCACGGTGGGGAACCTGAGGCCTCGAAGCCACATGTGGCCCTCTAGGTCCTCAAGTGCGGCTGTTTGAATCCAAGCTTTATTTTTGTTCTATGAAGTTTCGATTCGGTCAAAGGGCCACACCTGAGGTTCCCCACTCCTGGACTCTTATGTATGGCCTCTGTATCCTTCTACTGTAGATGACTAATTATGCCCTTCCTCATCTTATCTACTGGATGGGTATTGTCTTAGGCCCAAAATAAAGCAATTTAAACAGATACCGCTTCTGTTTTTTTTTTTTCTTTTTAAATATAAATTTATTTATTTTTAGTTTTCAACATTCACTTCCACAAGTTTTTGAGTTCCAAATTTTCACCCCATCTCCCCTCCCCCCACCCCAAGATGGCATGCATTCTGAATATCCCTTGCCCTACTCTGTCCTCTCTTCTATCTCTGCCCCCTTCTCTTATCCCCTTCCCCTTCTATTTTCCTGTATGGCAGGATAGGCTTCTGTACCCCATTACCTGTATTTCTTATTTTCCAGCAGCATGTGAAAACATTTTTTTTAAACATACATTTTTAAAATTTTAGGTTTCAAATTTTCTCTCTTCCTCTCCCCACCCCACCACCCTCATTGAAAAGGCAAGCAACTCAATATAGGTTGTACATGTGCAGTTATGCAAAACACTTCCATGGTAGACATGTTGTGAAAAACTAACTCTATTTCCCTTAATCCTATCCTGTCCTCCCATTTATTCTATTCTTTCTTTTGACCCTGTCCCTCCTCAGAAGTATTTACTTCTGATTACCCCTTTCCCACTCTGCCCTCCTCTCTATCATCCCCCTGCTCTCTTGTCCCCTTCTCCCCCTATTTTCCCGTAGGGTAAGACAGATTTCCATACCCAATTGAATGTGTATGTTATTCCCTCCTTAAGCCAAATCCTATGAGAATAGATTCCCTCATTCCCTCTCACCTTCTCATATTTCCCCTCCACTGTAAGAGACTCTTCTTTTCTGGTTTTTTTTGTGAGATAATTTACCCCATTCTACCTCTCCCTTTCTTCTTCTCTGAGTATAATCCTCCCTCATCCCTTAATTTTATTCTCCAGATATGACCCCTTAATCTTCAACTCACCCTGTGCCCTCTATCTATCTATCTACATATACATACATATAATTTTTTTCCTCCAACTACCCTAATACTGACAAAGGTCTCATGAGTTATAAATATCATCTTTCCATGCAGGAATGTAAACAGTTCAATCTTAATAAGTCTCTTATGATTTCTCTTTCCTGTTTACCTCTTCATGTTCCACTTGAGTCCTGTATTTGAAAGTCAAATTTTCTATTCAGCTCTGGTCTTTTCATCAAGAATGCTTGAAAGTCCTCTATTTCACTGAATGACCATTTTTTCCCCTGAAGGATTATACTCAGTTTTGCTGGGTAGGTGATTCTTGGTTGTAATCCTATCTCCTTTGCCCTCTGGAATATTATATTCCATGCCCTGTGGTCCTTTAATGTAGAAGCTGCTAAATCTTGTGTTATCCTGATTGTGTTTCCACAGTACTTGAATTGTTTCCTTCTGGCAGCTTGTAATATTTTCTCCTTGACCTGGGAACTCTGGAATTTGGCTACAATATTCCTAGGAGTTTTCCTTTGGGGATCTCTTTCAGGAGGAGATCTGTGGATTCTTTCAATTTCTATTTTGCCCTCTGGTTCTACTATATCAGGGCAGTTTTCCTTGATAATTTCTTGAAAGATGATGTCTAGGCTCTTTTTTTGATCATGGCTTTCAGATAGTCCAATAATTTTAAATTCTCTCTCCTGGATCTATTTTCCAGGTCAGTTGTTTTTCCAATGAGATATTTCACATTGTTTTCTAATTTTTCATTCTTTTGGATTTGTTTTACAGTGTCTTGATTTCTCATAAAGTCACTATCTTCCAATTGCTCTATTCTAATTTTTAAGGAAGTATTTTCTTCAGTAATCTTTTGGACTTCCTTTTCCATTTGGCCAATTTTTTTTTTTAGGGCATTTTTCTCCTCATTGGCTTTTTGGACCTCTTTTGCCATTTGGGTTAGGCTATTTTTAAGGTGTTATTTTCTTCAGTATTTTTTTGGGTCTCCTTTAGCAAGCTGTTGACTTGTTTTTCATGATTTTCTTGCATCACTCTCATTTCTCTTCCCAGTTTTTCCTCTACTTCCCTTACTTGCTTCTCAAAATCCCTTTTGAGCTCTTCCAAGGCCTGGGACTGATTCATATTTTTCTTGGAGGCTTTGGATGTAGGAGCTTTGACTTTGTTGTCTTCTTCTGGTTGTATTTTGATCTTCTTTTTCACCAAAGTAAGATTATAGTCTGACTCTTTTTGTGCTGCTTGCTCATGATCCGCCAATTACTTGAGTTTTAAACTCTTTGTTAAGGTAACAGTCTACTTCCAATGTGGAGAATGTACTGTCCCAAGCTTTGGGGGTTTGTACAGCTGTTTTCAGAGATACTTGTAGGGACCTGTAAATTTTCAGTTCTTCCAAGGTGGTATGATAAGGGGGAGGTGTTTACTCCTTTCCTGGCCTGTGACCACAAGTACTCCTTTCTGTCCTGTAACTGTGAGGAGGGTTCCTCTCCACAGCCACTACAAGCTCCACCACACCAGCGCTCCTCCTCACCCCAGCACTGCCACCCAGAACTGTGACCCAGAGCCACACACGGGCAAAGCAAGAGATTCCTGCCTCAGCACTGGCAAAGAGATCCCTGCAGTCCCTCTCTGATCAGCCACTGGATTCCCCCTCAGTCTGTGGGTTGGAAGCTCAGGAAGCAGCTGCCCCCCCCAGGGCCATGCTCTTGGGGAGTGGAGCTGAAACCCCACCTTCCTGTCTCAGCACCGACAGAAACAGACTTTTCCCACTGACCTTCTAAGTTGTCTTTGGCATTCGTGGATTGAGGAGTCTGGAAACCTCCACAGCTGCCCGAGATTCAGTCCTCTGAGGCCTGCTCCAGGTTCACTGTGGCCTTTGCGCCCACACTGTGCTGCTGCTCTCCCAGCCCGTCGCGATACACCTTTCTGGTCAATCATCCAGGTTGTCTTGGGCTGGAAATTTGTTTCACTCTGTCTTTTTGTGGGTTCTGCTGCTTCAGAATTTGTTTAAAGCCATTTTTTATGAGTATTTGCAGGGGTTTGGGGGAGAGCTCAAGCAAGTCACTGCTTTCACCCCGCCATCTTGGCTCCACCTCCCAGATGCAGCTTCTACCCTCAGAGAGCTTACAATCTAAGACACTGGCTGATGAGGATGACAGCAGCATTGGCAGCATCATCAAAATGCTCCTTGCTAGATGCAGGCCTCCTTGCCCCATGGTTTGCAGCAGGGGCTACTCTTTGCAGAGCCTTTGACAGACAAAGATTTAGGCAAAACGTGATCTCCGTTTTCAAATATCAGAAAGGCTATCAGACCGAAACAAGATGAGGGAGATGAGTGGTATTGAGCTGAGGTGTCAAACACATAGCCTGAGGCAGCTGGCAAACTCCCTCCCCATAGAACCAGATCAAAATGTCAGCAGGAAATATTTGACAAAATAAATGAAAATACAATAAGACAGAGATATGTTAACATGTGGTTTTCTAAGTCAATATAAGTCCTGCAGGGATCCTTATGTACAGGTTAATGGAGTTTGACTCCATTAGTGTAGTGAATGGAAAGCTAGACAGAATGGGAATCGGGAATGCTTGAGTTCCAATCCTGTCTTTGGCATTGAGTAGCTGTGGGACCTTGGGCAAGTCATCAACCTCAGTTTCCTCATCTGTAAAATGGGAGAAATAATAGCATCCACCTCACTGCACAGGACTGTTGTGAGGATCAAATGAGATAATATGTGTAGTTAAGGCAGGTAGGTGGTGTAGTGGATAGAGCCCTGGACCTGGAGTCAGAAAGACCTGAGTTCAAATCTGATCTCAAAGACTTCCTAGCTGTGTGACTTGGGCAACTCACTTCACTTCAAATTTGCTTTAGTTTCCTCATCTGTAAAATGGGGATGACAATAGCATCTACCTCCCAAGGTTATTGTGAAGCTCAAATGAGATATTTATAAAGCACTTAGCACAGTACCTGGCATATAGTAAGAGCTATAGAAGTGTTGGCTATTTATCATCATTATCATCATCATCATTATTATTAGTGTGCTTTGCAAACTTCAAAGTGCTAGCTGCTATTATTATTATTATTATCTTTATACTGTTTGGCCCCAGAGAACAGAACTATCACTGACAGATGTACATTACAGGGAGGTAGGTTTCAACTATATATATATATATATATATATATATATGTTATATATATATATATATATATATATATAATATATATATATATATGTGTGTGTGTGTGGAAGGGCTCCCTAACAATGAGAGGTATCCTAAAATCCAATTCAATTCAACAAGTGTTTAACGAGTACCTATTATGTGCCAGGCCCTGGAGAAAAAAAGGAAAATAAACAATCCTGGTCTCAAGGAACTTATGTCCTGTACTTGCAAAATGGCGTTGGGGTGTTTCAGGAGTGGGGAGCAGGAACTACTTGGAGGGCCTTAAGCAGAGGCTGCCAGACCATCAGTCAGGGATGTTGTTAAAGAGATTCATGCTTCTTTCAGGTCAGGCCCCAGTGTCCTTAGGAGTCTGACATCCCATGATTCTAAGGTTGTCACACCCAAGCATTTGTTCAAATAGGAGAGAATTCTCCAGCTCTCCCATTTCTAAATGCTATGCCCCAGGTTGGTTTACTTGTCACTGTGGTTCCCAGGCTGCCCCATAGTGGCAGCATACGTGAAATTATAGGCCAACAAGTCGAAGAGTACCCTTGGACATAACACCTAGAGAAGTGATCTGAGGTGTTAACATCCTCCATTTCATGCTCTTCCCCCCTGCTAAGGACTACAGCTAAGGCTAGTGGATTGGTGGTTCTTTCGACTAAATGAGTCCTATACCCATGTGCTGATTCACGCCATTAGGGAAGAAACACTTTGGGTGCCATAAACAACAGGTACAATTTAATTCTTCAGTGTCTTAAAGAGATTAGTCTCCATTCACCTCACCAAGCCCCAAGTATCCAAAGCAGAGGCACTGCCCCTACCTCACCCTCACCTAGGACGTAAGAGGTTTCCCCTTCTCCTTAGTCAAAGTGACCCTTGAGCAACTTCCTGATGTCTATCCCCTTTCCTTTTTCGTCAGCTTCCTTTCTTTTCATCTTTGAAAAGAGATTTATTGATATTCTTGTCTCTTTGACATCATCACTTGCCAATGCCTGTCCCTTCTTATTAACAAGTAAGTATAGTAAACTAGAGGTAACCTGGGGCAGAGAGGTGGTACAGTGGATAGAACATTAGGCCTAGAGTCAAGAAGATCTGAGTTCAAATCCAGCCTCAGACCCTTACTAGCTGTGTGACCCTGGGCAAGTCACTTTACCCCTATTTATCTCAGTTCCTCATCTGTAAAATGGGGACACACTAGAGAAGGAAATAGCAAACTACTCCAGTATCTTTGCCATGAAAAACCCCATGGGGTCACAAAGAGTCGGGCATGAGTAAACAACAACAAATAGTAAAGTAGAATAAACCAACATATTGGCCATGTTTGAAAATGAATGCCTCATTCTGTGCCTTCAATCTGCTACCTTTTTGCCAGGGTTTAAGTTTTTTAAACTTCAAATGCTTTATTGGAATACAACACAGACAATATACATTCAGTGCCATTTTTACCCCCTTTACTGGAGCCTGGGTTTTCCTAGAGGGCAAGTCTAGTGATACAGTACCCAGATCAAGCAACTCTGGGTTGAGTTGACTGAGGGGGAAAGTGTGTGGGAGTCTTATTAAAGATATCCACCTCTGCCCCAGAAGCCTTCTCATGCTCAAAATGCTGCCACCACTATGGCCTTTTCCTCCAATTGGTGAGTTCCTCCCCAACGCCCTTTTAGGAAAGCATTCACACTGGCCTTCATGCTTTCTTCAAACTTGGACCATCACATTACTCCCTATATCCTCACTCCATCTTGCCCCTTTACCAGTATCTTCTCCCCTCCCCAAACCCACTCCCCCCCAATAGTTTTTCACATCCCTTTTATGTATCTTCTCCTACTAGAATGTAAGCTCCTTGAGAGAAGGGACTGTCTCTTTATTTTTCTAAATTTCCTTAGCACTTAGAACAATGCCTTGCACATAATAAGTACTTAATAAATGCTCTATCAATCAATCTATGTACTGTATTTTCTTCAGAGTGTTCACTTCCTTAGCATGGTAGTCTGTGGAAGATTGTACATACACCTTCAAGTATGAAGAGGCTGAGGATGATTCTCCTACTTGATTTTCCCTTGTTATTTATTCTGTTATTTTACACTAAATATTTTGTTATTTGAAAAAAAAAAGCACATACATATGTAGCGTGACTACATACGTATGTGTAGACATGTGTATATATAGTCATATGTACACATGCATGTGTATACATACATAGATATGTGCATATGTATATATATTTTTTTTTTAATGTTCCAGTGGATGCAACTTTGACAAAGCATGTGTCTATGACCATCTATGTGAGAGACTGAGGATACTGGTATGAATATATGTATGTGAGAACTTATTTATGATGCATATATGAGCTAATGTACAAACATGCTTCTTATCTGAACTCTCAGTGGCTCAGTACACAAGTGTATGTGTGCTAATAAGAGTATACTAGAAATACTAAGTTTGTTATTGGCGATAGGGAGGTCAGGATGGGTGAGTATGTGCTTCTGTTTTTTCATTTCTTTCTTCTCTTATTGGGTTAAGGAAAGTAACTAGATTCCTACTAATACTGCCTATATAGTCCAATTGTTGGGAAATTGAGGGATGTTTATAAATAGGGCTTCCTATGGCTTTCGCATTGTTCAGATTTGGGTCACTCAAAGGTGAGGATCATGGGGGAAGGGGAAAGGTCAGACTGACCCTGAAATCCAAGCTTACTTGACTGTATGTCTTAAGTCACAATAGGTTACTATACTAATTTGAGTTCTGAAGTGTTTCAATGTTATTTTCCTTTACATTATTGTGGTCTTTGTATAAATTGCTCTCTGATCTGCTCACTTCACTCTGCATTGGTTCATACAACTCTTCCAAAGTTTCTCTAGGTTATTCACATTCATCATTTCTTATGTTCTCTTGCATTTGTTTATATGTCATAATTCATCCGAACAGTCTCATTTGATGGTCATCCACTATTATTCTAGTTCTTTCTTACTATGAAATGTGTTGCTATAAATATTCTTGTGTAGCTTTCTCTCTGGGTCTTTGACTTTTTGAGGTATATGCTTAGTAGCAGCATTGCTAGATTAAAAGATATCTTATAAAAGATAAAAGTTAGGAACTTTTTTTAGCATAATTATAAATTGTTTTCTAGAACCCTTGACCCAATTCATACCTCCACCAACAATGCAAACTCCTTCCCCTCTTGTCCCATAATCTTCCCCTTAGGGCCAGGTTCTTTCTCCCTGCCTTCCAAGGTAACAATTACCTAAATGGATAAGCTTATATTGAAAATAGGTAGAGTCTTTGGGCTCTGAGCCCTCTAGTCATCTCTGTTATTGGATAAAACTGCCTGCGTATAGGAAAGGGCTACAGGGGCTTCACCGGGCCCCTACCATAGCCCAAGGCCACACATTTGCGGGATCATAAGGGCTCTAGGCAGTTGTTTTAATTTTTTTTAATTTTTAAATTTTTTAAAATTTTATTAATTTATTTTGGTTTATCAACAATCACTTCCATATGCTTTTGAGTTGAAAATTTTTCTCCCCCTTCCTTCCCCCCCAACCCTCCCCAAGACTGCACACAATTTGATATAGGCTTTACATTTACATACCCATTAAACATATTTTCACATTAGTGAAGTTGTAAGTAAAAATTAAAACCAATAGGAGGAACCATCAGGAAGATGAAACAAAACTCAACAGAAGGTAAAAAAAAGTGATAGTGATTCGACTTCCATAGTTCTTTCTTTGGATGTGGACAGCATTTTCCATCCCGAGGCCTCTGGAGATGTCTTAGATCCTCCTAATGCTGAGAAGGGTTCAGTTTAACAATCTTAGTCATCGCATAACATGGCTGTTATTGTGTACAAAGTCCTCTTGGTTCTGCTCACTTCACTCAGCATCAGACCATGTAAGTCTTTCCAGGTTTTTCTGAAGTCAACCTGTTCATCATTTCTAATAGCACAATAGTATTCCCTTACATTCATATACCACAACTTGCTCAGCCATTCCCCAATTGATGGGCATCCTCTCAATTTCCAATTCTTTGCCACCACAAAAAGAGCTGCTATGAATATTTTTGTACATGTGAGTCCTTTTCCCATTTGTTTGATCTCTTTGGGATATAGCCCTAGAAGTGCTATTGCTGGATCCAAGGATATGCACATTTTTGTAGCCCTTTGGGCATAGTTCCAAATTGTTCTCCAAAATGGTTGGATCATTTCACAACTCCAACTAGGTGGTTGTTTTTGATGTTGATCTGAAACTGATTTCATCAGTAGAGAATTCAGAGTGAAAATTCCCCACACTGATGCAAATCAGTACTTTCTCTTAGTACTAACTTAGTCTTAGAGTTGTCTAGAGCCTGACTGGGCTCCAAGGCCAATAATTTCCCCACTCGCCATGTTAACAAAATGAAGATTTTTGTTAGTTGTAACAGGGAAAAGATACTCAGCAAGATGAGCATAGCTTCCCTGTCTGTGTTGGCCACATATTGTTCTAACCTGAAGACAAGCAGCTCCTCCTACACTCTCATAATCTGGCTTTGGTTTTTAGGCCACCCAGAATCTCCATCAGTGGCCCATGCCTTAGGCCCTGAGCCAATTAAGTCTTGAGGACAGTATTGATACCTTTAAAGGAAAAATAGCCCAGCCTATATATCAACCAGCCCCAATCAATCAACAAGCATTTATTACACACTTATGTGCTAGACCTTGTGCTAGGTGCTGGGGATACAAAGATAGAAATGAAATGGGTTGTCCTCAAGGAGCCTACATTCTACGGGGAAGAAACGACAAGTGCATGCCAAGTGTATACAAAATAAATGCAATGTAATCTTGTGATTGGGTGGATAAGTGGGAAAGCCCTAGCAGTTGGGAGGATTAGGAAAGAAGGTGGACCTTGAACTGAGCTTTGAAGGAGACTAGAGGAGCCAGGAAACAGGCAGAGACAGCTCATTGCAGGCAGTGGAGAAGGGGGGAGTCTATGCATGGAAATGGAGGTGAGTGGTCAAGGAACAGGAAGAAGACCAAGTTGTCTAAGCAAAGTGTCCAGGGAAGTTATGAAATGAAATATTGGTTTAAAGTAATGAAGGAGAGCAATAGGAAAAAAAAAAGACCGGAAGGGTAGGTTGGAGTCAGTCAATAAACATTTATTAAGCACCTACTATATATTAGGCACTGTGCTAAGTGCAGCGGGGGTGGGGGGGGGGGGATGGGGGGGTGGGGAGGGGTTACAAAGAAAGGCAAAAGACAATTTCTGCCCTCAAGGACCTCACAACCTAGGGGGGCAGACAACATGCAAATAACTAAGTACAAAAAAAAAGAAAAAGCTATATACAAGATAAATGGGGGGGGAATCAACAAAAGGAAGGCACTAGAATTAAGAGGGATTAGGAAAGGCTTCTTGTAGAAGATGGAACCAGGTTGAGAAGGGCTTAAAATGCCATTGGAGTTTTTAATTTGATCCTAAAGGTACTATAATAATATAGATATAGGGACCTTAGAGACCACTGAATTCAAACTCCTTATTTTGCAAATGAAGAAACTGGGGCAGAAAGAAGTTAAGTGATTTGTCCAGAGTCACAGAGCTAGAGGCAAACCCAGGTCTTTTTCCAAGTCTTCAGTGATCTATTCCCTACACTATACTGCCACTGGAATTTATTAGGCAGAAGAGTAACATGGTCAAACTTATGCTTTTGTAATATGTTTGGCAGCTGTGTGGAGGTCGGTGGGAGAAGTCAAAGGCTTGAAGCAAGAAGACCAATTAGGAAAGTCTTGTAGTGGTCTAGGTGGAAGATGAGGTGAGTCAGAACTAGAGCGGTGGTCTTGTTGAGGTTTACAGGTTCGGGAGTGCTGGGACCCAAAAATCACAACATGCGGATCTTACCCAAAAGAATTCAACCCAAGCCTTCTTTAAGCCAAAGGCAAGGTTTATTAGAACATCTGTTGTTTTGGGCAGACTCTTAAGGAGTCTAAACATTAGTGAGCTATTGGCTAGATTTTAAGAATCTAAGCATCTTAATGGAGACAAGATAGATCTTATATACACGGAACGACTATGGGAGGGATCTAGGGGTGACCAAGTAGTCAATGAGGTAATAGAACTCCAGAGACCTGGACCGAGGCCAAGGGAGAATGGAGCCTAGATGGGATTAAGGGTGAGAAGTGGCCTGGGGCCATAGGGAGGTAAAACAATGGAGGGCTAGGCTAGGTTAAGGGTAACAGAGAATTGGGAGGTTGGGTGTAGGCAATAACATAGGCCAGTTGATGGGATTTACAGCCTCAGGCAAAAGCCAGAGATTTGGACATGTGGGGAAAATCCAGGGTTTTTCCTTTTTGGGGTATAGATCCCATCCTCATCAGTCTCACCATGAATAAGGGGAAGGGGACAGATGTGGGAGAGGTTGTGGAAGTAGAATTAATAAGACTTAGATATGGGAGGGGAGAAGGGAGGAGAGGAATTAAGTATGATTGTGTTTGCCAACCTAGGTGACTAAAAGGATGCTGGTGCCATGGACAGAAATAAGGAAACCCAGAAATGCAGTGGATAATGAGTTCTGCTTTCAGAGGAGGTGAGCTTGAGATATTTACAGGACATTCAGTGCAAGATGTCCTACAGGGATGCCCATCAATTGGGGAATGGCTAAATAAGCTGTGGTATATGATTGTAATGGAATATCATTGTACTTTAAGAAATGACCAGAAGGATGATTTCAGAGAAACCTAGAAAGACTTACGTGAACTGATGCTGAATGAAGCGAGCAGAACCAGGAGCACCATTGTATGCAATAATAATAATAATGTACGATAAAGAACTGTGAATGACTTGGCTATTCTCAGCAATACAATGATCCAAGACAATCCCAAAGGACTAATGATGAAGCATACTATTCACCTCCAGAGAAAGAACTGATATTGAATACAGACTGAAACATGCAATTTTTCACTTTCTTTCATTTTTTTCTTTTGAGTCTTCTTGTACAAAATGATTTAAATGGAAATGTTTTACATAATTGTATTTATTTGATTGCTTCTCCTCTCAGGGAGGGGGGAAAAGAGGGGAGGAATGGAGGGAGGGAAGGATAGTATTTGGAATTCAAAACTTTACGTTTTTAAAATTGGGGGGGAAATGTCTCATAGGTAAGTGGTGAGTGGGACTGCAGTGCAGGAGGCCAGAGTCGTAGAAGATATCTAGCACTGGGAGTCATCTGCATTGACATGATAACTGAACACATGGGAACTGCTAAGGTCACCTAGAGAAAGGGTGGGGAGAAGAAAGCCAGAGCCTTTGGGTGTATCAGCTGTTAGATGATCCAGCAAAGGCGAATGAAAAGTGGTTAGATAGATTGGAAGAGAATTAGAAGCAGCGCCACCCCATCTTTCCAGCTTTGTCTCCTCTCTGACCAAAATGACCTCCTAATTGATCCGCTCTCATTCCAGTTTCTTCTGCCCTTTCATCCATCTCCTACTACATTGGCGGTATCAACCTGAAATGGAAACAGGTCACTAATCAGTACATACGGATTCCTGGAGCAGCATATTGACTTCGTTTGAATGCGTAACACAGTCTATATTTCATTGTATTTTTAAATTTATTTTGTTAAGTATTTCCCAGTTACATTTTAATCTAGTTCTGGCCCATGCTGGAGCATTGCTGCAGCATTTGGCACCCCAGCAGCATGTTTGATACTTCTGCTCTATAGAACTCCTAAGTCAATATTCCCGAAACACAGATGGGACCTAGTCATTGCCTGACTGAAAAAACTGGCGATTCCCTTTATATTTGTTGCCCAGTTGTTTCATTTGTGCCCAACTCTTCATGAATGCATTTGGGGTTTTCTTGGCAAAGATACTGAGCTGCTTTGCTATTTCCTTCTCCAGCTCATTTTGCAGATGAGGAAACTGAGGCAAACAGGGTTAAGGGACTTGCCCAGGGTCACACAGCTAGTGAAGTGTCTGAGGCCAGATTTGAACTGGGGGAGACGAGTTTTCCTGACTCCAGGCCCAGCCCTCTATCTGTTGTGAGACCTGGCTGTCACATTATCATAAAGATAAAATACAAAAATTCTCAGCCCTTCACAGTCTGATTCTAAGCTACTTTTTTCCAGGCTCATTGCAGCTTACTTCCTGTAACACATTCTACATTAAAGCCAAATGGACCCACTTGTGGTTCCCTTATGCGATACATCATCTCTTCTTGCACTTCCATTGCACAGTCTTTTCCTAGTGTCTGAAATGCTCTTGATTTTCACCTTTGCATTTAGAAACCATAGCTTCCATCAAGGCTCCATTCAAGTGTCCCCTCTTAAAAAGAGGCCTTTCCTAATTTTCCCACTTGTTAGAATTCTCCCACTTCAAATTACTATGTGATTATTCTGCATTTATTTTTCCATATACTTGGTTCCCCCTAGTAGAGTGGAAGCTCCTTGAAGGTAGGTACTGTTTGATTTTTGTCTCTGTATCTCCAACACCTAACATAGTACTTGACACATGGTAGGTCCTTAATGAATACTTATGGAACTGAATTTTATATTACTTCCTTCTGGGCATGCTGTATTGCAGCCAACCTGGAGACAAAAGGTACAAAGAGCATCAGATTTGGAGTCAAAGGACCTGGGCTCCAGCTCTGCCCCTGACCACTTCCAGGTCTCTGTAAGTGAGCCTCACTACCATATATAGTGTTGACCTTGCGCAAGTCATTTGCCTCAAGTTTTTCCTCTTTAGAATGAAGACATTGGATTTCATCAGTGTTGGCAAACTCAAATAGAAATGAAACCCTGAGGGCCACATAGTGACTTAGAAAACTACAAATTAACATAACCTATGTTTTATTGCATTTTCATTTCTTTTGTTAAACATTTCTCAATGACATTGTATTCTGGCTTGGCAAAACTCCAACCCTGGAGTTTTGAAGGATCCATATGATAAGTCCGACACCTCTGGACGACATATCTAAAGTCTCTTCCAGCTTCAACATTCTATGATTCTATGACCTCTCTGTCCCTCAGACAAACCCTACTCTTAGCTACCTATAAAATGTTTGTTTACATTGTTGCCCAGAATGCTGTCCCCTTCCTTCCTTCTCTTTAGCTATTGAATGAATGTCTACTCATCTTTTAAAAGACCAACTCAAATTTCCTTTCCTCCCCGATCTCGCCAGTCACTACAAAGTTCCTCCTCACACCTCACACAACACTTTTTGTTAACTTCTCTAATATGCTTATCCCATAATATTATGCAATATAATGACCTTATACTATTATACTACTATGACTTTCTACTATACTAGGAGTGACCTAATACACCACACCAATGTAGTGGTGCCTGACCATTTGATACAAGCATACCCAGCCAGAAAACAAAAAGGAATTCACTGCTGCCAAAGTGTTACGGGAAAGATATTTTTCAGTGTATGGGTTCTCTGCCAGAATCTGCTCTGACCTAGGTAAAGATTTTGAGAGTCACTATTCAAGAAAATATTGGCCTTGGAAGGTATCAAAAAGTCTAGAATGATCTTCACCACATACAAGGAGATGCAGACACTGAGTGTTTCACCTGCACACTGTTGAATATGTTGGGAACTCTGAGACTGTAACAAAAGCTCAATGTAGTGCATGCCTACAATTCTAGAATTTGAACCAGGAATTCGACCAGCTTTAGACTATATTTGCCTATGCTTGCTCAAGAACCACGCCTCCCTATTGACTTGTGTTTTGGAGCCTCAAATGAAGGTTCCAAACTACGCACCATCAGTACATCTCTTTTGTTGTTCTTCAGTCATTTTTTAGTCATGTCCGACTCTCCGTAACCCCAGTTGGGATTTTCTTGGCAAGGATACTGAAGTGGTTTGCCATTTCCTTCTCTAGATAATTTTACAAATGAGGAACTGAGGCAAATAAGGTTAAGTGACCAGCTAGTGAGTGTTTGAGCCTGCAGGATTTGAACTTCAGAAGAGTAGTCTTCCTACCTCCAGGTCCACTCTATCTACTTCATCACCTATTTGCCCCATCTGTACATCTCTTAGCTGACAGAAAAACTGAAGAAAGCCTATCACCTAGTCCCAGCCTTAACTAAAGAGTTGAGAATTAAACCAAAAACGGTAGGATACTAGAGGATGTTGTCAAGACCTTCAATGAGGAGACAGAGTTCTGTTGAAAAATTTGGCATTCAGGGGACCCTCAAGTCAGCTGACAGATGGAAAGCTAACCCAGACAAAGGTGTTGACAGGCTGAGCAGGTTTGCCTGTTCTCAAAGTAGCCACAGACAATGGAGACAGCCCTACCAAGACTGTTCAACACAAGCACTCATTGCCCATAGGAGAGTTGTTGGACTTTTGAGGAGCAGGTAGAGAGCGCTGATGGATACTCATCTGCTGAACAAAGTGAGAGTCATAAACAAAAGAGAACATCCATCAGTTTACGAAGACTGTCTGACCCAGATGTGGCCAATGAAACTGATGCTTCCAATGAAGGAAACTAAGTGCTCTTAAGGGCAAGAGGATTAAATTTAGAAAGTAACTCCTTTCTCGGCTATAACTGTTGCTACAGAGACTCCTAGGGGTATAGATACAACCAACAAGGCAGAGACCTATGAATCACCAGCCTGCCCCTCCTGTCAGTCCAGAGCTAAACAAACAAGTCCCTAATTCTGATGCCCACACCACCTACTTGCTTGGAGATAAAAGAGATCAGAGCAAAGAGATCAACCAGCAACAGAAAGTAGACCCATCAGGGCCATTCACTAAGACTGATTTATTATTATTTTTTAATCTAAATTTGTATTCCAAAGGAAGTAAGTAACATTTATCATCAGTATTCAGAAAACATGGTGGCTGCTTGTATTGAACACAGTTCTTAAATGTGTAAAAATTTTTTGTTTGTTTTTTCACAATATTGTTTTCTTGATTCTGCTCTCTTCCCTCTGAATCAGCTCATAGTGCCCAGAATTCTCCTACATAGTCACATTCATCATTTTTTATAATACAATATTATTCCATTATATTCACATGCCACATTTTGTTCAACCATACCCCAAGTGATAGGTGCTCCTTTTGATTCCAGTTCTTTGCTTCTTCCCTTCCCCCCTTCCCCATTAATCCTTCCTTCAGGATAAGGAAGTTTTTTTTGCTTATGACTAATTCTCTCCCCAGGAGCATCTTCCCTCAGCAACCTGTCCATCTCTGCTTGTTCCCTGTCGAGTTTGATGTGTTCACCCTTACTTTGTCCATTTCAGATAAAAGTGAGGTCCATGTGAGGCTCAGTCTCCTACCCTTTCCTCCATATTTGTATATTCTTTTTTCTCAGCCATCTCAATTATGAGGAATAGCAAATTCTAACCTTTCCTCTTCTTTTTGCCTTCCTTTCTGTTTCCCTTCTTAAAAACCATAGAACAGAACGAATCCACCTGGTCTTCTTTCAAGTCTTTGTTTCTAAGATTGGCACAAATTGTTTAAAATTCATTATTGTACCTTGTACAATAAATTAGCCCTTGTAGAAGGGCTAATCCCATGGCTACTGAAGGCTGTTATGCACAAGGTACTGCTTGTACTGCTTTGAGGGGTTGTTGACTACTTACCAAGTGGTGATAAAAGCTAGTACAATCTCTGACCTCCTTCAGCCACACCCCCATCTCCTCTAACTGGAAAACTGTATGCTGACGTGCATAACTCTAAGCTGATGCTTAAAAACAGGTTATTTATGTTTCAATATAAATCTATTGCCGGTGCTAGCTAGCTTTGGTGTTTTTTTTCCATAATTAATTGCTATGTCCTATCTACACAGTATGTACTCTTTAGCTGCTTGTCTAGTGTCCTGCATGTAATTTAGTCATGTCACCACTAAAGTTCTCCATCAAAGAATATGTTGTATAGTACCACATGTGATTGGAAGCGCTGTTAACATATAATTGTTTTCATCGGTATGGCAAGTTGGTTACCTGGGATGATAGGAAAATCACCTTTATTATTTTAAAGCATTGATGTTTGTGTATTTGATGTGTAGTTACAGGTTTCAAGCTTATCCTGGCTGATTTTTGCAGCTCTGAAAAATGTTTAGGCCCAGGGAATAATTGAGCATCTTCTCCCCAGGCAGATTGAGGATTTCCCTGAAGTACAGCCAGGTGATACTGCTTGGGTATAGGGAAATATGACTACTAATTAGCTAAGAGAACCCTAAGCTTGCGGCATTGAGTATTATGAGGGAGAGACACTTTGGAGATGAGAAAGAAAAGGAGTTCAGGGGAGATGGAGAATGAGAGGCAAAGCAGACAGGTGACCTCCCTGGAGCTGCAAACATGTGGAGAGCCAGCCCCATAGGATGTCTTTGGATTTCCAGCACCCACACACCAGCATAATCTTTCACTATTTGGTTAAGCTGAGACTTTGTCTCACTTCATAGTCAAAGAGCCCATTTACTATTGTGTATTCTATCATCTACTCTAACCAGTAAAACTTCCTGATTTCCATTTATTTGGATGAATATACTTGCTTTATACCTGTCATTGCCTTTTGTATAACTGTTTGGTGGGAGGGAGCTAAACTGGCTGGGAGTAAGCTAATTGTCACCTTCCCCTTTAGAACAACCAGGGAAAAGGATTTTATTTTAACTTTCAAAATAACATCATACTTCTAGATCACAAAATCTTAAGTATATTAGACAGACATAACTCTAGTCCAGTACTCCTCTTGGAAATAGGAGAGCAAAGTTATAATCACCCAATCACAGATGTCTTCCTACTCTCTACAAAGGCAGAAATCACAGCTTCCTTTGGAGGTACAGGGTGGGGCAATCCAGATTCCATATATCTATCTAGATATTCATGTTATATGAGCCTCCCCAGGTCCCAGTGGCTCTGGATTAACCTGCTGGATGTGGGCCAGCTGGTGACCTGGTCTTACTATGTGGCCCTGTCCACATGTTACATGGGTGTACTGCATTAATATGTCATGTTAAAGTAATCCATTACATGTGTGTTTTATACCAATACTAGACTATAAGTTCCTTGAGGGCAGGGATCTTTTCTTATTTAAGTGTCATTTTTCTCTCAGTGTCCAGCAGTGATCTCGGCTCATAGTAGATGCTTAAATATTTGTTGAATTTTGTTTGCTGAAAATGACTTGTCCAAGGTCAGCTCCAAAGTTCTATTTAACCATCAGACTCTATGTAAAGTGCATTAGCAAACACAGTCCCTCTTCTCTAGGGGCTCATGGATCATAAGATATAGAGTTGGAATACCACTTGGGCAGCTAATTATGTTTGTATCTCTCAGGGCTTACCAGGGTGCCTGCCACATAGTAAGCATTTAATAAATGCTTCTTGCCTTACCCTACCTTACCTTGCCAAGAGGATTTAAGCTCCTCAAGCTCAGGGATTGTTTCATTTTTATGTTTGTGTCTCCAGTGATCAACACACAACATACCTTGCACACAGTCTACTATGTTAGCTGAATTAAAGTGAATTGTCCACCATTCCACGTCCAGTAGATGTCGGAGGAGGGTTTTTGAATCTAGGTGTCCTGACTCCAAGTCCAAGACACTTTCTACTGACCCATGTTGTTTTTCTTGTTAGTCTAAAATAGCCACCCCACATATCTAATTACTTACTGTCTCAGGGAGAAGTTAAGAGACGGATAGAATTTGGAACTCAAAACTTAAAAAAAAGCTTAAAATTGTTTTAACATGTAATGGAAAAAATAAAATAATACATACATACATACATATATATATATATACACACACATACACACACGCACATGTGCACATACACATACATACATATATACAAATATATATAGCCATACCAGTGGTAGTTTAGGATGTTTAGAAAGCAATAAGAAGTCTTTGGACTAATAATCAACACAATGCAAATCAATAATTTATTTAATGTTTACTAGGTACCATGCACTGGGAATACAAGGAAAAAGCTAAAACTGCCTCTGTTCTCAAAGAGCTTGCATTCTAATGGGGTAGAGAATATGTCCATAAATGGCTACATAAGTACATAGAAGGTACACGCAGAGTAGATGGAAGGGAACTATAGAGGGGAAGGCACAGCAACCTTAGTCTCCCCTCCCCCCAGCTCCCAGGAGAACCAAGAATGTCCTCCTGAAGAATGAGAGCATTTGAACCGAGGCTTGAGGCAAGTCTGGGATCCAAAGAGGAAGAAGTGAGGAAGGAGGGCATTCTAGGCAGAGGGGACTCAGCCAATACTAAGGCATAGGGGCAGGAGCTATTTGAGTACTAGACATCCCTGCTCTAAGAGTTAGCATCAATTGCCTGTCTAGAGGAAATCGATTCAGGGAACTAAATTATAGATTAGAGGATTGCTTGGTAAGTTTAGAATTAAGAGCAAAGGGAGCTGAATGTGCTTAAGTAATATTTCCATCAGGCTCTGAAGGCTTGATGAATTGTCTTTGTCCAATCTAGAGTTTTGCTTTTGCTTTTGTTTTGTGTTTTCATAAAGAAGCAATGACAATGGTTGTTGCCCTTCGCTCTTGAAGAGGACCAAAATGACATTGCTATGCTGGGGTCAAGGTACAGTGTGTCCAGCTGTGGCTGAGCAGACCAATATGATCTTGGAAGGCTCTGCCACAGGTCCGGCACAAAGAGTCTGTATGAACATGTGGAGTGGCAATGTCTCTAAATTTTCGTATCTCTTTTGAACAGTATACTGCAAATCTGCTTTGCTCATACAGCCCAGCGCCTTCTTTGATTTGAATATGTCATGCGGGGCAGTCCTGTGCCAGCATCCCTCACGTCTCACAATTCAGTTCTTCAGGGAGATCCTGAGAGTATCCTTGTATCACTATATAAAGAAGCAATACTGTTTACCTACAATCAGAGAACCTCTCCTGAACAGTACTATGGAGATGCTGATGAATTCTTTACTATCTAACTCTTTTTCAATTTTCTTTTTAAGTTCAGACCTAGGATTTCATTGGTGTAAGGAGATCCCTGGGGCAGAAACTACCTCTTTTTATTCAGATAAGCAAGACTCGCAACTTACCATCTTAGAGAATTGTTTTTGGAGCCCTGAGAAATTAAGTGATTTGCCAATGGTTCCATAACTAACATGATGAATCAGATGTCAAAATTAAACCCAGGTCTTCCCTACTGCAAGGTTGACCTATGCACATAATCTCTTCAATTTTCCTTATCAGTCACCCAAAGCTTCTGTTGTTACATTACCTCATGAAAGACACAGTACAATTAATTAAATTATAGTTCATCTTACTTAAGTTGTATTTTCTACTGGTACCTTCCTAATGAAATTTAGGGAGGCACCTTAAGTCTTCACCCCTTTTCTCCTACTTTGCTCCACTCTCAGAGGATGATGTAGCTATCTTCTTGCTAAGGCAGATGTTCCTTTATACCTATTCTTACTCCTCTAAGATCTTGCTTGATTCATTTTTCATCTCTTACCCAGCACCCCCACTTCTATTTTACTCTCTTCTTTCCTGGCTCCATTGCCTATTAAAATTCTCAGGACTTTCCTATCCCATCCTAAAACCCCCCAGGGCCTTGACTCTGGTATCTCCTCAACCTGTGATCCAGTATCTGTACTCCCTTTCACTGATAAAATTTCCAGAGAATATTCTGTAGTCGCCACCCATGTTTCCTCACCACAACCCCTTCTTCAATCCCCAACATTCCACCAAAGGTTCTCTCTTCAAGGTCATTGATGATTTGAATGAGAAATTAAAATTGCCAGAGTGGAACAAAAGATATCACAGATTTGCATAATTGGGGGGGCCCCCTTTCCAGCCTTATCCTATTGCTTCCAGGTGCAACTACGAAATGCTCTGTTTGGCATTCAAATCCTGCCATAACTAGCCCCCTCCTACCTTTCCAATCCTTATTCCTGGACATGTACTCTTTGAACCAGTGATATTGACCTCTTGGCTGTGCCACGGACAAGATACTCCATCTCTTGGCCCTGAGCATTTTCTGTGGCTGCCCCCCATGCCTGGAACACTCTCCCTCCTTTGTTTCTACTACTGACCTTCTTGGCTTCCTTTAGATCCTGATTAAAACCCCACCTTCTAAAAGAAACTTTTCCCAACCCCTCTTAATTACAATGCTTTCACTCTTTTATTTCTTATTTATCCTACATGTAGCTTGCTTTGTATATATTTATTTGTATGTTGGCTCTCCCATTAGACTGTAAGCTCCTGGAAGGCCGGGACTGTCTTTTGCCTCTTTTTGTATTCCCAGCTCTTAGCACATAGTAACCGCTTAATAGATGTTTATTGGATGAATATATTCTATACTTCAAATTGTACTACTTTCTGTTCCCCCAAAACATCCTGAATTTTCCCACCTCAACATGTTTGCTCTAACTATTCCTAATGCCTAAACTATCTTCTCTTTCCTTTTCCCTTTTGGTCTTTGAATTCCTACACACTTTTTAAAACCCATCTCAAATGCACCCTTTTCCAAGGAGCTTTTCCTGATCCCACAGGTTAGTAGCTTGAATTGAGTTGGATGGAGGCCAGCTAGAAGAGCTCTGGATAGCTAAGGGGGCCAACTTCAGAGGATCTAGGCTCATTAGCTGATGTCATTACAGGGTGGTCTGGCCAAATGTGGCCTGAATGAGGGAGAAACTCATCAGATCTGAGAGTCAGACCTGTCTTCAGGCAAACATTAGGGTCAAACTCAGTCACTTATACCATATTGCCTAGAAGAAATGACTAATCCTCAGCCACTTACACCATATTACTCAGAAGAAATGACTTATCTGAATGGTATAGATAAAAGTGAAAATTAGAACCAAAGGTGGTCTGGGTCAAAATTTCAGAGGAAGAGGCAAGGGTGGATCTAGTGGTTCAAAGTCTTCCTTTGAAACTATAAATAGCTGACATGGTTGCCCTCCTCTTTCCAAGTTCATGATTCTGGATCCTGAAAAGCTTGTTATTTAATTTAAATAATTGTTCATTATTTTAATAATTAAATCAAATCCCATCCAGCCATTCCCTAGAAAACCAGGGTCTACCAAAAGGGTCATCTTGCCACCTCCCCCTAGTTGCAGCCACTTCCTCTTCTTCTACTCTACCCACCCCTATTTTTCTTTCTTGTTGTGATACAGGGGAATGACCACTTGCCCTGCAGTCAAAGGACCTGGGTTTGGGTCTCAGCTCCGACACTTGTTCCGCTGGGCCAGTTATTTGGCTTCCCTTTCCTCCTCTATAAAATGAGGAGGTAGGACAAGGATGGACTTGAGATCCCTTCTAGCTCCATCACCCCATCATCACTGTGTCAGTAATCAGTGATACTGGAAAACCTACGACAATTGGCTGTCTATGGATCCTCTCCCAGTCCCTGGACTCCTCACACCAAATCTCCCTACCTGACTCCTACTCTTCTACCTATATTAAACCTCCCAACTGGAACGTAAGCCCCTTGAGGGCAAGGACTTTCTCACTTTTGTACTTGAATCCTCAGAGATTAACACAGTGTCTGGCACACAGTAGATGCTTAATAAATTCTAGTTCATTTATTCATTTGTGCTCAAGACAGTGGCCTGCAATAGGTGCTTAATAAACACGCATTGATTGCTAATGGAAAGAATCCATTTAATACATCCTGGATGTATTAATCACTTACCATGTGGCAGGGATTGTGCTAAGTGTTAGAGATATAAAGAAAAAGCAAAAAAAAGAAGTCCCCGCTGAGAGAATCAAGGGCACAGATAATCCAAAACAACAAATAACCCAAAAGCCATTTACACCTGATTTTGGAATTACCATATATTTCAAAAATATTTTCTCCTTGGTTTACCTTCCTAATTGTGTTTCGTCTAGGCTAAGAGTACAATGACTCACATAACACTGTACAGTTTACAAATTACTTTCCTCACAGCCGCTCTATGAGATAATCAATGTAAGCACCATCATACCCATTTCAAAGATGAAGAAACTGAGGCACAGAGAAGCAAAGTGACTTGCCCATGGCTAGCAAGCCTTTTTCCATTTTAGTATGCAGTCTATGGTTTTTAGATCATTTTGCAGGTTCCAGAGGACATGGGATCTGGAGGGTCACATGAGATAGCAGGTGGAGGAAAGAAGGGAAGATGAAAAATAGGGGAAAGAAAGAAGGCTGGCCACAGACTTTTTAAAAGTGGGAAGTGGGTTCATTCTGGCTAAGCCATGGAAAGATAACTGAGAGTTCATTGTAGTTCCACCATCTGAGTAGGAGGTGTTGGGAGCAGGGTAGATTTGGGCAGAGAACTCTGACAGCTTGAAGTATAAAGTCCCCAGAGTCACGAGTCCCCAGAGTCATAGATTTCCCTGGACGGAGTGGGACTTGGCTCCCAGAAATCCCCAAACACAAAGTGATAAGCAAATGAAAAAGAATGATCACTGACAGCCAGCTCTGGGGCAAAATGCCAGTGTTCTAGGGGCAGCACTAGCCGTGAAAGAATCTGAGCAGAGTTTCAATTATCCCTGTGCCATTTGCAGGGCCGGTGCCAGACAATTTTGAAGTTTTTCCAGCTTCATCTCCCAAGGAGGCCACAGATGCTATCTTTCACATGGCTCCACTATCCCTGAGGAAAGCAGATGGGAAAAAGATGTTCCGTGCAGGTCAGACTGGGCTGGCCTGGGGACAGCTTGGGCTCACAGGGAAAATGTCATCTGGCGGATTCTGTGCCGACACGAACCCAGGATCATACCCTCTAATTTGTATGACATGGGGGCCAAGGCGAAAACAAGTGTGTTGGGGCAGGAGAGAGGTCAGCGACTCAGTTTTCCTCCAACACCAGGCAAACTGTAACCTGGCTCTGTGACTTTTGTTGTCCCAGCTGAGTCGCTGCCACGGGTTAAAGCACAGGGTCAGTTAGTAACGTGGGTCAGAACGCAATGCTAACTGAGAGCAAGATCACAGGTTCAATCTGCCTCCATATGGTTCAGTGAGCTTTACATAGGAAAAATAAGCAAACGAACAAACAGCAAAAACTTCTCCACCAAGAACTCTCTCTTCACATGGAAGATGTGGATGGCTCCAAGGAAGCTTTCCCCATTGTTGAGAAAACAGCAATAACAGTGACAACAGCAACAATTTATAGACTGCTACGGATTTTTTTTTTTTGCTGTTAGGGCAGAGCAATTGAAATCTGGCTTAGAAGGTAGGAGAGCCAAGGAGAAAAAGAAAAAAACCTGGTGAATGCAAGCTCCCTGAGGGCAGGCCTTACTCATTAGTAGGCATTTGATCCACATAGATTGAATTTGTTTGTACTGGGGTGAGTTCTCCCTCCAACTAACCTTCCCTCTAAACAGGGGGATCTTAAAGACAGGTACCATAGGCTCTCTTTGGTTCCATAGTCAAGGCTGCCTGTTCCGGGCCCTGTGCTCCAGGCCCTGTGCCCCGGGCCCTTGGGTTGAATCTGACCGTGTCTTCTCTATTTGCTGAAGCCTTCTCCTCTCCCCCAGGTTCTATTCTGGAGGTTCATCTCCCAGGAAACCTGGATCACGGGATGACAGCATAGCAGAGTAAAGCAGTAGAAAGGCCCCCAGTCCTACCGAGCAGAAACAGGCCAAGATCTAGCATAGAATCCAAAATGGATTGTGATCTCTGCTGCTCTCCTTGCTTCTCTGTTTTCTGGCCTTCCTGATCCTCACCTCCCTTTACAACTGTTTTATGACTGCCAAAGATATATCCCTGGCCCTTGGATAGGAGAAAAGAACCCCCTGAAAGGTAATGAGAGGGATATTAACAGTGTCAGGGGTGCAGAGCCCTGTAGCCCAAGGGAGAAGGGAACAACATGTTATCCTAAGAACACAGATGTGCCTGGCCCACTCTGAGTTGGCCTTTCCTGAGGGCATGCACCATTTCCTTTTGTAAATTCGTATCATGTCATACCTGACACATAGTAGGCATTTAATATATGCTTGCTAAATTAACTTGAATTTTTTTTTTGCGAGGCAATCGGGATTAAGTGACTTGCCCAGGGTAACACAGCTAGTAAGTGTCAAGTGTCTGAGGTCCGATTTGAGCTCAGGTCCTCCTGACTCCAGGGCCAGTGCTCTATCCACTGCGCCACCTAGCTGCCCCTTTGAATTTCTAATAGTTCCTTTTGAACCTCTTTCTTCCTCCTTCCGAAGCTTCAGATTTTAGTTCCTACAGTTTCCCATGCACCTGGTCTTCTGTGTTTTACCTATAACTACTGGCTATCCCCCCTTATGCCCCTCTTTCTCAGTAACCTTTCCTTGCTCAGCCTTCTTCCTGGTAAGAAGATCCTCTCTCTGAGTGAGCATGAGATGATGCTGACAAATTATAACTTCCTCCAGTTTGGAGGAACATTCTGACCTCCTGAGATTTCCTTCATGCTCTAACTTTCCCAAATTGGCTAATCTATCTTATAACTTTCTTCTGATTTAGGTTTCTGCTCAAATATCACCCCCTGAATGGGATTGCTAGTGTCTTTCCCTGCCCCTCTCCCCATTAACTTGCATGTATTTTCAATAAGCTTATAAAAAAAGTATGGGTGTCTGTGGGGGGTGTCCATCACGGCACCTAAGCACCACAGACACCTAGCCTCAATGGCTTTATTGATCAAAGGTGTGAACCTGGCCTGGCCATCTCTCAATTGAATCAATTAATCATAGGTTTTAGACTAAGGGCAGAAAAAGTCCTTGAAAGACATTGGATGGATCAGAGTGACATAGCATAGGAAGCCTGGTGGGATTAGCTAAAGAAGTTGGCCAGACCCCACTGGGTTTGTATAAAACCAGGAATTTAGTCTGGAATTTGATTTTGAGTGTCTAGCATCTTAGTCATGAAAGCCTCCAGCCAAGCCCCTGAGAAATAATTGGAGGAGGGTGGGGATGAGAGGGATTTAGTCTTAGCCTCAGCCTTCCCCTCCACCCTTGACTGGAGGAGGACCTAGTGAACTTCAGAGGATTTGGACTTTTTAATTGATATCTTAGGAGACATGTAGGGTGTATAATTGGACCTGGAGTCAGGAAGACCTGAGTTCAAATTTGGCCTCAGACACTCACTAGCTGTGTGACCCCTGGGCAAGTCACTCAACCTCTGATTGTTTTAATCCACAGAAGGAAATGGTAAAACCATTCCAGTGTCTTTGCCAAGAAGACCCCATATGGGGTCATGAAGAGTCAGACACAAGTGAACAACAAAGCAGCATCCCTGACACGGCTGGTGGCAGTAGCTGCATTGGGAGCTGAGAATAGATTAGGTGACTCTCTATACTTGTGGGTAGTGTACCCCCCAGCTTAGGGAGACGTTTTGTACAGGCTATACCACATGTAGTTGGAGCCTCCAGAGCAAAGCACACTTGCCCAGGGATCTAGAGTTAACACTAAGGGATGGAGGGAGGAGTTTTCTAATGCTATGATAACATTTCTGTAATGCTTATTATTCCCACCTGGGTGCTTCCCCAGGAAGATCAGGGAAATCAATTAATCAGCTAGACTTTAGGCCTCAAGCAGGTAACAAGCATCAGTCAAATGCTACTACAAGCCAGAAACTGTGATAAGCACTGGGGATACAAATACAAAAGAAAGACAGTGCCTTCCTTCAAGGAGCTTAGACTCTGATGGAGGAAGTCAATGTGTCAAAGGGAGCTCCAAAGCAGAGGAAATTGGAGAAGGTACCCTCGAGGGGGCATGACAGTGAAGTCCAAGAGGGTCAGAAATACATCAGAGAGGAGAATGAAGTAGGGCCAGCCTGGATGTGTCCCCAGAAATGTAGGCCCTAGAAGGAACTCATCAGTGGGAGAAGGGACTTGTGGTGAAGTCAGAAGCAAGTAATTAGTTTTGGGTAGGCATATTTACTGAGGTGGTATAATTGGTATAAAATATCTCCTCAGATTTGGGACACATTCTACCATAAAAATGCACAGTCCAATGGAAAGTAGGTTCAAGCACAGAAGGTACATAAGGAGAAATCAAAGGAACTCTTCTTTTTCTTTTTCTTAATATTTTCTTTTTAATTTTTTCCCCAATTACATGTAAAAACAATTTTCAACATTTGTTTTAAAACTTGATCGAAGGGACTCTTGAGCTGAACTTGAAGTGACCTAGAGGTTCCGTGAGGTTCAGTTGAGGTCTGTGAGTGTTCTAGACGTGGAGGACAGCTTGCACTAAGACCCAAAGGTAAGACATACCATTCTGTGTTTGCAGAACAGCGCTTGGAACAGTTTGGTATCTACAAAATTCTTGTATTCCTGTGCTGTTGTTTGACAGTGTGGCAAGCATGCTCTGGCTCATTATCCCAGAACCAGGCCAGCTACAACTACCCTGAAGAGCTTCAGGGTCCCCTGAGAAGTCAGGGGTGTTTAATCTCTAATGCCATCAGCTTGAGCCCCATTGGCTGTGTTTGCTCTTCCGCTCACTTAGCCACAAGTAAAAAGTGCCCCAGTTCTATATAGCCACTTAATTTCAATTAGCTTTTACAAGGGGACATTTACTCCTAAGATACAGCAAGAACAAATGTATAAACGTTACCCCCCACACCTTGGGGACCCCACTTAATTCAATTCCTACATAATATCGCTCCTACCAAGTTCATGTTCGGATTTGGCATGATTGCTAGATAATCCTTGTCTCCAGGTGCTGCCATACTGAATCCCAAACAAAGGTCACTCTTTGCTCCTCTGGGCATCAATGTTGCACTGGCTCAAAACCCGGACTCTGGAACTCCAGGATACCTTCTTGACCTTTGAAAACTCACAAGATCAGAAGCTCTAGTCCTTTTACTTAGAAGGGAAAAGAATAAATGCAGAGGCCAAGGACTGAGGTCTGTTTTTTAGAACCACATGGTGGCACTGGAAAGAAGGTCCCAAGGCTTCACCCCTTACATCATTGCCTTTCATCGGGTACAACGAGCAGAAGGGTCCAACCAGGAGGGGAGTGGAAGAGTAGACAGCCATAAAAAATGAGGCCTTTTTGGAAGACGCCTCAGTTCTGACTATGTAGCCAATCAAAAAAGGCTCCTCCTCACCATTGTGGAGCAGGCTTAGACATTCTGTGATCAGCTGCAGATTGGAACCAGTGACAAAATGTCTAGACATTCTTTACGGTCTCTAAAAAGCACTTCCATTTTATGGTACCACAACTCCCTTGGAAGCAAACTGCTCACTTCTCCACATAGGGAAGTTATCAATCAAGCAAACTGACGAGTTCAGCAAATGTGCCAGACCCCTGTTACAACAGCAAAGCCTGAAACAGCACGATCTTTATCCATTGTCCGTCTTAAATTGTCATTCCTGTTATTTTGGGAGGAAAATAATAGCAATAATAGCAGCTAGGTGGCTCAGTGGATAGAACAGTGGGCTTGGAATCAGGAAGACTCATCCTCCTGAGTTCAAATCTGGCCTCAGCCACCTACTAGCTGTGTGACCCTAGGTAAATCACTTCGCCCTGTTTGCCTCAGCTCCTCATCTGTAAAATGGGCTGGAGAAGGCAATAGCAAACCACTCCAGTATCTTTGCCAAGAAAACCCTAAATGGGGTCACCAAGAATTGGACAGGACTGATATGAGTCAACACTAACGGCAATAATAAAGTTAGAGGACTGGTCTCAGAATCAGGAAGGTGTAGTAGGTTCAAGCTTCATCTCTGACACAAATTAGCCACGTGACCTTGGGCATACCACTTAATTTCAGTGTGCCTTTAAATTTTAAAACAGGTTATGCTCTTCCCTGGCAAAGGGGAATTGTCAGGGGAGTTCCCTATGCTAATGAAGCTACAAGTCTGGTCCCCAAAATGAGTGATACTATTTTTCGTGCTGCAAATGTACTAACAGATCACTTTTCTATAGTGTTTCATGGCTTTACAAAGTGCTTCCCTCATAATAATCCCTTGAGGTAAGTGGTATGGGGTTATCATCATTCCCATCGTACAATTGAGGAAACTGCGGCTCATTGGTAATTGACTGTGGTAAAGTTAAATTACTTGTCTAAGATCACGCAGATGGCCAATGGCCAATCTGAGGTTCTAACAAAGGTCTCTTGCTTCCAAGCCCCACACTCTTTCCATCCCACCCTCTGGGCCAATGGATTTACCTTTTGCTTTATTTGTTTATTGTTTGTTGATTGATTGATTTTGAATTGGGTCCAGAGACAAATTAAATAGCTTCTTCACAAGTCAGACTGTGGGAGCAAGTTTGAACTCCCTGTTCCTCTTTGATATAGAATATGAATAAACTCATAACCAAAGGGCTGAGCAAGATAAAGTCTGAGCCTTTAAATTATAAGGGTTCTGAGAAGAATGTTCTATTCTCTTTATTGGCAAATCATGACAATAGTGAGAGAGGCACAGGGATGTAGTGCAAGGTGAGCTGGCTTCAGAGCCAGGAACACCTGGGTTGAAGTCTAGCCTCTGACACATACCAACTCTGTGACCCTTAGTTGTTTAACTTCAAAGAATCCCACGCAATTCTCTAAGATCATAAGTTGAAGATAAAGCAACAATCTGCATTGGTAGATTGGAATTCCTTCATCTGAGAGTTTCTTTCCTGTATCAGTGACATCACAGGTCTATCTCTAATAACAACAGCAACAACTAGCATTTACACAGTACTATAAGATTTGCAAAGTGCTTATTATTGCATATACCTTCATAACAATGATAATAATTTCTAATAACAACAATTCATAACACTAGTAATAATAATTCCTAATAGTAGTGTTTATTATTCCATATGATCTTCTGTTATTATCATTTACATTTTATAGATGAGGAAACCGGGGTGCAGAGAGGGTGTCATTGTCAGGGGTCACCCAGCTAGTAAACATCTGAGATAGGATTTGATTTATATGTTTATTTATTAATTTATTTTTAGGCAATTGGGGTTAAGTGACTCGCCCAGGGTCACATAGCTAGTAAACATCATGTGTTTGGTCTGAGGCTGGATTTTAACTCAGGTCCTCCTGACTTCAGGGCTAGGGCTCTACCTACTACGCCACCTAGCTGCCCCGCTGAGGTAGAATTTGAAACCAGGTTTTCTTGGCTTCTAGTCTATCCAGTCAACTATCAAATGCTCATGTTATTTTGGAACAATAAAAATGTAAGGCAAAATTGTTCATGTCAAAACCCAAATTTGTCATTAAGGGAAAAAAAAAGTAGCAGTCCCAGTCTCCCACAATCCCAAGGTTTGAACTTGGCTTAGGGCTGGGTCACACCAAGATGAAGGACCTTACCCTGAGTTAGAAGACACAAAGGAAGTGTAAGACACATTTCTTCCACTTAGTAAAGTGTGTTTGGCATGATAAGACTTGTCTGAAGCCTCAGCCTGAGCTCATTCTACTTGGAGGTCTCACCAGGCAAGCTCCCTGGCCATTTACTCCTTTTCTCCTTGGATAAGACTGGCCCCAAGTTGGAAGACCCAAAACATTTTCACATACAACATTCATATAGAATAGACTTACCCACAGGCATTACAACCGCCCTGTGTCTCACAAAGCAATAAGGAGCAGAGATTATTTCTAAGAGCCCTCCCACCATTACTCAACAATCTCTTCTCCTTTGAGGTTCACTCAATCCATATTTACCACCTAATCAAGATTGTGGTAGCTATTGTCTGTAGACCTCCAGAACATCCTCCTTCCTCCCTCAGTGAATTCAGTACTTGGCTCATAATGATGTCTCCTCCTCAACCCCTGCCCTCATAGTAGGGGATGTCTGGGGGCCATCACCAGTCATCCTGACCATCTTGGCAATGGACTCCGATGACTCTGGAGGACAGAGTGGGGCTGATGACTTTGCACAGTTCTGCCTCACTTAGTCCAATTCACTTGCAAGTCAAGACATCACCCTCCTGAAGTCTCATTGGTCCTCTTAGAGAACAAAGGTTGAACAACAACAGGGGACTTCAACATACATACTGTTACTCTCCCAAACACCCTAACCTCCCAGTTCCTCACCTCACTCATTTCCCATGACCTACTTCTCCACCTCACTTCAGCTATACGCAGGGTCATAACCTGGATCTTGCCACCACCCAAAGATGTTCCACTTCCGCATTCACGAACTCCGAAATTCCTTTATCTGATTGAATCTGGTTGTCATTCCACTTCTCCCTTTGCCTTGTACTCACAAACCTCATTCTTTGTCTTTATCAGGTCTTCCCTGTGCATTGGTTATACTCTCCTCCTTTCCCAATCTTGACCCTTTTGCAAAGCAGTTCAACTTTACACTGTCCTTTTCTTCCTTCCCCCTTCCCCTAATTCTGATCTTGCTCTGCCAAGCCTGAGTCTGGTATTGATTTCATTATCCATTGTTCTCATTCCTACTCGAATGCTGCTGAACAAGGCTGGAGAAAATCATGAAACCATACTGAGTCCACCACAAATTTATGTAAAATCATCTTACCTGGGTCCTCATTATAGCAAGACAACCCTTTTACATCTCCTCAATTATTTTATTCCATTCACCACTGAGGCTCTTATAAATCTTTTTTATTCCTCTTCACACCTTTCATAGTTCCCCTATCTCTCCAGCTGGCAACCTTGCCTAATATTTCACTGAAAAAGCTGAGACCGTTCTTTGAGAGCTCTCCTCCTCTCCTCCTCATCTCATATCACCCAGACACCTACTGTTACTATTTCCTCCTTCACCCCTGTCTCACATGAAGAGGTGGCTCTTCTTCTTGCCAAGGTAAACCCCTCTTCACTCACAAGTGATCCCTTTCCATCCCATCTTCTTCAGCATATTGACCCCTCTATCATCCCTATTCTCTCACTTATCTTTAATTTCTCCCCGTGTATTAGCTATTTCCCTACTGTCTACAAATATACCCATATCTCCCCCATCCTCAAAAAATCCTCACTTAGTCTGTCCAACTCTGATGACTATCATTCCACATTTCTCTTCCATTTTGTAGCTAAATTCCTTGAGAAAGCCTCTATTTCCATTCTTCTCACTCTCTTCTTAACCTTCTACAGTCTGGCTTTCAACCACTTCAATCATTCAACTGAAAGTACTTTTTACAAGGTACCAGTGATTTCTTAATTGCCAAATGTAATGGCCCTCTCTCAATCTTCATCCTTTCTGACCTTTCTGTAGCCTTTGACCCTCTTCTCTTTGATACTCTTGACATGACTCTCTCCTGGTTCTCCTCCTACTAGTCTGATGATTCCTCTGCTTCTCTTGCTAGATCTTCATCCAGGTAACTGTGGGTGTTTCCCAAGGCTCTGTTCTGGGCCCTCTTCTCTTCTTTTATACTATTTCACTTGGTGATCTTATCAGCTCCCATGGATTCAATTATCATCTCTATGCTGATGATTCTCAGATCTACTTATCCAACCGTAATCCCCAGACTTCCATCTCTAATTACTTATTGGACATCTTGACCTGGATGTCTAGTAAACATCTTAAACTCAGAATGTCCAAAACTAAACTTACCATCTTTACCCCCTAAGCCTTTATCTCTTCCTAGCTTTCCTATTACTACTGAGGGTACTCCTGTTGAGGTGAACCTCCTGGTTACCCAAGCTTACAACCTAGGTGTCATCCTCAACTCCTCATCCTTTTTCACTCCCCTTATGTTTCCAAATCCTATCGATACTACTTTTGTCACATCTCTTATATATGCCACCTTCTCTCCTTTGGTACTGCCACTGCTCTGGTGCAAGCTTTCATCATCTCACATCTGGATTATTGCAATAGCTTGCTGGTTTGTCTGCCTGTCACTAGTCTCTCCCCATTCCAGTCTGTTCTCCACTCAGCTATCAAAATGATTTTCCTAAAGAACAGGTTTGCCTACGTCACCCTTCCCCCACAACTCAATAAATTCCAATGGCTTCCTATTATCCCCAGGATCAAATATAAAATCCTGTTTGGCTTTTAAAGCTTTCACAAGCTGGCCCCTTCCTACCTTTCCTGTCTTCTCATGCCTTACTCCTATAGACTCTGTGATCCAGTGCTGCTGGCCTACTTACTGTACGACTCTGGGCATTTTCATTGGCTATCCCTTAGACCTGGAATTCTCTCCCTCCTCCTTTCTGTTTCTTGACTTCCCTGACTTCAAGTTCCATCTAAAATCCCATCTTCTACAGGAAGCCTTCCCCAATCCCCCTCAAGTCTCTTCCTTCTATTAATTACCTCTAATTTATCCTACATATCTCTTGTTGTATGTCTTCCCCACTACTATGTGAACTCTGTAAGAGTAGAAATGCCTTTGGCCTTCCTTTGTATCCCTAGCAGTTAGCACAGTGCCTGACAACAAAGTAGGAACTTAAATGTTTGCTGACGAATTAACTAACCCTTTCAGTTCTAAATTTTGTGGTGTATGATGAATCAAAAGCTAATCAACAAGCACTTATCAATTGCTGATCATGTGACAGGCACTGTGCTAGGACTTGGGGATATAAAAGTAAAAGTGTCGCAACACAGTCCCTGTTCTCAAGGAGCTTACACTCTACTGAGTAAGACATATATATAGTCATCGTGTTATCATCATAACTAGCATTTACTTAGTACTCGAAGGTTTACAAAGCACTTTGTAGGTGTTATCTAATTTGATCCTTTACAGATAAGTAAATACAAGTGTACACCCCCCTCCCCTCCACAAAAACATACAAAATGATGTTAGGACTAAAAATTAGAGGAATCAAAAAAAGCCTCTATGGAATATTTCTTGAGCTGAGCCTTGGGAGAAGTTCTCATGCTTCCAAGAGGCCAAGGTGAGAAGGAAGAACATCCCCAGCCTGGGGGAATAGCCTGGGAAAAGGGACTGGGTTGAAAGATGAAAGGTCTTAGAGGAGGAAGAGTAACAATGTCAGCACGGCGGGCATGGAGAGTACATGATGGGGAAGTGGTGTGTATGAAGCCCGGAAAGATGGACTTGAGTCAGGTTGTAAAATGCTTTTGATGCCAAAGTAAGGAATTTCGCAATGGGGAGCCAGAATCAAAGATGCCCTTTGGGCAGGGGAGTGTCAAGGCCAGGCTAGTGTTTTAAGAATATCATTTTGGGCCAGGTGGAAGATGGATTGGAGTGGAGAGGGACAAGATCAAGGGAGGCCAATTAGGAATCTATTATAAATGTCCAGGTGAGAGGTGATGAAGGAGTGTACAATTGGGGTGCCTGTGGCCTGGCCAGGGAAAAGGGGAATAGATTTAAGATGTATTAAGGAGGTAGAACTGATAAGAAATTGCTAGTGATTAGATGTGGGGTCCATGAGGGAAAGTAAAGAACTGAAAATGATTTCTAGGCTGTGAGACTGGGTCTTCTAGAAGAATGGTGGTCTTCACAGCAACAGGGAAGTTAAGAGGAGGTGGTTCGTTCAGGTGTGAAGGATAATTGATATCATGAGAAACAGCAGTGGATTAGTTGTCTGAACATCGGAATTCTCTTCTTGACTGCCGTTAACTAGCCCTGTGACTTTGGAAAAGTCATTGAATTTAAACTCTGGGCCTCAGTTTCCTCATCTGTAAAGTGAGAGGGTTGGAAAGAGGAGTGCCTTCTAGCCCTATGGACAGGATGATGAGAATAATAACAACAACAACAATAATAGCATTTATATAGTATTTTAAAGTTTGCAAAGCACTTTACTTATATGTAGCATTGCACTAAGACTTTTGGGACAGCCTGTATTACCTCATTTGATACCCACAACTCTGGGAGGTGGGTACTATTATTGTCTCCATTTTACAGATGAAGAAACTGAGGCGAACAGAGGTTAAGAGACTTGTCCAGGGTCATGAAGCTAGTGAGTGTCCAAGGCAGGATTTAAACTCAAATCTTCTCTACTCCCAGTCCAGCATGCTAACCATTACACCATCTAGATAGGCGAGAGTGGTTGCATCATTTCCCTATCCCCCTGACATTCTGAGAACCCTTTCTACAGATACAGAATCCCACAAAATCCTAACAGAATGGCAAGTGAAAGCAAAAACTAGAGATCAGCAAACCTTTTCCTGGTCTCTGGTATCTTCCTAGCAAAGCCTGATGTCTTCCCAGTCCTGAGTATAGGCATTTGGCCCTGGCCCAACACAGGGAGTGAGTCAGCAAGCTAGTGGGGAACCATCACCCACGGGGAGGGAACTTCCTCCCATTGGCTCTTTCTCTGGGGCAGTGGCAATCCCAGAGCTTCCTGCCCAGCAATCTGTGTCCTCCATATGGATGGCTTGGGGAGAGGGGGTCCTGGATGTGGAGGAAGATTGGCTCTGCAGCTCTGGGCTCCTATAAGATCCTCTCTCCCTGCCAAAGTCACATAACTGGAGGAGATGATCCTAAACCAGTCACACAAGTCTGTGGTTTTAAGGGGAAAACCACCAATAGCCACAAACCTAGGATTGCCAAACCCACAGACTCCTTGTCACACAGGACACAAACAAAACATACAGCTCTCAACCATACTGAGTGTTTGCCCAAACACTCACAATGGTAATAAGTTCCTGCTGACTGCCTTTTCAGTCTGCTGATCAAACCTGAATTAAGTGACCACTGCGTGGAAAGCCCCTGAACAGACAATTTTAGGGAGAAAAGAACACACATGCTCCGAGATATGCACTCTGTCTTTGGGGATATCTCAGTCCAACTGTGATATTATGGTCCTGCCCCTGGGAAATTCCCCATCTAGTGAGTGAGATAGTTAATTGGGGGAGAAAAGCACCAGGGCTTTTTCTTAGTCTTCATCTCCCTTGACTTCCCTATGGCATTTAACCCCATTAGCTATCCCCTTCTTTTCAAAACTATCTCCTTTTTTCATTGACAGAGTTCTGTCCTGGTTCTCCTACCTCTCCTACTGCTCCTTTTCCATTTCCTACTCTGGTTTCCTTTTTTTTTTTTTTTTACTTCCACCCCTTAACTACAGACAATGTTCACATGTTTGACCTTCCATTTTTCTCAATCTCTCTCTTGGAGAGTTCAATCCTTATTGGGGTTTCAACTATTACTTCCTTGCAGGCAGCACCAAATCTGTTTAGGATTGGTATCTCACCTGAGTACCTATCTCCAAGTGCTCCCAGGGCATTCCCTAGTGTATATTGTCATGTCAAACTCAGCATAACCAAAATTAAACTCATTATCTTGTCATCTCTTCTACCCTCCAAACTGACCTTCCTTGAATTCTTTATTTCTGCCAAAGGTATTATCATCATTATTCTGATTATCCTAGCTTAAAAAGTTCCAGTAATCTTTGACTCCTCCTTCTCTATCCACATTCAGTCACTGATTCTTCTTTTGAAGATTCTTCTTTTTTATGATATATCTTTAATCTGTCCCTTGCTTTTATTCTCAGAACAGTCACCACCTTCATTCACATCTTCTTTGCAACAGCTTAACTGTTCTGCCTCCCTATAGTTTCTCCCCATTTCCAACCATGATAAACTGCACACATTTACATAGTGCTTTAAGGTTAATGAAGTACTTTGTTTATAGTAATTTTGTGATATTGGCACTATGAATGATATTTTACAGATGAAGAAACTGAGGCTCAGAGAGGTTAAATGAATTGCTCACAGTCACACAGCTAGTAGCTGTTATAGCCAAAACTTGAACTTGGGTCCTCTGACCACACACCCAGTATTCTATTACAGCCCACTGCTCATCATCTACCTTCTCCTCAGGGCTTCTTAAACTGTGGGTCTCCACCCATCTACATCACTGCCAGATTAATTTTCCTAAAAGAATTTTTCACCATGGCATTCCCTTGCTAAAAAACCTTCAGTGGTTTCCTAATGTCTATGGGACAAACATTTCTTCAAAAATCTGCCACTTAAGCTCTTGACCTACTTTTCCATCTTCTATTCCTCTTCTTTCTAGTTTGAACCTTTTCCTCTAGCCATAATAGTCTCTTCCTTGGATTAGCCTCAAAGAAACTTAGAGTTGGAAGAGACATCTAATTCAACTTCCTACCTGAAGCATCAATCTCCTTTATGATATACCTTAAAAGTGCTCATTTCAGCCTCTTCTGGACAAACTCTAATAACAGGGGCATTTGCTGCCTTAAAAGATAACCCACTTCATTTTGGGACAATTCAAATCTGGGGGAAATTCTTTATCTTGAACTGTGACTTCAGTATCATTTCTATCCATTGGTCCTAGTTTTTGCCTTTGTAGCCATAGAGAATAAACCCAATCCTTCTTCACCTGCCAGACCTTCAAATATTTGAAGGTAATTATCATAACTTTGTTAATTATTTTCTTCTCTAATATAAACATTCTTAGTTCCCTCAACTGTATGCCATGGCTTCAAGTCTTCTTACCTTTCTGGTTGATGCCTTTTAGCCATGCTTCAACTTGCCACTATTTCTCTTAAAAAGTGTTGACCCGAATTGAATCTGATACACTGATATAGTCTGACTGGCACAAAGTACAGAATTACCTTCATTAGACCTAGACACTGTTGTTAGACATAGGTGGGATTTCCGAATCACACTCTCAGTTATGAGTCTATGAAGACAAGCTTCAGACTAACTTTCAACAGCCACCATCCCTGGTAACTTGACCTTTCTGCTCCTGAATGCATCCAGCCCTCACAAAAGCACACATAGGTTGGCAGGCTCCAATTGGGAACCATTATCTCCCAGGGACATAAAAGATGAGAAATATATCCCTTTGGATCAATGCCCAGGATGTTGATCCTGAAAGAAACACACTCACTTGTGATACAGAGGAAACTCGGTCTGGCTGCTGGGCTCTTCAAGATCAGAGGTCTCAAAACAACAGATTAGACTCATTAACTATTATCTCAGTCTATCCAAAGTTATCTATCCTATTATGATTTTAAGGAAGGAAAAGCCTGGTATTAACTATTGTGCATCCTAGATTTTGAGAGAGTATATTTCAAAGAGTACATTGAGATGACAGGTAGGATCCCATGGCCTAAACTTCTACAAGGTAAATGGTAGAAGAGGAATGAGAAGTTCTCAAGAACAAGTTTCTGATGATAGAAACACAAGAGATTGGAAGCAAGGAAACAAACATATTTATCAAGCACCTACTATGTGCCAGGCATTGTGCTAAGCACTTCACAAATATTATCTCATTTGATCCTCACAACCCTGGGGGGTGGACACTGTTAGTATCCCCATTTCACAGAGACAGATTTCAGTTTCATAAAAGGCAAAACTTTCTAACAATGAGAGCAATCTGAAAGTAAAATGGTCTTCCTTGGGAGGAATGCACTGGATGGTAGAGAAGAGACTGGATGACCCCTTGCATGTGAAGTCCTAGAGGAATTCCTGCTCAACTTGGAGATAGGCTGTGTGAACCCCGAGGGCCCTTCCATCTCTGAGCTGCTAGGCCTTTGTCCTCTAAATAATTCCCCAGTGAAGCTGGCGAAAGGCCAGCTTGAGAATAACCACCATGAAGCAGGTCTCCATTCTGGATTTTTATAGTCTTTGTAGCTTATTGGCCTCCAAGTGGGAGAGGTAGCTTCCTTCCAAGGTGTGACTACAGTTGCCAGGTGTGGGGTCCTTCACAAACTCAGTGGCTGCGTTCCAGAGCATATGAATCTCCTCTGTGAGCCGCACCTGGCAGGAACTAGGGAAACTCTGAGCTGCTGTCAGTGTCTATTAATGTAGTCTGATTTCTTTAGCGTTTTTTCCCCCTTTTTTTCCATCCACATCACATTGTTGACTCAAATTGAACTTGAAATCAACTTATCTTTTTTTTTTTATATGAAGTGCCACTTTTCTCCCACCCTGTACTTGTCTCGTAGATTCTTTTGAACTGGAGTATAGGGATCCATGTTTATGTTGGCTTCACGACTCACTCTGTAGATTTCTTTGCCATTTTACCAGAAGCCTTCTCATCCCGGAGATGTCTCCACCCTGGGGCCCTATCACCTGGTTGGGGAGTCCATGACCTATTTGAATAGCCTGCTGGTGGGTCGGTCTGTCTGCCTGCCTGCCTGCCTGCCTCAATGAAGAATCCTCCATTCATCCTCTATCCTACATCTTCCATCCAAGTGATTTTCCTAAAACAAAGGTCTGATCATGTTACCCTGCTACTCAATAAACTCCAGGGGCTGCCTATTACCTCCATGACCAAATATAAAATGTTCTGTTTGGCATTCAAAACCCTTCATAACCTTGTCCCCTCCTACCTTTCCAGTCTTCTTATACCTTGCTCCTCAATATGAACTCTTCCATGCAGTAACACTCCTCCCGGCTGTTCAAGGAACAGTACACTCCATTTCTTGGCTCTGAACATTTTCTCTGGCTGTCCTTTATACCTAGGATGTTTTCCCTCTTCCACTTCAACTACTAACCTCCCTGACTTCCTTTAAATCTCAACTAAAATCTCATGTTTTACAGGAAATCTTCTCCAATCGTTCTCAATTTTAGGTCCTTCCCCATTAATTATTTCCTATTTACCCTGCATCACGCTGGCTTTGTATATATCTGTTGACATGTCTCTCTCTTTGAGAGAGGGACTGATTTTTGCCTCCTTTTGTATCCCCAGCACTTAGCACAGTGCCTGGCACATAGTAGGTGCTTAATAAATGTTTATTAATTGGGAAATGCTCTCTCTGTCACTATGCCAATTTCATCATCTCAGATTCATTCTATCAATTTGAGATCCTTTGTGGTTTTAGTCTATCATCTATTATTCAGTCAGGGAACAAGCTATCCCTCCCAGCTTCACATCAACTGCAAATTTGATAGGTATACCATTTATGTCTTCATCCAAGTCCCTGTTAAGGATGTTGAAGAAAACAGGGCCAAAGATGCAGTCTTGTGGTGTACGTCTAGATATTTGCTTCCAGGTGGGTATGGATGTAACAACATACAGTTTTTGGATCTGATCATTTGATCCATTACAAACCCACCTCCTCTTGGTAGCATTCAGCTTACAGTTCTCCATGTGGCACATAAAGGTCATGAGACTCTATCAAATCATTTTACTCAAATCTAGAGATACCATGTCCACCACACTCCCCAAACTGCCAGTCTAGGAATCCAGCCAAAAGAGGAAATTGAGACTAACCTAATATGACTTCTTTTTAGTAAACACAAGTTCTGGTTCCCTTTGCCCCACCACAGGTAAAGTTAGGAAGCAAGCCTCAGCAGAGGCCACTGCAGGGCACCCTCTATGAAACGGGGCTAGCATGACTCGTTTGTCGTCAAGGTCTAGAAAAAAAGCAGGAGGCTGCATGAAGACCAGGGCTGCTTATCATCAGCAAGACGATGATAGCAAATAGGAAGGAGACAGAGTGGTAAAAATGTCCAAGGTCTAAAAATCCAGGTTGGTAGCTTGGGAGCCTTGGGCTCCAAAGGAGCAGAATTTGCAGCTGAGGTCAAGGATCAAGTAAATGTTTAAGAAACTCAGTATCCAGCAATGGGGTTGAGTTCATCCCAAAGTTACACTTTCTAATTGACCCACTCTTCAGTAAGCACTGAATTACTGACTCGGAGCAGAAGGTACCTCTGAGGCTCTCTGATCTATAATCAAACAGGCATCCCCTCTCCAATACCTCTGCTTGAGTGTCCTCAAGGATGGGGAGCCCATTGCCTCCTAAGGTAGCCTCCACTTTGATACAGCTTTACTTTGGAAAATTCTTGCACTGAGACAAAACCTGCCTCCCTGTGACATCTATCCATCGCTCCCGGTCCTTACCTCTGGGGCCAAGTAAAACAAACCTAATCCCTAGCCTACATGATGGCCCTTCTAATACTTGAAGACAGATATTAGCCTCACTATGTCTTTACTTCTCCAAACTAAACATATCCACTTTCTTTAACCAATCTTTTTTATGGCATGGTTTCAAGCCCCCTCTCCTCCTGGTCACGTCCCTCTGGATGTGCTCCAGTCTCTCACTGTTCTCCAAATGTGAGGCTAAGGACTGAATGTAACACTGTAGATGTGGTTTGACCAGGGCAAAGAACAGGGGGACCAGCAAGTTCCTTGCCCAGAATACTATACTTCTATTAATGCAGCCTAAAACAACAATAACTATTTATTAAGTATCTCTTGTATGTGGTACACAGCTTTAAGCCCTGGGGGAGATACAAGGGCTCCTGCAGGGCCTCTAGGAGCTTTCAGACCAAGAATGAATTCACCGTATTAGCTGTCTGGCTATCGTGTTGACTAACAGTGAGCTCGAATTCAGTAAAACCTACATCATTTTTCCCCACCTTTTTTTGTCTAGTAATGCCATCACCTTACTATGATTGTGTGATTGAATTTTTTAAGTTTAGCTGAAGCCCCTGAGGTACCACATTTACCTCCTGCCGTTTCTCGCTGAAGGCACTTTGCTGGTCAGCACTCACTCAGAGCCCTGGCTCTTGAGCCACCACCAGTATGCTTGCTTTGATGAGCCATTAGTTCAAAACCGGACATTTAATCAGTCAGGCTAACAAAGCGACAAGATCCTTGCTCTCCCTTCAGCCCATGCATACCAAGGTAGGTAGGGGACATGCTCCCACTGCTTAACACACCATTAATAGGACATATGTGGAGGGGAGAATGGATAGGGCAGTGGGAGATCTAACTCCAAAATTCCCCTCAGACACCTGTTAGCTTTGTGACCCTGAGAACGTCATTTAACCTCCTATTTTTCAGTTTCCTTGTCTGTGAAATGAGGGAGTAAGATTTGGTGGTCTCTAAGATCCCTTTGTGAGCACACGTGACAAAAAATATGCACGGAGGATGAACACATGAAAATCCCCATGGCTGAGACAACTTCTACCTCCGATGATTCAGATCTACTGACACCCTCTGGTGCCACCACTGCACTTCTCCTTTCTGGGCATCCCATCTCTGTCGGTCTCATGGTTACGAAGCCGTTCTGTGCTACCAACTGCTGGGCTTTAGCTACTATGGGGATATCAACTAAGGGAAGAAGGCTAGAATACCAAATAGCAGCGACGAGCTATCCTACCTAGGATAGGGAACTAACAAACACTAGAACACCTCGGGCTAGGATTAAGTCCATTCTTTGCCTGCCTTTCTATAGCCACAACTTGCAGCCCCAGGTCCCAGGCCTCTGTCTGAATTACGGTTTGGTTGAAAACCCAGATTGTGTGCCTTGTATCTCTAAGACCAATTTCTTCTAAAACAAGCAAACAAGCAAACACACAAACAAACCACAAGATGTGAATGAGGCAAGAGCAATGATGACGTAAGACTTACTCACCGATCCTCTTTGATTGGCATGCAAATAAAGCTTGGTGAAGCTGCCTTTATCACGCATATCTAGAGCAACACCACCTCCTCCCTACGTAGCATTTTACATTTATTTCTTTTAAATTTAATTTTATATTTGGACCCTTCTCTTACCTTGCAGCAAAACTCTTTTTTATATATATGTATATTTTTGCATGTATGCATGCATCCACGCATTTGTCCACTCTTAAATTTTCCCATTTGGGACCACCTTAATCTTTTGCCTTCATTTCAGCTGGTATTTCTCTACCCTGTTCTCCCCGCCTCCCGCCCCCCCCCACGTGATCTGCATTGAAAACAGCTGCGTTCTAGATGCCAGGTGTATGGGACAAGTGAAAGTTTCTCATGTAAGATGTAAGCTATGCTCCATAAATGTAGTAAGGCTTCAGCATGAGCTGGGCCTAAGTTTCACTTTCGTTTCTGGGGAAGGGGGCTGTGCACCAGCTGCCCACCCCCCTCCTTTGTTTTGTAACCACCCCCTCTGTTGTTTTGTGCCTTAACTTTACCATATAAGGTAATCCTCTAGCTCCCAAGCTAGTTTTGAGTAAAATGCATCTCTTGGGTTCTGAATATAGACTGTGAGGTCTCTTGCCTCAGCCAATGGGGATAAAGAGATTGAGACAGACAGGTGGGGAGGGGGCTTTTTGGAGTGGTTTGTCTAAGCCTATATATACTGCTTGCTGTGATTTGTGCCTTTCCTCTCTACACCAGTCTGCTGGGTAGGAGACGCCCAACTCTCTCGTGAGACTTGCTAGAATAAAACCTGTTTTCTACCTGGAGATACCTCTGAGTTTTTATTTGGGCAAGTGGTGTCTATCCCACTCACAGGGAAGGTTGAGGTAGGGGAACCCCTGTGGGTCACTATTATTCTGTCCTTTCTAAGTACCAAGGAATCACCCGTTTCACAATCCCATCAAGATTATCCTAGGAATACTAAGCAAATTCACTAGTCTATAGTTTATACGACCCACCTTGACAACAGCTGACCTGTATCTTACCCTTTAAGGTTTACAAAACACTGCACACGTTGTGTCTTTTACTCCTTCACTAAGACTCTGCTAAGCAGTCAGTAATAAGAATTTATTAAGTGCTTACTAGGGGCTCGACATTGGCACTATGCTCAGCTAAGCACTAGGGACACAAAGAAAGGCAAAAACATGGTCCCAGGAATTTTGAGGACTGATGGTAAGGCAGTATTTTCTAGGGGCAGTTGGGTGGCACAGTCGATAAAGTACTGGGCCTGGAGTAAGAAAGACTAATTTTACTGAGTTCGAATCTGCGTATACTTATTAGCCGTATGACCCTGGGAAAGTTATTTAATCCCATTTGCCTCAGTTTCTTCATCTGTAAAATGAGCTGGAGAAGGAAATAGCAAGTCACTTCAGTGCTTTTGCCAAGAAAACCCCAAACAGGGTCATGAAGAATTAGACATGACTGAACAACACCTGATAAGGCAGTGTTTTCTAGGTTTCTTGTGATAATATTATGCATCATCAGGAGTGGCCTGTGATTGGACAACTTGATATGCCTTGGCTGAGATGCTTCATGCCATAGGGAGATACCACACTTTCTGACTGGCCTCCATGTACCAAGGAGTCACCCATCATTATTGTTATTGTTTGGTTGTTGACTTGCGTCACACTCTTTGTGACCCCTGTGGAATGGTCCATGGGGTTTTCTTGGCAAAGATACTGGAATGGTTTGCCATTCCCTGTCCAGCTCACTTTACAGGCAAGGAAACTGAGGCAAACAGGGTGACGTGACTTACCCAAGGTCACACAGCTATTAAGTTTCTGAGGCCAGATTTGAACTCATGAAGAAAAGTCTTCCTGATTCCGAGCCTGGTGCTCTCTCCAATGCACCACCTAGCTGCCCTACTAATAATAGCACCTACCTCCAATGAGAATATTTGTAAAGTGCTTTGCAAACCTTAAAGAGCTGTATGAATGCTGTTATTATTATTTCCTCTGTGGGCCTCAGTTTCCTCATCTGCAAAATGTGAATTAGACTAAAAGACCTCCAAGATCCCTTCCAGTTCCAGATCTTTGATCCTATGGGCCTCATATTTGCTTCCTTGGAGCATGGGACTGAAGGACTAGCTCAGTGCAAAGGAAAGATTGGAGCCAGAGCACCAAATTGGAATTGTGGTCCTGCTACTTGCTACCAGTGTGACCCTGAGAAAATCACTTTATTTCGTCTGTAAAATGGCAGGGTTGAAGCAGATGGGTCTTTCTAGCTAATCCTTATGATACTGTTTATGAAGACCTACCCATAGCAGGAAGAATCTGACTCCTGAAGCCAAGTGTATTGAAAAGATACACTTTTTTGTAGGTCAGCACTTACTCAGAGCCCTAGCTCTAGAGCCACCACCAGTATGCTTGCTTTGATGAGCCAAGCAGTTGACATTTGTTCAAAACAGGACATTTAATCAAACAGTCAGGCTAACAAAGTGACAAGATCCTTGCTCTCCCTTCAGCCCATGCACACCAAGGTAGGGGACATGCTCCCACTGCTTACCATACCATTAACAGGACATATGTGGAGAGGAGTATGGATAGAACAAATTTCATTGGGAGAGGGGAAAAAAAAAGACTGGAAGATGTGAGTTCAGTTCCTGGTTTAGCCACTGAATAGCTGTATAACCACAGGCAAGTCAGTTAACCCTTCTGAGTCTTGGTTTTCTCATCTGTAAAATAAGGACAGTTGGATTAAACTGTCTCTGAAGTCCCTTCCAGCTAGTTCCAACAATCGCTGGCTCTGATTCTGTTCTGCAGTCTTTCATCATCCCCCAGAACATTTTATATTCATTCCTTGTTCCATGACTTTGTGCCATTTTCTGAGCCCAATCATTTGAAATACCTTTTCCTCTGTCCATTGGCTCATGTATCTATATCACGTCCATATCATGTTGTTGTCCACTCTTGTCTGACTCTTTGTGACCCCCTTTGGGATTTTCTTGGCAGAGATACTGAAATGGTTTAGCTATTTCCTTCTCCAGCTTATTGTACAGGTGAGGAAAATGAGGCAAACAGGATTAAGTGATTTGCCCAGAGTCACGCAGCTTGCAAGTATCTGAGGTCGGATTTGAACTCAGGTCCTCCTGACTCCAGGCCTGGTACTCTATGGACTTCACCACCTAGCTGCCATCCTTCCAGGCCCCGATTAAGTTCTACCTCCTTCTTATCACATCTAGACCATGGTATTTTTCTTCCTCTTCTGAATTCCTCCTGCAAATATTATCACTGTATTCATCTTGGCACTTGATTGTACTTTGTATTGTATTGTTCTTTTAAATGTTTCATTTTTATATGTTGGTGACTTCCCTCTTGACTCCCAAAGCTTCTTTGGGAAAGGGATTGTATTGTATACTTCCTTTTTTACATATCCCATAGCTCCTTGCACAGTGCTAACAGATAATAAATAGGTGCCCCATATATCATTTCTTGAATATATCTATAAAGAGGATGGGGGCACCCCTTGCTCTCTTTGGGAACTATGCCTTCCAGAAGTCTGTGTGGAGTCCAGTAGCTTAGAGTTTGAAGGGAGGGTGGGAATCTTGAAGCAGAGTAAGATATAGGCTAAAGTCTGGATGGTAGACCTGGAAAGGGAGACTGGGACAAGGCCCCTGGGACCTATGGGAAAGAAATGGTGGCCAGGACTGGGCCCTGATGCCCTAGTCATCTGAGAGCTGTGCTGAGAAGCAACAGTGCTCTCTGCAAAATTCCCCATTTCTTGTGTCCCATGTCATGAGTGATCTGACTTTCACTGATATTCAGAGAAACCCAGCTCAACCAATACTACTGCTGCTATAGCCTAACGTTCCTAACATTGATATATATCCTGCTCTTGTTTTGTGGAGGTGGTAAGACAAGCCCTACCAGGCCAAACTGGATCCAAGACCAGTTATTAGGAGATACAGGACATAACTGGAATTCTATGGTGAGAGTGTTTGCTGCTTGATAGAGCTACCTTTTCTTTCCTTTGCATTCCTTTTATTTTTTATTTTATTTTATTTTTTAGGCAATTGGGATTAAGTGACTTGCCCAGAGTCACACAGCTAGTAAGTGTCAAGTGTTTGGTCTGAGGCTGGATTTGAACTCAGGTCCTCCTGACTTCAGGGCCGGTGCTCTTTCCACTACGCCACCTAGCTGCCCCGTTTGCGTTCCTTTTAAAGCGAGGGTCCTTAGTTTTGCTATGATAATCACATGCTTCACTGTAGCATGGTCATGGCATGGCATGCGGCATGGAAGATTTAATGGAAATGGGGGCTCATGAGCTATAGAGTGAGATAGACGATTACTCATTGATTGCGTAGGAGTAGCCAAAACGGGGCTGATTTTGGGTCCCCAGATTCTATAAGTGGAGTAAATCAATAAATTTAAACAAGTGTGAATTGTGTAGGTGTGCGGAGAGATTGCTGAAGGAGTTACTGGTTTAAATAGAATGACCAAAAGAGGGTGAGTTCAATCTGAGTGAGTTTTTTGAAATATTTAAGTTTTGAGAAGGGTTTTGAGAAAGAAAAATAGAAATAATAATAACAACAACAATTATATAATGCTTATGTGCCAGGCACTGTATGAAGAGCTTTATAAATATTATCTTATTTGATACTCACGACAACCCTGGCAAGTAGGTGCTATTATTATCCCCATTTTACAGATAAGGAAACTGAGGCAAATAGAGGTTACATGACTTGCCTAGGACTGCACAGGTAGGAAGTGTCAGAGGCTAAATTTGAACTCAGGTCTTCTTGACTCCTGGCCTGCTGCTCTAACCACTGCCCCACCTTGTTGGGTATAATTAGGAAGTCTCTATAAAATGACTGCTTGACTTCTTTCCCTTGATCCCCTCCCCACTTGTGACCCTGCCAATCTCTTCTTCCCTCTCCCCTCAAAATACTCTTCCCCTCCTCGCCTCTGCAATTTTAATCTATTTCTGGAGATACTTTGGAACAATACAGTTTTCGTAGCCCCTCTTCCTTTTTCTAGAGATCCATTTTTGGTTCAAGAGACCTCTTGGGTCATCCATGCCCAGGACACATTGGAGGGTATGAGTGTACTTCTCCCTCATGCCAAATTCCCTTTCGCCCTTTGCAGAGATATTCCAATCTCTTTGTTGAAACTGGGTGAGGGCAAGGCCTAGGTTTGTGGTCCCTGAAGCATACTAACTCTTTCTGTTTCCCAAAATGTGTCAGCTTTTTGCTCCCCGGTATCTCTGAGACCAGAGCCCTGGGAAAGAGAAGAACTGAAAATGGGGGCCTCGTTTCCTAGGTCTGGCTTCCCCAAAGGCTGCCACTCTTGTTCCTCTACTTTTCTGGGCACCTGGCCAACGTGTGGGTGCTAGGCATGAACAAAGCTGGGGGCCCCCACCCTTGTTCGCTGGCCAGTTGCTTCACAGTGGCAGTGATTGCATCATCCCCAAATGACCCCATTGAAGTCACCCACCCCCTCACCCTTCTTGCCCTCAGGCTTTTAAACAACTTTTAAACTAGTCTACTTTTCATCCAGAGATGTGGCAAGTTTCAGTTTCTTGGAGCCATAAAGCTCCACCTGGGATCCCCTTATCCAGCTTTCTGCCACCACAGACCTTTAACCCATTTGTCTCATTCAGTAGGCTCTGTGGGGGAAGGAGCTAGATCTATCATCAGAGAACCAGAAAGGGGTTGTTGAGGGAGGCTCGGTCATCTTTGCCTTTGTTAAATTACTAATCGGGATAGTCTCTGGGCTAATTAGCCCCTCTGAGCTCCATTGACCTCGAAGGAGAGCTAGTCTGGGACAGCCTCTCACTCCTGCCAGCAAATCAGAGCATCATCTTTCCCCTGGTTCTTTAGATAGCCCTTGCAGAGTCCAAGACTCGGATTTAGAAGAGGTCTCAGCATCATAATCGCCGCTGTGCTTGAAGAACAAGTCACCCTCTCTTCAAAATCACTAACAAGTGGTCATTCAACCTCTCCTGGAAAACCTGTAGTGATGGGAAAATCCCTTCCTCCTCGATGGATTTAAGAGAGATGTGTTATCTGTCTTCAAGCACCTGAAAGGCTGTCATATAGGAGAGGAATGAGATTTGCCCTGTTTGGGCTCACTGCAATGGGAAGAAGCTGAAGAAAGGTCAGTTTCACCTCCATTTAAGGAAAATTTTTTTTTTTTTAAATTAGGCAATTGGTGCTAAATGACTTGTCCAGGGTCACACAGCTAATAAGTGTGTGAGGCCAAATTTGACCTCAGGTCTTCTTGACTCCAGGCCTGGTGCTCTATCTATCCCCTGTACTACCTAGCTGCCCCTGAACTCTATTATTTTACAGGTGAGGAAACTGAGGCCCAGAGAGGTTGAGTGTTCTGCCCAGGGTCACACAGCTAGTAAGTATCAGAGGCAGGATTTGAACTCAGGTCCTCCTGACTTTTCCTCCATAGTTCTATCTACTATACCATAATGTTTCTCATTCTTGAATGTATATTGTGCATGGCTGATGACAATGTCTAAGCAAATGAGGGATGTAGTTAAGAAACATGTCCGTTTCAACACCATATCAAACCTTTACAGAAATCACTGGTCAAGTAGCTTCCACAGAGCCATCGTTTTTTCCTGGGGTGTTCAAGTCAGGATAAGAGAATCTCTCCAAAGGCGATCAGGAACATCCATCCCTAGGATGTCAGCTCATGGGACTTAGGCCACTGACTGTTGCTTCCTACCCCAAAAGAAAAGTATTAATAAGGTAAGTTTCCCCACCACCTCCTTTCCTCCTTCCACTGTTTACCGTAGACAATTATGTTGGGAGTATCCCTACTCCTGTCCTAGGGGCTCCAGAAACCCCACCAGACTATCTCTAAAGGTTTTGTTTCCTTCAAAATACTATCAAGGCAAATACATCACATAAATGCATATAGGGCTTAAAGGTTTGTAAGAAGCACACCTCACAACTACTCTGTGATGTTAATATAATTATTACTGTTTTTATTTTATTGATAGAGAACTGAGGATCAAAAAGGGGAAGTGATTGGCCCAGGGCTACATGGCTAATGAGTGGCAAAGTTAGGACTTGAACCCAGACCTCCTGATTCCAAATTCAGTGTTCCATTGCCCAATCAATGTTCACGGTGTGAACAAGAGTCCCAAAGATCGTTCTTCCCATTTCACAGCCGGTGAAAACTGAGGACCAGAGCAGCAAAGTAATTTGCCTCAGATGACCTCTCTAGCATGGTACCTCCTCCTCAGTCCCAACTCTCCTTTCAGTTGGAGCTGTAGCCTTAGTGTACCGTGATCACTGGGGGCTTTGTACCATGGTTTAATGACCAACTGGAGTTATTATGGACTGGCCTGACGTTGATGAACAACTCAGCTAACTGCTGACAGCAGATTCAGGAACGCCATGGGAGTGCTTTCTTCTTCCTTCCCCCCAGTGACTGGACATGAGAAGGAAATCCCAGAGGCTGCAAAGTATCTGCTGCTTCTCTGGAAACATGTGAGCTATGGTAGTGATGGGTGCTTGTTGTCTTTGGGTACCTCTCGTGGAACAGGGAAAGTGAGGTGAACTTCCCCTAGGTCAGGGCTCAGACAGCCCCATCTGACATTGGCAGAAGTAGGGAAGGAGAGGCGGAGGTCTCCTCCTCCTCCACATCAGCCCATGGGGCTCTGCTCATACATGTTGATATGCCCTGTAATTATTTCTGAGGCCCTATTAGCTCAGAATTTCTGCACCCAGCCCTGGCACTAGAGCTAGTCTAGGATGAAATCCTAATCTTAACCCTGTGGACACCTTGGAGAACCAGTTTACAACAGATTATATTAAAATCTACTCTCATTTAGCATCTATCATATTCAGAAAATCCTAGGTTTTGCAAAACACCACTTTAATGATCATCTAAAACCCTTTTGTTTGTTTTTTATTTTTTGCTTTTTGGTTAGGCAATGGGGTTAAGTTAAAAACCCTTTGTTTGGGTGATGCCACAGGAGGAAGGGTCTTTGCTCTCAGACAAGCTCTGGAAGGTAAGAGGCAGGGATGAGAGATGTTAGTGAGCTGGGCCAGATGTCAGGAAGTTTGCCCAGCACCTACAGAGGTATTTGTTTCTGAGTTTGCAGGGGCTAGTGTTTGCTAGGTCTTGTTAGGGGCATAGTCTGGTTAGGAGGGACTGTGTTCGCTAGATCCTTTTCTCACCCCTCCTCTAGCTTTACTATTGACGTTTGTGACCTTAGACAGAGGATCATAGGCCTCTACTTCTCCAGGGATAACCTGGGATCGATTCTCCTTCATTATCTATTCATGCTGGGTCAAAACAACAGGTTTGGTGGCCAACTTCCTTATACAGGAGGAATTCCTCAGAACTTCTCCCCTAATCCTTTACTTGTTTCACTCTAGGGTGAGACCTGTTATTTTATTTGATTCAAGTGAGACAAAGGCCAGGAGCTGGAGCTTGCCTGGGCCATTTAACTTTATTCTTTATGGCTGCAACTAGGTAGCTAGCTTGCTCAAGGAGGCCAGGAAAGAGAGTGTAGATATTGCTGCTACCAGAGGCAGCGAGGTGCATAGAGCTCTGGACTTGGAATCAGGAAGACCGGAGTTCAAATCTGGCTCCAAACTTTACTAGCTTTGTGACCCTGGACAAATTTAACTTCTGTTTGCCTCACTTTCCTCAGCTGTAAAAAAAAAAATAGAAACAATAGTAGCACCTGCCTCCCAAAGGTGTTTTGAGGATCAAATGAGATAATATTCACAAAAAGTGCTTAGCATGGCGCCTGGCACAGAGAAGGCTCTATAGAAATGCTTGTTCCAATACTCTTCTTTAACCAGAACCATAAAAACCTACCAGAGACTCCAGGTATCAACTTGTTCCTGGGTCCTGACTAGGACAGACTGCTGAGATCCTGCCCTTGGGAAGTCAAGTATCCCATGTTCACTTGGAAGCAGTGATGATGGATGGAGGCTTGCCAGAATGCCACCTTGGAGGGAGATGTGTGGCTTCTGGCTGGACTGACACTGGTGATAAGACATGCTCACGAGAACTCCGAGAATAATTCTGACCACAGGAATTGGGTTGTTGTTTGTTCCCAGTGGGGATGATTGTATTGTCAAACAGTCAATAACATTTGATTGGATGCATCGATAAATGTAAATCTTAGTAGTGTAAGATCAGCCCTAATAAGCATTTCTTGTAGTTCAGTCATGTCTGACTCTTCTTGACCCTGTGGTGCCCATGGCTGTTTTCATGGGCAAAGATACTGGAGGGGTTGGACATTTCCTATTCCAGTGGATTAAGTCAAAGAGGTTAAATGACTTGCCCAGGGTCACACAGGTAATGAGTGTCTGAGGCCAGATTTGAAATTGTCTTCCTAACTCTAAGCCCAATGCTCTAGCCATTGAGCCATCTAGCTGCCCCTGAGCATATGCAATGGATTATTTTCTTATTTTTTTATTTTTCTTTTTTCTCTTTTATTTATTTTTTTAGGCAATTGGGGTTAAGTGACTTGCCCAGGGTCACACAGCTAATAAGTGCCACGCATTTGTTCTGAGGCTGGATTTGAACTCAGGTCCTCCTGACTTCAGGGCCGGTGCTCTATCCACTGCACCACCTAGCTGCCCCAGCATATGCAATGGTAAATTGGTTTTATACATGTACATTATCTTGGACGAGTCACTTAACTTTTTAGCCTAGGTTTCCCCATCTGTAAAATAGAGATAATAGCACCTTCTTTACAGGGTTACTATGAGGACCAAATTTTAAAAGTTTTTTGTAAAATGCTTTGCAAATCTTAAGGTACTATATAAATGATGGATATTAGAAAATCATATCCTTTTTTGACAGAGGGTCGGGAACATATTCTTTGTGTATATATAAAACACAGTCACTCTTCTCTTTCCCCAAAACCTAGATCAAGGCTCTGTCCCTTTAATGGATGCTCAGTTCATGAGACTGACTGACAGATTATGAAGTTTATTTCCTGCCTATGGGCCTTGTTTGTCAGTGAGGAGAGCACTGCAGGTTTTGCGCCAGAAATGATTATTTGGTAATGCCATGGAATGATGTGAAAGAAAAGGTGATTATTTCTTTCTTCCCACCCTCCTCTGGCTCCCAAACAGCCTTCCTCTAGTGGTAACATGTACCAGGGAATTATTATTATTATTATTACTATTTCCATCTAAGATATAATTATAACAGCTTCAAATGCAAAGCCTCATATCTTTGGCACTGTTGAGGAGCTCAGGCCATGTAATTACTGCACCTTCTCTTCCCCTCCACCTTTCCATCATCCCACGTGTCTAACCATTTCTCAAACCAAAGAAGTCTCTATTGCCCTTACGCTGCCTGGGGGATGGTTCTCCCCTTCTTGGAAATTAGAGGCCCCATCCCCACACATCTCCATCTAGAAAAGAAACATAAGTAGCTCTTGCATCCCACCGTCGGCAGCACCAAGCTGAGTTTGAGAGGAGCTCATTACCCTATTTTTGCACCCAGGGCAATGGCCAGGCAGGGCTGTCCATCTTGACCCAAGGAGAAAGTTAAAAGCAAGGGGTGGGGGTAGTGGCTTTCAGGTTGTGGGGGGAACTGAGAAGCCCAGTGGTTTGACCTGTGTCCCTCCCCCAGCATACGCGCCCAAACCCCCCTGGCCCTTTCTGAGGCCCCAACACAATTCAGTGACAAGCATGGCTATCTCAGGGAATGATGACTCAGCCAGGATGAGAACAGCAATATTTGCTCTGGCTGGGCGGCTGTGCTCAGTGTTTTTCTAGTAGTTGCCTGGTGGGGGAGGGAAGGAAACAAAGGAACTCCTTGGTCAATCATTCTGTGCAGCTGGAAGCCTGAGCCCTGAGGTCTGAGGAGATAAAGCACAATTCTCCTAACCCAGAGCCCTGCAGCCCAGAGATACAGGTGGCCTTTCCCTCCTGGTGCCTTCAGGGGCCTCGAGAAGACAAACGCTAAGCAGGGCCTGTCAGCCTTTTCTCAGGAACATTCCCTGAGAATCCCTCTCTTGCTCAATAAATAAAAAAACCCTCTCCAGCGCTTACTTATTGACTTGAAGAACAAGTGACGGGGGAAGTCAAGGAATGACACCTGAGAGAAAACCAAGTTATTTCAAAGTGCACCAGGAGATTATAGAGAGATGCATGAACTTTTCTCTAAGTAGCAGTTGTGCAAATTGTCCTACGGCCACCTCTTTTAAAGCCTTGGAAGTCACCGCCTTTCCTCTGCCCCATATTTCTTTTCCCTATTCTTCATGATCTCTTTGGACGACTGCTCCCTTACTGCCACTCCCGCCTTGCCTTGAGCACAAGGATGTCCCTCTTGGTTTTTCAATCAAATTAGTAGAGTGGACATTGTGTCTCGTTTTTCCTGTGGATTCAGAGGTCAGCAGACATGTGGGTGCAAAACAAGGCAACTTTGGTGAAGCAAAAGAACCTGGGGTTGCTGGGTCTTGATGGAGGCTGGCCTGAAGGGCAATATATGAATATGAGCCAGTATTTGTAATGTAGTCATTTGTACATTCATATCACATTATGTTACTCTACTGTATTATGAATTTCTATTCATATATGTTGGGATGCTTGTTGGATGGCACCTGGCTACCTTCTAACTGTTTCCCCTTTCACAGTATTAATAATGAGGCAGGAAGTGAAATTTTGCTTTGAATGCCGTCAAACAAGCATTGATTAAGCACTTACTGTGTGCCAAGCTTTGTGCTAAGCTATACAGATACAAAGGCAAAATAACAACAGTCACTCCTGTGAAGGAGCTCATAGTCTAGCCAGGGGTGGGGAACCTGCAGCCTCGAGGCCACATGTGGCCCTCTAGGTCCTCATGTGTGGCCCTTTGACTGAATCCAAACTTCACAGAACAAATCCCCTTAATAAAAGGAATTCCCTTTAATAAAAGGATTTGTTCTGTTAAATGTGGACTCAGTCAAAAGGCTGCACCCAAGGACTAGAGGGCCATGTATGGCCTCGAGGCCGCAGGCTCCCCACCACTGAATGTCATAGCTAGACAGAGGCCTAACTAGCTATTTCTGCCAGAGTACTAATTTCAGCATTGCTTCCTCCCTTTTTCTTGTTCAATTGTTTTCTAATCAGGTCTTGACTCTTCGTGACCCCATTTGGGGTTTTCTTGGCAAAGACACTGCAGTGGTTTGCCATTTCCTTCTCCAGCTCATTTTCCAGATGAGGAAACAGAAGCCAACATGACCTGCCCAAGTTCACACAGCTAGTAAGTGTCTGAGGCCAGATTTGAACTCAGGAAGATGAGTCTTCCTGACTCCAGGCCTGCGCTCTATCCACTGAGCCAGCTATCTGCCATCATCCCCTTTACCACCAACTATATATTCCTGTTCCCCTCTGACTCCTCATCCCAATACATAAATGCACATAAGCTCACATACCTACACATGACCTTTCTATCCTTAGCAGGAGAGGGGCTTTGGGAGCAGAAAGTCTGCTTTGTGCCCCTCTTTGGAAGGCTTTTGATAGAGGCATCCTCATCATACTCTGTACACCACTCCAGCTTACCAGACTTCTGGCCTGGGACAATGGGGATAGCATTCTGGACCTGCTGGCATTTGCAGATTGATTTCAAATGGCAAAATCCCAGGTGCCTTACTTGAAGGCCACAGACCAACACTTTGGACAAATGGATCTCCTGCCCAGTGGCTACTGCCATCCTCTCCAGGGCTGCCTCATCACCTGTCACCTTGATATCCTAGCTTACCTTTTCCTACTAGTTTTGCTCTTCATTCCCAAATTCCTTCATACAAACAACCCTCAATTTAGCAGCTGCCTGTGGTAGGTATTAATGAATGATAAACAATTTCACAACTTTTTTTTTTCCCTAAAGGTTTTATAGATGTGGGTATTCTCTCCACCAATGAAGATTATCACTCTTCCTGTCACTTAGCAAATGGTCTTTGTGAACTGCTGTGGCTGAAAAATTCCTTCCCCTGCAATCAATGTAGTGATAAGCCTGTCCAAACTCAGCTAGGTTAGTTCTCTAACAGACATAATCTTTCCATAGGCTCATACTCCAAATTTTACCCACATGGTAGGTAGGACCTATCTTTATAGTATATATTCCACTGACATAGCATTTGAGAACTTAGGGACAATATGTCATCATGATGCATTAGCATAGGACTTATCAATGTCCGTTTCAAATATGATGCCCAGGATTGAAACCAATATTCCAGACATAGTCTAACCAACTTGGAGGTTAGTGGGACTATTGCCTCTCTTGTCCTAGATGCTGTAAGCCTATTCTCTGGTCATCTCCATTGCCCCAGCATCTGCCTAGTTCATGTGCATGCACACGCACACACATACATGTACATATAACCATGTCTAAATACAATAGAAACATATCAACAAGTTCATAATTTATAGCAATTACACAGAGTGAGGTATGTAAACTAAAGACAACACTGACTTTTGGAAAGGATGTTTCTAAGTCAGAGACTTCAGTGGGGATTCTGAGATGCTTTTCCCCTTCCAGCCTCAACTAGCAAGTTTATCTTCATCTTCTGCTCATGGTTATTCAGACAAATACCATAGAGTGAGAAGTCATTGTATACAGAGCCCTGTACAAAGTGTGATAGAGAGATACAGAAGAAGGAGATATGGCTCCTGTCCTTGGGCCTAATAAGAGAGACAGAATACACACATGAAAAGAGGGCCTAACTACTTAGAAAAATATACCTAAGAGGGGCAGCTAGGTGGCACAGTAGATAGAGCACCGGCCCTGAAGTCAGGAGTACCTCAGATCAAACACTTGACACTTACTAGCTGTGTGACCCTGGGCAAGTCACTTAACCCCAATTGCCTAAAAAAGCAAAAAAATACATACATATATATATATATATATATATATATATATGTATGTATGTATGTATGTATGTATGTATGTATATATACACACACCTAACTATATAATACTAGTGCGTACTCTAGCAAGTATTATGCAACATCATGTATAGTAAAGATTAGGATCTGAATGCAATTATTTGTTTTATCAAGGTCTTCTACTTTAATTATATTCAATTCATAGATAAAAATAAAAACCTCTGTATTTCTATACTTAGGTTTGAATTAACAAAGTTTTAAGTTCATTCTAGGAATCTAGGCCCAGCCAACACTTTTATTTATCAGAGAGTAGTAATTAAGACTAGGAGCCTTTGGTTACAGTGAATGGAGAAATTTTGAATACTATGGATAAGGTCGCTTACCTTGGCAGTATACTTTCCAAGGGTGTATATGCAGATGATGAGGTTGATGCACGCATGGCCAAAGCCAGCTCAGCGTTTGGGAGGCTCTGAAGGAAAATGTGGGAGAGAAGAGGCATTAAACTGACTACCAAACTGAAGAGCCATTGTGCTGACCTCATTGTTGTATGCCTGTGAGACCTGGACAGTATACCAGCACCATGCCAGGAAACTGAATCGCTTCCATTTGAATCATCCTAGGAAGATTTGAAGATCACCTGGCAAGATAAGGTACCAGACACTGAGGTCCTCTATAGAGCTGAACTGCCAAGCATTCAAACTCTATTGCAGAGAACACAACTCTGATGGGCTGGCCACGTTGTTCGAGTGCTACTTTGCCTAAAAGACTATTTTATGGAGAACTCACACAAGGCAGGCATTCACATGGAGCTCAGAAGAAGCAGTACGAGGACACTCTCAAGGTATCTCTGAAGAGCTTTAGTATTTATTGTGAGGTATGGGAGACACTAGCACAAGCCCATCCATCATAGTGTACCTGCATCATAGAAGGCCCTGTGCTTTACAAGCAAAGCAGAATTACACTAACACAAAGGAAATGCACAAATCTACAGACATCTCCATCCCAAATGTTCTGATGGACTCTTTGTGTCCGACCAGCAGAAGAGCCTTCTGTGCTCATACTGAGCTGATCAGTCACAGTCAGACACACTGTATCCTGACACTAAATCGTGATATCACAGGTCCTCTTCCAGTACAAAGGACAATAACAACATTGAACAAAGGATAAGCTCTGAACAAAGAAAGGTAAGCTTAAACACACTTCATGAATTTACTAATTGTTCTTCCCTACATTGAGCATTAGTCAGTGTTGTCTTTAGTTTACATACCTCACTCTGTGTAATTGCTATAAATTATGAACTTGTTGATATGTTTCTATTGTATTTAGACATGGTTATATGTACATGTATGTGTGTGCGTGTGCATGCACATGAACTAGGCAGATGCTGGGGCAATGGAGATGACCAGAGAATAGGCTTACAGCATCTAGGACAAGAGAGGCAATAGTCCCACTAACCTCCAAGTTGGTTAGACTATGTCTGGAATATTGGTTTCAATCCTGGGCATCATATTTGAAACGGACATTGATAAGTCCTATGCTAATGCATCATGATGACATATTGTCCCTAAGTTCTCAAATGCTATGTCAGTGGAATATATACTATAAAGATAGGTCCTACCTACCATGTGGGTAAAATTTGG